>NC_137148.1:126481709-127099068 GCF_951394435.1 Stenella coeruleoalba | reverse complement strand
AGGATAAATCCTTGTTCTTTTATTTTCCAGTGTTCAGAATAATAAATCTCTGCCCTAATAATTTGTTAAACAGCTTTGGGTATTATAAAACTCTATAATCTAAGTTCTGTCATTTACTAGGTGACTGAGCTTGGGCAAGTCACGTAGATGTTAGGAGCATCAGCTGACTTACCTAGAAAATGGAAATCACACTTGTTCCTGCTCTACAGGGTTATTACAGGTCTACATGAGATAGAGTGAGTATCATAGAATTAAATGAGATTTCAATGAAATAATACAGAAATAAATGAGGGTAACACTGCTGCTGAGAATGGTAATAAGGAAAATGAGAGGAGATAGAGGGGAAGGGGGAGGCTATGGGAGAGAGAAAATGAAGAGGGAAGTGAGATGATGGAGGAGACGACGCAGGAGGTCTGTCTCTCCCAACCCAGTTGAGCTGCTTCTCCCGGGGTTTGGCTCAAGACCCCCTCAGTACTCTGCTTTTGTGGTCCCAACTGCCTCAATGCTCCCATCACCTCTTGTTTCCTCAGGGATCCTGTACGTCAATAAGAGCCTGGACTTTGAGACAAGCCCCAAGTACTTCCTATCCATCGAGTGCAGCCGGAAGGGCTCCTCCTCCCTTAGTGACATGACCACAATCGTGGTCAATATCACTGATGTCAACGAACACCGGCCCAGATTCTCCCAGGATCTGTACAGCACGAGGGTCTTAGAGAATGCCATCGTGGGTGATGTTGTGCTCACAGTAAGGATCTGCAATTTTGCCCTTTTGAGGGGCATGGACTCTGGGGTGGGTTCTTATCTCTCCCTCCCCCAGTCATCTATGAACATGGATTATTTTATCAATTAATACACTACAGACTTGACTCTGACTTGTAGCCGCTCAACCAAACTCTCTCATGATAAAATTTCTCAGAGCCATGTTTGATAAGATCTAGATCAGGTACTGAAAGAATGGGGCATAGGAGAGGCCCCAGGGGATGGCCAGAGGGACACTGAGTGTCAGCGTGGGAGGGGAGGAAGAGAGGGGACACCAAACAACACCTCTTTGCATTTAAACATGTAATTGCTCCCCACTTCATGGAGTGAAACCAAACTCTGTATGTCCACATTCGAGGTTCTCGTCTCCTTCCACCCCCTGATATGTACCCTATGCTCCAACCACACAGGAAGAGGTACCATTCCCCAAACATCCTCTGTACTTTCATACCTCTGGGCTCATATTGTTTCTTCTGCCTGGAATGCTGGCTCCACTCCCAGAAGCCTTTAGGGCTTCATGAATCCTCTTCTAATCCCCCCAGGTGAAATTTATCACCATAAAGTTGATCATACTTTGCCCCAAATTAGACTTGTCCATAAAATTAGACATTAAGCTTCCTGAGGGCTTATTCATTTTGGCACATTCCTCAACTCCTAGCACAGGACCCTAGCACCCTGTCAGTTATGAGTGAATGAGTGAATGAATGAATGAATGGATAGATAAACGAATGAACCATGCACGCTGACATCCATACTAGGATGTATGAGGAGATTCCCTTGGCAAGGACGACTATGGTCCAGGAATTGCCAGCCCAAGGGCAGTCTATGGGGCAGGGACATATCTGTGCCCCCTACACTCCCAGGGGCCAAGATTCCTTTCTGTTCCTTCTTGCCTCCCCAATCACAACTGTCACCCGCCTCTATTGCAGGTGTCAGCGACTGACGAAGATGGACCCCTAAATAGTGCCATCACCTACAGCCTCATAGGAGGGAACGAGCTTGGGCACTTTGCTATCCACCCGAAGAAAGGGGAGCTACAGGTGGCCAAGGCCCTGGATTGGGAACAGGTAAATCATGTGGGAGGGGCCCAATCTGAGCTCAGCAGAGCAGAATACAGCCCTGCTGCAGGTCCAGAGGGTGAGCTGTGTTCAACACCCCATCCTGACACTTCTCCAGACCTGCCCTCAGGGTCTCCCACTCCTTTTCTCTGTGGGTCCCCCTGACCTCAGCAGGAGAGGGGCTGAGTAAACTTTAACCTTCCTGAAAGAGCTCAGGCCAGCTTCTCACCATTAACCAGGGATCATTAGATCATTACAAGTTATCACTTATTGAGCACCTGCTCTGTGCCAGGAACTTTGCTAAGTGATGTACATACATTACGCCATTTGGTCCTTACGCCATTTGGTCCTTAAAGTAATCCTAGGAGGTAGGTCCTAATACCGTCCTCACATAAGCTTAGTCACTTTCTTAAGGTTTCACATCTAGTAAATGGTTAAACTGGAAGTCAAACCTACTTCTGCCTGACTCTAGAACCTGAGCCCTAAAAGGCTATGGGAGAGTAATGAGGGCAGGCATAGGGGAGTGTCTCCATCTTATTTTTCTAAAAACATTAGTCATGAATCAGGGGACGGAACTGAGTGGTCTTGTTGCTAACTCTCCCCTGGGCATCTTACTGTAGATTTCTAGCTACTCCCTGAGGCTCCGAGCCACAGACAGTGGGAAGCCCCCACTGCATGAGGACACAGACATCGCTATCCAAGTGGCGGATGTCAATGACAACCCACCAAGATTCTTCCAGCTCAACTACAGCACTTCCGTCCAGGTATGCTCAAGCTTCCCAAAGCATCCTGAATCCATCTTCCCTTCATATCCCTCCTAGTGGAGGGCACTCACCACTGATACCAGTCCACCCAAACAGTGACTGTGACCTTGCATTGATAACCCTAATGGCAACACGGTCTGCTGAAGGGGATTATGGATTACACAATTAAAAATTATCAGGCACTGTGCTAGGCACGTCCACATCCATGATCTCATGGGGGACTCACACAGCCATATGGAAGTAGACAGTACCCATTTTATAGATTTTTTTAAATGGAGGTATAGAAATGTGCCACAGTCAAAATGTGGCAAATTTGGGATTTGAACCCAGAAGATCTTCCAGATCCCAAGCTATTTCCACCATACTAATGGTTTGTGAATGGGATTTGGAGAGAGTCTTAAGATTCCGTGGGGGAACTGTGACCACAAGGGGTGAGGGAGGTGAGGAAGTAGGTAAGAGGACAGAGTTCTGTGTCGCACTATGCATCAACCAGCGTCACCCCACTTTCACCTGTTTTGTATCATGAGTATGAGTTAGGATGCTTTGGCTGCAAATAACAGATCACCTGACTAAAAGCTTATTAAATACTAAGGCCTTATTATTTCACATAGCAAAAGGTCTGCTCGTGGGAAATTCTATTCCAGAATTGGTTATTTCAGCAGGAAACTGATATCACAACTTTGGGTTACCTTCTTCAAAATTCCTGTACCTTCTCCCTCATGGTAACAAAATGGCTGCTGCAGCTCCAGCATCACATCCTTGCTAAACCATCTTCAAAGGCAAACAGATGGGGACTTCTTTTGCAGAATCTGTTTTTATCAAAGAAGAAGACTTTTCAGAACCCCCAGCTGGTAGACTCCTCCAATGATCAGAAATGGATTACATGATCGCCCTTAAATCCAAAAACTGGCACAGGGACTCAGATTATTGTAACTGACTTAAACCAATCATAGTCCATCTCCTCTTAGGAGGGGTATATCTTTTTTTTTTTTTTTTAAATTTATTTTTATTTATTTATTTTTGGCTGCACTGGGTCTTCGTTGCTGTATGCAGGCTTTCTCTAGTTATGACGAGCGGGGGCTGCTCAGCAGTTGTGGCACAGGGGCTTAGCCGCTATGCAGCATATGGGATCCTCCCGGGCCAGGGCTCGAACCCGTGTCCCCTGCATTGGCAGGCAAATTTGTAACCACTGTGCCACCAGGGAAGTCCCAGGAGGGGTATATCTTTGCTGAGGATATTGCCACCCATCGCCTGAACAAAAGTCGGGTTTTGTAAGAAAGGAAGGAAAGAATGCCTGTTGGATAGGCAATTACCAGTTTCTGCTCATAAGATACTGTTTGTAGATAAGGTTTTGATGCTAAAAAAGAGAGTTAACAACCACTGTGTTACAGCATACTGAATTCCCGTGTTATAGAACAATGACTGGAACAATAGCCAGGGGATCCATTTTTTTCTGTTAATTCCTAATCATCTTTGAATTTTCTCATTGGTCCTCTAATCAGAAAACCATTTATAGGTTTTCAATGGACCCTATGAATCACAAAATTCCCACATGGACCCCAGGCACTAATTTATATACATGAGTCATCAGCTATGTGACTTCGGCAAGTCACCTCTATAGGATAAAGGGACTCTAAAGACCCTTCCAGCCCCAATGGGCTTTGTTTCTAAAAACCAGCACTGCCCTCAGGAAGTTCAAAAGTCAACAGCTAATTCACAGATGGGCAGAATGAATGAATGACATCTTAAGATGCAGACATGACCTGGGAGCAGTCAGAGTGCTGAGGACTCATCCCAGAGAAGGGGACCCGGAAAGATGTGAAAGAAAGGACTGGGACTCATTTTGCTCTTTGATTTCCTGTCTCTCTTGGTCTCAGGAAAACTCCCCCATCGGCAGCAAAGTCCTGCAACTGATCCTGAGTGACCCAGACTCCCCAGAGAATGGTCCCCCCTACTCATTCCAAATCACCAAGGGGAACGATGGCTCTGCCTTCCGAGTGACCCCGGACGGATGGCTGGTGACCACTGCAGGCCTGAGCAAGAGAGTCCAGGAATGGTATCAGCTTCAGATCGAGGTGAGAGCTGTGCTGGGCCACTGGTGGTGACCATGGGGACAGAAAATGTGCTGACAAAAGTACCACCAGTGCTTCTCTTATTAGAAAAAACAATATACAGAACTCCTCCTTTGTGCCAGGCATCACGGGCATCACTGCATTAAATCCCCACAACATGCTTTACAGTGAGTACGGTTATTACCCCCAGTTTCCAAAGGTGGTAACTGAGGTACCCAGAGGTTAAGTTACTGGCTGAAAGTAATGCTACTAATAAGTGGTAGAGCTGGGCTGCTTCAAACCCAAGCATTCTGACTCCAAGCTCTCAATTCCTCCCCTGCTCCCAGACAGAACAAAAACTCCCGCACCCTGGCTCTAACTCCTTGGGTTTGGCCAGGACAGCTCTCTGAACCTCAAGTCTTTTTAAAGACCTACCTCAGAGAATTGGTGCTGTTATCGAACCAGGTTCAGTTTGTCCAACCACGCAGCAAACTGAAACGCTGAGATGCCGAAGTCTGCAGTAAAGAGAGGGTTTATTAGCAAGGCAGCCAAGCAAGGAGATAGGAGAACAAGTCTCAGAACCGCCTCCCAAAAGGCAAGGGGCTTGGGGCATTTATGGAATAAAAAATAAAGGAGCAGGGCAGTCTGACGCCTGGGGAGCGTGGGGAAAGTTGACAGGAAAAAGGTGCAGTAATCATAGTTCTGCCGCAGGTGTAACTAAGCTACAGGTCTCTGCACGTTCAAAAATGGAGGCAGTTAGCACTATCTGAGGGTTTTCTGCCCTCTGACGTCAAGGTCACCAAGCAGACCCTTGGGCATGCCCAGTTAAAGGGTCGGCAGTCCTACCCAGTCTTAACCAGCTCAACTCCAACTAGTCACGGTTGACTCCAAGTCCTGGAAAATAACTCTGGAAAACATCATATTGTTTAGGATATGTGCAGATGCAAGTCTTTAAATGACCTTGTTTAGTGAAGGCAGGTGAAATGAATTTGACTAATCCATGGATCCCCTAATCCATGATTACCCACAGTTTCAGTGCAGGGGTCAAATGAGGGAACATATACATACACGGAGAGGATTATAGTGATATTATATGGGTTGTATGAGAACTGCCCAAGGAAAAGTGGCCAAGATGGTGATCAAACATTTCTCCCTCATTTCATTCCCCCAAATCCCTTTCCTAAATCTCAAATCTAGTGGATCCTACTATTCTGTGAACTTCTCTGGGCTCACAATGATGTAGTCATCCATTCAGCCAGCCAACCAGACAGCCAGCCATTCATCATTCAACAAACATTTATGAGTACCTATCATATACTTAACATTTATGAGTACTTATGATATGGCATGCTACCTGCTAGTAATATAGCAGGGGAAAGAAGGGGATGATCCCCATCCCCATGGGCTTTTGATTCTAATTATGGAGATAAGCAATAAACAGATGAAGAAAGTGACAGGAGGCTCATAAGGCACAAGAGAGACACTTTCAGAGGGTGGCTGTCCTTGTGAGGAGGGAGCATTTGTGCTGAGATCTGAGGAGCTGCCCATGTGGAAAGTGGGCAGGAGAGCATCACAGGCAGGAAGAGCAAGATGAGACCAAGTGCCAGGGTGGGAAAGAGCTTGAAGTGACCTGAGGTGTTGCCACGTGGTCAGCGGGTGGTGACCATCGGTGGGAATGAAGTTGAAGAGATGGGTTGGGTGGATCATTCGGGTCTCATAGCTTGGATGACCGTGTTATGTGAGGCCCAAACTGTGATGTTCTTGAGAGTGACAGAGGCATTAAAAATAGTTAATTGGTGATAAGTGATCCACAAAGGTGAAAATCAAGACTGTCCTGGGCTAACCAGGAAGTAGAGTCATCCTAATGATAAGCCTTGATAATACTTTTAGATTCTAATCAAAGTGCAATTAGAAGTGATTGAAGGGTTTCAAAGAGAGAAGTGACCCTTCTTCTGTCTCAGGAGGCTTGTTTTTGAAGCTCTAGAGAAAGTCAGTTGAAGGGGGCAGGAGTGGTTGAGGGAGACCAATGAGAACTCATCTAAGCTGGAGGTAGTGGTGATGAGACCTTGAGGTGATGGTGAAGATGAACAAATGGACATATCTGCGACAGGTTTTGCTTGGAAATAAATGGGAGTCGGTGGTGGATTGGATACGAAGAGAGAGAGAAAAGAGAAGAATCATGACCACTCCCAGGTTCCTGGCTCCAGTAAAGTCTGGATGGTAGGGCCACTTATGAGACTGGAAAGACTTGGGGTGGGGGAGGGACAGGTTTATGGGGTAAAATGAGGGCTCTGCTTAGCATGTGTTACCTTTCAGGTGTCCATAAAATATCTAAGTAGAGGTGTCCAATAGGCAGCTGGGAATGGGAGTCTGCAGCTCAGAGGACAGGCATGGGCTAATGTAGAGGGTCCTCAAAGCCAAGGACATGGGTGTGAATATCTAGGGAGGCAACAGCTTCCTGACCTCGGTATACTGGCCCAGACAATCACTCAGTAACTATTGGCATCATCACTCTCTCTTGCATTTGTCCCGTATTTCTGCTTCCGTTCACTGGGAGGCACTATAGGCCAGCAAAGAAACAGGCTATGAACACAAGAAGTTCAGATTCTGCTCTGGCCTTACCTGCTGTATGACCTTGGGCACATCACTTGACCTCTCTGAGACTCAGTTATATCTTTTGTAAAATAGGACACTTCAGGGTACTTATCTCATAAGAAAGATAAACTATGGTCATGCATTTAAAGCATTCAAAAGTGACTGGCACACAGTTTGTACTCAGTTAATATTAGTTATATATTATTCTTAGCAGCAATATTAATGAGTACTGTTGCTATTTATATCTCATCAGTGTTATGCACAATTCCCAGCAGTAGGTGTAATATTGCACCTTTCTCCTGCACTCAAAGCAGATCCACATGAACAAGATATTACTGTAGGGAAAACCGTGAAGACCCTGCTGACAGCTGAGAAAGTGGTAACATTACTGAGGAGAGGAAGGAAGCTTCCTCCTTGCTAAGTCCAGACAGAAAGTTGCAGAGATGTCTGGTGAAATGTGCAAGGGAAAGGCATTTCTAATTTAGAATCTTTCCTAGCTTAAGTGAGGTCACGTTGCTTCAAACCTGCAGTGGCTTTTCGGGCCTGCCTTAAATCCAACCTCGTGCTCCTCAGCCCATCAGCGACAGCCTGGGCTTCCCTCTCTGCTCACCTCTGGCCCTCAGCCCTGCCCGCTCCTCCAGCAGCAGTGGTCCCTTCCTGCTGTGTTGAGCATTCTTTCCCACCAGAGGGCCTGACGCTTGCTGTTCCCTGTCTGTCACCTCTTCTCCTCACCTCTCTTTTCTTCTGATCATAGCAGACGGCCTGGCCCATACAAGGCACTCAATAAATATTTGTTGGCTGAGCTGAAGAAGACACGCCCGCCCCAACCCCGACCCCAGTCACATAGTAAAGAGGTGTAGGAGAACCTCCTTAGGCTGACAGGGGCCATGAAGGGTGTACCCTAGAATCACTAGGAGACCTTTGATGACCCTCCTAAGGAAAGAGACAGAATGAGAGAAGCTCAAGAGGTAGGAGGCCGCGTGTGGCTGGAGAGGCTTAGGACGGGCGCAGAGAAGTGTCAGATGGAAGGTGGAGTGAAGTTTTAGCACCCACACCCGTGCTGTGGGATGTAACTCCCTCCACAGAGCCCTCAGCGCTTTTGGAGTTACGACTTTCCCTTTCAAATGCGACAACACGCTGAGCCTGCCCTGGAGCAGAGGGACGTGGCTCCCTGGGGAGGCCCCGACAGCCCCGGTCCTATGGTAATTCGGTGCCCGCTTCGCCCACAGGTGTCAGACAGCGGCACCCCGCCCCTCTCATCTTCCACGTCGGTCAGCGTCCACGTCAGGGAGCAGAGCCACTACCCACCCTCCGCCCTCCCACTGGAGATCTTCATCACCATCGGGGAGGAGGAGTTCCAGGGCGGCATGGTGGGCAAAATCCACGCCACAGACCGAGACCCACAGGACACGCTGACCTACAGCCTGGCAGGAGAGGAGAGCCTGGGCAGGCGCTTCACAGTGGGCACGTCTGATGGCAAGATCATCGCTGCCCAGGGGCTGCCTCGGGGCCGCTACACGTTCAACGTCATGGTCAGCGATGGGACCTTCTCCACCACTGCCGGGGTCCATGTCCACGTGTGGCATGTGGGGCGGGAGGCTCTGCAGCAGGCCGTGTTGATGGGCTTCCACCAGCTCACCCCGGAGGAGCTGGTGAGTGACCACTGGAGGAACCTGCAGAGGTTCCTCAGCAACAGGCTGGACATCAAACGAGCCAACATCCACCTGGCCAGCCTGCAGCCTGCAGAGGCCATGGCTGGGGTGGACGTGCTCCTGGTCTTTGAGGGGCATTCGGGGTCCTTCTCCAAGCTCCAGGAGCTGGCATCCAACATCACTCACTCAGCCAAGGAGATGGAACACTCGGTGGGAATTCAGATGAGGTCAGCCATGGCTGTGGTGCCCTGCCAGGGGCCAGCCTGCCAGGGACAAATCTGCCAAGAGACCGTGCACCTGGACCCCAGGGTTGGGCCCACGTACAGCACAGCCAGGCTCAGCATCCTGACCCCGCGGCACCACCTGGAGAGGAACTGCTCCTGTAACGGTGAGGAATGGGACTTCCCCAGGACACCCAGTGCTGATGGCCCAGCCAGACCGACTCCAGGGATGGAGATCCCAGCAGGGGGCTCTCTGGGGTAGTCAGAGGGACATTTTAACAAGGTTAAAGACCAGGGACCACCACAAGACAGGTATGGCCTCACAAAAAAAATCTAGTCATGGAATAGCACCCTAGTTCTGGTCACTTTTTGGAACTTTGAAAATAATGGTAAGAATTCAAGAGGCAGTTCAGCATCACAGCTGAAAGCATAGACTCTGGCATCAAGTTGCTTGGGTTCAAATCCCAGCTACTCCACTAGCTAGCCAGGTGACCTTAAGAAAATTATTTAACCTCTCTTTGCCTTTGCACTGTTGTAGGGATTAAATGAGAATTAAATATCAAGTGCTTGCTTAGAAAAGTGCCTGACCTACAGAAGGTGGTCAATTAACCCAAGTTACTAGCACTACTACTATTATTACTATAGCCTGATAGTTTTAACCTCAACGTTTAGACTAAGCAGCTCAGGTTCAAACCCCAGCTCTGTCATTTACGAGCTGTGTAACTTTGGGTGGCTTACTAAAACCCTCTGAGCTTTTTCCTCATCTTTGAAATAACGAAGATAGTATCATCTGCCTCCTTGAGTTGGTTTGGGGAGTAAATTACTTAGTGGATATGAAAGCATTTTAACCCCTAAGCTGTCTCATACTAAGCACCCCATCAGTGGTGGCTACCATTCACTTGGTGGTAATTGTTGCTATAAGGACTCTGCTATGTGCCGGTCTCTGTGTGTATGTTACCTAAACTCATCACCACCACCTTAGGAAGCAGGATCATTAGCTCCATCTACAGCTGAAATAGGTATGAGGATTGTATTGGTTTGCTTGAAACTACAGCCTCCAGTGAAAGGCTGGTTATTCAAATACCTGTGTCCCACTCTAAAGCCTGAGCTCTTCGCCAAACCCTTTAGGAACTTGGTGTTCTGACAGGACTTACCCCAGCGCCCCTGGCATTAGGACCAATGCCCTGGATCAGCTCAGGTGCATTTGCAAAAGGGGAATGACATCAGCCCCGCCCCCTTGCCCCCTGCCTGGCCTGGCCTAGGGGTCCACCCAGCTTGCATTAGGGAAATTCTAGGAAGATTTGTGGACTTTCTCCAGGGCCCTCTGGATTTACACTAGGTGAGCTACTCTAGGGGTATGGGGTGGGCTGGGGCGGCAGGTGTTCCCTTCTTGTGTCTCTTACCCTGGAGTCGGCTGCAGGGAAAGCTGTGATGGCTGAAGGTTCTCTCCTGACCCCCTGGCATCAGATAGCAGAGGTTCTAAAATTCAAGGTTATGCAAAATCACCTGGGGAGCATGTTTATAAAGTGACCTGCTCCTGGCTGTCACCTGCGGAGTTTTTTATTTAGAAGGTCTTGGGTGACGCCTGGAATTGGCCTTTTTAGCCAGCACCTCAAGCATTTCTGAAGCAGGTGGGCCAAGGGCTGCACTTTGAGAAATACTAGGTAGGCTGGCTCACCTAACACCAGAACCACTTGGAAAGAAGTTTGGTTTCTGTTTGTTTGTTTGAACATTTTAGTGAAACAGGACATACAGAAAGATCCATGTATCATAAGTGTACAGCTCAACAAGTGTTCACAAATCAAATACACCAGTGTAACAAGCCTAGATCAAGGTAATCACCTAGATCAAGGACCAGAACACGATCAGCATCTCAGAAACCTCCCTTGGGCTCTCTTCCAGTTGCTACACCCACCATGGGGAGATTTTTAAAATACAGATACCCAAGTGCCACCAGAACTACAGAATCTTACTCACTAAGGGTAGAGCCTAGCATTCTGTATTCTAAAAGATTCTTCAGCTAATGCTGATACTCAGCCAGGTTTGGGGATTCTTGATCTAGATCATCTGCAATATCCCATCCAACAACGACCTACCCGAATGGAATTGCCAGCATCAGAGCGTTTTAGACGAACGGTATGACAGCATCTTAGCATCTTGTAATCCCAAGGGCCTCACTTTCTGGTTCTTTCTCCTCCTTTTGGCCTGTGTTCCCTCTCTTCAACGATCCTCTTCCCTAGGAATCTGGAGCCTGTACTGCTCATCCCTTCTCCTGACAACTGATAAGCTTATTCACACAGAGGTTTTAGGGATTTAATAACTGAACTCACTTCTGAGGAGGGTGGATTTAAAAAAAAAAAAATCTGGGGTGGGCATGGCTTAATATAACACAGCATGTCCCGAAGGAGTTTCCACAGAATGCTATTTCCAAGGGCTATGGGTACGAAGTCCACACTAGAGGGTCCCATGTTCAAATAAGCTTGAAAAACTCAAGTTTAGGTGAAGTCTCAGACTCCTCACTGTGCAATTCTGCATTAGCAATTGCTACGGAGGATGGAGCATACGGAAGTTTTGGCCACACAATTTATCACTACCTTCTTCCTTTGCCACAGAAGTCTCTCGACTTCTCAGCAGCATTTCGTGTGGGAAGCACTTACCCAAATGATTACACTCCTGATGATGAAGAAGATGTCTTGAGGCAAAAGCCCTCGTGGTGTCCCTGAAGTCACACACATATGCAAAATCCTCTCCAACTCAACCTCCTTCTTCCCCAAGTGATGTCAGAAATCACATGGAAAATATGGAGGATAGAAGTTTTGACTTGTGCACACTTGACTGATGACCTTTCTGGCTTGATTCTTGCTTTCTTAATGGTTTGAGTTCACAGTTTCTGATCCAGGCCAGGACCCAAGGCGAGGGTCCCTGGGGCCAGAGGAAGGTGTGCAGGGTGATGGCCCCTGTCTAACTGTGTGACCCTGGACAAGTAACCCCACAGCCTCGGTAAATTTCATCTGTAAAATGGAAGCAAATGCTTGCCACCCAAGGGTTGAATGAGACAAAGTCAGTTCCAGGGCTCCGTGGGGACCACTTTGTGTGGAGGTGACAGTGCCTCTGGTTGCTTTCACAGGTACTGCCGCGAGGTTCAGCGGTCAGAGCTTCGGGCGGTACAGTCTCCCAGAGGCTCAGAATGGGCACATCCGTTTCCGCCTGAAAACACTCCAGTCACAGGCCATCCTCCTGTTCAGCAATAACACAGTGTGTCTCTCCCTGAAGGTAAGGCACTGCCAGCCTGAGAGATTTCCTGTGGGCGTGCCAGGCTGGGGAGGTGGGGCGGCATGGGGGGTGGCCAAGAAGGGTCACTTCTGCAAAGAAACCCCTGCACGGTTTTCAGGGATACTGGGTGTGACTCTTAGGTAGAACACGAGACTTGCCAGCCATGAGAGCCAAAGCCACCCCACCTGGCAATACATGTCCAAGGACAACAGAGGTCAGGCGTTCTGTGGGATGACAGAGAGCCTCTGAAGATAGAAAGAGAGATGGGTAAGGCCACCTAGACCTGGTTGATGATTTTATCACTTTTTGCTGAGTAATAGACCAGTGTTTTCCAAGATGGGTGGAAGGCTGGGGTACATTAAGGTACGTGGAATCCACGTGGAGGAAAATGAATTTCCTTTCAAGGGTCTTTTAGTCCTTCTGATTCTGTCTTGTAGAAAGTCTCAGAGTACCTGCCTGATTTTAACATCTCTATCACAGGTGTCCATCTCCCATTTTGACAAAGAGAAAGCAGACTCTGACAGCTAGTTAGAATTTAATCCATTCAACAAACATTTGTGGAGCATCTACTGTGCAACAGGCACTCTTCCAGGTGCTTGGGTCTCATCAGTGAAAAAGACAAAAACCCCTCCTAGAGCTTTCATCCTATGGTGGGAGACTGACAATAAACCAGAAAATTATAGAGTTTGTCCAAATGTGAGAAGTGCTTTGGGTTAAAAGAGAAAAAAAAAGGTTAAGGGGGATCAGGAATGTGGGAAGTTGCAATTTTACTATTATTATTCTTTAAACAAAAGAGAGAATTCTATTGGCTCATGTAATGGAAGAGTCCAAGGGTTGACCTCAGGCTTGGGTAGATCCAGGTGTTCAAAGTATATCAACAGGATCCTTTTCCTTCCTGCTGTCAGATCTGCTTTTGTTCAGAAGACCACATATATCCCCCCAAGTAATGGCAAAGGTGGCCCCAGCAGCCCAGGCTTTCATTCTGCCACCAAGCCAGCCCAGCAGAAAGGGAGCATCTCTTTCCAACAGCGGTAAAATTCTCACCTCAGACCTTGATTGGCAGGTCTGAGTCATGTGACTATCCCCAAGGCTGCCAGGGAGAGGGGCCAGCCTTTCCAGAACAACATAGACTCAGTTGAGAAGGAGGCAGAGTGTCCCAAAAGGAAAAGAAGAATGAGGGGGCACAGTAAACACTATTGTCCACCCCTACCCTTGTGTACCTGTCCACCTGCAACGCGGAACCCTGCAGCAGCAACTTCACGGAGATCAGCTGCTCAGAGAGCAGGGCGGTGTGCAGGAGACGCAGGCTGCAGAATGTTTCTCTTCTACAGTCACAGTCCTTTTGTGCTTTTAAAGCTCTCAAATAAATCATAAGCCTGGAGGTCATGATTTTCATGGATAGTCTTCTTTATATTTTTCCTTTCCTGCTATATTATTCTAAATTCTGAAAATAGCTTTATGGGTTTTTTTTTTAATAAAAATGACAGATACTTATTGTAATAAATTTAAATGCTATAGGGAAATATACTGAAGAGAGCCAGTTGTTCATGGCAGGCTCCTGTGACCAGCACATGTGCATGGCTGAGCTCCCATTTTCGAATCCCTGCTCAGGCACTCGGTCCTTTGGGCCAGAGCCTCCATCTCACTACATCTCGATTTACTCATCTATGAAAATGAGACTCATCCTTCTAGCGTGGTCATAAGAAAGTACTGAGCCCTTGTTGTGCCAGACACCTTATTGCCTGTGTTGTAGAATTTAGTCCTCGAAAGAGCCTTGTAAGTGGTGACTGTCATCATCCTCGTCCTATAGATGAAGAAACTGAGGCTTGGGGGGATTCAGTAATTTGCTTATGACCGCACAGGCAGTAAATGGTGGGGCCTGGGCTAGGCCAACCTGCTCCAGCACCCGAGCTCTTACCCATTGCTCTGTACTCCGTGCGAATTACATAATGATTCAAGGAAAGCTTTTGGCACAGTGCCTAAAACAAAGCAAGCACTCAAGTAATTGTGTTCATTTTTTAAATAGTAATGATACTGATGACATAGTGCAGTTTTATACAAAAGGATGACACATTTGGTACAGTCTGTCTTTTTTTTTTTGTAACATCTTTATTGGAGTTAAACTGTTTTACAATGGTGTGTTAGTTTCTGCTGTATGACAAAGTGAATAAGCTATACGTATACATACATCCCCATATCTCCTCCCTCTTCCGTCTGCCTCCCACCCTCCCTATCCCACCTCTCTAGGTGGACACAAAGCACAGAGCTGATCTCCCTGTGCTATGCAGCTGCTTCCTACTAGCTATCTATTTTACATTTGGTAGTGTATATATGTCCATGCCACTCTCTCACTTCATCCCAGCTTACCCTTCCCCCTCCCTTTGTCTTCAAGTCCATTCTCCACATCTGCATCTTTATTCCTGTCCTGCCCTTAGGTTCTCCAGAACCATTTATTTTTCTTTAGATTCCATATATATGTATTAGCATACGGTCTTTGTTTTTCTCTTTCTGACTTTCTTCACTCTGTATGACAGTCTCTAGGTCCATCCACCTCACTACAAATAACTCAATTTAGTTTCTTTTTATGGCTAATATTCCATTGTATATTTGTGCCACATCTTCTTTATCCATTCATCTGTCGATGGACACTTGGGTTGCTTCCATGTCCTGGCTATTGTAAACACAGCTGCAATGAACATTGCGGTACATGACTCTTTTTGAATTATGGTTTTCTCAGGGTATATGCCCAGTAGTGGGATTGCTGGATCGTATGGTAGTTCTATTTTTAGTTTTTTAAGGAACCTCCATACTGTTCTCCATAGTGGCTGTATCAATTTACATTCCCACCAACAGTGCAAGAGAGTTCCCTTTTCTCCACACCCTCTCCAGCAGTTATTGTTTGTAGATTTTTTGATGATAGCCAATCTGACTGGTGTGAGGTGATACCTCATTGTAGTTTTGATTTGCATTTCTCTAATGATTAGTGATGTTGAGCATCCTTTCATGTGTTTGTTGGCAATCTGTAAATCTTCTTTGCAGAAATGTCTATTTAGGTCTTCTGCCCATTTTTGGATTGGGTTTTTTGTTGTTTGATATTGAGCTGCATGAGCTGCCTGTATAGTAGTTTTCTGGTAGCATCTTTAGGATTCTCTATGTATAGTATCATGTCATCTGCAAACAGTGACAGTTTTACTTCTCCTCTGCCAGTTTGGATTCCTTTTATTTCTTTTTCATCTCTGATTGCTGTGGCTAAAACTTCCAAAACTATGTTGAATAATTGTGGGGAGAGTGGGCAACCTTGTCTTTTTCCTGATCTTAGTGGAAATGGTTTCAGTTTTTCACCACTGAGAACGACATTGGCTGTGGGTTTGTCATATATGGCCTTTATTATGTTGAGGTAAGTTCCCTCTATGCCTACTTTCTGGAGGGTTTTTATCATAAATTGGTGTTGAATATTGTCAAAAGCTTTTTCTGCATCTATTGAGATGATCATATGATTTTTATCCTTCAATTTGTTAATATGGTGTATCACATTGATTGATTTGTGTATATTGAAAAATCCTTGCATTCCTGGGATAAACCCCACTTAACCGTGGTGTATGGTCCTCTTAATGTGCTGTTGGATTCTGTTTACTAGTTGTTGAGGATTTTTGCATATGTTCATCAGTGATATTGGCCTGTAGTTTTATTTTTTTGTGACGTCTTTGTCTGGTTTTGGTATCAGGGTGATGGTAGTCTCATAGAATGAGTTTGGAAGTGTTCCTTCCTCTGCTATATTTTGGAAGATTTGAGAAGGATAGGTGTTAGCTCTTCTCTAAATGTCTGATAGAATTAGCCTGTGAAGCCATCTAGTCCTGGGCTTTTGTTTGCTGGAAGATTTTTAATCACAGTTTCAATTTCAGTGCTTGTGATTGGTCTGTTCATATTTTCTATTTCTTCCTGCTTCAGTCTTGGAAGGTTGTGCTTTTCTAAGAATTTGTCTATTTCTTCCAGGCTGTCCATTTTACTGGCATATAGTTGCCTGTAGTAATCTCTCATGATCTTTTGTATTTCTGCAGTGTCAGTTTTTACTTCTCTTTTTTCACTTCTAATTCTGTTGATTTGAGTCTTCTCCCTTTTTTTCTTGATGAGTCTGGCTAATGGTTTATCAATTTTGTTTATCTTCTCAAAGAACCAGCTTTTACTTTTATTGATCTTTGCTATCATTTCCTTCATTTCTTTTTCATTTATTTCTGATCTGATCTTTATGATTTCTTTCCTTCTGCTAACTTTGGGGGTTTTTTTGCTCTTCTTTCTCTAATTTCTTTAGGTGTAAGGTTAGGTTGTTTATTTGAGATGTTTCTTGTTTCTTGAGGTAGGATTTTATTGCTATATATTTCCCTCTTAGAACTGCTTTTGCTGCATCGCACAGGTTTTGGGTCACTGTGTTTTCATTGTCATTTGTTTCTAGGTATTTTTTGATTTCCTCTTTGATTTCATCGGTGATCTCTTGCTTATTTAATAGTGTATTGTTTAGCCTCCATGTGTTTATATTTTTTGCAGATTTTTTCCTGTAATTGATATCTAGTCTCATAGCGTTGTGGTCAGAAAAAATACTTGATACGATTTCAATTTTCTTAAATTTACCAAGGCTTGATTTGTGACCCAAGATATGATCTATCCTGGAGAATGTTCCATAAGCACTTGAGAAGAAAGTGTATTCTGTTGTTTTTGGATGGAATGTCCTATAAATATCAATTAAGTCCTTCTTGTTTAATGTATCATTTAAAGCTTGTATTTCCTTATTTATTTTCATTTTGGATAATCTGTCCATTGGTGAAAGTGGGGTGTTAAAGTCCCCTACTATGATTGTGTTACTGTTGATTACCCCTTTTATGGCTGTTAGCATTTGCCTTATGTATTGAGGTGCTCCTATGTAGGGTACATAAATATTTACAATTGTTATATCTTTCTTGGATTGATCCCTTGATCATGATGTAGTGTCCTTCTTTGTCTCTTATAATAGTCTTTATTTTAAAGCCTATTTTGTCTGATATGAGAATTGCTACTCCAGCTTTCTTTTGATTTCCATTTGCATGGTGTATCTTTTTCCATCCCCTCACTTTCAGTCTGTATGTGTCCCTAGGTCTGAAGTGGGTCTCTTGTAGACAGCATATATATGGATCTTGGTTTTGTATGCATTCAGGTAGTCTATGTCTTTTGGTTGGAGCATTTAATCCATTCACATTTAAGGTAGTTATCAATATGTATGTTCCTATTCCCATTTTCTTAATTGTTTTGGGTTTATTATTGTAGATCTTTTCCTTCTCTTGGGTTTCCTTCCTAAAGAAGTTCCTTTAGCATTTGTTGTAAAGCTGGTTTGGTGGTGCTGAATTCTCTTAACTTTTGCTTGTCTGTAAAGGTTTTAATTTCTCAAATCTGAATGAGATCCTTGCTGGGTAGAGTAATCTTGGTTGTAGGTTTTCCCTTTCATCACTTTAAATATGTCCTGCCACTCCCTTCTGGCTTGCAGAGTTTCTGATGAAAGATCAGCTGTTAACCTTCTGGGGATCCCCTTGTATGTTATTTGTTGTTTTTCCCTTGCTGCTTTTAATATCTTTTCTTTGTATTTAATTTTGGATAGTTTGATTAATATGTGTCTTGGTGTGTTTCTCCTTGGATTTATCCTGTACGAGACTCTCTGCACTTCCTCGACTTGATTGACTATCTCCTTTCCCATATGAGGGAAGTTTTCAACTATAATCTCTTCAAATATTTTCTCAGTCCCTTTTTTTTTTCTTCTTCTTCTGGGACCCCTATAATTCTAATGTTGGTGCATTTAATGTTGTCCCAGAGGTCTCTGAGACTGTCCTCAATTCTTTTCATTCTTTTTTCTTTATTCTGCTCTGTGGTAGTTATTTCCCCTATTTTATCTTCCAGGTCACTTATCCGTTCTTCTGCCTCAGTTATTCTGCTATTGATTCCTTCTAGAGAACTTTTAATTTCATGTATTGTCTTGTTCATCATTGTTTTTTCTCTTTAGCTCTTCTAGGTCCTTGTTAAACGTGTCTTGTATTTTCTCCATTCTATTTTCAAGATTTTGGATCATCTTTACTATCATTACTCTAATTTCTTTTTCTGGTAGACTGTGTATTTCCTCTTCATTTGTTTGGTCCAGTGGGTTTTTACCTTGCTCCTTCATCTGCTGTGTATTTCTCTGTCTTCTCATTTTGCTTAAATACTGTGTTTGGTGTCTCCTTTTCTCAGGCTGCAGGTTCATAGTTCCCATTGTTTTTGGTATCTTCTCCCTGTGGTTAAGGTTGGTTCAGTGGGTTGTGTAGGCTTCCTGGTGGAGGGGACTGGCACCTGTGTTCTGGTGGATGAGACTGGATCTTGTCCTTCTGGTGGGTAGGACCATGTCCAGTGGTGTTTTTTTGGGTGTCTGTGACCTTATTATGATTTTTAGGCTGCCTCTCTGCTAATGGGTGGGGTTGTGTTCCTGTCTTGCTAGTTGTTTGACATAGGGCGTCCAGCACTGTAGATTGCTTGTCGTTGAGTGCAGCTGGGTCTTAGTGTTGAGATGGAGATGTATGGGAGAGCTTTTGCCGTTTGATATTATGTGGGGCTGGGAGGTCTCTGGTGGACCAATGTCCTGAACTCAGCTCTCCCATCTCAGAGGCTCAGGCCTGACACCCGGCCAGAGCACCAAGACTCTGTCAGCCATATGGCTCAGAAGAAAAGGGAGGAAAAAGAAAGAATCCAAAAAAAGAAAGAAGCCCAAAGAGCTTTTGTTAATGTGAGTTATATCTAGTGATGTTTACCCTGTTAGAAATTAAAACCATGAAACATTTAAAATAGCTGTTATTAATCCATTTAGAAATGAGTAATAAGCCCAATTCATGTTCACATAAATAACATAATTTTTGAAAAGCAGTATTTTAAAAATTACTGATAATGGCATTGTTTTACATCTTTGCAAATCTCTTTCATGTCTGGCTTAATAAAATATAGCTGGATTCTCCTAAATGCTTCTATATTCAAAAGAAAGAAAGAAAAAGTAATAAAATAAAGTTATTAAAATTAAAAAAAATATTAAAAATAAAAAACTTTAAAAGTAAAGAAAGAAAGAGAGCAACCAACCAAAAAACAAATCCACCAATGATAACAAGCCCTAAAAGCTATACTATAAAAAACAAAACAAACAAAAAAAACCAGACAGACAGAACCCTAGGACAAAGGCAAAAGCAAAGCTTTTGGGAAGTCTGAGGTCTTCGGCCAGTGTTCAGTAGGTGTTCTGTAGGAGTTGCTCCACATGTAGATGTAGTTTTAATGTATTTGTGGGGAGGAAGGTGGTCTCCACATCTTACTCTTCCACCATCTTGAAGGTGCCTGGTACATTCTGTACATTCTGCTTTTCTCCCTCAATGAAGATGAGCCTCTAACTGCTATGTTGTCTATCAAGCCAGAGTGGAGGAGATGATGCTTGCATTCTGCCCTTTTGTGGGAAGTAGCAATTTTAAATAAGGTGGTTAGGGAAGGCTTCATTGAGGTGATAATTGAACAATAATTTGAAGGGGGTGAGGTAGTTAGCCATATAGACTTCTGGGGAAACAGCATTCTAGGTAGAGGGTATAGTCATTGGCAGGAGATTGCTTGGCATGTTTAAGGAACAGCTCAGATGTCAATATGGCTTGAGTGAAGTGAGCAAGGGGACAGTAGTAGCAGGAGTTGAGGTCAGAGATGTAATAGGATGGGGTCATATCTATAAAGGTCTCATAGGCTATTTAAGGACTTTGAGTTTTATTCTGAGCAAAGTGGGGGGCATTAGAAGGTTTTGAGCAGAGAATTAACATGGTGTGACATATGCAAAAACGGTCCTTGTGGCTACTGTGTTGAGAATAGATTTTAGAGGAACAAAGATGGAAGTGGAAAGACCCAGCCAAAAGGCAGTAATTCTGGTGAGAGCTGATGGCAGTTTAGATCAGGGGAATGACAGTGGAACTGGGAAAAAGAGTTCAGATTCTGAAGAGATTTTGAAGGTAAGGTCAACAGGACTTCCTGATGAACTGAATAAGGGCTGCGAGAGAAAGCAAGGAGTAAGATGTTGACCTGAGCAACCTGAAGGAATGGAGTTGCTGCCAACAGACGCGGGCAAGCATACAGGTGGAGTAGGTTGGGGAAGGAGGATGACCAGAAGTTCCGTTTTGGACATATGAGCTTGAGATGACTGTTAGACCTACTAGTGGAGCTGGACAAACAAAATCTAGTGAGAAAGGTCTGGGTGGAGATGAAGATCTGGGATTCTTCCACATATACATAGTATTCAAAGCCATGAGACTGGGGAGATCACCAAAGAGTGTAGAGTGAAAAGAGAGTAGACTAAGGATTTATCCCTGAGATACTCCAACACTGAGAGGTTGGGGAAGAGGAGGATCCAATAAAGGAGAATGAAAAGATACAACCAATGATGTTGGAGAAAAACCAAGAGAGTATTGTATCTGGGAAGCCAAATGAGGGATGTGTATCAAGAAGGAAGCAGTGATCAGCTGCATAATATGCTGCTGAGAGGTCAAGTAAGATGGGAAGTGATATCAATCATTGAATTTGGCAACACAAAGGATGCTGAGTGCCCTGACACCAGTGGTTTCAGTGTCATGGTGGGTGGGGGTAGAATTTTGCTGCAAAGGGAAAGCAAAGAAAGAAAGTACTATCTGGCAGGAAAAGTGCGTTCAAGAAAACTTTGTTTTTTAAAGATTAGAACAATAACAGCACGTTTGTATGATGACTGGGATGATCCAGTAGAGAGTGAACAAAGATGTAGGAAGGAGAAAGGAAAGTCAGTGGCATCTTGTCCTTCAGGAGGTAAGGGGGGTGGGGTGGGATCTAGTGCATGAATGGAGAGATTGGCTTTGGACAACGTGGACAGATACGATGGTGAGAGTGCCTGGAAGTTTCCATCTGATTGCTGAGAGCGAGGATGGGGAGAGAGACATTAAGGGTCTGAGGAGAGAGAAGTTGTGAAAATAGTCATCTGAGAGAGTGAGGGAACTAAGCAAGATAGTACGATTGTTGGGTAGCATGAAGGGCTCATTTGAGACTCATGGTCATGAAATTAAAGGGAGACCAATAAGCAAAAGCTGTGTGTTTTTCTCCAGCCATGTTCAGCTCCATGATACTTATACATAGAGGGAGAGTTGGATTTCACCGGATTTGTGTATTAGCCAAGTGAGTTCTACCAAGTAAAAGAGGGACAGGAGTTTGGCTATGGAATTTAAGATTGGTAAGGAGAGGAATGAGGACATTACAGAGGGGAGAGACAGTGAAAAGATGGAGGGATCAACAGATCTGTGGTCCTAGGTAAGTGAAAGGAGTGATTTAATGACAATGTTTTGTATATGTTGTACTTATATTTGTCATTGTCTTTTCTTAATGGCAGGTTATATTGGTTTTCTATTTACTGTAATAATACTGTTTTCTTTTTAAGGAAATAAAGGTATAGGTAGAATTCAACCAGAGCAAAAATCAGGAAGATGGTGTACAAATGTCCAACTTCTGGAAAACACTGGGTTAGATCTTCACATTTCACCCAGAGAAAGCGCTACCTAACCCAGAGTGACAGGAAAACTATTTGGCCACAAGTAGTCCCACTTCTCAAGGGTGAAGGGAACTAAAATGTTCTAACCCAGTGATTCTCAGACTTTTTGATTTTGGGACTTTTTATACTCTTAAAAATAATCAAGGATCATAGGGAAGTTTTGTTTATGTGGGTAACAGCTATTGGCATTTTCATTATTAGAAATTAAAACTGAGAAGTTTTAAAATAACAAGAAACCTATTACATGTTAACATAAATACCATATTTTTAAGAATAATTGTTCCATTTTCCATAATTTAAAAAAGAGTGGTATTGTTTTACATTTTTGCAAATTTCTCTTACATCTGGCTTAATAGAAGCTAGCTGGCTCGTACCTACTTCTGCCTTTATCTGTTGTGATAGCGCATGTCTAGAGATCACCACTGTATATTTGTAACAGAATCAGAGTAGAAGAGGCAAATAATGTCTTGGATTACTATGAAAATAGTTTCACCTTGTAGATGCCCTGAAATCGTCTTAGAGACCCACTTCAAGAACTGTTGAACTGTTGAGTAAGGGAGTGGGGGTGAGAGGGAGGTTTTTGGTATCCCTGAAGGCTGAGGAGTATAGAATACTGGAGAGGGCTGTGAAGAAGAATCCAAAAGACAGGGTCTTGATCAGCAAGGCATCTCTGGGCCTCAGTTTCCTCATCTCTGAAATGGAGATATCATCCCCGCCCAGGCCATCCCATGGAGAGCGGCGAGGGCCAAATGAGACCACAGAAGAGCATTTTGAGGGTTTCTATACTCTACAAATACAATGTCTAAAACAGCCTTGAAAATCACCAAACACTACCCCTCCTATCTGTGAAAATAAACTAACATTCTTTGCACTGGCAGCTTCTGAGCAGGCATTTTTTAAGTACTTCTTGGCTTTGCTGATGGCCATTTGGATTTTCTTTACAGCTGGTCGATGGAGTGCTCCAGCTGGAATACCATTGCCCAGGTGGCTTCTACAGAAACCTTTCTTCCCAGTCTCGTGTGAATGACCAAGAGTGGCACTCTGTTCTGGTGGAGGAGACAGATACTTCCGTTCACCTGTCGGTTGACAGTGCAGCCAACGCCTCCCTTGCGCTCCCAGAGAACTGCTGGAGTCTGAGGCCTGAAAGGGACCTCTTTCTGGGTGGCCTCGTCCTCTTGCATTCTTTCCCAAATGTCTCCCAGGGCTTCGAAGGCTGCCTGGATGCTGTCATGATCAACGGAGAGGCGCTGGAGCTGCTGGCCCATGGCAAGAAGGTGGCGGGCATGCTGGAGAGGCGGGCCCTCACCCAGTGTTGCCTCCACAGTGACCAGTGCAGCCAGAACCCGTGTCTCAACGGTGGAAAGTGCTCACAGACCCACGGGGCAGGTAAGGCTAGGGCTGACCCTGAGGCTTATCCCAGGAGGCTCTGCAGAGGACCCTGCCAGGTTGAACTAGCAATCGTGTATCACCATAGAGTTTACCAAGCCGATTCCTCCACCACAGTCCTATGTGGGAGGGAGCGGGGGTGGGGGGCGGAGAAGAGAGCCATTAAAGCTCCATTTTACTGCTCAGGAAACCACTGGGCTACGTAAGGGATACCCAGAGAGGTAAAGGAACGCACCCAAGGTCACAGGGCTGCTAAGCGAGAGGCGTGCTCAGGGTGTAGGTCTCAGGGGAAATAGCCGCCTCTTCCCCTTACTGTCTGGTGAGTAACGAGTAGGGATCTGCTAGGTTTACACCAGGGGAGGCCAGTAGTCTTCTTTCACCCTCAACAAGAACTATCTTTCTTTCTCCTGTTTTTTTGGATGGGGGAAGGGTACGAATGGGGACCTCTGATGTAGAAGGCTGTAGTCATCACACATCTCAGTGTCATCATTGGTGCGTGCTAAGTTTCTCTCTCCCTCTCTTTTTTTTAAAATTTATTTTTGGCTGCGTTGGGTCTTCGTTGCTGTGTGCAGGCTTTCTCTAGTTGTGACAAGCGGGGGCTACTCCTCGTTGCAGTGCGCGGGCTTCTCATTGCGGTGGCTTCTCCTGTTGCGGAGCAGAGGGTCTAGGCGTGCAGGTCTCAGTAGTTGTGGCTCATGGGCTCTAGAACGCAGGCTCCAGTAATTGTGGCGAATGGGTTTAGTTGCTCCGCGGCATGCGGGATCCTCTGGGACCAGGATTCTAACCCGTGTCCTCTGCATTGGCAGGCGGACTCTTAACCACTGCGCCACCAGGGAAGCCCAGTTTCTCTTTCTTATTGCCCTTTATACTCCACTGCCTTCTCCCTTCCTCAAACCCATAGGCAAACATTTAAAGTTTTAAAATGAGTTCTTTCAAAATGTAAGAACTGTTTTTCACATGCTTGAATTTCTAACTTATATAACTGGTATATCATGTTTTACAGTTTTCCATCCACGCTGCCACGAGTAATTCTTATTCATTGCTTTTAATTGAGGCTCAATACTCCAAGGTGTGCACGCGCTCATCTTTCCCCTCTGGACTCTCCCAGCAATGGACATCCCACCTCCATCAACAATGCTGCACTGAACATCCTCCCACATCATGTTACAAACCTATGTGAGAACTTTTCACACATACACACATACATACGCACCACCCAGAGACGGAATTCACATACTCAGAGTATGCAAATAGTTACTTTGACTAAATCGGGTCAGACTGCTGTCCAGCATGGCCGCAGCAGTCTGTACTTCCACCAGCAAGTGCGTGAGATTCCTAGGCCCCTACATCTCTGTCAACACTTGGCATTCTCCCGTTTTCTAATCTTTGCCTGACAAATAATACTGTCATTTCTACCTAAGATACCCAAGGAGTCCATCACTTCTGCATCCCCACCGCCATTGGTCTGACCCCAGTCCCCATCACCTCTCTTCTTTTCTTCTGCACCAGCCACCTCCCTGCTCTCCTGCTTCTCTCCCTCCACTAGCATCTTCCAGCAGGGCACCAGAGAGATCTTTAAACAATGTAGATATGAGCACATCGCTTTCCTGCTTAGAATCTTGCAGTGGCTTCCCCTTGCCGTTCAGATGCCGTTCAGATGGAGTCCCAATTCCTAATTCCTGCCTGTGGGTCCTATGCCCTGGCCCCTCCCACCTGCTGGTCCACCCTGGTGACATGCCACACCCTCTCCTCCAAACCTTTGCACACGTTCTCCTCTGCCTGAAACATCTTCCTCTTTGCCCCTTTATCTTTTTGCCTGGCTAATTTTTACTCAACCTTCAGGTCTCAACTAAAATATCACCTCCTCCAGGAAACCTCCCCTGGTGCCTAGTTTAGGCTAACTCCTTTCCACAATGCTTCCCTTCAATAAAACTAATTTTTATGATAATTACTAATATACTGATATTATCTATAACTATCTCAGTTTGAACCCCCAAATTGCCATTTGCTTGCTGTGTGACCCTGAGCAAATGGCATGCATTCCCCGAGCCTCATTCCCTGACCTGCCATCAACTTGTACCTGTCCCTGATGAGGACAATAACAGTAACCAATCTCAGGGCTGTCGGGAGGATCAAACGAGCTAATACATGAAGATTCTTAGAACAACGATTACAATAAATAGTGTTGTCTAGGATGACGATACTCATTATTATCCTTTAGATGCCTATTCTCTGTAGTCTGTAAGTTGTTTGAGGGCAGGGATCCAACCATCTTGTCCAGCAGGGCACCAGTGCCTACCACGGTGCATGTGGCAGAGAGAGGCACTCAATAACTAAGTGTGAACACTGGGATCTGCGAACACACGAGAACCTGTCCCCTGGGGCCACTGGACCAGAGTGCTCTCTCATGGCCCTGCCCTTCTCCCCAGGCTATGTCTGCACGTGCCCCTCACAGTTCTCCGGGAGGCACTGTGAACAAAGGAAGGAGAACTGCACTTCGATGCCCTGCCTGGAAGGTGGAACTTGCATCTCTTCCCCCAAAGGAGCCCCCTGTATCTGCCCTCACCCCTACATGGGAGACAGGTAAGCACAGGAGAGGTCCCCTGCCACTGGTTCCTCTCCCTGAGTGTGGCACCACTGGGGGATGACCTCTGCACTCTGACCCCTAGAGAGGCCAATGGGCAGCCAGGGGCTGAGTGCTCTGGTTACCTGGCTTCTTGGCCTTTTCCACGTGTCAAGGCTTCTCTCTCCCACCACCTGCATCAGAACACTCTGGGAGGGGTGGTGCTCGTTAAAAAGACAGATTTCCCAAGCCCTATTCTGAACCTACTGAATTGGACTCACTAGGCTGGGACCAAGGAATCTGCACTTTCTACCAGATTTTCAGGCAGTTCTGATCTTTGCTGAAGTCTGAAAGTAGCAAAAGTTCTTATTCTCTTGCTCTGGACCGTGACTTTCCAGAAAGCGGCCTGGGGGTAAATTACTTTTTTTTTTTTTTTGGTGGGAAATTGGAGAGGCAGGCTTGAGTGCAGGGGTTTTGATCCCATACATCTTTTAAGAGGGGACGTGGCAAGGGCAGTATAGTGACTCAGTCCCCTGACTACTTCTCTGTGTCCGCAGGTGTGAAATGGAATCAAGGGGCTGCTCAGAAGGACACTGTCTTGTCACCCCTGAGATCAAAAGGGGGGACTGGGGACAGCAGGAGATTCTGATCATCATAGTGGTCCTACTGGTCATTGTCATAATCTCTACTGGGCTTCTCTTCTACTGCCGCCGTTGCAAGTCCCACAAGCCCGTGGCCATGGAGGACCCAGACCTCCTGGCCAGGAGTGTTGGTGTTGACACCCAAGCCACACCTGCCATTGAGCTCAACTCCCTGAGCACAAGCGCCTGCAACAACCTGAACCAAGTGGAGCCCAGCAAGACCTCAGGTCCAAATGAACTCGTCACTTTTGGACCCAGCTCTAAGCAACGGCCAGTGGTCTGCAGCGTGCCTCCCAGACTCCCGCCGGTGGTGGTCTCTTCCCACTCTGAAAATGAGGCCATCATTAAGAGGACCTGGTCAGGCGAGGAGATGGGTCAGTACAGCCCACAGGCCTTTAGCTTCTGGGATTGATGGAACAGGGTAATAGACTGAAACACTCCATTATCTGAGCCACCATCCAGTCCATGAAGGGACGTGGTCAAGGTCACGGTGCACTAGTGGGCTGCACCAGGTCCCGGGTCTCTGGACTCAGAGTCTGTGCCTCATTCCGCGGTACCATGATCTACTCCCCTAAATTCCAAGACATTCCACAGGATTGATGTCCATGGCAGAAACCTGTAGACCCTGGATGGGGTGGGTAGGATCCCTGAAGTGAAAAGGGGGCTTCTGTATATTTATGCTTTTCTGGAAAGGGAAAGAGAGGCAGTTGTCCAAGCTTCTGGCTGCCCAGTCTAGAGGTACAGTAGCCTTGGGCCAGACCTGGCTGACCCAGAGGAGGGACCTTCACCCCCTCTCATCTTTGGCTCAAAAGGAGGTGAATTTGTAAAGCACTTTATATTTTCTGGCTTATTCAGTAATAGTTAAAACAAGTATTTGCTCTTTCTGCAAATTGGGTCCCATAACTGGGACCCATAAAGCCACAGTGACTTATTCTAACTTACCCAACTATTCAGTAGCAGGGACAGAGGTAGGACCAAGGAGGCCTGGTCTCCAACCTTCGAAGTCACATCTCATTTAATCACCCTCTGTGACAGATGCCATCACACCTCCTAGTCCAAAATATGTGTTTGTTTCCTTCAATTAAGGAGACAAAACTCACCAGTAGGACTTGGGATAGAGCTGCTGTCTCCAGGAATGGGGGTGGGATGCATGGAGCCGTTCAGATTCTTCCCTTATCCACTGACCCTTGGATCAGTGGCACAAATTTACAAGATGGGCTGGCTTTGAGTTAAACCTCTGGCTTTGAACTTGACCCCATTGGATTCTAGATATTAATCTAAGCCGCCAGAGACAACACACAGACGGGCCACACACCCACCGACTCCTCGGCCCATCTGTACCACATGCTAAGTCACGTAGAGCAGCTCTAAGGCCAGTCGGAGCTTTCACCAGGGAAACTCAGAGCTCACCCTGTCTTGCTGTTCCCTTTCAGTGTACCCAGGTGGAGCCACAGTCTGGCCCCCAACTTACTCCAGGAAGGAACGCTGGGAATACCCCCGCTCCGAAGGGACCCCCGGCCCTCTGCTGCCATCGCCTCGCTGCCACCGGAACCCAGCTGTGATGCCGGACCCCACTGCCCTCTACGGGGGCTTCCCCTTCCCACTGGAGATGGAAAACAAGCGAGCACCCCTTCCACCCCGTTACAGCAACCAGAACCTGGAAGATCTGATCCCCCGACGGCCCCCCAGTCCCCGGGAGCACCTGCTGGCCCCCTGTCTCAACGAGTACACAGCTATCAGCTACTACCACTCGCAGTTCCAGCAGGGAGGGGGAGGGCCAGGGCCCTGCCTGGCAGAAGGGGGCTACAAGGGGGTGAGCATGCGCCTCAGCCGGGCCGGGCCCTCTTACGCCGACTGCGAGGTAGGGGGCGGTCGTCCCACGGGCCGGGGCCAGCCCCAGGCCCCCCCCAACTATGAGGGCTCTGACATGGTGGAGAGTGATTATGGAAGCTGTGAGGAGGTCATGTTCTAGCTGCCCTCAGACGGAGGCAAGGGGGAGGCCGAGGACTTGGCGCCTTCCCCTGTCTGGCGGGGAGCGAGTTGAGCATGGCTGGGAAACTGGGAGGGAAGCCCCCATACCCAGTCCGGGTTGCCACATCTTGAAATGTGCTCTTCCAGACCCCCAGCTAGTCCCTGAGGATGGAGGGAAGCTGAGGGTAGAGCTCCAGAAACAGCACTAGGGCCCCCGGCAGAAAGGGTGTGCACAGAGCCGTTACCCTGGACACCCAGGAAAATCTGACTCCTGGGATGGGTAAAAGGCAGTGTGCGTCTCCCTGACAATTCCTAGGGAGTCAGGGCCTGAACGGGCCTGTCGGGCACATTCTTAGACCTGCCCGTTGCTGCACACTCTGCAGGCCGAGGTGGGATCATGCCTCACAGGCAAGCACCACAGCTGCTGAGAGACAAGGTCCAAGGTCACCGACCCTGCAGGGCAACAGGGTGTCCTCCTAGGGGCTGAGAGGTGAGCAGCAGGGGAGCAGCTACCACATGTCACTTGTACGCCCTGCCTGCCTCGCTGCAGAGTCTGCTCCATGTCAGGCACCGAGCCAGGCATCAGGCATAAGACAGTGAACTATGGCAACAAGGGTTCCCAAGGAGCATCACTTGGCCTCAGGTTCCTGGAGGTCCCACTCCTCTAATCTAATTCCAAGCACCTTGAGCCTCCTCTTTAAGTCTGACTTAAAGCCTGACTTTCTACTAGCCAGGGCCTGCCAGGATCTGTGCAGCCCCTGAACCGTCTTTGTTAAAGAGTTCAGACCTCATGGAACTCTGGGTTCGTCAGCCCAAGTTTCGCAAGCACTTTGGGCCAAAGGCAAGAAGGACATCATTCTTCATTTTTAAAAAAATTCTTAGGCACTTTTCAACCTTGCTGTCTGGATGAGTTGCCCCAAAGGGATTTTTCTTCCATAGACACAAGGAAGTCGGAACTCCTATGCAGGGAAGGGTGGAAGCAGGGAGCCGGACATCAGGAGTATCCTTTCCTGCCCCTCTGTTTCAGAGGCCTGCCAATCCAAGTGTTACCTGCAGCGACTCAACCCTATGCATGGAGGGTCATTGTGGGCATGTGTCTGCACATGTGGGTGCTTATGTACAGTACGTATGTACACATGTGCAGAACATATGTAGCCCGGAGTGGTAGGGACCAGAGACTTCTGGTGGCCTTGCCACTCCCTCACCTGCCAACCCCTGTCTCCGGTCCACTGCCTTTTCATGTGTCTTGCTTCTGGAGACAAAAGTCTAAAGGAAGAGCAATAGCCACTCTTACCCATAGGGCTGCTGCCTCCAGCACGAGGGAGCTGTGTGGGTGACAGGGTGTTTGTGTGCATGGTTCATGGCTGTGCGGGCGACTGTGAGCGTGAGTGACGGGATGCCTGGTTTTACTGGACATTTGTGGTTGTTGTTTTTTTTTTTAACAATAAAATATCTTTTTTACTGTTATTTTCCGTGTCACTTAGGCTGTTTGGTCAGGGGAAGGTCACAAGGGTCTACAGGCCCTTCCAAGCTGAGGTTCGTGGAATTTGGGGGCTGGAAGGGGCCCCAGAGGTCATTAAGCATCATGATTCTCAAACCTTGCAAAATGGCTAAAATACATATCTCTGAGGCCCACACATATAAAATCGGAACCTCTGGGAGAAGGGCCCAGGACACTATTTGGAAAAAAGTCCTCTAGTTCTGATACAACTGTGCATAGTTAGTGGACAAGTCTGTTAAGCAGAGGTGAATGAAAGGCCCTGGACAAGACTTCAGGACTGCTGACCGCCCCCCACCCCGGCCAGCACCCTTGGCCACACATCACACTGGTCAGGGAGAGGGGACAATATCGCAGGTTTGGAAGGCCAGCCTCCTGATGCCCAGAGTTAGCCTTTGGCGCTGCTCCACAGCTCGCCCCGAAGCCCAGCTGGACGTGAATGTCACCAGGCAACCTGGTCCGTGCGGGCCTTGAGGGTACAACACCAAGACTGGACAGTCCAGTCCCTGCCGACAGGCTCCCAGTGCAGGTGGGCAGAGAAGGCACGTCCATGGGAGGCACCACAGCAGACCGTGGCTCTGGGGTCCGATGGGCTCGGTTCCAAACTGCTGTGCCACACACTAACGTGGCCTCAGGCAGGTATGACCGGGCCTCTCACTGTTCAGTAAAATGAAGAGTAAATAACATCCCTATTCTCAGGGATAAGTTCAAAGAGCTTATAGCAGCATAAACAATAACTGGTGACCATCATGCTAGGGAACAATACTGGGTAGTATACAAATAGGATTAACTTATCAGAACTGTGCGGGAAATCACAAATAACCTAGTCCAGTGTCGCCCAAACTTCTGTTGCTTTGCCTAACACTTTTATGATTTTTTTCCTGATAGAATAACACCTGTACTATTATTTACTAAATCGTTTTTACTGTACTTAGATTTTAAAAAATGTTTTTATTCACCTTAAAAGGATAATATCCATAAAAGAAAAGATCTGAAAATTCCTATTTTTTGTAGCGCACATGAAGATACATAAACATTCTGGTTTTCACAATGACTGTCTAAGGCCCTCTAGATCATCTCTGGGAAACACGGATCTAGTCCATCTTTGTTCTCAATGTTCCTCACCCTGAGGCCTGCAGAGAAGGGGTTTGTGTGAAGTTCCACAGGTAGAACTTCACAGCAGTGACACCACATTCAGGTCTGACACCAGCCTTGGCATCTCCCTAAAATACCACATGCTCTTTTCCTGGATGGGGAGCCTCTCTCCACCCAGCCCACCTCTGTCCCCACCTGTCCCCTCCTTCCCTTTGTCCTCCTGAGCCTGCACCTTCATGGATCAGCCACTAGAGGGCTCTCTGGGACCAAGAAGCAGAGCCGCAGAAGAGAAGGTTTTCAGGGAAATCCTCACATCTCAAGGCACTGGGGTTCTGATTCCAAACATCCTGAGTCTGACACAGCGTGACAGTGTCAGAGAAAGGCAGAGACCCAGACCTAGGCCTCCTGACCTGACCCAGGTGAAAACACAGCTCACCATAATCATCCTCACCACCACTACTGGCACTTGCTATATGACAGGAGCTGTGCAAGCACTTGGCATGTCTTATCTCACTTAATCCTCACCAAAAACCCATAACGTAAGTACTGTCATCTCTGTTTTACAGATGAAGGAACAGGAGGCATCCAGAAATTAAGTGGCTTGTAACTTACAGTAGTGACTCAAAGTGAAGTCACCCAGTTCATGAGTGACAGGGTCAGGATTCAATCCAGGGCTGCCGGACTCCAGAACTATGCCTTACATTTGGGTTCGTGAAACCAATTATAAATACAGGATATCAGAAGACTGAAGAATAGCAGAAACTAGTCCAAGGATCCAACTGAGTTCAGAGGCCAAGAACGTCACTATAATTCGAAGTGGTGTTAACAGCTGGAATGTCTGCTCAACCCCAGGGCTCAACTCCAGACCACCCTTGTAATCCTGCATCCAGTTCTGAGGCTGGGCCTTAAGAGCGACACGGTAACCTTGGGCATTGCTAGAGGAGGGCAGCTAGGAAGGGGGCGGGGCGGGGAGGGCGGCGAGGACTCACAACCACGTCGCACGAGGAAGGGCAGCCGTAATCCACCAGGGGCACCTGTAATCCACCAGGACCAATGGCAAGGGAATTGTGAGACAGCTCCTCGGATGGACAGCCTGCACTACCGCACCATCACACGGAGTTTCTCAAGGCCTTATGGAGAAGGTAGATACATCTTCCAGGAATCAGAGCAGTGCTCTGGAGGGACACACATCAGGTCTTGTGCGGAGAGCCGCAAAAAGTGAATATCTGGGGGTAGAAGAAGGGCAGACAGAGCCAAACCACTCTCATGTGGACTGAAGATTATAGAGATTCTATAAGATCGAGGGGGAAAAAGATACAGCATGTAAAGTTTTGAGATATGCAGTGACTTGCCCAGGGCCCATGCTGGTCCCGTAGAGAACAGCTGCCCCATCCTCCTGGTGCCACACCATGAATGGGTGAAACGCCTGCCTGTGAAGACACCGGGCCCAGGTGCAGAACAACAGCCCACGCTGCAGCATCTGAGGACAGGCTTTGGGAGTTCTCGGTGACTCTGCCAGCTCCACCTTGAGGAGAGGCACAGGCTGTGGCACCGAAAGAAGAGCAGGATCATTCTCAAGGACAGGGCTGGGGAACGACAAGCCTTCTGAATTTTCTCATGATTCCTCAATAGACCTACAAGGTCCAACCAAGGAAAGTGCTTGGTTAGATCAATAGGAAACTCAAAATTAATAGAGTGATGTCAACTCCTCACAGGCCGGGACACCATTCTCTCCTGAAGGAGACGACACTGAATTTAGTAACCAGCCAATTCCAGATACACGATTAGCCCCACAGACTGGCACTCATCCTGATCCGATCAACACCACAATCAACTCGTGATCTGGGGAAGTGGCCAAGTAGTCACATCTCTCTAGCATCAGTAGCGAGGAGGTTAACCAGAGAAGCAGTGTTACAGCATCACCGAGAAGGAAGCCATAAATTCTGACAGAAGCGGCCAGGGAAGGTTCTAGAGAGCAGCAGCCGCTGGAGCGGGGTCTTAAAGTTGAGCTTCAGACGGAGCACAGGGAGAAGGGCCAGCTGGGCTAAGAAAACAGCCCAAAAGGAAGGCCTGAAGGTTTTCAGTATTTCCGCAGTGCTGGGTGGTTCTGATGGGTGGGAGTGGAGGGACTGTGGAGCACAGGGCGGGGAAAGCATCCTGGGGGCGGAATGTGGGAGGAGCTAGGTGCCCAGAGCAGGGCCTGGAGATACACTGTGTCCACCCAGGGATGTGAGGGGAGGAGTGACAGAATCAGGTAGCAGGGAAGTGAATCCTTCGAGCAAAAACATGAGGTCTGGAGTCAGACAGACCTGAGTCCACCATTTAGAAAATGTGTGATCTTGGGGACTTCCCTGGAGGTTCAGTGGTTAGGACGCCGCGCTTCCGCTGCAGGGAGCGTGGGTTCAATCCCTGGACAGGGAACTGAGATCCTGCATGCCGTGTGGTGTGGCCAAAAATAATAATAATAATAATAGAAAATGTGTTACCTTGGGCAAGTCATTTAACCTTTTATGCCTCAGTCTGAAAAGTGGGGATTATTACCAGCACCTTCCCTCACTGGATCTGAGCACCGAAGAAAATAATATAGGTAAAGTGCTTAGCACGGTTGGCATAGTAAATGTTTAGAAGATGTTAGATATTTTATCACTGCTATTAAAGAGGCAGATCTTAAAAAAAAAAAAAAAAAAAAGAGGCAGATCTTTTCAGAGTATCCATGACCACACACCTTTGTTCCCCAGCCAAGACAAAAAGACATCCCCCCAGCTTGGGGTAGTTAGGGGCTAAGTGTATTAAGGCAGTGGTTCTTGATGGAGAGGGTGGTGATTTCCAAACATACCCCTGCCCCAACACACACACACACACACACACACACATGGACCTTTAACAATGTCTGGAGACACTTTGGGTTGTCATAACTGGCAGGGTGCAAGTGGCATCTAGTGGGTAGACCAGGGATGCTGCTAATCGCCCTACAGTGCACAAGACAGTCCCCACAGCAGAGAACGATCCAGCCCAAAATGAACATAATATCAAGGCTGAGGAACTCTGTCCTAAGGAAACATATGTGGCCTTTAGGTAACACGGTAGCAGCTGGGAACCTGGCCTGAGGCAAAAGTACACGTAGGCCAAGAATTGCAGTTACGGCATATGGTTTGCTCATTTATAAAAAGGCACCAGTCTGGATCCTCCATTTGTCAGAGTAAATGTCAGGGTGAGTAAAAAACGAAAAACAATCCATGTATATATTATATATAATATATATATAATATAAATATTCCATGACCAAGTGGGATTTATTCTAGGTAAGCTAGGCTGGTTCAATATTCAAAGATGAATCCATTTAATCTACCATATTGACCAGTGAAAACAGAAAAAATGTAAGATTATAGCAATTGATGCAGAAAAAGCATTCAACAAAATTAAGCCATTCTTTCAAGAAAAATCTCTCAGTACAGGAAGAGAGGGGGAACTTCTATAAAAATCTTACAGTTGGCATCATATTGAAAGGTGAAAGACTGAAGGCTTTCCCTGTAAGATCAGGCACAAGGCTAGGATGTTACTGGAACCACTCTTTTTTAACACAGTACTGAAAGTTCTAGCCAGTGCAATAAGACCAAAAAAAAAAAAAAAAAAGGTATACAGATCATAAAAGAAGTACAACTACTTCTATTTGTAGACAACATGTGCTATCTACACAGAAAATCCCCAGAATTTTAACCAAACACTCACAGAACTACAAAGTGAGTGCAGAAAGGTCATAAGACAGGTTTAACACTCAAAAATAAATTTCATTTCTATATACTACCAATGAACATGTGGAAACTGAAATAAAAAACACATTACCATTTACAATTGCTCCAAAGAAAATTAAATACTTAGGTATAAATCTAACAAAACATTTACAAGGTCTGATAAATGGCTAAAATAAAAAATAACATCACCGAATGCTGGCAAGAATGCAAAGAAACTGGATCATTCACACATTGCTGACAGAAACGTAAAATGGTACAGCCACTCTGGAAAATGGTTTGCAAAATACTTTTAAAACTAAAAACGGGCTTGCCATACAACCCAGCAATTGTACTGACATAACATCCCAGAGAAATAAAAACTTATCTTCATAAAGAAACTTGTACATGAGTATTCACAGCAGCTTTATTTGTAATAGCCAGACCTGGAAGCTATGCAAATTTCCTTCAATGGGTGAATGGATAAACAAACTGTGGTAGATCCATACCATGGAATACTACTCAGCAATGAAAAGGAATGAACGCTTCATACATGCACCAACATGAATGATCCTCAAGGAAATTACACTGAGTGAAAGAAGCCAAACTCAAAAGGACACAGAGTATAATTACATTTATAGAACATTCATGAAGTAACAATGACAGAGATGAAGAACAAACAGATTAGTGGTTGCCAGGGGTTAGGGGATGTTGGGAAGGTGCAGGGCATGGATGTGTCTGTAATGGGGTAGCATGAAGGAGTCTTGCGGTGATGGTACAGTTAAGCATCTTGATTGCAGTAGAAGAAGCCACACATGATAAAACTGCTGAGCTACACACACAAACACACATACACGAACATGCACACACTCCAACGAGTGCATATATAACTGGAGAAACAAGAATGAGCGCTAAGGATTGTGCCAATGTCAATTTCCTGGTTTTGATAATGTGCTGTGGTTATGCGAGCTGTCAACACTGGAAGAGACTGGGTGAAAAGTGCACTGGATCTCCCTATTTGCCTGCACCTTCCTGTGAATCTATAATTACTTCAAAATAAAAAGCTTAATGTTTTTAAAAACCAAATTTTAAAGGAGGAAAATTATTTGAATGAATACCTTGCTAAAGAAGACAGACCAGGGGGCCAGAGAACCAAGGAATCAGGGAACTTGGGAACCAAGAAAAGAAGGAAAATGGTCAACTTGATGAAGAGGAAGGTGAAGGAGGAGGAGACAAGGTGATCAAGATGCTGGTTACATCGAGTAACAAAACCAAGAAACAGAAAACAGCCTCATGCTTGCTGCCTGGGAATGAAATACTGATGTATACTACAACATGGACCTTGACAACATTATGCAAAGTGAAAGAAACCAGAGAAGAAGGTCACATATTGCATGGTTCCATTTATATGATATATCCAGAATAGCAAATCCATAGAGACAGAAAGCAGATTAGTAGCCGCTAGGGGTTAGGAGGAGGGGGTGTATTAATCATGGTTTCTGTATTTTATGATGCTTTGACATCTTAGGGCCTTGTGGACCCAGAGGGGGGACTGCTCCTCCCAGAGTCAGCTAACTCCTGGAGAAATCAAACAGCTTGCCTGAGGACATCCCTTTGAAATGCAAATCAATCAGTCCTGAGCGCAAACCCCAACCCAACTCATGTAATCAGTCTGGAACACAGTCTCAATCACCCCAGGACCAGTTATGGACAACTAGGGACCACCTCTACAGCCCAGGCTGCTCAAAGTGTTTACCTATCTAACCCTAAGTCTGCTCAGTTTGCTAACCCTGCCCTGCCTTGCCTTTCCCACAAAAACCTCAATAAAGGCTCCTGCCCACATTTCCCCCTCTCTTCTTCTGCCTCCGGATCACCCCTGGCACTTCCCCATGTGGCTCTGCCTCCTGTTTCTGTGGATCTGTGAGTAGAAAAACTTCATCCTTTGTGACAGTCATATCTGTTTCCGTGTGCCTTACCATACCTAATTAAAACAAATCCCAGGTACATTTTAAAACAGGGGGGAATAGGAAGTGTTTCATGTGTATATGGTTGTCATTTGGGGTGATAAAAATATTCTGGAATTAGCTAGTGGTAATGGCTGCACATCATTGTGAATGAGCTAATTGTCTCTAGCGGTAAATTTTATTCTGTATTTCTGTACTTTGCATTTCTACATAGACAATCGTTGTCTATGAATAAAAGTTTTTTTTTTTTTTAAAAAAAGGCCAATGGTAAATAAGCCCAGGAAAAGATGCACAGCATCAGTAGTCATTAGGCAAATGCAAATTAAAATCACAATGAGGTACTACTACATATCCATTAAGATGGGTAAAATTTTAAAAACCACAATATGAAGTATTGGTGAGGATATGGAGCAAATGGAACTTTCACAAATTGTTGCTAAGAATCCAAAATGGTACATCCACTTTGGAAAGCAATTTTCCAGTTTCTTACAGAGTTAGTATACACTTAACCGCACAACCTCACAATTCCAGTCCAAGGTATTTACCAAAGAGTAATAAACACGTATGTCCACACAGATATCTGTACGTGAATATGTATAGCAGCTTTATTCATAACACCCCAAACTGGAAGCAACCCAAATGTCCAAAGACTCGTAAATAAATAAACTACGGTTCAGCCACGCAACAGAATATTATTCCGCAATAAAAACAAACTCCTGATACATGTCACAACAGAGGTGAATATAAAAAGCATTATGCAAAGTGAAAGAAGTCAGACAGAAAGGACCATACTTAACGTTCCATTTATATGACATTCTAGAAAAGGCAAAACTACAGTCAGTTCAGTTGTTTCCAAGGGCCGAGTGGCATGGGGATGGGATTGCAGAGGGGCACAAGGGACCTTTGGGTGGTAAAGGAAACATTCTGATCTTCATTGAAATGGTGGTCGGCATGCATTTGCCCAAACTCATCAAATTGTGCACTTAAAAAACAGGTGACTTAGGTAAGTTATTCCCCAATTTTTTAAAAAAAGAGGCGGGGGAGACCAAAGGCCAAGGGTCTAGTAAAGGGTACCAGTTGAAGACACAGTTTCTTGGCACATGTCTGCAATGGGCTAGGTCTGAGGAAGCCAGCCTACTTGGCAAAATGCCCTAGCTAGACTTAGGACCCAAATCCAGACCCTGTCACTCAATTTATGTCCGTGCAGGTGCAGTGGGCTTACCTTGACGGCCTTGGTTACCTGGAAGGGGGGATTATGGCATTATGTACAGACAGGAGCAGGAATAAAAACATGAAGAGGTGAACAGTCTAAGAAGGGTTGAATGCTCTGCCCAAAGCCAGTGAGCAAGACAAGATTATAATGAATGCATAACCAAAAAAAAGAAAAAAAACAAGTAAAACTGCTTTCCTCTAAGTCTTGGTTTTCTTCAATTCAGCTAATGTTTCATAAAATGTTTCATAAGCCCTTCATGCCAGGTACTTTATAACATTCTCTCTAACCCTCTCAATAGTCCCTAAGGGTGGCCCTCCCTCCTGAGGCTGCAACAAAGAGGGCAAGGCAGCCACTGCCTTGGGAAGGGCTTGGGTTCTGCAACCACAGGGCTCGCATACATATCCGGACTCTGCCCCTTGCTGGCTGGTGTCCCGGAACAGTCACTGAATGCCTTTGACCCCCCCTATCCACCCACCACCAGTTCCAGTAATAACACTGATCGTAGAAAACAGTCATCATACTTTCCCCACCTTCCTCTGTCAGTAAAGTTTTACACCTCAACAGTGTTCCTTGAGGGCTCTGCTTTTAGACAAGTCTAATCTAGTCAGCCAATGAAGATCAGTATTCAAATCATCTCAGGGGCAGCTTGGATGGCCTTGTTTTTCCTCTTAAATGTGACAAAAAGGGAGTCATCTCTTGCATGTCCTGAAATCTATCTTGTCACTTCCAGAAAGGTAGGTGTTACCTCTGGTATCAGTCAGGTTCTTCAGAGACACAGAAAGAGTTAAGATGGAGATATTCATACTTACATATATACAGGAGGTGGTGGGGGAGACAAAGAGGGGGAAACAGAGAGAAAGAGAGAGAGACACAGACAGGCAGACAGACATTTCAAGGACTTCAGTGATTGTGCAGGGTGGCAAGTTCAGAATTTACAGGGCCAGCTAGCAGCTGGAAACTCTCGGGCAGGAGTCAATGCTGCAGTCTTGCAGAATTTCTTTCTCAGTGAAACCTCAGTTTTGCTCTTAAGGTCCTCTTAGCTGACTGGACAAAGCCCACCCACATTTTGAAGATAATCTTTTTATTTAAACGCAACTGACTGTGGACATTAACCACATCTACAAAACATCTTCAAGGCAACACCTACGTTAGTGTTTGACTGAATAACTGGGTTATTCAATACAATCGCCCAACCACCATGACACTTAAAACTGACCATCACAACTGTCCTGGGTGGTCATCTGACACACACAGAGGGGGCTGAGAATTCCTACTCAAGTTTTTGAGAGAAGCAGGAGCACACTTAGGAAGGGCAGGATTGTCTAACAGAAAAATAACTACCGCCCTTTCTTGGGGACTCTCCATCCACAGATGGTTCTGCTGTTCCCACTGCACCCCTGGATGAGCTCTGTGACATAAACCAGAAACATTTTGGCATAACATCTAGTAAAGGGATCTGAGTGACCAAAAAAAAGAAAAAAAAAAAAAAAGTGAAAACAAGGACACAGACTGCAACCTCTCAAACATCAAAAATAAAATTCATTTATTAAGGAAAAGTTTAACACATGAATCGTGTGCAGAACCCAAAATAAGATCTTCCATGAGCTCCAGCATGATCCACGTCTCTATACATACCATGCGGGAAACACACATCCAACGCAGGCACATAACATACACAGGACTGTCTTGTTATCAAGACCTGCTGGAGGGTAGTTTTTCATATTCCTCTTATTCACACATCCACTGACATGTTCTACAACAGAGCCACATGATTTTATTGTTCAGTAAAACAAAATCACTTCTACAGCACCACCTTGATTGAAACAAAAGAACACGGCTGACAACAGGCACCCTCACTCCCCACTGCAACTCTGGCAACCTTAGATCAGCACCGTTTATGTCTCCTGGCCAGGAAAGGACCCAGTGGTACAAGGACAGGGAAGAAATGCCACAGGCAGATGCTGTGAGAGCAAACGGCCTTGCAACCAGCAGGACTGTCTAAAAAGTATTGACCGTGATTTCAAAGACAAAGCACTCTCCTTTCCCCTTGGAGACGTGTAATGTACTTTGAAAAAATTAATTCTAAGGCGGACGTCGAGCCGACTCCTGTACACCAAGTCATGCCACTTACATTTTTTATTTCCACCGTGACAAAGCAGCTTTGTGTTCTGAGCGGGGCCGATGCCGGGTCTCGCCTTAACGTCCCATCGGCCATGAACTAAACTGATACAGACCCCCTTGCGGTGAATAGTGAAGAGAGGGAGCTGTAAACAGACATAAATTGAGACTGCACTTCCAAAAAGCATGAGGTGAACACGTAGTTAAACACAGATGATGTTCTACAATTTAGGAAGGGAGACATTTTAGGAAAAAAGAGAGGTGAACAGGGAGGGGGAAAGGATTTTCCTAATGTACCTGTTTGCCTGGGGGTAGAGAGTGAACGGTGAGCCTCAGCCCGTGAAGTTGGCTGGAGAGGTCAGTGACAGAGAAGGAGGGTGTAAGCGGCAGGTTCTAGGCTAAGACATGCCACACAGTCACATACCTCTGTGCAGATGAAGGGCTCCTAGCAGCTGGACAACAGCACAACATAAATATAAATAATGCCACTTGTGAATGGTACAACTTCTAGGAAAAAGGGAATAGTAGATGCCAGGTCATGCTGTTCCCAGCAAGAACCTACATTTAAGGAGAGGTATACTGCCTACAGGGAGTTGGAAACCTGCTCCCAATAGCGGCATTTGCAGGACAGAACAAGGGGCTCTGAGAAGCTACCTCTGGGCCGATGGAATCTGGGGCTGCCCTGGGGAGACTGGAGGAGGACACAGAGCCCAACAGCAGTGGGCCAGAAAGCCCCATGGTTTGGTTTGGTCTGACAGGTGTGGCCTCACACTCCTGAAAGCCTTCGCTCTGCTGCTCCCCAATCAGTCTCTTACTGATGCTGGGGCTTTCTCATCAGAGACTAAAGCAGGGCCCAGGAAGAGGCTGGGCAGCTGGTTCCTAAGAGCACTGGGAGGAAAGCAGGGAGGGCCCCCTGACTGAGCAGCCCCGTGGGCAGCAGAGGAGTAAGCTTCCCTGAGCTGGCCCCGCGGGCTGCTTCCAGAAGAGGAAGGGCTTCCTCCACTACGACCTCTGGCCGACCCTTTACTCGATACCTCATTGCTGTGCAACTGCACTAGCCGGAAGGTCCCCATGGGGTCCGCCTTGCCTAGGTCTCCTGAAGCAGCCATGCCATCGGGCTGTCAAAGCAGCAAAAGCACGGGAAAGCAATTGAACAGGACGCAGGCCAGGCCAAACTAGCTTCCCGAAGCCCCAAGGCTAGAGCTGTCTCTCCTATGCACCACCTTCCCTGGGCAGGGGCTCTGAAGCAAGAGACCTGGGGCCAGAGGACCTCAGTATTGTGCCACCCAGTCCTCAGGTCCCAGCATCACAGTCCGGGTCTCAAGACCCACCTGGAGAGGACTGCCTCTAGCAGTGCCCAGAGCCTCCGCCGTGGAAGCTGTGGGTGGGCTACACATCTGATCCCCTTCTACTGGCCTGCACCTTCCCGCTGAAAACAACTCTCAGGACCACTCTGGAAAGACTGCTGGATGGGGCTTGCAAAGAGGAGCTGACAGTTCTTGAAGTTACATTTTGGTACTAGAAGTTACTGAGAAAGCCCGAGGGCAGGGAAAGCCTTCAGAGGGCAGGGCTGCTGCCACCTCCAGCTAGAACCCTGGTCATGTAAGCACCTGTGAGTGACCACCGAAGAGCAGAAAGGATGTAGGAAAGTGTCACTTTCCTAAGGGAGACAAATCACCACTGACTGCATCTTCCTAAGTGAATAAATTATTAGGTGGGCCAGGAGTCACTGCAATGAGAGAATCTGGCTTTGGAACAGAAGAGAAAGAAAAAGCTGGGGCTGTGAGGGCGAGTCACAGCCCCTAGGAACTTTGGTGAAATACAAAAACAAAACCCCTGATAAAGTGGTGCTGTTCTCCCCACTTTCAGGCAAGAGCCTGGTAGCAGGGGTAGAGGACAGCAGAACCCTGTTATATATGCAGGGGAGCGCGCGCGCGCGCGCGCGCGCGCGCACACACACACACACACACACACACACACACACACACACACACACACACACACACACACACACACACACACACACACACACACACACAGCTCAAGAGATGGAGAGTCAATGAACACCCTTCTGCAATACTTCTCACACCAAGAGGGAAGACGGGGCAGCCGAAAGCAAGGCAAGGGACCTTCCCCTGCCTTCTCGGCAGTTTGTTCCCAAACCCGAAGGTCGACCTTGAGGTGAGTCAGCCCTGAGGCTGTTTCTTTTCTGATACCCAGGGAGGCATGCATGGGGGGGTGGAGCGGGGAGGGGGGGGGGGGGTTGGGGGGCGGGCGGGCAGAGACAAGGGCATGATTAGTGTTTAGAACACAGGAGACCGAAGCCCCAACCATTGGAAGTCCAGGTCCTGGAGGCAGCTTGGGGCGGGGCACTGTTTCTGCCCATCCTCCTCATCCTCTGGGGATTGTAAACAACTGAGCACCACTCGTAGTGTCGGACCAGCTGCTGCAAACTCTACGAACTGAATCTCACACGCTCTGGGCACACTGGCCTCGTCTTCTTGTCCATGGCAAGAGTCTGGGTGTCTTCCTGGACGTTGCCGTGACGCTTGTCTGTCAGGGGCTGAGGCTGGCAAACAGGCCTGAATGCACAACGCAGCCATTTTCTAAGCCTCCTATGGAGAGAAACACACCCCACGTGTCCGTCCTTCCCCTCGGCCTTGTGCACCGGCAAACATCTCCTGAGTCCTTCATGTCTTCTCAGTAGGAAATCTGGCTGGTCAACGGGAGGCAAGGTCCATGGTGCCCCACAAAGGTCCGCACTCTGATGATCCTGATGAAAATCTCTGGAGTCCCTGGCCAAGGGTGCGGAGGGTCTAAGCAGACATCTCCTGCGTTAAGCTTCTTCTCAGCGGGAGAAGCCGAGCAAGGGTTTACTGAAGAAGGAACAATTCACAACAGTCCCAGATCCAGAGACGGAGTCTAAAAACAAAGGCTGATTTTAAATAAAATATAAATATTTTCAACTTTGGCAGCACTTGGTACCTTCCAGGAGTTCCAGCAACTAAGATCATAACAGTATCGTGATCCACACGAGGAAACCGGAGAAGAGGAGGTGTCGCCGAGGATGACAGCACGCCAGAGACAGGAAAGGCTAAAAACTCCAGCTTCGGGCAGCTGGTTTTAAACTACTAGGTAGGCTCCACTACGAGGTGAAGACTTGAACAGGTAGGAAAATATTGAGGTAAAATATTTGGGAGAGAGATAAGAGATGGGCCCGGCAAGGGCATAAAGAAGGGCATTTCCACTGACATCATCTAGGCCTGGCCCGGGCGAGGAGAACACATGAGGTGAGAGACATTAAAATTTTTAAATAAAGTGAGCTGTGCAACAGGAATAATTTGGATGAGGTGGGTCAGAAGGAGAAGGGCAGGCAGTAAGGGGGGAAGGCGTGATCAGGGAAAAGAGTTGAAAAGTTCCGGGTTAAAATAAGTACAAATGAACAGAGATGGCACTGCCCCTAGAGGTACCTCCCACATATCTGCTGCCGACTCTCTACCCTGCCCTCAACCCTATCTGGCTCAGGGAACCCAGGTGCCAGGTAAGGGTACATGGATGGCAACCTTGCCTCTCCCCAGAGCCTGGACCCTACCTGAGGCTCTGGGGCCAGGTGCTGGGGAACATACAGGGCGGAGTGGGCCGGTGCAGGGAACGCACCCAGCCCGCTATACAAAGGCACTGGTGGAGTTGACGAAGATGGGAGCGCTGCTGGGCTGGATCAGCTCGTAGAGGGTCACACACGTCCCCACCACAAAGCCCACGAAGCCCAGGAGGCTGATCAGGGCATCCTTGACGATGGTGATGGGGCTCATGCCCTCTGAGTAGTAGGTGGCGATCTCCAGGAGGGGCGGGATGATGAGGGCCAGGGCACTGCTGCTCACGGAGCCCACCAGGGAGATGACCAGGTCCAGGCGGGGGACGAGGATGGCCAAGACGCCTGTGGGAGAGAGGACACGCCTGTTGATGACTGCCCAGAGCTGAGAGAGACCGCCTCACTGTTCAGCAAATTTAGCAAGTGTTCTTCTCATAGTATGGAGAGCTCCAAGGAAGCTGAGACATCATCCAGTCCAATCTCTCATTCCACAGATGAGAAAACTGATGCCCGGAGATGTGGCATGACCCGGGTCTCACAGCAAGGATGGCAGAACTGGGACTGGAAACCAGATTTCCCAACTTCACCTGCCACAGTCCTTGATTTCCACCTTTCTGAGGAAAAGGAACCAAATTACATTCCAGGGTAACCCGGTCCTACCAAAGGAGAGCGAGTGGAGAGCAGAAGAGGAGGTGAACCTTTTCTAAGCGACTGCTCATCTTCTTACCACTGAGGGTACCTCCAACACAAACCACTCTACTTGAATGACAAGAAACGAAACGGGGAGAAAACCCTCCTTCTTCTGGAACGATCCCATATCAGCCCCATTGCACAGAGCGTTTTCACACAGGGAAAGGAGAAGCAGGTCTGTGTGTAGGCCAACCTCAGAAGCAAGGCCCCCCATGATGACTGCGTCCCTGTGCCAGGACAAACCAGTGGCTCCCACACCTGAAACTCAGCCCAGGTGTACACAAGCAAGGTGCAACTGATGATAAAGGTGAATGGGGGGGACTTCCCTGGTGGTCCAGTGGGTAAGACTCCACTCCCAATGCAGGGGGCCCGGGTTTGATCCCTGGTCAGGGAACTAGTTCCCACATACCACAACTAAGAGCCCACATGCCGCAACTTAGGAGTCTACATGCTGCAGCTAAGAGGTCTGCATGCTGCAACCAAAGATCACGCGTGCTGCAACTAAGACCCAGTGCAGCCAAAAATAAATAAATAAATATTTTTTAAAAAGAGGGGCCTCCCTGGTGGCGCAGTGGTTGAGAGTCTGCCTGCTAATGCAGGGGACACGGGTTCGAGTCCTGGTCTGGGAGGATCCCACATGCCACCGAGCAACTGGGCCCGTGAGCCACAACTACTGAGCCTGCGCATCTGGAGCCTGTGCTCCGCAACGAGAGGCCGCGACAGTGAGAGGCCCGCGCACCGCAATGAAGAGTGGCCCCCGCTCGCCACAACTGGAGAAAGCCCTCACACAGAAACAAAGATCCAACACAGCCAAAAATAATAAATAAATAAATAAATTTAAGAAAAAAAAAAAAAAGAAACTGAATTGCCATTCGGATTTATTGCCTGAAACAAAAAAGCTCCTGATGTGTTTGGCTTAAAAAAAAAAAAAAAAAAGATGAGTGGGGGCCACATGAGGAAACGCCATCGGCTTGCAGAGCACACCAGCGCCTGTACCACCAGCCAGCTTGGGGGTGAAGGCCAATGTTTCACAGGTTTATTGAGGATTATGGCCTCTGGAATTAGGCACTTGTGTGTGAACCCTGGCTCTGCCTTGAGTGACACATGGCTCCTTTCTATTTCCCAGCGTTCTTGTTGGCAAAACAGGGATACAAAAAGCTCTTACGTCACAGAGATGTTGCGATGATCAGAGGAGATTACACGGGTACTTAACTAGAGTCCTGGTGTACACCAGGCACATAATACAGTCAATATTACTCATCACTAGTATACATCTTGTTGCTTATGGAAAGTGCATTGTTAACTCGTTAGTCATCGAATGTATTCTGATGGATTGTCTTCCCCGCTGCGGGGCTCCAGCCGGAGGTCCTGCGCGTTGAGACAGTGATCCAGGGCACGTCTGCTACCTCACTGATCCCTATGAGAGACTCACACTAGACACGGGGGTTTCAGTTCTCACTTCATTTCATAAAGCAGAAATGTAGTTAAATTGCTCTGAGGAAGGCATCACAGTGGTGAGAGACCAGAACGTCTTGTATTGGCCGGAGTCCCATATAGCCTTTCTACGCTCCAGATGGATTGCCTGAATCGATCGCTGCTTCTTTGGCTGAGCACCAGACGAAAGCAGTGGGCTGCATTTAGAGGCCAGGCTTTGTGAGAAACACCTACTTTTAAACTGGAATACCACTCCATGCGGCAAAGGAAGAGGCATGCTGGGAGCCGGGATGTAGCAGGGGAGGAGCAGGGTCACGTCACCTGTCTTACACTCACTCTGCAGCTGTGCTGTCCGATAACGCCGCAGTCACTAGCTATCTAAATCTAAATGAATTCAGTTCTCCAATCACACTGGCCACATTGCAAGGACTCAACTGCCACCTGTGCCTAGTGGCTACTGTCTGGGACAGCACACCTAGAACACTCCCATCACACAGACCGTCTAGTGTCTAGTAGACAGCACTGGGAAGCATCCACTGAGCTGAATTTCCCTCCGCTCCACAGGTACGGAACTCCACATTATTATGGTCCCTGTGGAAGGAAAGGTCCAAAGAATTCAAATGATAGAAAGTGACAGAGCTGGGACTAGAGTCCAGGACCTTAAGCCCCTGCTGCAGTCACATCATAGACCTGATGATCAAGAAAATACAGAATGGGACTTCACTGGTGGTGCAGTGGTTAAGAATCTGCTTGCCAATGCAGGGGACACGGGTTTGAGTCCTGATCCAGGAAGATCCCACATGCCGCAGAGCAACTAAGCCCATGTGCCATGACTACTGAGCCTGCGCTCTAGAGCCCGCGAGCCACAACTACTGAGCCCAAGCACCACAACTACTGAAGCCCACGCGCTCTAGGGCCCGCATGTTGCAACCACTGAGCCTGCGTGCTGCAACTACTGAAGCCCATGCACCTAGAGCCTGTGCTCCGCAACAAGAGAAGCCACCGCAGTGAGAAGCCCCGCGCACCGCAATGAAGTAGGCCCCGCTCACTGCAACTAGAGAAAGCCCATGCACAGCAACGAAAACCCAATGCAGCCAAAAAAGAAAATACAGAATGATACATGCAGCAGGAGGGAGAACAGGGGATCTGGCTGATCGGCGGAAAGATCCTGTCTGTGAAGAACTGGGGGAGTCTGATATTGGGTTAGCTTTCCCAGGGATGCACCACAATCATGTGGTAGGGAATCCGGTACAGGTCAGCCCTGACCTCTCTCTGCTTTGTAGAGGACACCAGACAAGGATTTTGAAGCCTGGATAACAAAAGGGGGTACAAGGAAAATGAGTCTCAGATCTGCCTCTGCTGCCCAGGGTTTTATAGCCCTGGGGCAATCCCTTCCTCTTTCTTTCTTCTATATTCAACCACCATGGCAATTATCCACGAATACCCTCACTGTTCTGAAGCCTTCAGAAAGTCTAAATAAAGGATAAGCTTTTAACTTGCTCTGCAAGTTAAAAATAGTCTGTTTCAGCCTTTAGTTACTTCTAAATAGAGTTGGTGATGTCCCTCAAACCTTCAGGGTTGAATATGGAGGAAAGGTGGAAGTGAAGTGTCTGTAGGCCGATGACAAAACGGCATTCTCATCATGGATAACCTGACGCTCAACAAATGTTGATCTGCTGTGTGACCTGGAATAAGACACTTGCCCTCTCTGGGGTCTGGGTCTCTCTCTGCCTAATGTTTAACCACACAGTGGTGGCTCCAGATGTTCCAGTTTGGGTGAGCAGTGGGGTGGAAACAGCTGAGGCAGCCATCAGACCTAAGCCTGGGTGTGGTTAAGGGTCTGGACTCAGAACCTAGGCTCCAATCCACCACTAACCAGCCAGTTTCTTAACCTGTTTAAGACTCATCTCCCGTACTGCTAAAAAGGGATGGTCAAATGAGATCATTCACGTAAAGAACCTAGAGTACTACACACATAACAAGTGCTTCATACATGTCAGCTAATAGCATCACCCGTCCCTGCTCAGTAGTAGGCTGTGTGTGACCTGGGGGGGAAATCAGTTCCTATTCTGAGCCTCAGTTCACGTACCCATGAAGTATGGTGATTGTATTAACACTGGACGATCACTCAAGTCACACTCGACTCTGAAATTTTAAGGAACTGTGCAATGTAGATTTAGTCACGTAGGAATGTGTTCTGGGATATGTCCCTCAACTCACTGTCAACTGGGAAGCAATGTGTGCTGCTCCAGAGTGGCACAGCGGAGAGACGGGATTCCGCTCTAAGAACACATGGTTGGGCCAAAAACGTAGCTTCTAGCCTGCCTGCTTTTGTACCGTTAAAGGGAGTGTGAGTTATTCCTCCTGGTCCCCAGGATGCTCCAGCCCACTCAAGAGAAGGGAGGATTTTAGCAGAGGCAATGAGCCCCTGGAGGAGATAAGTCAGAGGACCTGCCCAGCCCTCCCAGCTCTGACAGTCTGTCCTCTCCCTTCCCTTTCTCCCCTTCCCTCTCTCGTATTAGCCCGGAGGACAGATGGGTACTTCATGATACGAGTTAAGTGAAGTCACTCGTGCTCCACTCTGATAAGAATTAAGTGAAAACAGAAACAGAAGCTTGTGAGATCAGAATCTTTTCTCAGATTGGACGGAGATGTTCCATTTCATCATGACTTTAAAAAGCAATCTAAATACTTGTTCTTGTTTTTACTACAACAGATATACAAGATAAGTATGTTTAGCAAAAATATCCTTAATAGAAATATTTTTAAAAGGGCAAAAACTTTTCTTTTAAAGCCAGGGCCACAGGGTTGCAAATGGAGCACTGTCTTCCTGTCCTAGCTGGACTGGATATTTAGCTGAACCAAAATACAGGCTGACATTGGAGAAAGATAATGGGGGAAGAAGGTGGGAAGAGTGAGCCTCCCGCTAATACACTGGGGGAAGAGGAAGAGAAAGGGGCCCAAACTGAGGGCTCACTAGCCAAGGCATCTGTTTACCTACAAGGCAAAATGGGACAAACTAGTTTTCACTAATTCTATAGGTGGGAATCAGTACTTGGGAAAGATACAGGAGCGACTAAAACCTCTTCCAGCACTGAATGTCTTTACTCCATGAGTTAAAATAAAGCCCTCTAGAAAGAGAAACCCAAGAAGGCTGAGATCTCAGAAAGCAGCCAACTGGGGACACCCTATCCCTACTTCCCCACGAAAAGAGCACCGCATGCAAAGAGGAAGCCCACAAACTCCCAACTGGCAGTTGCCAGACCTCTGCATTAGCCCAGCTGTGGCATGAACAGAAAGGGGGCCCTGAGGATAACCAGACCACATGATTAGTGAAGAGGGCTCCAGTGGTATTACAAAACATCTTCCCTTTGGGTTAAGAAACACTGAGAATGTGACTTTAACTGCTGAAGCAGCAGGAGGCCAATGGCCATGTTCAGAGAAGGAGCTGATTGGGATTCTGGAGCCTGTGGTTGTAGACCAGCAGCAGAAAGAGCTGACTTACGCACAAGAGGAGAGCAAGCACTTGAGAGACAAACACGCACTGACAGAAATTCCTTGGACACTTACAGCTCCCGTGTCCAGAAGTGCTTACTGTTATTTATTATGATCAACCCTGGTGAGGCCCACCTATGGGACTCTTAAATTGCTAGAAATCTGCCTTTAAATTAATAGCAGCCTTGGACAGGATATACAATTTCATTTAGTGGGAGTATAAATTTTAAAAATAATACAAAAAGCACGGGAAACAACTTACACGTCCAACATTAAAGGAATAGTTTAGTAAATACAATTCATCAATAAAATGGAATACCATGCGGTCATAAAAATATTTATGAAGGACATGTCTATTCATGATGTAATTTTAAACAAAATGCAAAAGGCCAAGTTATATGTACACTAGAATTGCAACTTTTTGTAAAAAGCGCCCATGACAGACTTCCCTAGTGGAGCAGTGGTTAAGAATCTGCCTGCCAATGCAGGGGACACGGGTTCAAGCCCTGGTCCGGGAAGATCCCACATGCCACAGAGCAACTAAGCCCGTGCACCACAACTACTGAGCCTGTGCTCTAGAGCCTGCGAGCCACAACTACTGAGCCCACCTGCTGCAACTACTGAAGCCCGTGTGCCCAGAGCCGGTGCTCCACAACAAGAGAAGCCACTGCAATGAGAAGCACATGCACCGCAATGAAGAGTAGCCCCCGCTCACCGCAACTGGAGAAAGGTCACGCGCAGTAACGAAGACCCAATGCAGCCAAAAATAAATAAAATTTTAAAAAAGAAAAAAAAAGCGCCCATGCGGATTAACACAGAAGATAAAATGCAAGAAAAATTATTTTAAGTCACTGGGATATTGGGAATTTCATTTTTACTTACTCCAGATCTAGACAGTCTTCAGGTGTTTTTACATTAACTTTCTTTTTTCGAGCAATACTTTGGTAGAAATTTAAAATCAGGCTCAAAGGAGTTGTGCAGCATCACAGAATTTTAGACATGAGGCGATCGGATACCCTTCATATCTTACAGATGAAGAAGCTGAAGCCTTACAACCATCCCCGCAGTGGGGACAGGGGGCACAGTGTACAGGTATTAATGCTGCTGCCCTTTTTCTTTATAGCTGCAAGACTGAGACGTGTGAACGGCCAAAAGGCATTGAAAAACCACTTTGTTTAGACCTGGAAGCTTCATGCTCTAAAGGGTCTGGCTGCTTGGCATGTTTTACATTCTATTCTAAACAGGCTTCTTAATTGAGGTGGTTTTGTTGTTATTCTATCTTCAATAACAGGTTTGTGACATTCTCATACCTAACTGAAGTAAAATGTTTCAAGTGGCAAATGCCACAGAGAATCAGTTCGAACCACTGAAGGACAGGTTAGGGCCTCAAGGAATCCAAAGAAACTACTCTTCGTACAGCCCCGGCTACCCTCAGGTGGAGCCAGCCTCTTCCAGCCCCTTCTACACAAGTTCTGGACATAAGGTGGCCTGCTAAGCCTGCATGTCCAAACATACAGACTGGAAGTAACTACTGTCCCACATGAAATCATAAGAAAATGAGCACCAGTCTCTGACGTGTGTTATTTTCTTTTCCTCTCCTCTCCAACAGTGTGAAATTAAGCATCAAAAAGTAGACACAGGGCTTCCCTGGTGGCACAGTGGTTAAGAATCCGCCTGCCAACGCAAGGAACATGGGTTCAATCCCTGGTACGGGAAGATGCCATATGCCTCAGAGTAAGTAAGCCCGTGCACCACAACTACTGAGCCTGCACTCTGGAGCCCGTGAGCCACAACTACTGAGCCCGTGTGCCACAACTACTGAAGCCCGGGCACCCAGAGCCTAAGCTCTGCAACAAGAGAAGTCACTTCAATAAGAAGCCCGTGCACTGCAACAAAGAGTAGCCCCCACTCGCTGCAACTAGAGAAAGCCCGCGTGCAGTGATGAAGACCCAACACAGCCAAAATAAAATAAATAAATAAATTTATTTATTTTTTCAAAAAAAGTAGGCACAACCATCTTTGGTGGATGGGGAAGAGTGGTGAGACGGTTGAATTCCAAGTGGAAAAAAAAATGAGGCTGACCAAATGCTCCTGCTTTCCTTGGGGATGAGGGTGAGGAAGAGGAGAGAAAGTTGAGAAAATGACGAGAAAATCCCCAAAATGGCAATAAAATGAGCTGCCATTAAAATGTATAGGTATAATTGAAAACAATCAGTTATATCAAAGATCTAAAATCATATACCAATTAACCTTCTGCAAAAGGATCTGAAGGTACAGAGGAACAAAAACAAATGTACTCAGATAAATGCAATTAAATTGGTGCTACAGTAAAATGCCTCTCCTGAATCCCACAATTACTTCACAGTCTCCAGGGAAAGCAAGAGAAGCCTAGGGCTGGGAGATGAAGGGGTTGCACCCTTTAAAAGGATGACAATGTAAGGCTAAGTCACAAGCGACCACAGAAGAAGGGAAAAACAACCCAATGCGCTTGAAGATCAAAAGCGGCTCACGTCATTTGAGAGTCACACTGTAGAAGGGAGGTGAGACCCACAGACAGTGCCAGGAAAAGCAAAGCGAAAACCAAGAGGCATCTAAGGATAGTATGAGGTCTGTGAATCAGAGACTGCTGGTTCCTGCGGGGCGCAGCAGAGAGGAACCTGGCAGGAAGCGCGACATATGGTAGCGGAGGCTAAGCCAGGCTTGAGAAGAAAATGGGGCGGTGAGAGGAGTCAGGGCCAGCTCAGTGCCCCAGCTCTTCCAGCAGAGACAGCACATTGTACCCAGACAGACCTACCTTCTCCCGAGGAACCACTCTGAAACAAAGCCCGTTATTTGAGCTATCCCTATCCTTTCTTCCAATGCCCCTTGCATTCAAGAATCAGGGCCCTGAGAGTTGACATTATGAACACTTTTCACGTGCAAGCTGTCTCCTCAACACTCAGAGCTAATCCATCCACAGAGGAAACATACATATTTGATCAAAGCCTCCAGAGTTGCCAGCAGGAGACAGGAGTAAAATCTAGAAGAGTCTAAGCATCCTATCTTATCACACATTAAGGCAATTTACTGGAAAAGCAAGCTATATCACATTCCTTCCTTTCAGTCGCTTTGGGGCAGCAGTGGCCTGCAGCCAGTGGGTTGTTTCTCTAGGCTGGTCTAGGAGAGAGCCGGAATGGGCTGTCAAATAAAGGCTACAAGAAGTCAGATTCTTGGTTGCCATCAGCTCTCTGGGGCTGGGGAATCCAAGGTACCCACGGTCCTACCCAGGTCCACCCTATAAGAAATCTTCATCAGGAGAGCTGCCCAAGATTAAGGTCAAGGGACAGTCTTTAGTTCCTCAGCTCCAGTGAGTTTTTTCCACGCAGATCCAGGATGCTGAGCTTCCACCCACTGCCCTAGAAGTAATATCAGGAAGACAACTGCAGGTGGCTTGAGGAGGTCCATTCCAGGATGGGCACTAGTCTGATCCCCACGTTTGCTTGGGTAAGGATGGACAGCCTCTTCCCTGTCCTCCTCTTGCTAACAGTTAACCAATAAACTCATTTCTGACTTTCCATACTATGAGTGCATGCTAGACAACATTCACATCATTCATCCCTAAAACATTCCATTCTGGTCTAGTTAAAAAATCACATAGAACTATCTTTACTCCAGAGACAGAGGCTCGGACTGGATAATTTAAAGAAAGTCCCAGGGAAGTCTCAATATAATAAGGAAAGACGTTTCTTTCCCAAAAAAAAAAAAAACTTAAACACAGCCAAGAAGGGAAATCTATGATTCAAGCATTCAATTTGGAAAGGAACTGCAAATCGCCTAGAAATTTAAATTAGATATTACAGACCAATTTATTCAAGGATTCTCTATTCTATCAATTCACAGAATCTTCCAAAAAAAAAAAAAAGAATTTATTTTTATTTTTGAACTTATACCAGTTTTAACTAAGAACAAATAGGATGATATCTCGTCTCTCAACTCACGCTCCTGGGTGTGTGGTCAGGGAAGAGGAATAAAACACAAAGTGATAAGTCAAACACCTATGTTAATCAACAGAAATTTTCTAAGAAACACAATTTAGTTAAGACCAACATCCAAAAGTGTCTGGAATAGTATCAAGCAGTCTCAAAATGAAATCCAAGGAATAGACTGTCACATTGGAAACACAATTATTTGAAAAAACAAACAAACATACACCTGCTATCAAAGTAACCTATAGTACTCATTATGCATATGGGTTAAATGGCTCTCTTTTAAACTTTTGCCATATTTCATACGGAATAGTAATTGCACATGTTTAGCATGAATTATGACCATCGTCATTGCATTTTAGGCCATATCTATAAATAAAGCACCGTTTCCATTCCCGTGTCCTTTAGAGCACATCTATAATCAATTCACTCCCTTCACGGACGTGCCTCAACTCTGAAGCTGACACTGCACCTCAAGTTCTCTGCTCACACAGCACTGGCCATTTCACTATGATACAAGTTCTCTCTCATGAAAGCCCTGGCGACTCGATGCCCTCTGGAAGAAAACAGACAAGGCAATGATCTTGTCCTCTACTCACACGTCAGGCAGACCAGCATGGTGCGCACGGATAGGTCTATCACCAGCTCGCAATGCTCAGGTGCACGGGCCACGAAGAAGGGGATGATGATCTCGGCCGGGACGTAGAACTGGAGGGCATACGTGAAGAAGATGCCGATGGAATAGAGCAGCTTAACTGACTGGTACAGCCTGCAGAGAGAGGTGAGACACGTTCAGAGCCGGCTCTGTACGCTCATACACCAGCAATGAGAGTGCAAAACAGTCCCAAGGTGATTTGGCCATATCTATCCAAGTTACAAGCGCACATGTCCTTTGGACAAAAAATTTCAGGTCTAGGGATTTATCTTGTAGATATACTTACACATGCGCACATACACTTACATAAAAAATAAGTTGCTGCAGCATTATTTAAGTCTGAAAGACTGAAAAGAGTTTAAATGTTAATCAGCGGGGAACTGGTTAAATAGATCATGGCACTCCCATATAAATGTTAAAATGTAGGAGACAGAACTCCGGGCGCTTATGTGGTACGAGCTCCACGATATATGATGAAGTGAAAAAAGCATGAAGCAGTACAGTGTCGACAGTATGGTACCAACTGTCTAAAAAAGGAAAAAAAAGGAAAAATAGGGAAAAGCACTCCCCTTCACACACACATACATGTGACATTCTTACATACACCAAACATCTTCAGGAGGAAACGTAAGAAACTGGTAATATGGTTGTCCCTGAAATGGAAAATTGTAAAACTGGGGTCCTAGAGAGGCAAGTGGAAACTTAACATTTTCTGTATGCCCTTTGAACATCTGGAGTCTTTTGCACAGGCATATATCCTTTCAAAAATAAAAACAATTAAAAATACAAGGTGGAGGAGATTCAAGATGGCGGAAGCGTAAGACGCGGAGATCACCTCCCTCTCCACAAATACGTCAGAAATACATATACATCTGGAACAACTCCTACAGAACATCTACTGAACGCTGGCTGAATACCTCAGACTTCCCCCACGTACCTGGGTAGGGCAAAAGAAAAAACAGAGACAAAGAATAGGGACGGACCGGCACCTCTCGGAGGGAGCTGTGAAGGCGGAGAAGTTTCCACACACTAGGAAGCCCTTCGCGGGGGGGGCGGAGACTGCGGGGGGGCGGGGCGGGGGGCGGGGAAGCTTCGGAGAGACGGAGGAGAGCGCAGCCACAGGGGTGCGGAGGGCAAAGCTGAGAGATTCCTGCACAGAGGATCGGTGCGGACCAGCACTCACCAGCCCAAGAGGCTTGTTTGCTCACCCGCTGGGGCGGGCGGGGCTGGGAGCTGAGGCTCGGCTTCAGTCAGATCGCAGGGAGAGGACTGGCGGGGAGAACACAGCCTGAAGGGATTAGTGCACCACAGCTAGCCGGGAGGGAGTCGAGGGAAAAGTCTGGACCTGCCTAACACGCAAGAGACTTTTTCTTCCCTCTTTGTTTCCTGGTGCGGGAGGAGAGCGGGTTAAGAGCGCCGCTTAAAGGAGCTCCAGAGAAGGGCGCGAGCCGCGGCTATCAGCGCGGACCCCAGAGACGGGCATGAGACGCTAAGGCTGCTGCTGCAGCCACCAAGAAGCCTGTGTGCAAGCACAGGTCACTGTTCACACCTACCCTCCCGGGAGCCTGTGCAGCCCACCACTGCCAGGGTCCCGTGATCCAGGGACAACTTCCCCGGGAGAACACACGGCGCACCTCAGGCTTCTGCAACGTCACGCCGGCCTCTGCCGTCGCAGGATCGCCCCGCATCAGTACCCCTCCCTCCCCCAGGCCTGAGTGAGCCAGAGCCCCCAAAGCAGCGGCTCCTTTAACCCCGTCCTGTCTGAGCGAAGAACAGACATGCGCAGGCGACCTACACGCAGAGGCGGGGCCAAATCCAAAGCTGAACCCCAGGAGCTGTGAGAACAAAGAAGAGAAAGGGAAATCTTTCCCAGCAGCCTCAGGAGAAGCGGATTAAATCTCCACAATCAACCTGATGTACCCTGCATCTGTGGAATACCTGAATAGACAACAAATCATCCCAAACTGAGGAGGTGGACTTTGAGAGCGAGATTTATTACTTTTTCCCCTTTTCCTTATTCTGTGAGTGTGTATGTGTATGCTTCTGTGTGTGGTTTTGTCTGTATAGCTTTGCTTTTACCATTTGTCCTAGGGTTCTATCCGTCCGATTTTTTGTTTTTCCTTACTTTTTAAATTTTTTTCTTAATAATTTTTTATTTTAATAACTTTATTTTATTTTATCTTCTATCTTTCTTTCTATTTTTTCTCCCTTTTATTCTGAGCCGTGTGGATGAAAGGCTCTTGGTGCTCCAGCCAGGAGTCAGTGCTGTCTCTGCCTCTAAGATGGGAGAGCCAACTTCAGGACACTGGTCCACAAGAGACCTCCCAGCTCCACGTAATATCAACGGCAAAAATCTCCCAGAGATCTCCATCTCAACGCCAAGACCCAGCTTCACTCAACGACCAGCAAGCTACAGTGCTGGACACCCTATGCCAAACAACTAGCAAGAGAGGAACACAACCCCATCCATTAGCAGAGAGGCTGCCTAAAATCATAATAAGCCCACAGACACCCCAAAACACACCACCAGACGTGGACCTGCCCATCAGAAAGATAAGATCTAGCCTCATCCTCCAGAACACAGGCACTAGTCCCCTCCACAAGGAAGCCCACACAACCCACTGAACCAACCTTAGCCACTGGGGACAGACACCAAAAACAATGGGAACTATGAACCTGCAGCCTGTGAAAAGGAGACCCCAAACACAGTAAGATAAGCAAAATGAGAAGACAGAAAAACACATAGCAGATAAAGGAGTAAGGTAAAAACACACCGGACCTAACAAATGAAGAGGAAATAGGCAGTCTACCTGAAAAAGAATTCAGAATAATGATAGTAAAGATGATGCAAAATCTTGGAAATAGAATAGAGAAAATAAAAGAAACGTTTAACAAGGAACTAGAAGAACTAAAGAGCAAACAAACAATGATGAACAACACAATAAATGAAATAAAAATTCTCTAGAAGATATTAATAGTGGAAATAACTACTGGAGAGCAGAATAAAGAAAAAAGAATGAAAAGAACTGAGGACACTCTCAGAGACATCTGGGACAACATTAAATGCACCAACATTCGAATTATAGGGGTCCCAGAAGAAGAAGAGAAAAAGAAAGGGACTGAGAAAATATTTGAAGAGATTATAGTTGAAAACTTCCCTAATATGGGAAAGGAAATAGTTAATCAAGTCCAGGAAGCACAGAGGGTCCCGTACAGGATAAACCCAAGGAGAAATACACCAAGACACATATTAATCAAACTATCAAAAATTAAATACAAAGAACAAATATTAAAAGCAGCAAGGGAAAAACAACAAATAACACACAAGGGAATCCCCATAAGGTTAACAGCTGATTTTTCAGCAGAAACTCTGCAAGCCAGAAGGGACTGGCAGGACATATTTAAAGTGATGAAGGAGAAAAACCTACAACCAAGATTACTCTACCCAGCAAGGATCTCATTCAGATTTGATGGAGAAATTAAAACCTTTACAGACAAGCCAAAGCTGAGAGAGTTCAGCACCACCAAACCAGCTTTACAACAAATGCTAAAGGAACTTCTCTAGGCAAGAAACACAAGAGAAGGAAAAGACCTACAATAACAAACCCAAAACTATTAAGAAAATGGGAAAAGGAACATACATATCGATAATTACCTTAAATGTAAATGGATTAAATGCTCCAACCAAAAGACACAGACTGGCTGAATGGATACAAAAACAAGACCCGTATATATGCTGTCTACAAGAGACCCACTTCAGGCCTAGGGACACACACAGACTGAAAGTGAGGGGATGGAAAAAGATATTCCATGCAAATGGAAATCAAAAGAGAGCTGGAGTAGCAATTCTCATATCAGACAAAATAGACTTTAAAGTAAAGACTATTACAAGAGACCAAGGACACTACATCATGATCAAGGGATTGATCCAAGAAGAAGATATAACAATTGTAAATATTTATGCACCCTACATAGGAGCACCTCAATACATAAGGCAAATACTGACAGCCACAAAAGGGAAAATCGACAGTAACACAATCATAGTAGGAGACTTTAACACCCCACTTTCACCAATGGACAGATCATCCAAAATGAAAATAAGGAAACACAAGCTTTAAATGATACATTAAAGAAGAAGGACTTAATTGATATTTATAGGACATTCCATCCAAAAACAACAGAATACACATTCTTCTCAAGAGAACACAGAACATTCTCCAGGACAGATCATATCCTGGGTCACAAATCAAGCCTCGGTAAATTTAAGAAAAATGAAACTGTATCAAGTATCTTTTCTGACCACAATGCATTGAGACTAGATATCAATTACAGGAAAAAACCTGTAAAAAAATACAAGCACATGGAGGCTAAACAATACACTACTTAATAACCAAGAGATCACTAAAGAAATCAAAGAGGATATCAAAAAATACCTAGAAACAAATGACAATGAAAACACAGTGACCCAAAACCTATGGGATGCAGCAAAAGCAGTTCTAAGAGGGAAGTTTATAAAAATACAATCCTACCTTAAGAGACAGGAAATATCTCAAATAAACAACCTAACCTTACACCTAAAGCAATCAGAGAAAGAAGAACAAAAAAACCCCAAAGTTAGCAGAAGGAAAGAAATCATAAAGATCAGATCAGAAATAAATGAAAAAGAAATGAAGGAAATGATAGCAAAGATCAATAAAAGTAAAAGCTGGTTCTTTGAGAAGATAAACAAAATTGATAAACCATTAGCCAGACTCATCAAGAAAAAAAGGGAGAAGACTCAAACCAACAGAATTAGAAATGAAAAAGGAGAAGTAACAACTGACACTGCAGAAATACAAAGGATCATGAGAGATTACTACAAGAAACTCTATGCCAATAAAATGGACAACCTGGAAGAAATGGACAAACTCTTAGAAATGCACAACCTGCTGAGACTGAACCAGGAATAAATAGAAAATATGAACAGACCAATCACAAGCACTGAAATTGAAACTGTGATTAAAAATCTTCCAACAAACAAAAGCCCAGGACCAGATGGCTTCACAGGCGAATTCTATCAAACATTTAGAGAAGAGCTAACACCTATCCTTCTCAAACTCTTCCAAAATATAGCAGAGGGAGGAATACTCCCTAACTCATTCTACGAGGCCACCATCACCCTGATACCAAAACCAGACAAAGATGTCACAAAGAAGGAAAACTACAGGCCAATATCACTGATAAACATAGATGCAAAAATCCTCAACAAAATACTAGCAAACAGAATCCAACAGCACATTAAGAGGATCATACACCATGGTCAAGTGGGGTTTATCCCAGGAATACAAGGTTTCTTCAATATATGCAAATCAATCAATGTGATACACCATATTAACAAATTGAAGGATAAAAACCATATGATCATCTCAATCGATGCAGAGAAAGCTTTTGACAAATTCAACACCCATTTATGATAAAAACCCTGCAGAAAGTAAGGATAGAGGGAACTTTCCTCAACATAATAAAGGCCATATATGACAAACCCACAGCCAACATTGTCCTCAATGGTGAAAAACAGAAACCATTTCCACTAAGATCAGGAACAAGACAAGGTTGCCCACTCTCCCCACTATTATTCAACATAGTTTTGGAAGTTTTAGTCACAGCAATCAGAGAAGAAAAAGAAATAAAAGGAATCCAAATCGGAAAATAAAAAGTAAAGATGTAGTATCATGCAGATGACATGATACTATACATAGAGAATCCTAAAGATGCTACCAGAAAACTACTAGAGCTAATCAATGAATTTGGTAAAGTAGCAGGATACAAAATTAATGCACAGAAATCTCTAGCATTCCTATACACTAATGATGAAAAATCTGAAAGTGAAATTAAGAAAACACTCCCATTTACCACTGCAAGAAAAAGAATAAATTATCTAGGAATAAACCTACCTAAGGAGATAAAAGACCTGTATGCAGAATATTATAAGACACTGATGAAAGAAATTAAAGATGATACAAATAGATGGAGAGATATACCATGTTCTTGGATTGGAAGAATCAACATTGTGAACATGACTCTACTACCCAAAGCAATCTACAGATTCAATGCAATCCCTATCAAACTACCACTGGCATTTTTCACAGAACTAGAACAAAAACTTTCACAATTTGTAGGGAAACGACTAGGGCTTCCCCGGTGGCGCAGTGATTGAGAGTCTGCCTGCCGATGCAAGGGACACGGGTTCGTGCCCTGGTCCGGGAAGATCCCACATGCCGCGGAGCGGCTGGGTCCGTGAGCCATGGCCACTGGAGCCTGCGTGTCCGGAGCCTGTGCTCCGCAACGGGAGAGGCCACAACAGTGAGAGGCCCGCATACCGCAAAAAAAAAAAAAAAAAAAAATGGGACAGGAGAGAAAGCCCAGAGATAAACCCACACACATATGGTCACCTTATCTTTGATAAAGGAGGCAAGAATATACAGTGGAGAAAAGACAGCCTCTTCAATAAGTGGTGCTGGTAAAACTGGACAGGTACATTTAAAAGTATGAAATTAGAACACTCCCTAACACAATACAGAAAAATAAACTCAAAATGGATTGAAGACCTAAATGTAAGGCCAGACACTATCAAACTCTTAGAGGAAAACATAGGCAGAACACTCTATGACATAACTCATAGTAAGATCCTTTTTGACCCACCTCCTAGAGAAATGGAAATAAAAACAAAAATAAACAAATGGGACCTAATGAAACTTAAAAGCTTTTGCACAGCAAAGGAAACCATAAACAAGACCAAAAGACAACCCTCAGAATGGGAGAAAATATTTGCAAATGAAGCAACTGACAAAGCCAAACTTTACAAGCAGCTCATGCAGCTCAATATCAAAAAAACAAACAACCCAATCCAAAAATGAGCTGAAGACCTAAACAGACATTTCTCCAAAGAAGATACATAGATTTGCCAACAACACATGAAAGAATGCTCAACATCATTAATCATTAGAGAAATGCAAATCAAAACTACAATGAGATATCATCTCACACCAGTCAGAATGGCCATCATCAAAAAATCTATAAACAATAAATGCTGGAGAGGGTGTGGAGAAAAGGGAACCCTCTTGCACTGTTGGTGGGAATGTAAATTGATACAACTAATATGGAGAACAGTATGGAGGTCTCTTAAAAAACTAAAAATAGAACTATCATATGACCCAGTAATCCCACTACTGGTCATATACCCTGAGAAAACCATAATTCAAAAAGGGTCATGTACCAAAATGTTCATTGCAGCTCTATTTACAATAGCCAGGACATGGAAGCAACCTAAGTGTCCATCAACAGATGAATGGATAAAGAAGATGTGGCCCATATATACAATGGAATATTACTCAGCCATAAAAAGAAATAAAATTGAGTTATTTGTAGTCAGGTGGATGGACCTACAGTCTGTCCTACAGAGTGAAGTAAGTTAGAAAGAGAAAAACAAATACCATATGCCAACACATATATATGGAATCTAAGAAAAAAGGAAAAAAAAAGGTCAGGAAGAACCTAGGGGCAAGACGGGAGTAAAGACACAGATCTACTAGAGAATGGACTTGAGGATATGGGGAGGGGGAAGGGTAAGCTGTGACAAAGTGAGAGAGTGGCATGGACATGTATACACTACCAAACGTAAAATAGATAGCTAGTGGGAAGCAGCCGCATAGCAAAGGGAGATCAGCTCGATGCTTTGTGACCACTTAGAGGGGTGGGATAGGGAGGGAGGGAGACGCAAGAGGGAAGACATATGGGAACATATGTATATGTATAACTGATTCACTTTGTTATAAAGCAGAAACTAACACACCATTGTAAAGCAATTATACTCCAATAAAGATGTTATAAAAAAATGCAATATAACTCCAACAAGCCTATTTATATCCTTCCCATTTAATTCAGTGCTCCCTAGAATCGGACAGTGACCACACAGGGCAAGAGGCAGGAGCAAAATCCATCTTTGCATTCCACTAGGGTTACTATCCTACTACTGCTTCATGTGTAGCTTCTCAGGGAGACTGCTGACTCACCATGGGACATGTCTATCTTATCCCAGGCCTAGGACTGTGCAGAGGAGTAAAAAGGTATCATCAGTAAGTATTCACAGATCTGACTTGATCATTAAAGGGAAGGACACTGCCCCTAAGCAAAGCTCCACTTCACATAAGACCCTCATGCATTATGAAGTGAGAAACACAGACCTCCCTGCCTTGGAAATCTATTTAAAAGTGGTGATTATATTGTGCATGACGCATACTGAATTCCTCTGTGGTCGAAATTAATACCTAGAAGATGTTCTAATGCTATGAGCAGAACATCCTGGAAGAAACTGAGATTGACAAAATGTCTTACTTGTTCCAAGAAGAGATGATAAAAATCCTTGGGGAAAAAACCAGCTAGTGGCTCTATAATTAAACTCAGTGCAGCACCGAAGCCTTCTGGAGTGCTGGCAAGTCTAGAATCAGGATAGTCACCTGCTGGGATGGCCAAATAAATCACACCCGAATGGAGGCAGAAAGATCAGGGTAGCTGGGTTTGAAACATCAGAGGAAAGAAGACAGATGCTCAGCTATGGCTTCAGATTATGTGGGCTGCTTCTGCGGCCCCTGATCCACTTATCTTCACTTATGCGAGCTACCACCCGACTCTTCTCTCTTGAAAGGGCAGGAACATTTGGAAATTTAAAAGCAGGCATCAGAGGGAAAGAGAAAGACTTTCAGAAAACAAAAGCCCATTTCAGGGCTACCACTTGGCTGGCCATACAACAAACCTAGTCCCCAAAGCCCTGCTGATTAGGGTGTCCTGTGCGAAACGCTGATACTCCTGAAAAGACGTTTTTCTCGATTTTCTCAATCTGTCCTTGTACAATGCCTCACTGATCAGAGTTCTAAAACCAGACTGGCCTGAAAGGTTATTCTGATCCCTAGGGCATTCGACAAGCTTCTCAGAATCTGCTCACGGCTGCTCTCTGCAATGAAACTGTAATCTTCCAAACAGAACTGCTGCTGAAGACACACCCTGTGACATCTACCTTTTTAGGAAGCATTTCAGTGTGTCTCAGTGCTTCTCTACAATACAGCAACCATGACTTAGGGAAAATGAGATACAGAAGGGTTCCCAAGCATCCCGGGCCCACGGTGAGAGGCTCCATCTGCACCTGCACGTGGAGCAGGTGACAGCCATGGGACAGGCACAGCAGAAGCTGGGAACCAGGCAGGTTTGCCCTCCTCTTTCTCCGTCTATTTAGAACGGTTCAAGGTCAATGGACTGGATGCTTGACCATTCTGGGCTCAGATCTCCGGGGAGAAATGGCAGCGTCAGTCAGGGGATCAGCCAATCCATGCAGCGTCCATTTCCATCGGGATGACTCACGCAAAGCATAAAGCTCTTGCAGCATCCTACTTCCCCATAGCGCCAGTTCAGTATTAGAAAGCTCACACACATCTTTTGCTCTTCCTGACAATCCTGGCAGAAATGACTGTTCTTATTTCCCAGAAAGGGTAACTGAGGCAGTGAGAAGCTGTGATCTGTCCAAGGCCGTAGAGCTGGGACACGGCAGATCACCTCTATCCTCTGGGCCCCACTGGCTTCCTGGTAACCTCTCCTCATTTATAAATGCCTCACAGTCTCAGCGCTTAGTCCTCCTTTTCATTCAAAACCTTTTCACTGGGTTTTGATCGTACGCCAGGCACTGTGCCAGGGGCTTGGAGTAAAATGAAGAACTGGACAGTTGCTGCCCTCAGAGCTTACAATGTAGGGACATCACAGTACAGGTAAACAGACAACTACAACACAATGGGAGAAGAATTAGGACAGGATCCTCACGGGACTCCAGGGCAGCAGAGAGGAGGGCCACTGACCTAGACTTGAAGTTGCTGCGGCTGAGACATCAGAGAAGTTTCTCAAACAGAGTGACGCCCAGGCTGAGTCCTCCTCACTGAGAAGGAATAAGGTAGGGGTGGGGCTAGAGCCTGAGTGGCCCTGACTGTACCTGAAGGTTTCCTGTTTATCATAAGAACTAAAGGAAGCCTTTGAGCTTTCTCAATGGGGAAGTACATGACTGCACTAAGGGTTAGATGGCTCACACGGGTAACAAGAGGAGAACAGATGTGGAGAGAGAGTCAGACCCAGGCAGGGAAACCAGCCAAAAGGCTTACTGGGCAGCCAAGGAGGGATGGTGCTAGGCTAGGGGCTGGTGGCAAGTGAGAGCTAAAATGAAATGGGCTGGGGCTTCCCTGGTGGCACAGTGGTTAAGAATCCGCCTGCCAGTGCAGGGGACACAGGTTCGAGCCCTGGTCTGCGAAGATCCCACATCCCGTGGAGCAACTAAGCCCGTGCGCCACAACTACTGAGCCTGTGCTCTGGAGCCCGCGAGCCACAACTACTGAGCCCGTGTGCCACAACTACGGAAGCCCATGCGCGTAGAGCCCGTGCTCCGCAGCAAGAGGAGCCACTGCAGTGAGAAGCCCGCGCACCGCAATGAAGAGTAGCCCCCGCTCGCCACACCTAGAGAAAGCCTGCCTGCAGCAACGAAGACCCAACGCAGCCAAAAATAAATAAATAAAATAATTTTTTTTTAAAAAGTGAAGTGGGCTGATTTAAGAGATAGGGAGGAGGAAAAAATCACATTCTGACCCTCATTAATTTTTTTAAAAACCCGGTGCTCCCAGGCTTCCATCCTCCCCAACATACCAACAGTTGGGCAGGTTGAGGGTTATGCTCCCTTGGATGTTAGCTCCAAATTGCAGGTACCCCAGACACCCCAGGCTGATGTAGAGGACAGTGATGATAGCCATTCCCACATAGAGGATGAGCGAGAACTTCCGGGGATCCTTCATTTTGTTTTCAAGGGGCAGAACCTAGGAGAGTAGTGAGAGAAGAGAAAGCATAGAATAAAGCAACATTAATGGCCAATGACAACAACAAAGTAATATTCTCAGAAAAAAGTAACTTCTCTATCCCCAACTTCCCCCAAAGCACATCTGTCCTTGACTAGACAGACAAATGCAAGCTGTTCCTCATTAGTTACGCTTGCCGAGCTGGAGGAGCTCTGGAGCCTGCTGTCTAAGCAGGAAGTCCCGGGAGGTAAGGGCGGGCAGGCCCGGAAGCCAGGACTCCTGGCACAGGCTGGCTCTTTGCCTCCGGCTACAAGATCCCTGTGGGCTGGGAGTGCTGTTTGCTCCTCAAATGCAGGTGGCATGGCACCCAGCAGGCCCTCTCGCATCATGCCCACCCAGCGCAACAAGGAAGAGACACGGGTGGTGGCCCAAGCCAGCTGTACCTCACCTGAAATCACAGCTCTACTAACCTGTCCCAAGAATGCAAAATGCAGGTCAGGGAAAACTGCCGCTCCAGTTCCCAGAAACTGTTTCCTTACCTCAAAAGGGGTGGGCACTAGCAGTGACAAGTGAAATCTCCAAGTTAGAGAAACCGAGAGGACCCTGGAGATCGAGGCTCATGGAGATGTATAACAAAACCCCGTTTCCAGACTCCTGTTTCAAACCACTGATCCTCACGGTCTTCTCCCTCACAGCGGAGGACTTTCTTTTTTTTTTTTTTTTTTAATTTATTTATTTTATTTTTGCTTGCGTTGGGTCCTTGCTGCTGCACGCGGGCTCTCCCCAGCCATGGCATGTGGGCCTCTCATTGTGGTGGCCTCCCCTGTTGTGGAGCACGGGCTCCAGGTGCATAGGCTGCAGTAGCTGTGGCATGCAGGCTCAGTAGCTGTGGCTCGCGGGCTCTAGAGCGCAGGCTCAGTAGCTGTGGTGCCCGGGCCTAGTCGCTCCACAGCATGTGGAATCCTCCCGAACCAGGGCTCAAACCCGTGTCCCCTGAATTGGTAGGCGGACTCCCAACCGCTGCACCACCAGGGAAGCCCAGGACTTTCTTTAACATTAGCCAAAGGCAAGGAAAGTCCCCTTTTTTTTTAACACTTAAAATTTTTATTATGAAAATTTTCTTTTAAAACATTTAAGTATAGTTGACTTACAATGTTGTGTTTAATTTCTGCTGCACAGCAAAGTAACTCAGTCATACATATATATATTCTTTTTCATATTCTTCTCCATTATGATTTATCACAGGTTATTGAATACAGTTCCCTGTGCTATACAGTAGGACCTTGTTGTTTATCCATCCTATATGTAATAGTTTGCATTTGCTAATCCCAAGCTCTCAATCCTTCCCTACCCCCGACCCCCTGGCAACCACAAGTCTGTTCTCTCTATTTGTGAGTCTGTTCTTGTTTTGTAGATATGTTTGTTTGGGTCGTATTTTAGATTCTACATATAAGTGATATCAGATGATACTTGTCTTTCTCTTTCTTACTGTATTTAGTATGATAATCTCTAGTTGCATCCACATTGCTGCAAATGGCATTATTTCATTCTTTTCAATGGCTGAGTAATATTCCATTGTGTGTGTGTGTGTGTGTGTGTGTGTGTGTGTGTGTGTGTGTGCCACATCTTCTTTATTCATTCATCTGTCAGTGGACATTTAGGTTGCTTCCATGTCTTGGCTATTGTGAACAGTGCTGCTATGAACACAGGGGTGTTCAAATTATACTTTTGTCTGGGTAGATGCCCAGGAGTGGAATTGCTGGAATTGCTGGATCACATGGCAACTCTATTTTTAGGTTTCTGTTTCAATAAATTTATTTTTATTTATTATTTATTTAGGCTGTGCTGGGTCTTCATTGCGGCATGTGGGCTTCTCTAGGTGCGGCGCACCGGCTCTAGAGTGCGCAAGCTCAGTAGTTGCGGCGTGTGGGCTTAGTTGCGATATGTGGGATGTTAGTTCCCCGACCAGGGATCGAACCCGCATTGGGAGCGAGGAGTCTTAACCGCTGGACTACCAGGGAAGTCCCTATTTTTAGTTTTTTGAGAAACCTCCATACTGTTAGTAAAGGCCCTTAATGAAGGCTGGTTCGTATAGGGACAGGGAAAATAGCAAGTGTGACTGTGACAACCTTCATGATCTGCTGTCAACCGGCCCTGGCTGGTCTGACTCCCAAAACGTGAGTCACGGCAACATCAAACTGCCCCCGCCACCCCCGCCTGTCCCAACTGTCTTTGATCTTGTCCTTATGCTCATTTTCCTTGAGGGAAATGAGGCAGAGCAGGTCTGAGCCAGACACACCCTGCGAGCCAGCTGCCGGCCTGGGGCTCTGGGGCGTATCACTGCTCTGTATCTCCAACTGGCCCTCAGCAACGCCCCCCCCCCCCCCCCCCCCGCCCCGCTGCCCGGCTCAAGGGGCTCAAGCTTCAGTTGATCCACATCCAATGAGAAACAGTTTCTAAGCTTTCCTTCGGTTTCTTTCTATGGAGAGTCTCAGGAGCCAGAGGGCAGGGTACCCATCTCCTCCAGCCCAGCCAGCCCAGGTCAACGGTGCAGAAAGAGAGAGAGCACGGGAAATCCCAGTGAGTCCACTGCTCTTACCCGTCATGCCCAACAGCCCTCAGATCCAAACTAACAGTCAAAACAGCAGTGTCTCTATTGTAAAAAGAGAAAACATGGACAAATCTTGAAGTAACAGATAATGACGATTACAGAATCACTCTGTATCCAAGCCTCAGCTAATGAAATGAAGCAAAGAACAATTTCTGCCCTGTGCTGTTAGGGGAAACTGACAAATGCAGTACAACGTTCCTAAAGAAACCCGGGCATCTTTCCGCACTCACTCAGCCTCTTCTTTCCAGTCCCGAGTGCTCGGGACCTCTTTCTCCTGCTATAATACAGGCCCCTTCAGGTCTCTGCCACAGCAGCAGGGAAACCATATATGTCTGTGAATCAAGATGAGACATTCTGGGGCTTCCCTGGTGGCGCAGGGGTTAAGAATCCGCCTGCCAATGCAGGGGACATGGGTTCGAGCCCTGGTCTGGGAAGATCCCAAATGCCACGGAACAGCTGAGCCCGCGCTCTAGAGCCCGCGAGCCACAACTACTGAAGCCCACGCGCCTAGAACCCATGTTCCACAACAAGGGAAGTCACCGTGGTGAGAAGCCAGCGCACTGCAATGAAGAGTAGCCCCCGCTTGCCGCAAATACAGAAAGCCCGCGCACAACAACGAAGACCCAATGCAAAGATAAAATAAATAAATTAATTAATTTAAAAAAAAAAAAAGATGAGACATTCTTCTTGGGCAATGAGAAGCCCCAAGAGCAAGCACAGGGAAAGGTTCAAAACCTCAGGACAACCACGTACACACAACCACTCGAAAAGCCTCCCCCATGTTGTTAGAGCCTCACGTTCCATGGACACCACCTGGGCAATTCCTCAAATTGTGACAAAAAATGTCCAGCTTCTAGGTTTTCTTAAAAGTGTATAAGGTGACAGGACAATCAGATGGGGACAAAAAGATATTCCATGAAAGAAGTGTCTTCCCATTTCCTAAGCCCTAGGCCAGCAGAGCTAATAACTTTCTTCAGAGAATACTGGACCTTTATTATGAAAAACACAAATAAAAACCAACATAGGTACACCTGAGTGACAGATCCCTCCCTTTAGGAGAAGAATTTGGTGGAATCACAGCACCAACACGGGGAAGCTGAGCTAGGATTAAAGGCTACTCATTTATACAAGGAAAATACAGCTCAACAGTGTTCCGGGGCAGAGAATTCGTTCATATGTTTATTGATTTAACAATAAAATCAATAGTATTATTAATGAAAATAAAAAGTACTTCTGCTCACCGTATGTCAGAGACCGTACAAAGCACTTTACACATATCTCATTTAATCCTAACAACTACTAAACATTAAGCCCACTTTTCAGAAGCAAACAATGAAGGCTCTGAGCAGGCGCGTCCTTGCACAAGGTCACACAGCTGCTCTCTGGCAGAGCCAGGACTCACCCCAAGTCAGTCTGAATCTAGATCCTGTGTTCAGAATTGCCCTGCACTGCTGCTTACTGCACGCACAGGAGATGAGTGTGCAACAGAGAGGGCTTGAAGGGAAACATTCTCAAATTACATACAACTTACTTCCAAAACCTGGAGCTGGGAAACTTCAGTGGAGTCTTTGAAACGCTGTTCATTAACTGGCCAATAAGACTCAGAAGATAATTTCTAATAGCATTTCCTCAGCATTCCTTAAAGCAGACCTCAAGGACACTGAGGGCACCAGAGAATCACAGTGCAACTCTTACCATCCCGATGCCTTCAAATGCAAAAATGGCCGTGCCAAAGAACAGAGGGTAGGTCTGCCAGGATGCCACCAAGGGGAGGAATTTGGGGTCTGGGATATCCTGAAAGAGAGAAAATAAAACAGATCAAAGGCTATACAGAGATTCATGATTTCAACCCCAGCATCAGACAGGTCAAACCTTTCCTAAGTTTGGGACAGGTGACTTGGGGACATTTATATTCTTTCTTTCTTTTTTTTTCCATCGCTGAGAAAACCCTACTTGCTTTGGGGAAAGACTACACCAAAGTACCATTAAAAACTCAAAGGTTGGGACTTCCCTGGTGGCGCAGTGGTTAAGAATCCGCCTGCCAACGCAGCGGACGTGGGTTCAATCCCTGGTCTGGGAAGATCTCACATGCCACGAGCAACTAAGCCCATGCCCCACAACTACTGAACCTGCGCTCTAGAGCCCGCAAGCCGCAACTACTGAAGCCCGTGCACCTAGAGCCCCCGCTCCGCAGCAAGAGAAGCCACTGCAACGAGAAGCCCATGCAGCACAAGGAAGAGTAGCCCTCGCTCGCCGCAACTAGAGAAAGCCCACACAGCAACAAAGACCCAATGCAGCCAAAACTAAAAAACTAAATTTATTATAAAAAAAAACCCTCAAATGTTAGAGACTGCATAAAAAGAATCATGTTCTTTCACTAGGTAATCCCATCCCCAGAAATACAATCTAAGTAGAAAAAAAATGATGAAAATATGAAAAAAGTTGAGCAAGGCTTTTTAACAGTAAGTGATAACAACCTAAATGCTCCCAAACATCTGAACAGGTAGTTTACTGCATATCCAATACACCACAGAATATTATGCACTATTTAAAAAGTAAAGAGTGGGATAACTAAGTAGTACATGAAAACTGCTTATAAAATAGTAATGAGAAAAATATTTTTTAAATTTATATATTCACCATGATACAACTACATAAACACTCCACACAGATAAAGCTGGAGGGAAAGGTGGTAGATTTTTGGATGAGCACTTTCTCTACTTCCCTTTCTCTCTTTTTTCAAAAATTCTGTAAATCAACACTTGGAAAATATTTTTGATAGGCACACGACAGGAGTATCAGCACATATGGGGAAAAAAATAGCAAAAACAGCATTTTAAAAAGAAGGCAAATAAAAACGAAGGCACTTGATAACTGCAGGTACAATGTAAGTACGTACCCACCTGGCTGACTAATGGGCAAGAGTCCCCAGTGATGGACAGTATCAAAGGAGCAGGACTCAGAGGAGGCAGAAGCTGCCATCCTTTCAGAATTTGGCCTTTAGATTTAAAAATGACTTTAAAACTGCCTTTTACAATCTTTTAAAACTGATTTCCCTAAAGAGGTCTCTAGAGAGAGATGGGGAATGTTCTAACAGTGTGATGGAATAATATCAGAGAGCAAAAAAGAGATCTACTATTCCTCTCTGTAATAGGCTTCTCTTTGAAAGATTTCAAAGCAATTATATTATAGTCTTCCTAAGATAAAAAGGATTTTTTAAATGCTTTTTTTTTTTTTTCTGAGCCCCTGCTAAGAAATCAGTTAGATCTCTCATAAGAAGCACTTCAGGGACTTCCCTGGTGATGCAGTGGTTAAGAATCCACCTGCCAGGGAACACAGGTTCAATCCCTGGGCCAGGAAGATCCCACATGCCGCGGAGCAACTAAGCCCGTGTGCCACACCTACTGAGCCTGTGCTCTAGAGCCTGCGCTCCACAACTACTGAAGCCTGCCTGCCCTAGAGCCCATGTGCCACAACTACTGAAGCCTGCATGCTCTAGGGCCTGCATGCCGCAACAACTTAGCCTGCGTGCTGCAACTACTGAAGCCCGTGCGCCTACAGCCTGTGCTCCACAACAAGAGAAGCCACTGCAATGAGAAGCCCGCACACCGCAAAGAGTAGCCCCTGCTTGCCACAACTAGAGAAAGCCTGCACGCAGCAATGAAGACCCAACGCAGCCAAAAAATAAAAAATAAAAAAGAAGCACTTCAGTTCCTAGAATGAAGACAAGACTCGTAAATATTTTTGTTCTTTGATGAAATATGAGGGTGAGATCACCCCGTAATTATCCCTCAGTCACAGTGTAACTAAAGTTCCTGAAAACAGGAAGTTACTGGATCTGTTGGTTAATGGATGACTACTGCCCAGAGTGATATATCAGATCGGGCTGAGATATCAGAGAGGGAATTTCAAAATACATGTCTGGGGATACCGGTGTGAATGAGACCAGCAGAAGGAATTTATAACTCTACATACATAATGACTGCTACTGCCTTACACCCCAACGAATTAAACTTGGGGAAAAACTTTCATTTACAAAGAAATGTACAAATTAAAATCGGCTCACTTGCAACATATTATCTCCTCATTTGTACCACATTATCATATAATTGTAACAGCTTTTTGAAAAAATGCTGTTAAATGTACATAAGGATTGTCAGATGTACTCCAATTTTGGAAACGTTATTAACTGTGAAAAAATACATCTCAGAATCAAGGATATCCCTGGCAGCGCAGTGGTTAGGACTCTGAGCTCTCACTGCCATGGCCCGGGTTCAGTCCCTGGTCAGGGGACCTAAGATCCCACAAGCTGTGCAATGAGGCCAAAAAAAAAAAAAGAATTAAGGATATGCAGAGATAACACATTTATTGGATTTATTGGGAGCCCTTCTGGGCAAGGCACTCTGCTCAGAACTGTGCCATTTGTCATGCACATGATGAAGACAGCTGCTCGGGTGGAAGGCATCAGGCGACTTCCTACAATGGCACGAGCCTGAGGCGCAAGAGCATCGGTCATGTACAGGCTCGGGTTTAGGTGAAAATTCAGGAACTTTGGACAGCAGGAGGAAATATCAAGGTAAAGGGGGTAAAATGCCACGATGGGACAGAACTAACAGCAACAACAAAAGCAACCCAGAGGGACATCTTTAGCTGTGTACCACATCAAAATGAAGCTCCTGGACACACAGCCAGACCCGGGCAGATAGCACCATCAGATCACAGCCTACCTCCTGGCTGAGCCCAGAGACAGGCTCAGAATCGCTCTCGGGCAGTCAGCAGGGCTGCCTCATCCAAAAGCGCAGGTTGTACGAGGCACAGGCAATGCCCTGGATGGACTTTCAGGGGGGACTGAGATGCTATGGAACCCATATTCCCATCCCAGCCCTCTGATCACAGCAACGACCACAGTCCAACAACCTGCAGTGGTTTGAAATTAAATGCGGTGTCTACGTGAGCTGGCATCACCCGTTTTTGTCTTTAACGTTCACCACAGTGTGTCCTAGGCACTGACTGAGATCTCTAATTACAAAGTTAAATCATACATTTATTTACCCTTGCTTGTTTTAACTTAATTGGCCAGATAGGGAAAGAAACTCTCTGGAAATTGTCATTCATGTGTTCACAGGTCCTCCTTCCAGTCCCATAAAAAAATGGGACATGGACAGCTGTCTATTTTATGCGTTAGAAAATAGTTCTGCTTAGATCCTTGGCTAGTTTGATTTGGTATTCTTGCACCTTGACTGCTAGTAAGAATATTGCAAGGCTTTTTATAAGGGATATCGCTTACATTACTAGAACCATAAAAGGTACTAAAATAAAGCTATAAATGAAATTATGAATAAAATATATATAATGAAGACATATACTTACATGATTATTATATGTAAATTATATATTTTAAGTCTTTTTGTATTGTTTTTGCAATATGTTTTTTGTTTGTTTGTTTGTCTTTAGCTATTTATGATGTTTGAAATGGTAAAAAGTACCCAGAATAAAAATTTGTATTCAAAAAAAAAAAAAAGAAAATAGTTCTGCAGGAGAAGAGTCAACATCTGCCATCCACCTGACTTACTGGGAGAAGGAAATACCAGTAAATGCTCACTGACTACACTGTTAGTCTAAACTCAGTATGCCATTTCCTCAGTACAGGAAGTCCTTGTATTTTATGACCCACTGTTTTCCTAGAAACCTCATCAGGGGGTAACCGGGTCACTGTTAAGCAGACTGTGAAAATGAGGTAATGTTCACCTGTCAGACTGAGCCAGATTTAAAAGATCGACACAGTGTGGCTAGAAGGGGTTGCTTACAAACTGTGGAAGGGAGTCAATGTGAAATTGGTAAATAGTGTTTGGAAAAAGCAACTTGGCAATATAAAAAATTCTACAGTGCACACTGTCTAGCAATTGCGTCTCTAAGCACCTCTAGATGCTTATCTTGGAGAAGTATTTATACATGTCCACAAGAAGGAAGGCATACGAATATTCACTGTCATAATACTAAATGACACTACAGATGATACATGACTTGACAGGCTACGAAACTACAGCACGTCTATTCTCTGAGATACTATTTAGCAATTAAAAAGAATGAGATGAAATCAGGTATATCAGCATGGAAGGCTTTCTGAGATATTGTCAAAGAAAAAAAGCGAGGCAGAGGAACACTACGTGTAATAATTTTTTAAATTATGTTAAAAAAACACACAAAACCAATTTTTGCTTTATATATTTCTCTACATAGGAATACAGTGTGTAAGTGCATTTGCAGGACCGAGAAACACACACAGTGGGTCCCAGAGTGGAGGAGACTCAGGGTGGAGATGGAGTGTTCAAAAGGTACTTGTGTTGTCCGTATTTTCGTAAGTATGTATTGATGAGTTATTTGGGGAATTAAATTTACATATCTTTTTTTAAAGTTATTCTTTTATTCACATGCTTTCATTTTCTTCCTTTTCTCAAGTCTTGGCAAATGTCTATAATCAACCAGTGTTTAAGGGCACATTTTCCTCAGCCTGATCTTCTACCCATCTATATACAGATGTCCTCTCCTGCACCTCCCCACAGACCTGCCCACGTGGGCTACGTGAGGTGGAATAATCACCGGATTTACAGTTCTGACAAATAAACATAAAACTGGAGTGGTAAGGAATTATTTACTATTGGAATAAATATAAAACTGGAGTGGTAAAATAATAATATAATATTCCTTATTACAATATATTATATAATATGATTCTTATATTATTTAATATAAGAATATAAACGTTATAGGTTAATATAAGAATCATCTTAATATTTTTCTCTATTTTCCAATCTTATACAATGATCATGTCTTAATTATCTAACTGGGAAAAAGTCTAAACCAGTGATCTCAGTGGGGATGATTCCCCCCCCCGCCCCCCGCCCCGCCGGGGACATTTGGCAACATCTGGAGACACTTTTGGTTGTCGTAATTTGGGGAGTGGTTGCTACTGGCACCTAGTGGGTAGAGACCAGGATGCTGCTACACATCCCGCGATGCACAGAAGAGCCCCACAACAAAGGGTTATCCAGCCCAAACGTCAACAGTGCCCACGCTGAGAAGCCCTAACCCAAGTACACTGCTCAGAAGTAACAAACCCCTATTTATGTTCCACTTACTCACTTTCTTTGTTTCTCTGATTATTTAATAGGTGGAGTGGGGAGCCTGGGGTCATACCTGAACAATGAACTGGTAGATCATAACCAGGCTGACCACCATGGTGATGTTGGCCAACAGGGAGAAGATGGACAGGACTCGGAGGTTTCTGACGAACACCAGAAGCACCAGGAAGGGCAGGAAGGCGAGCATGTAGAGTCTCGAGTCCATGGTGGGCGTCAGGATCACCGTCTCGTTGTTGTGGCAGTTGGTGGTGGTCCCATTGGCTGCTTCTATCACCTAGAACGAGGGGAAGAAAAGCTGCAGGGAAACCCTCTCAAATGACAAAGGCCAGTGGCCCTCCCACCAGAAGGGATTCTTGGCTAACGGCTCAGCGTGTGAAGAAGGCCACATAGAAAGTTAGTGGTCGGTGAACTGTCTTTGGAGATCTTTGTAATTGTTAGCCACCTGAATGTCTGAACTGGATTTGATCACATCTTACCTAAAGACAGGAGGACAGTAAGACATCTTGAGGTTTCTCGACGCCCTGGGTCTCTCTAAAGTATTTTTTTTCTTTTAATTTTCATTTATTTATTTATTTTTTGCCACGCCATGCAGCATGCAGGATCTTAGTTCCCTGAGCAGGGATCGAACCTGTGCCCCCTGCAGTGGAACTGCTGAGTCTTAACTACTGGACCACGGGGGAAGTCCCACGCCCCGGGTCTTTAGATAAAATCAAATGACACTGACACTGTTCTACGTAAAGTGTTAAGATCTCAATTCTTGTGTTGAACAAAACTGGCTCGGAAGAGATCCTAAACAGGAAGTCCACTCATCTCTTGCCAGTCTCTCTTTTTACCAGGGCCTACCTGTTTGAAGTTGTCAGCCAGAAAGACAAAATAGACACAGCAGAATCCCAGCTGCGTGACGATTAGGAAGAAGTCCACAGTGTGCCTGCAGGTGGGGAAGGAAGGAAGACAAAGATCGTAATGATAGCAAGCAAGACTGCCAGAGAGACAGGTGTTTGAACAGCGCTTATTCCCAAGTCATCACAGACCCTTCCCATCAGGTGACAAGGATGAGTGTGCCCAGGAAAGAGGAGAAAATGTGCCACGTGCCACTGGTCTAGAGCCTTAGAGGAAGGTGAAGGAGGTGCTATCTGTGTGGTTCCCGAGGTCCCCTTCCTGGCTTCGTGTCAGGAATGCTGCACGCGGTCAGGCAGACTCGAGACAGTCCTGAGACTGCACTGGCCGGGGCGGAGCACATACACCAGGACCACTACCCAGCCCCTTGGCTACCCGCTTCCCATAGCCCGCCTATCCCCTCTCACACTGTTTGTCCTAAAGCTACAGGGAACCCTCAGCATAAAAGCCCAAGAAGTGGACCCCTTCACAGATCTCTTTCTATAACTTGGATGTAAGAACCAACTGACTCTCACATAAGGACACAGAAATTGATGTACCAAAACAGGCTGCTGGTTGAAGCACTGTTACAACAACAGCTGGTAACAACCTAAGGGGTCATCAAAAGGAAAATGATTAAATTATAGGCCATTATGAGATAAAACAGAATACAACAGATAAAAAGAATATGTTAAATCTACGTGTGCTGATAAAGAAATGTCTAAGACCTTTAAGGGAAAAAAACAAAACAAGTTTCCAGTCAGTATGCATAGTATGGTAATTAGTGTAAAAAATGTTAAGAATGTGTGTATGTTTGTATATATTCAGAAAATTCCAAAAGAAAACCCATGCAACTGTGACCGGGATATACTTTTACTCTTCACTTTATGTTCTCCTATCTTGTTCCAAAAAAAAAAATTTTTTTTAACCACAAGCACACATTAATTTTATTAAAGGAAGGCAGGGAGGGAGGGAGTAAGGAAGGAGGGGGAAGGTATGGGGCTAGAGGGAAAGAGAGGAGGAGGAGGAGAGGAAAAAAGAGATGAAGAAAGGAAGAGGAGAGAAGAAGAGAGGTCAAGAAAGAATCAACTAACAACCAACCAACCAACAGTGGTCACTTGGCAATCTGGCTTCTCCCAGGCACAGAAAACGACTTTGCTGAAAGAATTACATAATCCTGCATCACAGGAAGAAGCTGACTATGTGTGAAGGTAAAAGTCTCCCTATGACCACAACAAGGAGTTTTTCTGGAGAACATAACTTTAATGTGATTCAACTTTTTTTAAAAAAAAAGGATTCAGCCCTCGATGTTATCAATTTTCTACATCTACATGTACCGTTTCCTCAAATAGGAAACAAACAGTAGAATATTTCTCTCCAGGCATCTGAAAAGTTACCATAAGGAGAAACTTCCAAACACCTCCCAACCCAGCTCCTGAAACGTCTCTTTCCCTAACAAACCCATTTGTTCTGGCTCACCTCACCTCCTCCTTGAAGCCTTCCTTCTCCTGTCCAGTACCCTGCCCTGAAAGCTCCTATCACGTGCGCTTCTCATCTGCCACAGCACGGCGGACAAGAGCGTCTTTAGGGCTCCTCCCTCTCAGGGCTCCTGTGGTGTATTTCTAGCTCATGACTCTCTCTACTGGTATATCCTTTTCCTGATCTCTTGTTCTCAAGATTCCCATGCATCTTTCTCCGTCTATTGGAGTGCCAGGACTACATAATATCCCTCAGGGAAACCCCCCTCCCTATACCTAAAATTGTTTTGTACCACTTATAAGAGTGTGCTTAAATACATCTGTTAACCAAACAAGGGGATGAAATATAATCACTGGTCACAGGCTGTCAAAGCTGGGAGAGCCCTTCAATATCTTTCAGGGCAGGACCCAAGTTTTACCAATGAGGAAACTGAGGCCCACGGAAGGAGAGGTCACACAGCCCAGGGTCACACAAATGACCACCGGCAGAGCTAAGCTAGAACTCAAGTCCACAGACCCAAGCAATGCTCTTCTCACGAGCTGCACTGTCTCCCACACCTCACCTCCCTATCCGAAGGCCTCCACACCCGGCGGCCACAGCCGCAAAGAAAAAGGAAACCCATTACCTTCCCCAGTGGGCGTTGTTCCGGAGCCAGGAGATGGGGGTGGCTTCCAGGCCATACATCACCGTATCCCCATAGTCCACAAAGGGCTTGTTCAGTCTGGGAGGAGGGGAGGGAGAGGAAGGGCAGAGTGCAGGGGTCAGACAACGACAACAACAGAACAAACACAGCTCACGGGAGACCTGGGCCGGTTCCCCATCAGCCACCCTAGGCATACCGCTGAGTCCTGGGTCTGATGCTTTCAAGGAGCAGAAGTCTTATGTCAATGGGACGATTACTTCCCTTATAATTAACAACCATCTGGTAAACCTTTTCAATGGGGTAAATATTACAAAGCACGTAAAACCAGAATGTGGTCTCTGTCCACTGGATATAAGTAAGTGCGACAGATGACAGCAAGCTAAAGAAGAACACAAAAATCGCCAGGGAAAGGCAGTGCTGCGATGACTAGCAGCCACCTTCAGCCGGCACAGAGTCCAGAGTGATCTGTGTTAAGTGCTCACTTTCAGTGTTGGCAACGGAACCCCAAAGGACCATCTGTCACTCGAGAAGTGGCTCGGAGGGCTCTCACCTGCGGCAGAAGTGGTGAGCGCACTTCACCAGGATACCCATGCAGTGCACAGCCACGAGGCCTATCACCAGCAGGCTGAGGGGACCCATCTGCAGACAGGCGTTGTGGGTAAGAGGGGGAGAGACAAGCAGACAGAATTAGAACTGGATTTGCAAATGATCAGAACTTTACTAGGGAACCTTCCAGTGACAGAACTTCCGGCAGAGCTTTCGAGAGACAAACGTGCTCACAGAGGTGAGCTGAGTAGGACGGGCATCATCTGAACCTCAGCAGGCCTTCTAGAGAATTAATCTCCAGGAGGAGAATGACCCAAGATAAGGCTATTCTGAGACTGTTGCCAATCGGCAGAATAGAAGGCTCCTGGGACTGCGTGGGAAGAAGAGACAGGCTAAGGGGTGGTGGAAGGGGGAGAGTTCTCTCCAGAGCAATGCCACAACACCGTGCTTAGCGGAGGACAATCCCCGTCTCTAAGCTTCTCCAACTTTAAAAGAAACCAGAATGGCTTTGGATAGGCAGCCTATAGGGGGAGAATCATGAAAGGAAAAAAATAAGATTCTCAGAGTTGGCCATCTAAGGGTAGGGCATGGAAGGACTGTGTAGAAAATGGACAGACTTCTGCTACTAACTCATTAGTTAATATTATTGATAGAAACTTCCAGAAACTTTTCCAGTACCTCCTCCTCGCCTCAAAGTAAGCTCCATGAGGAAAGGAATCATTGTCTGTTTTTATTCACTGATAATATTCTAAGAGTCTAGAACCGTGCCTGGCACACAGAAGATCCTCAATAAATATCTTTAGATGATATGTATATGTATAACTGATTCACCTTGTTATAAAGCAGAAACTAACACACCATTGTAAAGCAATTATACTCCAATAAAGATGTAAAATATATATATATATCTTTAGATGAATGAACACCTGAACTTTGCTTTTTCTCAACTGAATTTGAAAAAGAAAAGCTTCCCATTTTAAAATGTTTTCCATGAAGTAAATGAAAATAAAACCACTGTCTCCTAAAATGTGTCACAATACTTCCTTGCACCGACACAGATCCTTACCAAGATGCCTGCATTTTTCACGGCCAGAGGCAGCCCCAGGAGTCCTGTGCCAATGTTGCCTTTTAATAGGTGGATCAGGGTCTGGAACCATCTGAAGTGGGAAGAAGGCAGACAAGGGCATGTTAACAATAATGAGAGCTAGCATTTACTGAGCACTTAGCACTGTGCTAAGTGCCTTCATGAGTCATCTCATTCAATTTCCAGAACAACCCTATGAGATAGGTATTAACTTCACCTTATGCATGAGGGAGCAAGTTGCTCAAGGCCACGTACCTTGAGTGTGAGCCTAGATTCAAACCCAGGCTGTCTAGCCCCTGAGCCCACTCTCTCAGTCACTGGGCTATAAACTCTGTTCCCTGAAGCATCTGAAAAGTCCACCTCTCTTGGAGATTAGATCAGAGGGACAGTGGGGGTCTGCAGTCCCTGGTGTACTTTTTATTAAAAAAAAAAAAAGTCAAATGCCTAAGATTGGAGAAGCCCTCTTCACACAGTCACCTAGTTTATCCTTCTGCCTTGAGGACACAGTTTTCCCTCATCTGTTGTACAGACTGTCCACCTGAAGCTGCAACTGTAAAGTCTCTCAAGTGTCCTCATTATTTTTTCACTCAACAAATACCATCTATAATGTGTAAAACATTGTGTTAATGCAATGGTGGAAATCAGCATGAACCAGATACGGACCTCAGTCTCTAAAAACTAATAAAAGTCTCCAAGGAGATAAAGCAGACACGTTAACAACCACCCAAGGTAGAAAGATCCCTGTCCTTGGAAGAGTCCAGGAACAGTGCCCAGGGAGGGGCAGGGAGGTGAGGGTTTGTAGCGTGCAGAGACCTGAGCTGAGCCCAGCTGGGCCCTACGTAGGGCTCTGTGTGTGTGCCAACAGGGAAGAAGAGCCTGGGAACACTTGCGCAGACACAGGCGTGAGCACCAACACAGAGGAGTGTGTCAGCTCTGTGGCTGCTCAGGTTGGGTGAGGGGGGCATTCCATACAGAATGGGAGCTCCTCAAAGGACTTACGTCAGTGGCCTCAACTTTAGCATTTTCCATCCTCTGTTACTCCAGCAGGATACGGAAAAGATCAAACATGGTACCACAGACTTAATCAGGATTTGGCCCCTGGCAATGTCTGGAAATTCTTCTGTGCAAATAACCTAAATACGTCATAAATGATGCTTCCACATATTTCTTCAAATCTGCAATTCAGTAGAAACTGAAAGCAAGTCATGTGTTAACTTGTAAAGACCGTAATAAATAAGACCCATCTACACTCTCTGGAAAGGAATTTTACTTTCGGTAACCTTTCTCCCTCTATCTCCAGGAAGAAAATCTCTTGACCTTCCTACCGTCTCCCAAGCTTCTCAGGCAAGATGAAGAAAACTGCTTCAAGTCTGAATGAGAAGAGGCAAGCGCTCTCCTGGATTAAGGGGACAGTAAGGGTCCAGGGGTGACTCATTCATTATCATTGGCCAGTGACCAGGAGATTAAGTGCAGGATGATGGACTAAGCAAATTTCTATCTTGGCCAATGTTTAATCCACTTAAGGGCAAAGATAAGCACTGTATCCAAGCCATCTGCCTACCAGAGGCCTCCCCAAAATGCCTCTGAGCTGGGTTTCATGGGAGATCAGGTCCCTCCAGCCCTGGCTCTGCCATTAACTCCATATGGCAATTCCCTTCCCTTCTCCGGTCCTGTTCTCTCATCTGTAGAGTGAGGGGACTGGACCAGAACACCACACTTCAGCTCTGAAACAGCAGGATTCCAGGCAATTGACCAAAATCATGCTTTTTAATCAATGGCCATGAGCTGGGATTACCCAAACCCATATGACCTATCACAAAATCAACTCCATGGACTGCAGAGTCTTAACTGCAGGGGGTGGGAGGGAGAAATAAGCCTCACACATCTCTGTCATCTCTTTACGCTCCAAATCTGTTCTTGTATACTTGTTTGGTCTTAGGTCCCCTTTATACACTTATGAATTATTGAGGATCCCAAACAGTTTTTGCTTATATGGATTATGTCTGCTGACATATATTATATTATAAATTAAACCAAGAAATTTTAAAACATTAATTTAAAATAACAATAAACCTATTACATGTTAATATAAATAACCAATTTTTAACAAAAAGTAGTCTATTTTCCAAAAAGTATAATGTGAGAAGAAGGACACTATTTTCCTTCTTTGCAAATCGCTTTAATGTCTTGTTTCACATCTGGACTATCTACTTCTGCATTCAAGCTGTTGTGATATGTTGTTTTGGTGGAAGTACCTGAAGAAAATCTGTCCTCACACAGACATGTAGTCAGTATGTATCTTAATAGCCTCTTCCGACAATTGTGATAATTTTTCTTTGATACTACACCAAAACTCGACACATGGAGTGTCTTAGAAGCTAGTTGTAATGTGGAATCTGACCTTTTCATCCTCTCTTACACGAAAACCCACTGGTAATCTTGCTCCTTGGATGGATCTTTTACCCACGCACAATTTTCTAACATCGCCCTTTGGTCATCTGGGAAGATACTGATTCCCTGAGCTATGTGGATCTTCCAACTGCTGGCACATTTCATTACACGATATCAAAAAAAGTCACATTCATTAATATCATTCCTAATCTCATCAGAAAAGTCTTTGAGTAGAGGGAAGCTGTCAAGGTCACAGTGCTGGATACGAGTTTTTTTTTTTTTTTTCTGATTTTGCTCGAAAGCTCAAATTTCATTGTGGGCAACAAATACTACTGATTGTTTTTCTTGAGGCGACGGTCTCATTACTGTCATTTTCAAGAAAATGTCTGCCCAGTACTCAGGTCTGAATGACCTATACTTTGTTAGCTGTTCAGTAGAAGTATTTTTTTTTTTTCAGTAGAAGTATTGCATGTGTACTTTCCATTTTGGCACACAGAATATTAAAAGACCTGTACCGAAGACCTGTACTAATTAACAAAATTAGTAATTTGACTGCTTCATCAAGGACGTGCTTAAGTGAAACCGGCTTATCCTTTGTATACGTATATGTGTGACGGTGAAAAATACGATGACAAGCATAATTTGGTGCCACCGTCTTGATTTACACTAAGGAGCCAGCAATTTTACCCATCATTTCTTCTGAACTGTGACTGCAAATGTCAACACAGTGGAAAAACAAATCGCAGCTTAGTATTATTATGAAAACAGTTTTGACTTCGTGGGCTTCTTAAAATGGTCTTGGGAGCCCTAAAGGGTCTGAAGACCATACTTTGCAAGTGGCTGCTCCAGGTCACCTACAGAAGACCAGTTTCAGTCAACTGGTTTCTCAGCCTGCCAGCCTGGAGAAAAAGTACCAAAGCCTGATCAAGAGCAGGATAATGTAGCTCAATAGGGCAACAAGAAAACTTTGCCCAAAAGAGTAAAAAATGAGGCTGTCATCAAAGCAGTCGACAGCTTGATAACATTCAAGTGTTAGGAAATACCCTCACCAAACACATCATCATGGAAGCATCTGGGGTTCCTATCTGCACCCCTGATTAGGGATTTTTACTGAGCCCTAAACCCTTAGAAGAGCCTGGTGTGTACACGCTTTTTGTACATGGAACGAAGTACATACACTTTGCTTCTTGTACTTCGTTCCATGTACTTTTTCCATATTCCCTGGCGGTCCAGTGGTTAGGACGCCACGCTTTCACTGCCAGAGCCCGGAGTCAATCCCTAGCTGGGGAACTAAGATCCCGCAAGCCTCGCGGCCAAAAAAAATAATGACAAAAAAAAGAAAAGAAAAAATAAATATGAAAATCTAGACCCCATATGGCAAGCACTGCATAGACAAGCTGATGCCTAAGAACAAGGAGCAAAAACTGGAAAGGAAACGAGAGAGAGAAGCTTGGAAGAAGTATTTCACAGTAACAAGAGTGACTTCTGAAGGGACGCTATCAAATGTCATTGGCTGCATCTGACACTCCTTCCACCTGGGGGAAGCCAATTAGGTAGGTAAGGTTAGGGAAAAAAGAGGAAAGACAGTCCTCACTGCTGCCAGTTGTGGTCTAAGCAATATTTTCCGTCAGCTAACACTGCAAGCAAATGGGGGAATCTAAAATAGCATGCCACAGGAGAAAGAAGTTATGGAGACTGAATCTTTATGAGCAGAAAACCAGCTAGAGGTGGAGAGGGGCTTATAACGTGGGCCAACCATCTCCTCTAGTTCTGAGTTCACTAGGGAAAATGCCCTGCACAAGGAGAGATTGCAGCTGGGTGGAGCTTCACCAGTAATGAACTCCAAGAGAAGCCTCCATGGTCTCCCTGGGCAGTCACAGTGGGACAGTGTGAGTCAAGAACGTAATGGATCCCTCAGTTAAGTCACACCCAACCCACAAGGGAACACAGAGCAGGTGATGGCAAAGCTTGAGGAATAAAGAGAAGGGCTGCAAAAGATGGAATGCTGGGGTCCAGAGAAAATGTCGGGGCTCTGCTGACTTTCAGAACTGAGCCAGACAACTCAGTGGAGTAGAAAACCCTCCTCTGAATCTTTTCATTTGAACAGTGAGTCGGTATAGCTTCACGGGGTAGGGGGTGTCCTCAATTTTATCTTATATTTGGAAAAACTGAGGCCCATAGAGGGCCAAACTCACCCAGATGAGACTTGGAATTCAGTTTCCAGGGGTAAGACTTAAGCCCTCCCAAGGGCATGCAAAGCAGATCACCTTTAACATGCCCTTGAATGTTTTAAGGGCAGGAGAAGTTATTCCTCCCTCTTCCTACTTCTTCCGCCAAATGTCCCAGTTGATTGGTGATGGGGACGGAAGTCTGGGGGAGACTTTGCAAAGGAGGCTTCCAATTGGACTTGGAGGCATGTAAGGTTCTAGCACAGACGACTCATGGCTCTAAATTAAGAGAATGTTCTCTCTAGAAGTTTTTCTGATGTTCAGGCTCTTACTCGGCACCAGCCTTCTGGGACCACACAGGTGAAATGAACAAAGAATAAGAAACAGACTAGAGAGTGGCAGACAAGAAGCGCAAATCTCAGCACCATTACTCACTCAATCTCTTTACCTCTTACTTTCACCTGTAAAGTAGGGAACTGATAAAAATAGGGGAGCAAAAATAACTCTAATGGAGATTACATTACTAATACAGAATTTAGGAATACGAGCCCCATCCAGGAGCGTAGACAGGAACAGCTACTTACGTTGTGCTGTTGCTTTCCCCGAACCGCTGGTAGGATCCCGGGGAAGAGAAGCTGTTCAGGCCTTCGGACGGACTCTCCTCCGGGCTCACGTCGGTGGAGCTGTAGTCACGGTAGTCCTCGTTCCGAAGTCTCTGCGTGGACATGGTAACTGGGGGGACAGGGGCAGTGCTAAGACCTCCAGTGGCTGGGGCCTTTAGCTCCAAGCCTGGAGTCGGCTCTGGGGCAGAAGCAGCCATTGCCACAGTAGTTCAGTGACAGCTGCACTATGGATTAAGTACAATGAGGTTGCCTGATACCAAGAGAAATGAAAAAGGTACAAAGTACACATGGGCGGGCTGAGCTCTCTTGGCTTCTCCCTCGCAACCTTCTAGTCGGTGCCACACTCATAAGTTTCTAAATTTGCCCGCACACCTGGACAGAGCAAAGGTGAGGCACGGCTTGGGAGGGATGGGGGAAGACGCAGACAGGCACTTCTAGGCAGCCTTTCCCATTCCTTAGGTTGGGATTAACGACCCCTTCCTTTGAGCTAATTTCTTGGACCCTGAACAATACTGACATTGTATCTACATCCACCTTCCCCAAGAGCAAGCTCTCAGAGGATGGGAACCTAAATATTCCTAGCTGTATTCTGTTTTTCCTCTACATTCGGTCCAGAAAGAGCCTCTTCTGCATTCCAGAAATCCCTTCTAGATCATCTAATTCTGCTCAAACTTGCCACCAGGCCCCAGAGCCACAGATGACCTTCTCTTTCTCTCTGCCGTGATTTCTGGTATGTCCTATACTCTTTGGAGGTCATCAGTGATGCTCATTCCCTCATCCTAGGACTCTTTTCTTGCAACCAGCCTGCATACTGAGAAATGGCAGCTGAAAGCAGCACAAAGGATGACCAGGAGCATGAGACGTGCTCACCACTGGCCCTTGTAGCAACACCTCCCCGACGCAACCCTGCTCCTTTTTTGCCAATTTTTCAAAAGCTGGTGAAAGAAGAAACCCTTCCTATTGTGTGCTGAGGAAGGATGGTGAGGGTGGTGTCCCATGAGTGGAGTTTTTAATAATTATACACCAGAAAAGAGAAATACAAGGACTTCGCTAAGATACACTATAAGGATACATTTTGAGAGCTGTGTAGGCTCCCAGAATCCCAGAGGCGGTTGCTAAAAGAGCCTTCGGAGGTCACACCAAACGACTCATTTCACAGATGAAGAATCGTTCCCCCAGAAGATGAAGGGACCTGCTCTGCTACAGCCAGGTAGCACCAAGCCGTAAACATACATCCTGACGCCCTGCCTAAATCTGGAAACGCCTACTGAATACACTGCCAGTTACAGTGATGGGATATCATAATGAAAGAGAGTCAACTTCCTCCAGGAATCCACAATCAAGTAAGGAAGAAAAGGCCCACGAACATTAAAAATTACCAATAAAAATCCTTCCGACACTCGGCAGACTGGCACAACCAGCTGCCTATAAGGGGCTCTCCCCCAGCACGTGGCTGGATGCCCATCCTTAGTCTGATGTGCTATCTCAGATGCCTGGTGAAGAGACAGGACCTCTGATGGCCATCACAACACACCGTCCCGCCCAACACCCATCACTAGCTGCCAGAGGATAGACAGCTCTGTGTCAAGTGCTCCCAGAGGTCCAGTCCCAAGGGACTCTTTGGAAACGGACCCCACCTAGCACCTGAGTGATCCAAGGTTGATCTCATTTTCTCCCACCAACTATAATGGAGGAAGGACCCCACGTAATCTCACGAGGAAAGTGCTTCCAAAGCCAGTGAAGGGCTTGGAAGTCCCAGAGAGGATCCTGCCTCACTTCACCACCATAGCCGACTTTGCTAGATATCTAAGTCAGCATCATTTACTCACATGGTGGAGGAATTCAAGGAAGTCATCTAAGCTCTGGGGCAATGAAATTCTTAAGAGGGCCAGGAAACAAAAAATCTATTTAGTATCTCAATAGGAACAGTTGAAAGCTGCTATTCAGGCAAAAGCAATTAAATTAATTTCTATGAATGTCAGAAGGCCTGGGTGCTAAAGCTGCCTCTAACACCAGTTTGCTCAGTAGCCTGGAACAATTCTCCTTATTTCTCTTGGGTTTAGTTCCACATGCTCAAAAAGACGGGGGTGGGGCTTCCCTGGTGGCACAGTGGTTGGGAGTCCGCCTGCCGATGCAAGGGACGCAGGTTCGTGCCCCGGTCTGGGAGGATCCCACATGCCGCGGAGCGGTTGGGCCCGTGGGCCATGGCCGCTGGGCCTGCGCATCCGGAGCCTGTGCTCCGCAATGGGAGAGGCCACAACAGTGAGAGGCCCGCGTACCGCAAAAAAAAAAAAAAGGCGGGGGTGTGGGGTACGGTGTACTAAACTATTGCTCTAATATTCCAGGAATCAATTAATGCAATTCTTCATGCAAACAGCAGCTAATTTCTAGTCTCTTCCAATACACCAAAAGCATCTGAGGAACAGAGCCTTCCAGGTGAACCCTGCATATTACTGAGGGAGAGGGACAGAAAACAGGCACTGACAAGTTCCCCAATCCCTCCCCATCAACCAAAAACCACTCTTGCTTACTTGGCACAGACGCTCAATTTATTTCAAACACTGTAAAGAGGCCTCTTTATGTTGTGACCCACAGCAGATTATCACTAAGAAAACTGCTCAGAAAGCAGCTGAAATCTACAGATCAAAAGTCCAATGAACAACTGCAGGATGTGGAAGATGTGGCTTGGCAACTGTGTGCATGTTGAAAAAGGAAAAAGAAATGCTACCTATGGGTTTTAGTTGATAAGCTCAACAGAAATCAATGATATCATAATAGACGCCAATTCAACTAATGCAATTCTTGGTTGCACTACAACAAGAGAGAACCCCAGGGAGATGACAGACTGTTCTTTTTTGCCATATCTTGTACTCTGTTCCGGGCAGCACGCTATAAAGGGGATAATGATAAACTGCGGTATAGCCAGGGGTCAGCACCAAGGTCATGACGGGGAAGAAAACCAGCTAAATGAAGAACGGTTGGAAGCCCTGAGAAGTTTCAACCTGGAGAACTGGCAACTCGGGAGGTAAAAAAACTGTCTTTAAAATCTGTCCTAGGGATCAGATTTGCTCTGTGGAGCCTCAAAGATTACTCAGAAACAGGATCAGTAGGTGGAAAGTAAAGGGAGGCAGGTCCTTGGCTAGACATAAGAAAGACAATTATCAAAAGGAGTTGTCCAGAGCTTCTCTGGTGGCACAGTGGTTAAGAATTCACCTGCCAATGCAGGAGACGTGGGTTCGAGTCCTGGTCCGGGAAGATCCCACATGCCACGGAGCAACGAAGCCTGTGCACCACAACCACTGAGCCTGTGCTCTAGAGCCCATGAGCCACAACTACTGAACCTGCATGCCACAACTACTGAAGCCCGTGCGCCTAGAGCCCATGCTCTGCAACAAGAGAAGCCACCGCAATGAGAAGCCCGCGTACCGCAACAAAGAGTAGCCCCCGCTCGCAGCAACAAAGACCCAATGCAGCCAAAAATAAATAAATAAATTTATTTAAAAAAAAAAAAAAAGGGAGTTGTCCAGATGGATCGCTCTAGGAGATAGTTCCTTATCCCTGGAAAGCTCCAAGCAGAAGCCCCTCTCAGAGCTGCTAAGCAGGAATTGAAGCACTGTAGAGGGTGGGTGCGGTCACTCCCTGGAGTGCCTTTTAGGGTTCTTTCTGGCAACCAAGGCGTCCTCCTCTTCTCTCCAGCTGTCCCCACTGAGTACAAGCCTCCATGGACACCTTGCCTTGGGCTCTCCGTGATGAAACCTGGTTTCTACCGTCTAGTGCTCTAATTGCCATTTCCTGCCCTGTGGGAGATTTTATTAGACCCTGTTAACTGTCTAAATGAGTATGGACAGTTAATATTTAAGAGTCGTAATATTTAAGAGCTCAAGACCAGCTCTTCCTTCAGGTTCTTGAGGACAATGGACAGAGTTTATACAATATGTGTGGCCCATCAACACAAAGTAAAATCTCCATAAGATATTTAGACTCAAAAGAGTGTATTAAGGGACTTCCCTGGCAGTCCAGTGGTTAAGACTCCACACTTCCAGTGCAGGGGGCGCGGGTTTGATCCCTGGTCAAGAAACTGAGATCCCACATGCCACGTGGCACAGCCAAAAAAAAAAAGTGTACTACATAAGAAAAGTCTGCATGTTTACTGGCAAACATATATATGTACATATTGTTTTTTTCAAGTGTACATTCAACCAAAATTGCATTGAAATACCAACTATTTGTATAACCCTGATAAATTTCCTTATATAAACTATTTTTAATTAATCAATATTCTCATTATTTTAAGGCTTTGTTCCACTTATTTTATATCTACTCTTCCTTGAATCTACGCAGTACACACACTGATGATCTTTAGTTGTAATATAGTAATATAATGGTCCATCATTATATTAATAAAATAATTTGCTTCACCAGCTCCCAACTGTTGGCTTTTGAGCTTTTTTTTTGGACTATCTTACATCATAGCTAAAAAAATTCCTACAAATAGTTTCTAGTTTTCAAGTCATATCCTTGGAGTAGAGCTAGATGAATCGGCTTTTCTATGGTTATCACCATACAAATGACTGAACTAACATACAGTGTCACTAGCAATATATGGACATGCCTATCTTTTCATAACCCTGCCAACTTTGGATTTTACCTTTTTTTTTTTTTTTTTTTTGGGCCACACTGTGCACGCAGGTTGTGGGATCTTAGTTCCCCGACCACGGATTGAACCTGGGCCCCAGCAGTGAAAACACTGAGTCTTAACCACTGGACTGCCGGGGAATTCCTGGATTTTATCATTTTTATTTTTGCTGTTTCTGATGAATGGGTGGCTCCTTGTATTTATTTTATTTTACGTTTCTTTAATTTCCAACAAAGACCACTGATAATAAAAACTGTAAGAGCATCTTTCCCCCACCTACCAGACTCATACTTTTGGAAATACTAAACTCATTTTTGAACTTACTTTTGAATATACTAAAATGTTCTCAAGATAGCTATTTAAGACTTAGTGATTAAATTCTATTCCAAATTCAGTACAATAAACAAGATAAATTCCAATAACGGAAGGAGAATCCATCTGTATGACTTTGTAGGTCTCTTTCAGGGCACACGGGAAGGTCGGGGAGAGGAAAGGAGAGGAGGGGAGGGAGAGGCAGTACTAAAGTGTTAGCTTCATTACTAAAATTTAAACAATACTTCTAAGGGTGACTTGTAAACACATAAAAAATTATCCTCTAAAAACCATTAGAACTAATAAGTTCAGCAAAGTTGCAGGATATAAGATCAATATACAAAAATCAGTTGCATTTCTTTGTACTTTCAGTGAACAATTTGAAAACAAAATTGAGAAAACAGTTCTATTTACAATAGCATCAAAATGAATCAAATATTCAGGAAGAAATTTAGCCAAGTAGGTGTAAGACTTGTACATGAAAACTATAAAACATTGTTGAAAGAAATTAAAGAAGACCTAAATGAATGAAAAACATCCCAATATTCATGAATTAGAAGATTTAATACTGTTAAGATGGCAATATTCCCTAAATTGATCCACAGATTCAATTGAATCCCTATCAAAATCCCAGCTGCCTTTCTGCAGAAATTAACAAGCCAATTCTAAAATTCATATGGAAATTCAAGAGGCCCAAATTAGCCAAAACAATTTTGGAGAAAAAGAACAAAGTTGGAGGACTTCCCAATTGCTACACAAAGCTACAGTGACCCCAAGACAATACAGTATTGGCATAATGACAGACAGATAGATCAACAGAATAGAATTTAGAGTCCAGAAATTAACTCTCATACCTACGGTCAATTGATTTTTGACAAGGGTGCCAAGACAATTCAATGGAGGAAAAAATAGTCTTTTCAACAATTGACACTGGGACAACTGGATATCCACGTGCAAAAGAATGAAGTTGTAACTCTACCTCACACTATATATAAAAATTAACTCAAAATAGGTCAAAGACCTACATGTAGGGGCTAAAACTATAAAAACTCTTATTAGAAAACATAGGTATAAACTTTTGTGACCATGGATTAAGCAGAGTTTCTTATATACGACAGCAGAAGCACAAGAAAAAATAGGTAAATTAGACCTAATCAAAATTTAAAATGTATATGCCTCAAAGGATACCACCAAGAAAGTGAGAAACAACCCACAGAATGGGAAAAACTTTTCGCAAAATATTACACTTCAATAATAAAGTGAAAACCCAATTAAAAAATGGGCAAAGGATCTGAATAATATTTCACCAAAGATGTGAAAATGCCAATAATCATCTGTAAAAATACTCAATATCCTTAGCCGTCAGGTAAGTGAGAAACAAATATCACAATGAGATACCACTTCACACCCACCAGCATGGCTAGACTCAAAGACAGATAATAATAAGTATCCGCAAGGATGCAGACAAATTGTAGAGGGTTCCCTCTTACACTGCTGGTGGGAATGTAAAATGGTGCAATCACTTTGGAAAACAGTCTGGCAGTTCCTCAAAAGGCTAAACATAGTTACCATATGATCCAGCAATGATTCCACTCCTAGGTACATACCAAAATGAAAATGTATGTCCATAGAAAAACATACACACAAATGTTCATAGCAGCATTGTTCCTAGTAGCCAAAAAAACCCCTGATAAATGGATAAATGAAATGTGGAATATTCATACAATGGAATATTATTCAGCAATAAAAAGAAATGAAATACTGATAGATGCTACAGCACAGATGAACCTTGAAGACATTATTCTAAGGGAAAGAAGTCAGTCACAGAGGATCATATAGTGTATGATTTCATTCATATGAAAGTTCAGAACAGGGAAACCTATAGACAAAAAGTAGATTAGTAGTTGCCTAGAGTTTGCGGTAGGGAGTAGGGGTGACAGCTAAAGGGTTCAGAGTTTCTTTTGGGTGATGAAATGTTCTAAAATTGATTGTGTTGACGGTTGCACAACTTTGTGAGTTCAGTGGAAAAGCTATTGAATTGTACACTTTAAATGGATGAATAGTATGCTATGTGAATTATATCTCAATAAAACTGCTAAAAAAAAAAAACAGATTTCTGGGCCCAATCTGATTCAGCCTGAGCATTTTAATTTTAACGAGCTTCTTAGATGATCCCGATTACAGGCAGATTTATATAAAGCACTATGAAAAAAAACATATAGGGCTTCCCTGGTGGCACAGTGGTTGAAAGTCCGCCTGCCGATGCAGGGGACACATGTTCATGCCCCAATCCGGGAGGTTCCTACATGCCACGGAGCGGCTGGGCCCGTGAGCCATGGCCGCTGAGCCTGCACGTCCAGAGCCTGTGCTCCGCAACGGGAGAGGACACAACAGTGAGAGGCCTGCATACCGCAAAAAAAAAAAAAATATATATATATATATATATATATATATATATATATATATATATATATGATCTTATGATAGGTATACCACAGGCCTCACCTCCTACCAAAGTTCATGGATTGGTGATAATACGCAGACTAAAAGTGCTACCTATTATTCTGAAACAATTACATTCTCTGGAACCCAGAGAAACAGCGAATTCTCTAGATATACGTTCTCTTCTCTGTTGCTGGAATTCCAAAAACACGAACAAGGACACAGACTGTGTTCCTATATGTGGTCTACAGGGAGGGAAGTGAACATTTCTGACATCCACAAGATTTATTGTAGAGGACATCAGATAGGACTCCATCCGATCTACCAAAAAAGTACATTCCCTAACTTGAGACTCCTGCCTGAGAGGCTCTGGTGCAAGGACAGCCGCAAAACAGCTGCTGACATCAGCAGGCTCTGCACGGAAGCAGCTGAAAGAGCAAACACACTCACTTTTTACCCACAATTATAAAAACCTCTAAATGTTAGGACCAGGCATGACTGACAGGTAACCAAGCTCCAGTTTCCCATTTATAGGTGAGAAAACCAAGCCCCCAGCTGGCTAACAGTTTGGGATTAGAATACAGCATATCCGATTCCTAGTCCAGTGTTCTTCCTAACACACCATCTATTCTCCCCAAAATCTCCCTGGGAACAAAGCTGGGGCAGGATTAGGTCTACAGGGGGAATCCTGAAAAATAAAAAGTACATGAGTTCAGAGCCTAGTTGTGTGACCCTGATCTCCCTTTGTCTCAATTTCCTCATCTGAAAAATGTCATTGAGAATGCTTACATAAAAAAAAAAAAAAAAGAATGCTTACATCACAATATTGTTACAAGGTAGAAGGAAAAGATGTTAATTATGTTGCCTGGTACATAATGGACCCTCACTAATGGCAGCAACTGTGTTATTACCAGAGAGAAGTTCAAGGACGGAAGTCAGAAGTTCAAGTCAGGGAGTCACTACACAAATAAAGCGCTGCAGGACTTCCTCCATTCCATCACTCTGGAGAGCTGAGCCAGGTCTCCATCTCGGAAACAGTGATCTATGTGCCAAGAGCATCCCAGTAACCCATGTAGACAGATTCCTGAACTTCATGGAAAAGGGAAGCACAGAGGAGTCTTTCCTACTAGAGAGGGTCATTGAGAACTGGCCCCGGGTGTCAAGGATTCCAAGAGAAATGTATGGAAGGAAAAAGAAGAGACAGCACCAAATACAGCATCAGGAGGTTTCTCTTTTGGCATATGCAGAATATCCTATCCACTGGACCCCACACTCATTAAATAGAGACTAGCTTTGTGTGCTCAGACCCAGTAAGGCCCGGCCAAAGGAAGGAGGTACAAGATTCCGCCAAGATCTGGGTTAAGACAATGTGAGCTTCCTCTATGGGAAAAAGAGAAAGCTAGCCTAGGACTCAGTGGGTAGTCACACACCTCTGGAAGAAAGTATGAGGACCAGTCAGCAAAAGTAGAAACCAAAGTCCACTCACTCAGCCCAGCTCTAGGATCTCACTTCAGGTCAGGATGGAAAGAAAGAATATACCATTAACAGCAATGACTCTTCAGCATCTGACCCTGGAAAAGGTATCAAGAACTTAAAGAACTGAGACACTCACTGGGGAAGAGAGGAGGGATAAAAAGAAAGAAAAAGTGGAATATTTAACATGAGAATTGTTATCTGAGCAAAGGGGAAAAATAAAGCATTCACAAAAGTGCACCTCGGTTCCATCTACTCTACCTCACATTCCACATGCTAACAAGTCCAGTCCTAGAATTTCAAAGAACTTCTGAATTAGAAGAAAACTGAATTTTTTTTTTTTTTGCAGTACGCAGGCCTCTCACTGCTGTGGCCCCTCCCGCTGCAGAGCACAGGCTCCGGACGCGCAGGCCCAGCAGCCATGGCTCACGGGCCCAGCTGCTCCACGGCATGTGGGATCCTCCCAGACCAGGGCACAAACCCGTGTCCCCTGCATCTACAGGCGGACTCTCAACCACTGCGCCACCAGGGAAGCCCGAAAACTGAAAATTGTATCTAGTCTGACCCCCTACCCAACACAATGACCTAATCTACAACATTCCCAAAAGTAATTGCCCAGTGACAATGACCTCCAGAGACAGAGTCTGCCATGCTCTGTGTTGCAACATGCTAGAGCGCTAATTCTTTTAAAGTTCTTATGCTCACCCCCAAACCACTTCCTTTATGGTACTTCCATCCACCGTCCCAGTTGTGGTCTCTGGAACATTACAAAAGAAATGGAATCCACCTCCTTACACTGCCTTTAAAATAGACAAAGCTCTGAGCACTTCAAGCTTCCGCAGGGATGAGGCCAAATGAACAGATACATGCTTTAAAGGGAAAACAAGGACTCAAGAGCAGACAATTATAAATGGCACAATCAGAAAACAAAGGGAGAGAGACTTAATATGATCATCAGAGCAGGCTCTGTTGCATAAGGCCTCCACCCCAAACAGTCTCAAACCCAGAGGGAATGTTCAAGTCTTTTGTGTCCTCTTGACTTCAAGAACATCTTTTAAAAAAACACACTCTAAACATACAATCACGTTAATTACTGTAGACTAGCCTCTCAACAAGAATCAAAGAGGGCCTTGATCATATTTAAAATAATAAAAGTCAAAACCATTTTCAGCTATCAGCATTTAGCTTAGATATAATACAGAGATAGGTAGAAAGAAGAGGTGGATTTCATGATAACCTAGAAATAAGTAGATAAACTGCTTCCTGGACAACTGAATTAAACCTTTTTGCAAGGGAAATACTAATATACAGGAGAAAAAATCTCTCTGAATAGACAACAAACAGACTGAGATGCAGAGAATGTCACAGCAGAAGGAGACCTTAGGGATTCCACCCCATCACTGTTCAGACTGGGAAACCTAAACCCAAGCAAGGATGGGAGTCACCCAAGGTTGCAAAGCAAGTGTCAGAACTAGAACAAAATCTCCTGATTCCCCAGTCTCAGGTCTTTCCATTACACCACGCTGCTATCTTCTTTTGGCAAGCAAAACATCCATCCGAATGACCAGCATTCCCCAAATCTACCAAGCTATATTAAAAATAAAGCAAAGGTCTTGACATTCTTCAAGTTAATGTTAGGGCTCTCCACAACCTCAGTTGTGAGCCACCTACCCTCCCAGGCGCATACTCTGCTTCTTATTTCATATTTTGGTATGACTTACACAAAATTGCAGAACGCTTAGAAACAAAACCTACAGAATGATGAGTTTGCAGAAAAATCGGTGAACACTGAATCAGGGAACCACACCCAGAGCCAAGTCGATCCCGGCGGCGATGGAGAATGCAGAGCTAAAAAGGGAGAGGAATGAAAGAAAAGGGGACAGGAAAAGCGTGCTTTTCACCTGTCAAGTTTTCTGCAGGAGGCAGTGTGGTGAAAAGCAAAAAGCCACTGGAGCTCAGGAGACTTGGATTCTAGTCGCAGGGCTGCGACTAACTCATGGGATGACCTTAGACAACCCCCACCGCTTCTTGGACCTCGATTTCCCCACAGCTCTAGAAAGGGGTTGCAAAAGATAATTTCGCTGCATCGTGGTAGTTTCGGTATTCTATGACCCAAAGACCCGCTATTAGCAAGTCCCAAGCAGGGCTCCCGCAGCTGGCGGGTCACCTGCCCGCGATGTCCGGACCCCTCTAGAAAGCGCTCAACAGAAGCTCTAGCTGGTCATTTCGGTGATTCTCCCCGTCTCGGGACCTCAGTTTCCACACCTGTCAAACAGGTCGGGGAGGTCAAGGGAGACAGCGCGAAGGACTAGGGATTCTCCACCTCCCCTCATCCAGGAGGAGTGCCCGCATCGCACCGCAGCTGCGACCGGGATACCGAGGAGACTCGGACCCGCAGCCTAAGCCGGTCGGTGCCTGACCCGGAGCATCCGCTGAGCCCGGAGGAAGGCGACGTGGGTCCAGCAGAAGGCGACGACCGGCCGCCAGCCCCAGGCCATCAGCGCGCGGACTCACCGCTCGGGTTCCGACTCCGGCTCTGGCTCCAGTTTCAGCGCAGCAGCCCACCACTCCCTGCCTCAGCTCGGAGCCCTAGCCATGCCCACCCTCCGCTGCCCAGGCAGCCGCTTCCGGGCGCCATCACGTGATCCAGGCTCCCAAACCCGAGGCCCGGATCACATGCTCCCGCGCGCGGCTGCTCCTCCCCTCTCGCGGGGCTCGGGGGCTCGGCTTCGCAGCACCACCTGGCGACGGGAGCTGCCTCTGCGGGAAGGACGGTGCTCGCGGGATCTGGGCGTGAGCCGCGCGTCGAAGATCCAGGCCCGGCCGCGAGGCCAGAGTCGGAGAGCGCGGTACCCTGAGCTGTGGGCTTGTGAAAGGTGGCTCAGTTTTACCCTAGCCGTACGTTAACACGTCTCACCGAGCATATGTTGCGCTTAATAATCGAGAAGTAATGCATCTTTTCCAAACTTTCGTCATACTTTTAAACGTTTGCCCAAACGTGTGGTTGCGACTGGAAATGGGGCAGTGAGGTAAGTCAATACCCTCTTTTTAATATATTTTAAAAATGTAAATAACATTTTTTAATGGCAACAGGGAGTGTATGTCTTATCTACGCTCCTCTTCCCTCCTCCTAGCAGATTTTACTTTTAAAAATTACGGAGCAAAAAAAATAAAAAAGTTATTGAAACAGGTACAGAATGGATACATCTTAATTATGCTGAGTGAAAGAAGCCAGAAAAAAAATTCTGTTTATATAATATTCTAGAAATTTTAAAATAATCTACACCGACAGAAAACACATCAGTGGTTGCCTGGGAATGGCTGAGGAGATCAGGAGAGGAGAGAGTGATTATAAAGGGACATAAGGAAACTTTCAAGGTGACGAATATATTCATTATCTTTTAAAAAAATTTTTTTAATATAACTTTATTTATTTATTTATTTATGGCTGCGTTGGGTCTTCATTGCTGCACACCAGCTTTCTCTAGTTTCTGTGAGCGGGGGAGGCTAATCCTCGTTGTGGTGCACGGGCTTCTCCTTGCTGTGGCTTTTCTTGTTGCAGAGCATGGGCTCTAGGCCCATAGGCTTCAGTAGTTGTGGCTCACAGGCTCCAGAGTGCAGACTCAGTAGTTGTGGCACACAGGCTTACTTGGTCCGCGGCCTGTGGGATCTTCCTGGACCAGGGATTGAACCCATGTCCCCTGCATTGGCAGGCCAACTCTTAACCACTGTAACACCAGGGAAATTCTTGCATAACATTTCTAATAAAAATATGTTACTGCATTATATAATTTTTACTGAATATTTTAACAGCTTTATTGTGGTTTAATTTATATACAATAAACTGCACATAATTAAAGTGTATAATTTGATAACTTTCAACATATATATTCACCTGTGAAACGATCACCACAATCAAGATAATGAACATGGACTTCCCTGGTATATATAAACAGTGAAAATTTCCCTTCTCCCAAATTCACTCTCCTCTCCAAAGATTGACAGTTACCAGCATTTGAGTATTGTTTTCCAAACCCTATGCCATGTATTTATAGAAGTATCTATATATAGGCATGTACAGATGTGTGGTGTTAAAATTTAGAATCATGAATACCAGTACTTACTGTTTTCCTTAAGACTTTTATTCTTCACTGTCTGTACTGTTTAAATTATTTCATAAACATATATTACTTTATGTATATATGTTTAAAATCTCTATATGTTCCATAACCTATATATATATTTTAAAAAATCTATTCCAGTTGATTCATTTCAGCAGGGAAAGAGAAAAGAATGTAGTCAAAATATGAGGATGAATGAATTCATCCCATCCCTGGTAGAAGTCCCCAGTTCATTGACTGCTCAGTGCCAGGAGCTGTGCTTGGAATGCTGCTGAGTCCAAGTCTAGGAATGCCCCCTTTAGGTCATCTCCCACCTCAAATTTCATTGATTCTGTGGCTCCTCCTAATGTTTTACCCCAGAAAGGCAGAGCTTGTGAGAACCACATAGCTCCCTATTGGAATTACTGATGGAGGTGGGACTTTGCCATCTGCACCTGGGATGCACTGACTCTAGATAAGGTTCTTACTTCTGTGGTGACCACTACACCTTTATCAGAGAGACCCTTGAGAAAAGGCTGCACAATTTTCAGATACTGTTAGGACTCTATCAACCTTATCATTTTGCAGCCCTAATTAGAAACTAGCATACAATAACATCTCCTTATCTTTCCCAGATAACTTTTCCCCAATATGCAAATCTCCACCTCTGCCCCCACTGCTTACTCAGAAATATAAAGATTTCTAGTGCAAAATGGTTGTGTAAATAACCGCTTTGACTTTTACTCTTAGAAACTGTACAAAAGCAAAAAGGAAAAAAATGCAAATTCTATTTACAGCAAAGCCAGAAGAGAAATATAATCCATAGTTACCAAAATGCGTGTAAGGACCAACAAAAGCAGCTGAGATCAGACAGAAGCTGTGCAGGAGAAAGGAGAAGAAACTCAGAGAGGAGTGAGGGGACCCAGGGTGGGGGGTTAGGGGAGAGGGCAGATCTCAGAAAAGCATCAATAAAAACTCTTTCTGAAGGTGAAGAGCTCACTCAGAGCTGCACAGCTTATATCGCCTTTGTTTGAAACAGCGCTCATGGACAGTTCAGCAAGACTAACAACAAAAACTCTCCTGAATCTCATTTAGATCAGGAAAGCCAAAGAGATGAGGATGACAGAAAGAACTGCACGGGTGAGCCATATTTGCAGCAGTCCATCTGTGGCAACAGAGAAGAAAAGAGTGGAAATACATGTGTTGGTGAGGATGTGGAGCAACTGGGACTCTCATCCCTTGCTGGTGGGAGTGTACAATGGTGCAGCCACTTTGGAAAACTCGTTGGCAGTTTTTTACGAAGTTAAATGCATATCTATCCTATGATGGAGCAATTTCACTCTTTTTTGGGGGAGGGGGTACGCGGGCCTCTCACTGTTGTGGCCTCTCCCGTTGCGGAGCACAGGCTCCGGACACACAGGCTCAGGGGCCATGGCTCACGGGCCCAGCCGCTCCACGGCACGTGGGATCTTCCCAGACCGGGGCACAAACCCGCGTCCCCTGCATCGGCAGGCGGACTCTCAACCACTGCGCCACCAGGGAAGCCCGCAATTTCACTCTTTACCCAAGAAAAATAGAAGCATATCCACACCGGGCCCAGAGCCTGGTGCGTTGGGTGGAAAATTTAAGGAGGGGCTCCCTCTCAGGGTTGTGCAAGTGCAAAGTTGGCACTTATAGGTACAGAAGAGTGAGGGCCTCCTTAAATTTTGTGAACTAGGTTTCCCGGCTTGCCTCACCCTAGTCCTGGCTGTGATCCATACAAAGACTTGTAATCACAGGTTCACAGCAAGCAGCTTACTAAAGCTAAATTAGTAACAACTCAAATATTCATCAACAGATGAATTGATAAACAAATTGTGGCATATATAGCAGGAAGGAACTACTGATAAGGATGAATCTCATTATGCTAAGTGAAAGAAGCTAGACACAAGAGACTACATGCTACATGATTCAATTAATACAAATATATAGAATGAGCAAAAACTAATCTAGTGACAGAAAACTGATCAGTGGTTGCTTGGGATGTGTGGGGTGTGGACTGACAGCAAAGGGACTTGAGAGCTTTCCGGGGCAGTGCTAAAATGCTACATCTTGATTGGGATGATGGCTACATAGGCTTAAACGCTGGTCAAAAGCCATTACCTGGACAATTAAAATATATGAACTTTATTGTATTTAAAAGGTGAATTTTAAAATTTGAAAGAGATTACCAGACATCTGAGAAAAGCCTCTAAGAAGAATAATCAAATGCACAAACACATGAAAGCACCTTGGAATGCACGAACACATGAAAGCACGTTGGAAGAAACTATGCAAAACATAAAAGCACAAACTGGGGTCCCACTCCAGAATCTGCATCAGCAACTCCAGCAGTGGGGCCCCGCAATCTGTTTCAATAAGCCCTCCAGGTGATTCTGATGTTGCCTCTTGTTGGAGAAATGCTGCCCTAAAAAAACCTCAGAGAGATAAGATGTTGCAATCATGAAATAAAAACAATATGCTTTAAAAAAGAATATTCTGAGAAAAATAAAAATTATAAATTTTATATTTTAAAATTAATTTTAAATTAAAATTTGGAAATTTAAAATATAATAACAGAAATTAAGAATCAAATCAAACAGTAAGAAGATAAGGATGAGGAAATGTGTTCATATTTTTATCAATAAGTATTTATTGAGTATCATTGTGCCAGGCTCTAGGGATACAACAGTGAACAAAATAGACAAAAACCCCTGCTCTTGTGCAGTTTATATTTTAGTGGGAGGAGACAGGCAACAGAAATAAGTAAGAATAACTAAGTAATATACATATGTCAGCGGTGCATCTGCTATGGAGAAAAGTAAATCAGGAAAGTGGAAGAGGGAGTCTGGAGGCAGAGGGAAGGGATTGCAACTTTTTAAATAGTCAAGAAAGCTCTCACTGAGAAGATGAAATGTAAATAAACACCTGAAATAGGTGAAGAAACAGGCCATGTGAACACTGGGAAGAGCATTCTGGGCCGAGGGAATAGCATATGCTAAGGCCCTGGGGTGGGACTGCGCCTCTTCCGTTTGAAGAATGACAAGGAGGTCACTGTGGCTGGAGCAAAGAGAGCTAGGGAAAGAGAAGTAGATTAGGTCAGAGCAACAACAAATGGGTGAAAATTGTATAGTGCTCTGTGAGCCACTTTAAGGGCTTTGGCTTTTATTCTGAGTGAGATGGGAAGATACTGGAGGAGTTTCAGCAGAGGAGTGCCATGATCTGATTTGGGTTTAAAAGGATGCTTTGTCTATTGGGTTGATATAGGCAAGGGCAGAAACAGCGAGACCTGTTGGGAGGCAGTTGTAGTAAGCCAGGATAAGATTGTGATGACTTGACAAGAGTGACAGCAGTGAAGGTGGTCAGTTTCTGAAAATAATTTTATCGTAGGTTGGACACATCGATGGACTGGAAGTGGAGTATGAGAGGGAGGAGCCAAACACTTTGGCCTGAGCAACGGGAAAGATAGAGTTGCCTTTTACTAGAACAGAAAGACAGTGGCAGGGGCAGGTTTTGGTGGGGAGCAAGGGGAGCCTGTTGTGTGTGAAGCGCCTGTGAGACATCCAAGGGAAGAGGTCAGGTAGGCATTGGGATGATTGTGGAGAGTAGAGAGGTCCAGCCTAGAGATAAAAAATTGGCCATTGTCAGCATATTTATGGTAGTTAAGCAAAGAGACTAGATGAGCTCACCAGGGAAGTGAGTGCAAATAACTATGGGAGGAAATCCAAAAATCAAGTCTAGGAGAGCATAGAGAGATGACTAGGAATGAGCAGAAGGAACCATGAAGGCACGGTCACTGAGCTAGGAGGCAAACCAGAAGTGGTGGTGTCTGGGAAGCCAAGTGAAGAAAGTTTTTCAAGGAGGGGAGAGACTACCTATGTCAAATGCTACTGCTTGTTCACATAAGAAGAGGACTGAAAACAGACCATTGTGGTTAGTAAAGAATGACCATTGATGGTGTTCAAAAGAGCAGATTTGATTGGCTGCTGGGTGTGAAACCAACTCTGTTTGGAGAGAGTTCTTGGCCAACATTATTTATCTGTATCCCAACCCAATACCATCACCACCACCACCACCCCCCGATTATCTATTCCCACCTAATGCCCCTGCACCCTAAATTATTTTGAAGCAAATTCCAGTTATATTCCTAAGGGAAAATATGAAGAGAATGGTGATACAGCCTTTTGTATAAAAAGGAGAGGGTTTATGTTTATTGATTGTGTATGTCATATGAGTCCTGCTCAATTTCCCCTTTTTCTCTCCATCTCTTCTTTCAGGATCCCTTGGGTCCCCGATCCATTTCCTTCACACTCTATGACAGATGGGGGAAGTGCAGTCCACAGCCAATTAGTTAAGGGGGATGGGAACCAAAGGTCAGTCCCCTGACTTTAAGGTGGGACCAGCTTATGATGCAACTTGTGCTCCAGAGCTCCCTGTGGGATCGGGCTGAAGCTAGTCTCCACCTGAGACTGCATCCTCACTTAGCTTTTCCCTTTTCTTCCCTTCTGCTTCCCTCACACCCCTTCTCCTGAGAACACTCCCTTAGTAAATCACTTTCTCAAGAAACCCTGTCTCAACTTCTCATTCTAGGCATAAGGCATTATCCCCATTTTACAGATGAGGAAAGTGGGCTTTAGAAAGATTTAAAACATTTAGGGTCGCACGGCTGATCATTGCTGAAGCCGGAGTGCCAGTGACCACATACTTGACCATCTCACCACACCCACCACTCAGCAGCACCCACGGTTAGTGAAGCAGCAGGGTGGGGAACGCCATCAAAGGGCAGAGAACACGCAGGAGCCCAGCCTCCCCGGAGAAGCTGAGCGAATGCCTCCCCAGGTTATGGGTACTGGGACAAAAGTGTTGAGATGCAGCTTCCCAGCCTCCTATACCCCTGGACACATGACATGACCTCTTGGGGCTTAACCTCCCTGAGCCTCTGCCTCCTCATCTCTCAGCCAGAAGAGGGTCTGATGGGTTTCAGAGCACTTGGCACACTGTACTGATCAATATATCCACACAAGAGGTGACTCTCATTACTCTCACTGTCCACATCCAGTGGAGGGACAGACCTGGGTAGCATGGGGGGAACATGTGTGCTTCGCCTCTCTGGGTTCTTCACTCAGGAAGTGGGAGTTGTTTGGCCTCATGAGGATGGGAAGGGGAAGGGCGACCTGCAAACACCTTAAAGGAAGGAGAATTCCTGCCCCCGCTGTCTCAGAGGGACTCCATGAAAAGTGATGACAATGACAGTAAGATCTCTGATTCACTGGGTGCTATATGCTTTACAAACTCATTTACTCCCCACTGAGATCCTATGAGGTCGTTATTTTTCATTCCACTTAATAGATGAAACTGAGGCAAGGAGACAGGAAAACTATGCCCAAAGTCACACAAGAATATAGTGATAAAGCCAGGAGTCAAACTCTGTATAACTCCACAGCCAGTGTTCTTAAAAAACATTGGGAATTGAAACCTATTTTTTAATAAATGAAGTCCATACTCACACTTTGTGAGTCTAGGCATCTTGCTGCTTCTTTCCTTTCCCCTTCTCTTATCAACACGTATCTGCTCCTTCCCGTTTTTTCTTGTAGCTGTTTCTTTTCCTTCCCCTTTGTTCTCTTTTTCTTCTATTTACATCCCTAGACATAAAGAGAATGAGGGATTCTTCCAGGGAGCCTCCTTTAACTCTAGATTATCAGAGCTGGAAAGCCCCTCTTGGCTCAGTGAGTCCAACCTCTCATCCTTAGTGGAGAAACCGAGGACTAGAGAGGAGGGGCAACACACCCAGAGTCACACACGTCATGTGTCTCCTGGTTCTGGCTTCCCAGCCCTTGGCCCCCACATACATGGCAGTTACAAAATAGCACATGTAGAAGGAGCACATGTGGTTAAGGAAAAAACAAAAACACCCAGGGTACACAACACGGTCTCTGTATACATAGCTGCATTACATGTATGTAAGATGGTGTGGTATAAAAATGTTAATGAAGTCCTACTTCGTATGCAGAATTTAGAGTATTTAGAATCCTACCCAAATTTAAACTTTCACGAGGTATCTTATAATAGCCTGACTGATGTTCAAAAGAGTGAACTGTAAAGTGTGCTACACTTCGGCTGGGACACAGAAGTGCCCACCCATTTTTGTCAGAAACCAGAGAGAAATGCCGTTGTTCACATGGAACTTCTATGGGTGGATTGAGTAATTATCTGTAGTAAGCATTCTTTGTTAGTGTAATTTAAACTATTCTGTAAGCCATAACAGTATAATTCAAGAATGCATTAAGTGGCACAGTGCCAAAAAGTTCACTTAAAAATTCTTAATTTAGGGGCTTCCCTGGTGGCGCAGTGGTTGAGAGTCCGCCTGCCGATGCAGGGGACACGGGTTCGTGCCCCGGTCCGGGAAGATCCCACATGCCGTGGAGCGGCTAGGCCCATGAGCCATGGCCGCTGAGCCTGCGCGTCCGGAGCCTGTGCTCCGCAACAGGAGAGGCCACAACAGTGAGAGGCCAGCGTATGCAAAAAAAAAAAAATTCTTAATTTGGGAATGGAAATTAGAAATGGCTATAGAAATTAGGAATTGTTATAAAGAAAGGCAAACACCATCATTATGTAACATGGTGATGACCAAGGAAGATGCATCCTGTTCAGTAAATTAGCAATGTGGTTGAAATGAAAAGCAGCCGTTAAAGCAAGGACCCCACTAAGGGAACAAACAGCAGCTCAGATACTAGGAAAAGTGCTGGTGCCATATCTACACTACAACGTGCCTCTGAGCCAAGCTCTTGTGACTTTTGATGATTAGAAAGGAGGTAATGTTGATAAAATGTTTTACCACTAACGGCTTTGTGGTAAACGAAGTATGTTTAAAGAAAAAAAACATGTGTTACAAAGTTAAGAGACGTATGCACTCTGAAGACCCAGAGAAAAATTTTGCAAGCTGTCTAAAAAGCCCATCCAGAGAATCCAACGGGACCTCTCTGCCACCACACCAACACTCTTGGTGCCTGGGAGAATGCGCGAGGGATGGGGAATTCTGCAGGGACACAGAACCAGAGGGCATATGGGAAAAGATGCCAGCAGTCTGACAACCTGAACTAACCTGCAGGCAGGATTGCAATGACAGGAGCGTCAGGGCATGTGTATGAGAACCCGGGTACACTCCTTGGAATTAAATGCTGCTCACACAGGAGCATATCAGAAGAACAGGCTTTAAAACATATTATATTGCTTTAGTGTAAGGAAGACTTTGCAGTGGTATGCAGTGGCCAATGGCGTACCATAAGTGGGTTGTAGGGGTGCTGAGATGTTGATACTTTTGCCCCTTGGAGCAACCAGCTGGGTCCTAACGTGGCCAGAGCTTCTGAGACAATTACCTCTAGTCATGAGTAGGCTTGTTCTTATATCCTGAGGATCTATAAAATGTTATCGTTTTCCACATGTGTTATGGTATAAAGGAGATTGGGAAACATTGGATAAGTGGGGTGTTATAATTTTTTGTTCAAGTGGAGACACTTTTGAGAATAAAAGGGGCTGTATTAATATTTTTTTAAACATCTTTATTGGAGTATAATTGCTTTACAATGGGAGCTGTATTAATAGTTACACCAGGACACCAGGCATATAGTGGGACTGTTCCAGGTAAACTGGGATGAATGGTGGAGTAGGCAGAATAATGGCCCCCAAAGCTGTCCAGGTCCTAATCCCCACAGCCTGTGAATATGTTACCTTAGATGGCCAAAGAGACTTTGAAGATGTGATTAAGTTAAAGATATTGACAAGAGGAGATTATACCGGATTATCCAAGTCGGGCCTAATGTAATCACAATGGTTCTTATAGGAGGGAAGCAGAAAGGTCAGAGAAGAGAAGATGCTCCTCTACTGGCTTTGGAGATGGAGCCACAAGCCAAGAGAGTGCGGGAGGCCTTTAGAAGCTGGAGAAGCAAAGAAGGGGATTCTCCCTAGAGCCTCCAGAAAAAAACACAGCCCTGCCAACATCTTGATTTTAGGACTTCTGACCTCCAGCACTGTAAGACAACAAATTTCTCTTGTTTTATCCACAAAACGTGTGGTAATTTGCTAAAACCGCAATAGGAAACTAACACAAATACTCTTTATAATTTAAGAAGTTTATCTTTATGCTTATATAATTTTTAAAAGTACAAAGATAAGTAAAAAAGAACTAAAAGTGAAATAATTATATTGACAGGAGGAGTGGGGGAGATTGACAGGCATAAATTTTCATCTAACAGCATGTTGATTAGTTGAGAAATATCATTAAAGTGTATTATACAAAGAGATGGAGAACTGAAGAACTAAAACAAAAAACCAATTAAAAAAGAAAGGCTAGCCCCAGAAAGAGGAATGGAGAGGGTCAGATAAGGAGACTCTAGCTTTAATTATAAATCCTTTGATTAAAAAAATTAAGGGTTTAACTATGGACGTCTTTTTAAAAATGTGAATATTAATTTTTTTTTTTTTTTTTTGGTTGCGTTGGGTCTTTGTTGCTGCGCACGGGCTCTCTCTAGTTGTGAGCGGGGGCTACTCTTTGTTGCGGTGCGCAGACTTCTCCTTGTGGTGGCTTCTCTTGTTGCGGAGCACGGGCTCTCGGCATGCGGGCTTCAGTAGTTGTGGCTCGCGGGCTCTAGAGCGCAGGCTCAGTAGTTGTGGCGCACGGGCTTAGCTGCTCCGCGGCATGTGGGATCTTCCCAGACCAGGGCTCAAACCCGTATCCCCTGCATTGGCAGGTGGATTCTTAACCACTGCGCCACCAGGGAAGCCCCGTGAATATTAATTTTTAAAGTAGGAGTGTGTGGCGGGAAGCCTCCGAGAGCTTACTGGGCTCAGGTTCTCCAAAGCTCTAGCTTCCAATCTATCTGAAACCAACTTACAGCTTCCATCGTACCCACAGATCCTCCCCTAACCTCTTACTCAGCCAATAGCTTCCTTGATCTCAGTCTCGGCATAAGACAGCACCAACTGGTAGGTCCTCCTGAAGTAAGGCAGGAAAAGGCAGCATTGGGTGAGGAATATTCCCAGGATTGGAACCAAGCCCTCTAAGAGATCTGGAGCAAACCCACTAAGCCCCTGTAGGGCAGGCAGACCTTGGGGTTACCTCACAACGGTAACAAAGGACCTGGGAGAGCTTAGAAGAGAGAAGTGTCTCCTGTTGCCAAAAAAACACTGAAGTAGGGGCCCAAAGGAAAGGGCTGAGGCTAGCTCTGCCATGTACTAGCAAGTCCCTTTCATCCGGGCTTCAGTTTCTCACCGATGAAATAGGGGAAGAAATTCATCTCCCAAATCTTTCAGCTCTGTGAGTCCTTCTGTTCCCTGCTTCAGCAACATCCCTCCCTCCAAAGAAGACTGGATAGGCCCTCAGTCAGCCACAGAATCATTATATATTACACTTTAGAGTTTCTTTGAGATGGTCTGCTGCAACCCATTCATTTTTTTTTTTTTTTTCTTAGCCACACCACTTGGCTTGCGGGATCTTAGTTCCCTGACCGGGGATTGAACCCCAGGCCACGGCAGTGAAAGTCCTAACCACTGGACTGCCAGGGAAATCTCCTATACATTTTATATATGGGAAGTTGAACCTCAGAGAGACAAAGGTGTTTGGTCAGGGTCACACTTGGTAAGAAGTGTGAGAACCTTTGGGTTCTCTTCTGACCCCTCACTTAGACCCTAGGGTTCCGTGGTCATGATTTACCATATGAAGGTACAGAATAGTACCTGTTTAATATGCAAATAACTTGTGTCTGAGTTTTTAAAAATACAGTATAAGATGCCACTATGGAAAAAACATAACCATATAAAAGAGGATGAATGGTTATATTAGTTTCCTATTGCTGTGTAATAAATTACCACAAACTTCGTGGCTTAAAGTGACATACATTTATTGTCTCACAGTTTCTCTGGGTCAGAAGTTCAGGCATGGCTTAACTTGGTCCTAAGCTTATAGGGGCTCACAGGTTGCAACTACGTGTTGGCTGAGCTATAGTCTCATCTGGAGGCACAACTGGAAAATAATATTCCTCCAAGCTCGCTCAGGTTTCTGGCACAACTAATTCCTTTGCTGTTGTAGGACCGAGGGCCCCAGCTTCTTGCTGCCTGTCAGCTTCTCGCTGGCCCTCAGCTCCTAACCATATGGGCCTCCTAACATGACTACTTACTTCTTTAAAGCCAACTAACTTTGAAGTCTCTAGAGTCTGCTAGTAAACCAAGACCTTATATGACGATGTAATCATGAAAGTGACATTACATCATCTTTGCCACATTCTATTGGTTAGAAGCAAGCATAGGTCCCACCCACACTCAAGAGGAGGAGATAAACAAGGGCATGAATACCATAAATATCAAAGGAGGTGGAATCTTAGAGTCTATCACCACAGCGGTGAAAATAGTGTGTGTAAAAAGGACTGAGGACTTCCCTGGTGGTCCAGGGGTTAAGACTCTGCGCTTCCACTGCAGGGTGCATAGGTTTGATCCCTGATCCCTGTTCGGGGAACTAAGATCCCACATGATGCGTGGCACGGCCAAAAGGAAAGGGGGTTGGGGACTGAAATGTCTACTCCTGTCAAGACAACTGAGAGGAGGGCTAAGTTTTAGCCATTGGATTTGGCAACAGGAACCATAGTTGCCACTGGCAAAAGCAGTTTCAGTTAAATAATAAGGATGAAAGTCGGCTGAGGTAGATTCAAGAGAATGGAAAGTGAGAAATTGGAGAGAGTGAATAGAGACAACTCTTTTCAGGAGTTTTGCTATGAAAGGGAGCAGAGAGATGAGAGATTAAAGGTACTATGGTATGTTTATATGTTCATGGGAATGATGCCGTAGAAAGGGAAGGGCTGATGGTGCAAGAGAGAGGGAAGGATCATTGCAGGAGGAAGACTCTTGAGTAGGTGAAGGAAAGGGGATGAGATCCAGTGCTCAAGATAAAGGGACTTACGACAGGATGAGGATGGCTCAGCCACTTTCATGGGAGAAAAAGCCTCGTATATGGATTCAGACACAGGTCAGTGGATAGATTTAGTGGCTGGAGGATAAGGAAGTTCTCTTCTGGTTGCTTCTGTTTTCTCAATGAAATGAGAACAATGCCATCGGCTGACAGTGAAAAGGGGAGAGTAATGGAGGTTTGCATAGAGAGAAGAGGTAGGAAATAGTCCTCTTGAAGAGTGGAAGAACCACATAAATAAGACAAAGAGTAGATTTTCCCTGCGGTGCTAGGACCCACCTGAGGTTTTCATAAATTTAAAATGTGACGGGTTGGCAAATCCGGCTGTTGTTCCCTAGCCACATTCAACCACTTGGGTGTAGTCTCAAAGTAGAGGCAAAGGTGCATCCAGTCAGCGTTGTGGCTTTGGAAGGTGGATACAATACAAGGAGAGGAACAAGAGAGATGAGAGTGTATGGCAGGGAGACTCCACAAATGACCAATCACTGGGTAAAAAGGGGAATGAAGCTGTGAGGGGGCGAAGAGCAGTGGATGGGTCTCAGAGCAGCATCAGTGGACAGGAGGCCCTGACGTGGTCAAAGATCTGGTAGGGTCTGCAAATTAGTGGATGTGAGGTGGACCAGTAGGTGTTGGTGAGGCACCCAGAGAATGGGATGCTTGAAATAGAGACTTTGAAAGTGGTGTAGGAACACAACGTTGTAAATCAACCATACTTCAATAAAACTTTTTTTTAAATAGTGGTGCAGGTTTTGATAATGACAAGGTCTGGGGTGTGATGGTGGCAGTCGGTGTGTGGAGGACAAACTGAAAGAAAAGGTGGTCAAGGACGTAAGAGGCTGGAGTACAGGTGATTCCTTTATGCGGTTGAACTAATCAAGAATGATCATAGGGAAATGGTGGAGGGAGAGAGAGAGGGCAAGAAAGGGAGATAGAGAGAAAGAGGGTGTTAAGTGGAAGAGGGGGCGGCCCTGAGGGCTGTGCATGCCACAACAAGTAGAGGTGCTGCGGACTGCTGCCATGTGTTCCAAGGGAGCTGTCTTAGAGAGGAGAGAGGAAAGCAGCCCTCTCTTAGAGGCCTGCAGAGGAAGCAGTGACCTCAGGGGGAAGCCACATGTTGTTACAGCAGCAAGGCGAAGAGAACATTGCTGTGCAGGGGACTTCCCTCTTCCTCAGGAAAGCCTTCCTGGTCCCCTTTATAAGAGTAACTGCTTTTGTTACACACACTCAGCCTTGCTAAATTTTCCTTCAGAGCGCTTATCACAGTTGAAATTTTTTTAATTTATGTATGGGAAACCCTGATTGATATTCATGATTTCCAGCTAAGCTCATGGAAGGCAGAGACTGCACCCTGGCCCCGGTGGACCCCCAGCACGCAGCGGAGTGGCCAGCATGGGGGTACTTCATCGGAAGGAGGAAGAGAAAGAACAGACTCGTAGAGCAACTGTGAGGCGTCTCCGTGTTGAGGGTAGGAGAAGCCCATCTATCCATCCATTCATGCTTTTGGCCGTTTGTTCTTCCCAAGGAGCAGAGCCTGCATCACAACAGGCGAGGTAGGCAGTGCAGTATTTAAGCTCCTGAGCCTTCTATGGCTCAAACAGCTGAGAGCTGGGCGTTGCAGCTCCTGCATGCCAAACCTGTGCTTGCTCAACCCCTGCCAAAGCCATGACCACTCCCACCCCTCACCCGCACGGTGCTTGAGCGCAAGAGTGAGGTGTCTGCCTGCCTGGGGCGGGAGGCACCTCCTTCAGCAGCCCAAGGAATGCTCCGGTGGCCCCCAGGGAGCGTCTAGCAGCATCTCCACCAGGTCTCCTCCTGCCCGGAGGAGGTCAGCGGGATCTCATAAGTCTCCTTACCTCCCCGACAGGAGCTCCTGGGCCTGAGATCTTGCACCTGGAGACTTTCATGGGAACTTTTCCCTTCTTCTTTCCAGTAACTCCAGGAGCTAAATCTTGACAGACAGGCAAAGAGAGGTTTAGAGAAGTTGTGTTGGTGGCAAAAAATAATGCTCCTTAAAGATAATTTTTAAATCCTAAGCATAACTCTTTAGGGGTCCATTTACTCAACATTACTGAGCACCTGGGCATCGTGGGGCTACAGCAGTGAGCACGTGACATCATTCACGTCCCTGCCTCTAAGGCTCTCGCAGCCCTGGGAGGAAGAGATGTGCACACAAAACTGAAATAACAGAGAGAATGACATGGGTGAAGTGCCTCAAACATAGTTGATACTCAGTAACTGATGGACAAATTAACTTTTGAAAAACCTGGATTTACATATCAATTAATTTCAATATATATTACCATGTATAACTGAATACCATTCAATTGGATAAATGTATCATCATTAATTTCCCTAGCATTATGACTTGACAAATAGCTTGCTTATAATTTTACAAGTACAACTAAGGCTGTAATGAGTACCCTTGAGTTTACATACATGTTTGAACACTCCCTATTATATCCTATAGGTAAACTTCTAAATATAAAATTGTTAGTCAAAATGTGCTAATTTCCATCTAATACATATTTTCCACTGTCTATTGGAAAGATTGTAACACACGAGGAAGAGGAAACCTTCAGGCATTTTATGGGAGGGGAGAGAACGTTGAACTAGATGGCTTCTAGGATGCTGGACAACCTGTAGTTAAGATCACAGAAAAACACACTCATTCCCATCCTGCTTTTGTGACTTGCATGTTAGCTGTGTGACCTTGGGCAAGCTGTCCCCATCTCTGAGCCATAGGTAAAATGGTGAGAATAAGTCCTATTGCTTAGAGTTGTTGACAGGGTTAAAGGAGACAATGGGTATTAAGCACAATGTGGGTAGCGCTTATAACAGGGATTTCTCCCTCAGATTGTGGGCAGGGCTAAGTCTGGTTCTGGCATCCTGTGACTTTTCTGTCACAACTTTACCCATTTCATGGGGAGCTTCCTCCTCAAGAGCCCACAAGGCAGCAGAGGAAGGAAATGTTCTTTATCACTTATCCCCAGAAAACCCCCAAGTTAAGGTCAGGCCACCTGTCCTGGAACCCTGAGTACAATTAGGGCCAGACTTAGCATCAGTGCCAAGGGAACAAGAGAGAGTAGATCTGAGAAGCCATGGGACACATCAAACTCACCTCTGCTTTGGCAAGTCAGGGCCTGGAGATGCAGCCAGGGAAGTGAGGGGCGAGCTGGGCCACCCCTTTCTCCTGCCAGCATCGCCACATGTCCCTCAGTAAAAACATCGGATTTCGAGTACTGCTTTTTCTGCCATGGAACAATGTGGAAAAGTCATAGAAATTGAGAGAATGAAACTACATTATAGGTTTTGCACATCCCTGCCTCCCATCAGTCAGGGTTAGGGTAGGAAACCGTATTTTACGCAGGAAAATACCAGAAATAGATTTCATAATGGGAATTAGGGGCTTACAGAGCCATTAGGAGGGTCGGAGGAGGGGGCTGTAGACTGGACTTACAGGAAGGATTCTCAGAACAATGCCTCTGAAGTGGCACCCGGGGAGTCACCACCTCCCCCATAATCAGGAAGGCAGGGAAGCAGGAGACCCCTGGAGCATGCCTCTAGACAACCTTGAGAACAAAGCCAGGATGACTCTATAGAAAAACGCGTCCTCTCTACAGCCTCCCCTGAAGCAGAAAACAGCCTGAAGCAGCAGATATCCTCCACCACCTTTTGACCTTCCTGTTTTATAGACAGAACTGTAGCTTCCAGGAGTATAGGAGATGTAACTAACTTCCCTTTCCAGCCTCTGCAATAGAGGAAGACACACCAAAAAGATGTGGGAATAGAAACTACCAGTCAACCCTGTCCTGCATACCTTGGTCTCTGCTTGAATACCCTTACTGACAGGGAGCTCACTACCTCAGCAGTCTTCTAGGGAGAATGTTGGCGAGATCTGAGGGCTTTTTTTTTTTAAATTGAAGTATCATTGAATTACAATGTTGTGTTAATTACTGCTGTACAGCAAACTGACTCAGTTATACATATATATACCCATTCATTTTCATATTCTTTTCCATTATGGTTTATCACAGGATATTGAATATAGTTCTCTGTGCCATACAGTAGGACCTTGTTGTTTATCCATTCTATATATAATAGTTTGCATCTGCTAATCCCAAACTCCCAATCCAGCCCTCTCCCACTGCCCCCGCCCTTGGCAACCACAAGTCTATTCTCTATGTCCCTGAGGGCTTTCTTAGATTAGTAGGAGAGCTGCTGCACCATACCTGCTGTTGACCTTCACCCCACCTGGATGCACAGCACTTTGTGCTCCCTTATCTTAATGACAGCCCTTCAAGGAGGGGCAGGGCATGAGTCTGGCTGTCCTAATTTCCACAGAGTCCTTTCAAGCGCTTCTCCAAGACATAGTTTCCTGGGCCCTGACGTCTTAACTCTCACCTTCAGACAGGTTCCAGTCGTACAAAATCTTTGATAAAGTGAGGAATAGGAACCGAGTCCAGGAGTGCAGCCCCACAAGGAGCTGCCACTTGCACTCTTCAGAGACCGATCCAGGGTGAGAAGTGTGGCCCCCAGCGCTTGCTGGGATAGACAGAAACGGTCCCTCTCACTGTCGGCTTGTGGAAAGCAAATGAGTGGTACCCCTTGGAGGATAATTTGTTACTGTGAAAACTTTAAAAGTACATGCCCTTGACCTACTAAACCCACTTCTGAGAATGTATCTAACAGGCAACTTCTCATATATGTAGGAAATCATATGTGCATAATTACCCGTTTCAGCTCAGGAAAGAGCCAAAATACTCACCAGTAGGGGACTGGTTAAATAACCCACGATGCAGCCTCTAACAAAATACTACACAGTTGTAAAAACAATGAAGAATGAGCCACATCTGTTACACACTGATGGGCACAATCTTGTTCTTTAAAAAAGTAAAGGTAGAAGTGAATTTAATACTGTATAAAGGGGTATAAGCGTATGTGGCCCTCCTAAAAGAAACCTGCCCAAGTACAGTCACCCCTTCCCTGGCTCTTTTGAGTCTCAGTTTTCTCACCTATAAAAATGGGTATTGTGGGACTTCCCTGGCAGTCCAGTGGTTAAGACTCCATGCTTCCACTTCAGGGAGCACGGGTTTGATCCCTGGTCGTGAAACCGTGCACCGCTGATTGGGACTTGAACCCACGTGCTGGGACTCAAACCCAACCTAAACCCAGACTGGGACTTGAACCCAGTCTTTTAATTAGAGTCACTCACCTGTGTCTGGACTTAACTGAGGCTCAGGTTCTTTGTGTCTCAGCGCAGAAGGAATTCAGCGAGAGGCAAAGTGATAGGCAAGAAGTAGATTTATTAATATAGGATGCTTGTGCGGGGTACAAGCTGGCAGGTGAGGGGGCTCTGCCCCAAGGATTAAGCAGGCTACATTTTTATAGTCAAAGGAAAGTGGGGGAAGGGGAAGAGACCGTCTTCCTCATCAGGCTTACATCACTGGCTCCTCCTTTGTATCGGGCAGGAGAGTGTTTGACCCTATGAGGTCACACTAGCACGTCATAGCGCTTACTCAAATCTGCAGCAGGGTGGTAACATATACTAAAATATGTTGAATAGTCTCAGGTTTCTGTATAATGAGGGTCTCCTACTTTGGAATGTCACCTTTCCCTTAAATTCCGGTCCTTGGTCCTAAGGATCCCTGTCTTGCTGAACTCCACCAGCAGAATGCACGCCTCATTTTTTTCTTTCACTTAATAACCTGGGCATATCTCATGCTTTTATTTATGGCTTTATAGTTAAACAAGGCTGCTTCGTTCCACGACGTTCCTGATAGTTCTCGAGCGATCATTAACTTACAGTGGTCTCCCAAAGTTCCCTAGGTTTCCCTCTCTATCTATAATCCCCTGCTGGGACTTCTACAACTACCTGTGATGGATAGAGTAAGGTAGAGTACTATCCTACTCTATCCCTATCAGTCGAGGAGCTAAGATCCCACTAAGATCCCACGTGCTGTGCTCGGTGTGGCCAAAAAAATAAAGGGGCAGGGGTGGGGATTGACAGCCTACTTATTGGAAAGATTAAGTAATGTACGCAAAGTTATTTGGTAAATGTTAGAGTACTTGACACTTAAATGGTTGGTTTCCACTATTACTTTTTTTTTTTTTTTTTGCGGTACGCAGGCCTCTCACTGTTGTGACCTCTCCCGTTGCGGAGCACAGGCTCCAGACACGCAGGCTCAGCAGCCATGGCTCACGGGCCTAGCCTCCGCGGCATGTGGGATCTTCCCGGAACTGGGCATGAACCCGTGTCCCCTGCATCGGCAGGCAGACTGTCAACCACTGCGCCACCAGGGAAGCCCCACTATTACTTTTAACATAATTATTGGTTAACGATTCTTAAAAGTCTCCCTAGGCCATGGGTCTTCTTAGGAATTTGATAAATGTCATGAAATTGTAGGGAAAGTTTAATGATTAATGTTTGCTTTTTCTCTGAGAGGATCAATTCTTTATCTCATGGAAAAAGAAATTTGTGATTCACAAAAAGAAGAAAAGTTGTAAATTTTCTGAACAGTCTAGTGGAGTGATAACCCTTTAATTTTTCCCTTGATTTAGAAGTCCTATTATCTTCCCCTAAATGCATTCTTATCTCCAGAGATCAGCCCCTAAAGTCTGTCCTCTGCCTTTCCTTCACCAGTGATGTTGAAACCTCCACACCCTCCATCCTCTGAAGTTTGCTGTGCCCTGGGGCTCTGCCATTGTTCTCTGTGATGTTAGAGGTAACTGGGAGAGTGTACAAGGTCAGACCCATTTCCTGTCTAACATAAAGTGCTTTTATTTTATATTCTCTGTTCTCCTCTCCCAGGCCACAGAACCTAGAGGCTTTTCCTGCAGAGTGGTGGAGAGGGAGGGCAGAGGAGTCTACCTTCTTCGAATCCTGATGCCACCACTGATCAGCTCTGTGGCACTGGTCAAGCTCCCTGATGTCACCACTGATCAGCGTTGTGGCATTGGTCAATTTCCCTAAGCCTCAGTTGCCCCATCTGTAAAACAGGGCTAATAGTAGAGAGTTGTTCTCTAGATTAAATGAGACAATAATAGTTAGTAAATGGTTACTCTAATTAATTACCCTTATCAATGGCTACTCTAATTAATTACCCTTATCTTAGGAAATGTTCAAAAAGTTCTCCTCCCAGGAAATAATGCATAAAACCTTAAGAAATAAGAGACCCTTGAGAATTGCAAGCCCACTTTACACAAAGAGAAAATGGACCTAGAGAGCGGAAGGGACTTGTCCCAGGTTGCACAGCAAACCAGAGGCAATGCCAGGGTGAAAACTGGGCACTGAGCTCCCAGCACAGGGAGCTCCTGTGCCTCACACGTCCCACTGGATGGGGGAGAAGGGCAGTTACAAATTGTTTTTTTTTAAAACAATGGCATCTTTTTTTTTTTTTAAACGTTAGCATCTTTTTATTTGCAGATATCAGGAGCACAAATATATATAGCCAGCTAGTATACTACTAGTCTCTAGTGTGTTGATGGAGCCCCTGATAGGAGGGCTTGGTGCCCTTTCTTTATCCTGTTTCTCTTTTCCTTTTGGCTACTTACCGCTCCAGCCTACTCTCTGTAGTACCTTGTTGTCTGTCCATGTGAGACTAGTCATATACTTACATCATTAATATCAAACTAGAGTTCTTAGTACCCCTGTCTACATGTCTTAAATATTTGGAGGTTTTGGGGTTTTCTTTAATAGACTTTGTTTCTTTTTTATTTATTTATTTTATTTATTTATTTTTGCCGGAACTGGGTCTTCGTTGCTGCACGCAGGCTTTCTCTAGTTGTGGCGAGCGGGGGCTACTCTTTATTGTGGTGCGCAGGCTTCTCATTGTGGCGGCTTCTCTTGTTGCAGAGCCCAGGTTCTAGGCACACAGGCTTCAGTAGTTGTGGCACGCGGGCTCACCAGTTGTGGCTCCCGGGCTCTAGAGCACAGGCTCAGTAGTTGTGGATCACGGGCTTAGTTGCTCCGCGGCATATGGGATCTTCCCGGACCAGGGCTCGAACCCGTGTCCCCTGCATTGGCAGGCGGATTCTTAACCACTGCACCACCAGGGAAGCCCTCCATGTCTTTTTATGGCTTGATAGCTTATTTTTTTTTTTTTGACTGCTGAATAATACTGCACTGTCTGAATATACCACAGTTTATCTGTCCACCTACTGAAGGACGTCGTGGTTGCTTCTAAGTTTTGGCATTTATGAATAAACCTGCTATAAACATTCGTGTAAGGTCTTTGTGTTGCCAAAAGTTTTCAGTTCATTTGAGAAGATACCAAGGAATGCAATTGCTGAATCATACGGTAAGGATCCGTTTAGTATTGTGAGAAACCACCAAACAGTTTTCCGAAGTGGCTGTTTCATACCATTGTGCATTCCCACCAGCAGTGTGAGTGTTCCTGTCACTCCACATTCTCACCAGCATTTTATGTTGTCAGTGTTGTGTATTTCGGCCATTCTAATAGGTGTGTAGTGATATCTCCATGTTGTTGTAACTTGCATTTCCCTGATGACATATGAAGTGAAGCATCTTTATGCTTTTTTTGCTTTCTGTACACTTCTTTTGATGAAAGGTCTGTTCAGGTCTTTTGCCCATTTTTTAATCGGGTTGTTCATTTTCTTATTGTTGAGTTTTAAGAGAGATAACAGTCCTTTTTCAGATATGCTTTTGCGAGTATTTTCTCTTAGTCTATGGCTTGTCTTCTCATTGTCTTCACAAATCCATTTTTGTCCTGTTTTTCATCCTAACATACCTACTCAACTCCCTTCCTTCTGCCCACATCGTCATCTCCATGTCGGTCCTGTCAGACTGTAGGTGATAGACTGTGGCCTTGCACCACAAGGGTGTCCTAATGAACTGTGCCTACCGCTTTTGCTGCTGGTGAGAGCCTCCAAGCCATCTCACAAAGAAGACTTCCTTTGCTTTAGTTCTAGCCCCAGGTTCTGCTGGTTCTCCTGCCATCTCTTTATACACATACCAGAACAAGGCCTCTTGATTGTGCTCCATCAGCCAAGAGTTTGTTCCATCACAAAAGTAGTGTCCTTTTTTCACTTTCAACACACACGATTTTATTTGATTAATTTATTTTTTAAATATTTATTTGGCTGCATCGGGTCTTACTTGCGGCAAGAGGGCTCTTCGTTGTGGCGTGCGGGCCTCTCTCTAGTTGTGGCGCATGGGCTCCAGAGCACGTGGGCTTAGTTGCCCCACAGTATGTGGGATCTTAGTTCCCTGATCAGGGATCGAACCCACTTCCCCTGCATTGGAAGGCAAATTTTTAACCACTGGACGACCAGGGAAGTCCCAACACACACAATTTTAAAAATAATATTGAATATGTGTTTAAAACTCTACAGGATTTTAAAAAATAACCTATTTAATATATATGTATATAAATTATTTATACATAATATTTATAAGTATATTAAAAAGACCTGGACTTAATCACACTACGCTGTTAAAAGTAGTTACTTTTGAGGAAAGAAGTGGGAAGGAGAATTAGATTGGGATGAAGTGGGGAGAGGGGTATGAATACAGATGTTCCTTTTTTACGTATATACTTCTGTACCATTTGACCGTTGTATAATAATCATTCATCACCACTGTATTTTTTAACTAAATGGGAAAAAAGTCACATTACTTCTCATTTCCTTGAAATTCTGATGTGCCCGTGGGAGTATGAACCCCTGCACTCCTGGTAAAAACTGTTGTAGTAAGGGGTAGCGTGTATGATAATCTTCATTGCTAGCACAAAGACCAGCAATTTTTGTGGTGTCTGGGAAGCAGCAGGGTGTAATAGGAAAATCACTGTTGTGGAGCCAGGAGACGTGAGGTCAGGTGTTGAATCAGCCGTGTGATCTGAGGTGCTCTGCATACATCTTTACTCACCCTTACTGACTCTGTTAATTGTGGACCAGCCTACACAGAAAGAGCCAAGGGCCAAGGCAGGATAGGACCAAACATAGGATGTGAGCGATGGAGGCCCTTCAGCTCCACTGGCTTCAGCAGCCAGGACCAAGAAGCTAGAAGTTGCAGGTAAGCACAAAAGGCAGAGGGGCCAGGCTAAGGAGGCCCAAGGGCAGTATAAAATGGCTCATGACCCTGAACAGCATGCAGCGACTCAAAGTCAGACGGGTCCTGTGTGTACTTCCTAGAAGATCAGTGCATCCACTGAGAAACCAGCATCTCGTTCACTCATTAGTTCATTCATCCATTTACTGAACAAGTGTCAATCGAGTACTCGCTATAGATCAGGCACCATGCTAGCTGTTAGGGAGATAAGGATAAATGAAACAGGTATGATCCCTACCTTGATGGAGTTTCATGACCTAGCGGCAGAGACAGAAAATAAATAAGAAAAGAAGTAAATGTATAATCATGAATTAGGATAAGAGCTACAGGGGGATGGGGAAAACCTGTCTGAGGACGTGAAGTTTAAGCCAAGATATGAAGGACAAGAACCGACCAAATGAAGAGGCGTGGGAATGGTATCAACAAAAGGCCGTGGAGTGGGAAGAGCTGAGAGTCCTCCAGAAGCTGGTGACGCATCTGAGTGAGGAGGAAGAGATGTAGAAGGGAAGAAGGGAAAGGGAGGCCGGAGCCGATCATGTGCTAGAATGTTATTCCAAGAGTAGAGGAAAGCTCCGTAAGGGTCGTAAGCAGAGGAAGGGCATGACATAATCAATAATTTTATTTTTTCGGTACGCGGGCCTCTCACTGTTGTGGCCTCTCCCGTTGCAGAGCACAGGCTCCAGACGCGCAGGCTCAGCGGCCATGGCTCACGGGCCCAGCCGCTCCGCAGCATGTGGGATCCTCCCGGACCGGGGCACGAACCCGTGTCCCCTGCATCAGCAGGCGGACTCTCAACCACTGTGCCACCAGGGAAGCCCCCATAATCAATAATTTTTAAAAGATATCTATAGCTGCTGCATGGATCATAGATGGGCGAGCCAAAAGAAACAGATTCATTCCATGCGGCAAGAGATGGCCTAACACTGAGCAGAGTGTTCAGTGTCCAAGTCAAGTCAGAATTTTCAGGGGTCAGAGCCTTCCTTCTCCAAGCAGATGAGACTGGGCAGCAGATAATGGGATAGGGAGGCCAAGGCAGGCCCTCGGCTCCATAACTACCTGGACACAGAGGTTTTGCCTGGGAACATACCTGGACACATGTAAAAAGAGCCTGCCAGGGCATCCCTGCCTCTTCTTGAGCAGCAAGAGGTCTGAGGCTGCCACAAGGCTTCCTACCTAAGGCTGTGGGTAGCAAGGGCACCCAGGCAAGACAGGTGAGGCAGAGGGTAATAACTCTAGCACAGTGGGTGGCCCCATATTCTCTCTGCCTCTCTTCTTTTTATAACCAATAATCTTCTCCTCCCAACACCCACATGCAATCATGTTCTTCCTCCTGCTTGTGGACTAGCTGGGATTCTTCTTTGTGTTCCTCATGTTTGTGGTAGATAACTGTAAACAGGTAGGGCAAAGCCCTGGAGCAGAATTGCAAGATGGCAGGAGATATGCCAGCTTGAGCTTCCAGCAGCTCCCTCCCAATCAACCAAGTTAGTGAAAGCCTAAACAACTGAGCCTTTGCTTTTGAAAGCCTAAACAATTGTCCTTTTCTCAAAGCAGCAACAGATAAAACCCGAGCATACCTTTTCTACTTGAGAATCTTCAAGGTCTCCCTACTGCACAGGATATATTCTAATCTGGCTCATAAGGCTTTGGGCGACCTGGCCCCCACCTAGCATCCAGCCTGATTTTCCACTTCTCTTCTGTATGTGTCCTATGCTCCAAAACGTGAGTTCTCTAGTGCTCCCACATATATCTCCTCTTTCCCACCACTGAGCCTTTACTTCTGCTGTTCTTCTCACATGCAGTGTCCTTCCTCCTCCACTCTCTCTCCAAATATCTAAACCAGGGGTCCCCAACCCCCGGGCCATGGACAGGTACCGGTCCGTGGCCTGTTAGGAACCAGGCCACACAGCAGGAGGTGAGTGGTGGGTGAGCGAGCGAAGCTTCTTCTGTATTTACAGCTGCTCCCCATCACTCGCATTACCACCTGAGCTCCGCCTCCTGTCAGATCAACGGCAGCATTAGATTCTCATAGCAGCGCGAACCTGCTGTGAACTGTGCACGTGAGGGATCTAGGTTGCGCGCTCCATATGCGAATCTAATGCCTGATGATCTGCAGTGGAGCTGAGGTGGTGATGCTAGCGCTGGCAGCGGCTGCAAATACAGATTATCATTAGCAGAGAGGTTCGACTGCATAGAGACCATAGTAAATCAATTGCTTGCAGACTCATATCAAAACCCTATCAGTGAGTGGCAAGTGACAATTAAGCTGCATCTGGTGGCAAGTGAGTTGAAGTACTTCAGTTGTACAGCTGCATCTGATGGCAGGCTTTAAGTCAGAGTCTGACACTTACTTTAGCTCGGGTGTGGCCTGCCCATTATTTTCTTTACCACTTCCATCCACGCCTCTTTCCCACACTGCACACTTGTCTCAGTCACAGTTTTGGTAAGTCCACAAGCTAACCCTAGCCAAAATGAGTGAAAAACAAATGTCGCTGGGGAGCTTCTTTGAAAAGGGGGAAAGACCCAATGATGAGACAGCAGAAGACTCTAAGACCTCCAACAAAAAGAAAGCTGCATTTAAAAGAAAATACCAAGAGTCCTACTTAAATTACAGGTTCATTGCAACAGGTGATTCATTCTCCAAGACCGCTTTGTATAATTATGTGGTGACTGGCTATCCAACAAAGCCATGAAAACTTCAACACTGCTTCACCACATGGAGACCAAGCACCCTGCATTAAAAGACAAGTCTTTGGAGGTTTTCAAAAGAAAAACACGTGAACACGAAGAACAGAAGCAATTATTGAAGGCCACCACTTCATCAAATGTGTCTGCACTGAGAGCATCATTCTTAGTGGCTAACCACATTGCTAAAGCTAAGAAGCCCTTTACTGTTGGTGAAGAGTTGATCCTGCCGTCTGCTAAGGACATTTGTCGTGAAAATTTAGGAGAGGCTGCAGTTCAAAAGGTGGCACGTGTTCCTCTTTCGGCTAGCACCATAACTAGACGATGAAATAGCAGAGGATACTGAGGCACAATTGTTAGAGAGGATTAATGAGTCACCATGGTATGCAATCCAGGTTGATGAGTCTACCGATGTTGACAACAAGACAACAATGCTTGTTTTTGTGCAATATATTTTTCAGGAGGATGTTCATGAGGATATGTTATGTGCACTTTCGTTGCCAGTCAACACCGCAGCTGCAAAACTATTCGAGTCTTTGAATGAGTACATGTCAGGAAACCTGAATTGGTCATTTTGTGTCGGTACATGCACGGATGCAGCAGCTGCCATGACTGGATGGCTTTCTGGTTTCACTACTCGGGTCAAAGAGGTCGCTTCTGAATTGAGTCTATGCACTGTGTCATCCATAGAGAAGTGCTGGCTAGCCAAAAAATGTCACCTGAACTTAACAATGTTTTGGAGGATGTGATTAAAATTATCAGTCACATTAAAGTACATGCCCTTAACTCACATCTGTTCGCGCAGCTCTGTGAGGAGATGGACACAGAGCACGCGCACACACACACGTCTTCTCTTATACACAGAAGTGAGATGGCTTCTGAAGGTAGCTCTCTGCCTAGAATTTTTGAGCTACAAGAGCTGCTCCAGAGATTTCTTTTAGAAAAACAGTCACCACTGGCAGCACATTTCAGTGACACAGAATGGGTCACAAAACTTCCTTACTGGTGTGACATATTCAACCTGCTCGACGAACTCAACCTGTCACTTCAGGGGAGAACGACAACTGTGCTGAAGTCGGCAGATAAAGTGGCTGCATTCAAAGCCAAACTGGAATTGGGGGTGGGGGGTGACAAGTGAACGTTGGGATTTTTGACATGTTTCAAACATTAGCAGAGATTTTGAAAGAGGCTGAGCCAGGGCCTTCTTTCTCCCAGCTGGTGCACGATCACCTATCTCAGCTTTCAAAAGAGTTTAAGCATAATTTCGCAACCACAAAAGACCCCCGAAATGGGAAGGAGGGCATCTGAGACCCATTTGTGAATAAGCCAGGTGAATCGACTTTGTCCGTGCTAGAAGAGGATCAACTGCTTGAGATCGCAAATGACGGTGGCCTTAAAAGCATGTGTGAGACAACTTCAGATCTCCATACATTCTGGATTAAGGTCAAGGCGGAATATCTTGAGATTGCCACAAAAGCACTGAAAAGCCTGCTTCCATTTCCAACATCCTGTCTTTGTGAAGCAGAGTTTTCTGCAGTGACAGCAACCAAAACGAGATCATGGAGTAGACTACACATAAGCAACACACTTCGGGTGCCGCTGTCTCCCATCACCCCCAGATGGGACCATCTAGTTGCAGGAAAACAAGCTCAGGGCTCCCACTCGTTCTGTATTATGGTGAGTTGTATAATTATTTCGTTATATATTACAACGTAATAATAACAGAAACAAAGTGCACACTAAATGTAATGTGCTTGAATCATCCCGAAACCGTCCCCCCCACTGACCTGCTCCGTGGAAAAATTGTCTTCCACGAAATCAGTCCCTGGTGCCAAAAACGTTGGGGGACTGCTGGTCTAAATTACACCCGTTCTACATGCCCACCTCCTCTGGGTATTGTTCCCTGATCCACACAGCAGAATCGCCACCTTATTTTTCCCTTCTCAATTCAACCCTATTAAAAAAAAAAAAAAAAAGAGGTAGATTTATTTTTTCCTTTAATTTATTAAAAAAATTTTTTTAGTTTATTGAGGTAACATTGATTTATAACATTATATAAATTTCATGTGTAAGACATTATATTTCGACTTCTCACCACCAAAAGTTTAGTTTCCATCAATCACCTGTTGATTTAAAAAATATTCACAACCTGAAAGTTGAGAGTTATGTTTTATCCAGTGGGAATTTTTAGGACGCAAGCCCAGGAGGCAGCACCTCAAGTAACCCTGAGAGAACTGCTTCAAGGAGGTGAGGGGGGGAGCCAGGTTATATAGAAGTTTTGCAACAAAGAGCAGGTAGTCGGGAACATCAAAAGATTATTGTTAATTAAAGAAAACCAGATACCCCAAGTTAAGGAATTTAGCACTTTTCTGTGTATGGGAAGATGCAAGAGTCTCAGCTCACTGAACTCATTCCTTTGATATGCATCTCAGCTATCTAGGGACAGTATCCTATATTTTCATATTCTTAGTTTCCTCAAGGTTCACAGTAGGGAGTGGCTGCAATCTGATGGCTGCCTGATAGCAGGTATTCTTTCCTTCCTGAGTTTCCTCAAGGCTCACCGGCTCACATTGGAGGGCTGCAATCACTGATGAGTGTGACATCCTTTGTTTAAATATTCCATTTATCAGTCCCTCCTTTTGGTCAGAAATTTGATCAATGTTTGGGAGACATTTCATGACCAAATTTTGTCCCACAGCGCTGGGAGGCTCATCCCAGATCAGGAGAAAATTCTTGTTGCTCTGCCATTCCAGGTGTAATTTTTGGATTAGGCCCTGTTGGTAATTAAAGAGTCTCTGGATCCTCTGTCTTACTAGTCTACTATGATCTAGGAAATATTTTTCCTTATCGTTTCTTCCCATACCTAGAATCACACTATTACAATTATTTTATAAGAGTCATAAATGTGATTTATTTTTTCAAGATGTTTAGCCATCATCAAATTTGTTGGAGGCCTGGTTACCCACTAAGTACTGTAAGAGACAACAATCTTATAAGATAGACAGGATATAAGTAATGCAGCTAGTAATATTGACAAAGTCATAGTGCAGCAGGGAGACACAAATCATCAACAATTCGGAAATAAGGAACAAATTAAAACAAGGATTAGTATAACTAGTTGTAATAAACCATCAAGTCCATAGGAGAGCCAGCTGGAGAAGCCAAATTATGGGCAGGATCAGGTACAGAGAAAAAGATAAATGTTTTATCTTTGTTTACAAAGGTATACTTTATCAAGTTGTATGTCATAGCATAAGAGAAAAGTTTTTTCTGAAAAACAAAGATTAAAGCTAGTATACTTCCCAAAGTCATAAAAGTTATAAATCATATTCATCAGTTCATTCAGTCCCATGTAATTGATTCCTGTTGATCTGGATGAAGTAATCAGGTTTTCCATCATTTGTTACACAGTAAAGGCCATCAGAAACTTATGTTTGTTAAAAAAAAGTTCTTTTTATGAGTCTTGAAAATCTTCATTTTGTAAAAGCATCAGGACAAAACTTAAAGTAACATGGTTAAAGATTTGAGTACAAGGCAATTAGTAGGAAACGTGGATATTTCTGTGACATATAACATTTTAGAATAACCGGAATTATGACTGATAACGTTATATCAGGGCATACCAATGTTAGGAATTCCATATAAATTTTGGAATATCTATATTAATGACATTTATCCATACACTATAACCTAATTTTCATCTCCAGTCACTTGACATTGTTTCTGAAGTAATTAAACATACGAAATAAACTTAGTTTAACATTCCTCTCTAAGATGTCTGACATGTTCCTTCAAAGCATCCCAGAGTCAGCTGGACGCTAAAAGAGCTTTAATTGGATTTTAATATTTGGGAAGTTTGTTAAAAATATCAAAACATTTTAAAATATAACAGGTCACTGTGAAACAATATTTATTCATTTAACCAAAGTCACAAAAAGATTACTTAAGGGCACAGAAACTCACACAATCTGTTATCAAAAAGGAGCACTCTGAGAAACTTTGTTCAAATTCCAGTCTTGTACCGGCTTATTTAACAACAAAATCTATTTACTTAATTAACTTCAATCTAAATTTAGTTAATCCTGACCATGTATAAAACTTTTTCCCCCCCTCAGGGTTTTCTTCCACAACCTTTCATCACTTCTGGCTTTATATCAGCCTGTCCCTTATTTTTTTATCCAAATAAACCAACCAGCCCTAAGACATATTTTTTTTCTTTTCCCTCAATAAAATGTAATTCCATTCCTCAAACCTTCTTTACTGAAAACGCACATTCTACTTTCCTACTGTACACTGAAATGTTTCCGTATTATTCCTGTTAGCTTTAATTACATGTTTAAATTGGAATCCTCAACTCTTAAAAACCTTAATTTATAGTGAAAGTTAAGAAGTAAGCAATTATGAACTGTCTTTCACATTAGCATTCTGTAGATTGGTGGACATAAATACCAGTGATGATTTCTAAAAACATTTGTTTTCTTATAGAGGACATCTCAGGGTGGCACCAAACATTTTCATTAATAGTCCTAAATACCTTTAGTTTCTCTATTTAGTAATTGATGTCTCAGTATCTTATTTTTTTGGAAATTATCTAGCTATTTAATAAACTTCCATCACTTAAATTAGCAGAACTCTAGAACTTTAAGGTATCAAGTATCTGTAAAGATCATTTTAACTAGACATTTCTAAAATATAATTAATTTTAAAGAGTTTACCCAAAAGTTCTTATCTCATTTACATTTACTTTAAAGTTTCAGCATATCAAGTTATTTCCTTGCAACAGGTATAATAAGGTCTTATTTGACTTCTATTAAACCTGGGTTATAAAGCATTATACTTAATGTTGATGACTAAGGATATGTCTATTAATTAGATCAACAAACAAACTTTAATACCAGATATCAACTTCATATTGAATATTTCCCAGTTCATGTGAACCTGAAAGTCATTTTGGCCGGTTTCTTTATTTGTAATCACTTTCTTTTAAAATTAAATAGAGCTCTTTATAAATTCAATTTTGATAATACTTTCCAGAGGTAGAGATATTTCATATATATAATGTGTACATAGACATAAACAGGCAAAACTAGAGAGCTCATGGCTTCACTTTAAAAAAAAAAAGTTATGAATCAGGTATTACAATATAAACTTACCAGTTTACAAAGAACAGTTGGAATATGTTAAAGTTGCTTGCTCAGATGACTAAGGCTTTACTATTTGTAAAGTTTAGCTGAGGGAGCATTCCCAGCGGTTTGAATTTTAAAACTGCCACTTTGCTATTTTTTCCCCTTGGTTTCAGGTCTTGCCAGACTGAGCTAATTAGGCTCAGTCTCACTCAGTTCCTTGTGGCCTGTATTTGCATTTTCAGTTTGTAGAGATTTGCAGCAGAAAGACAGTTGCTTTTAGTTTCCCAAAGAACAGGTTTGTTACCTAAACCATACTAAAAGGTTTTTTCAGTGACAAGATTTCTAACTAAACTGAAATTTATTTTATGAGTTCTGTGTTCGAGAACTTTAGTGTTTAATTTCTCATGCCTTTAATGGTTTGTATAAGGCATTCAGCAAAGACCTTCTTTCTGAGTTTACAAGTTAAGCCAGAGCAAAATCACTGTTTTTCTTTTTATTAGTCCTTGAATGTTACTTCCCAGTTTTACTTACTTTTATGGCTCAGGTAACACTATTGGTGTCTTTTAGTATGTTCAATTAATATTTCCTGAGGGGCGGATTTACATGCCTTGTCTTATAATACCATGTAGGGGAGGTATTTTCTAGTGAAGCATGCCTATCCCACAATATAATTAAACAAAACAGATGTATCCATCTTATATAAAATCCATTTAAATATACCAATTTTATATATTTGCATCTCAATGCCGTCAGCTTTTTACTTTTCATTAGGATCCAATCAACAAGCTTACAGGAGGAGTTCTAGAAGTTTTTCTTTCTTTTGTTCCCTGTCTATTTTATCTATTTTTATATAAAAGGCTCTGGGATCCCCAGAGCGGGGTTGAGCCAAGGAACTCAGACCCTTTGGCCTAGCTGTTGTCCCAAATCGTTGTTGGTCAGGTATCTCAGCGTTAAAAAAAAATTTTTTTTCTAGCCCCTTAAATATATTTTAAAACTGGGGTTAATAGAACAGACTTGTTTGGCTTTTAATGTTGGGGACCAGTAGGGGGGTCCCTTTTGACCCATTTAACCTTAGGTCATGTAGTAATGTCAGATACCTTGTGTTTTAATTACATAAATGTCCATTTTATTTATCCCATTTTAAATAACCATCTAAAGATTTCTTTATTTATTTGAGATAATTCCTTTAAAATTTCTACCTTGGTGGAAATAGTATCCAGACTTTCCTTACAGGATTTTTCCTGTTAACGTTAATTATTCTAATGTTTTTATTAGCATCTGTAAGACCCACTGAGGGAAAGCAAAGATCGGGAATGAAGTTTCCCAAACCAGTTTTTCTTACTTGTTTTAAACTAAAGAACATCTTAGGTTAATCATTAGATGTATTTCTTTTTTCCACCTTTAATTTGATTTTTTTTATTTTTATAGGTACCAGTAAAACAGTTGTTTATAGTAAGAGTGCACTAGATTCACCAATTTGTTAGTTTCTCCAGTTTTAAAAGGATCCATCATTTGGCCATTAAAAACATATATATATTTATAGTGATTCAAATCATTAAGACGCAAGAGGCTTCCCCATAAGAGAGTGGGGGAGATTGTAACCAAGGTAAAATACGAGAGTTTACTCTCAGAAACAGTATGGCAGAGGTTAAGTTTTCCAAACATATACATACACATATAGACATACATGGAATGTCCTAGGAAGATCAGGTAGAACATATACATCTCAAAGACACAGAAAGAGAAATGCAGGTTTCCCTTTACAAGGACTTTGTTTAAAGTCAGAATTCTGAAAAGGTATTTTTATCAAGCCAGCTTTTTAACCTTAATTTAACTTAACTGCCTCTGCACTAAAAGGGCCTCTTCATTTTTAGGTCGAGATTTACTTTAATTTCCAATTAAGTAAATACTAATTGATATAGATCAGAAAACCCAGGCTCATAGGTCCAGATGGTTAACTCAAATTCCTTAGCAAATCCCAATGGATTTTTTAAAAAATATTTATTTATTTATTTATTTTGGCTGCACCAGGTCTTAGTTGCAGCACGTGGGCTCTTAGTTGCGGCATGTGGCCTTCTTATTTGCGGCCTGCGGCCTTCTTAGTTGCGGCATGCGGCTTTTTTAGTTGCGGCATGCGGCCTTCTTAGTTGCAGCATGCGGCTTTCTTAGTTGCAGCATGCATGCAGGATCTAGTTCCCCAACCAGGGATCGAACCTGGGCCCCCTGCATTGGGAGCGCAGAGTCCTACCCACTGGACCACCAGGGAAGTCCCAACAAATCCCAATGGATCTTGACTTGGATCGGGAAGTTCCTTAGCCAAGGCTCTAAGTTCTGTTTCAGTGTGTACCTAAGCACCAAGGATGGCTCACCTCTCCCTGTACCTAAGCACCAAGGATGGCTCACCTCTCCCTGTAATAGTTTTCTCCTTAAAGAGAGCTATAATCACTTCTGATTTTTTATCTTCCATTGCTGGGGAAGAGGGAGCAGCAGGAAGTGGAAGAGTTAAAAGGGAAAAAGAGATAGCATCTGGGCCAGGGAATTCTGATAGGAAAGGATACATGGGAGGAGCAGAGGGAGAGACAGAGTCAAAGACAGAGTGCTAGCAGCCTTTTTTAGTTCTGATGGTTTCAAAAAGTTACTCTATCATTTTCTCTTTTAGAAGCTTCTAGGTACCAATCATTGTAAGCTTTCCATTCAGTCTAGTTGGTCTTATGGCCGGCTTTTTCTAACTGTGCACACAAATATAGCAATTTTGGAATATCAGAAGAACCTAAATTTGGCCATTTTAGGTTGAGATCTCCTTTAGTATAATTTCCCCAATTAACTAGGTACTTGTAAGTATGAGCTCTGTACAGTGTGGTACATGAATCTGGCTGGGGTTTTAGTCGGAGGTCGGTTTTCTGATGCCCCTCGTTTCTCTGTTTTGAGAGATTCTATTTCCCATTTTAAGTTGAATTTGTCAGGGATGAAATTTACTAGTGAAGTTGTATCGTGGGCCAGCGTGCTGCTTGTGAGCTTTACTCCTCTAGGCATCACCCTACAGTCGTTTCAGCCCTCTTCTCCCTTCGGTGGTCTAAGACCACTGCAGGTGCTTGGATCACTGAATGGCCAATTCTTATCCGCAACCCCTGGACGAGCAAGTGCTTTAATGAATGAGTAGGTTTCCCTATGGGACCACTGCACCGGTGTGAGGCCTCTGCCTCCACCACTCCCGTGAATTTCTCAGTTACCTGAGAAAGCTGTAACCGACCGGGGGCAGTCTTGTCCCTTTTCTTTAGAGCAAGGCTCTCATGTAATATCTTCACTTTTATCCCGACAAATTCTATTAAGGCAGCCAAACTGAGGAAAAGTTTGATCAGATCAACCTCTTACCTAACTACTCAGCCAACCACTCAGTCTCCTACAACTGAGCAAACCCTGGTTTCTTTCAACCAGGCACTCCCCGCCCCCCCCGCCCCCCCCCCCCAGCCCAGTATCTTTCAACTGGGTGGGTATTTCCCTGGTATCTTTCAACCAAAGGCTGGGCGGGGGCAGGTACCCGCTACACACCACCAAATACAGCTCAGGATCATCAACCAACATGGGAGATCTGAGAACCAGGAGAGACTTACCCAAATTCGTCTGAACTCTCCAAGGAGGCGGACGGGCACAAGGGGCCTCTGCTGGTACCAAGCCTCCGGTTCCTCATAGAGTTCAGGCAAAGGAGAGAAGTCCACTCTGGGTCCCTTGCTCATGGTCACCATAACTGTTGACTTAAAAAAAAAAGTACAACGTGAGAGTTGTGAGTTAAGTTTTATGTGGGGCAAAATGAGCACTGCATCCGAGGAGACAGAGTTTCAGATAGCTCTGAGAAACTGCTCTGAACAGGCAGGTTATATAGAAGGTTTGTAACCTGCCATCTAGCAGCCATCAGACTGGGACCCACTCCCTACGGTGAGCTCTGAGGAAACTCAGGACGTGAAAATACAGGATACTGGCCCCAGATAGCTGAGGTACATATCCAAGGAATGAGTTCAGGGAGCCCAGACTCTTGCACCTTCCCATACATAGAAAGGCGCTAAATTCCTTAACTTGAGATATCTGGTCTTCTTTAATTAACAATAATCTTCTGATGTTCCCGACTACCTGCCCTTGGTTGCAAAAACTTCTGTGTAACCTGGCTCCCCCCCTCACCTCCTCAGAGCAGTTCTCTCAGGGTTACTTGAGATGCTGCCTCCTGGGCTTGAAGTCCGAAAAATTCCCTCCGAGTAAAACCTAACTCTCAAATTTTAGGTTGTGAATAATTTTTTAAGTCAACACCTAATGGAATATTTCTCTCTTTTTTTTTTTTTTTTAAGGTAAGGTACTAGTTTTATCTATCTATCTATCTATTTAATTATTTATTTTTGGCTGTGTTGGGTCTTAGTTGCTGCGCGCAGGCTTTCTCTAGTTGCAGTGAGCAGGGGTTACTCTTCGTTGCTGTGTGTGGGCTTCTCATTGCGGTGGATTCTCCTGCTGCGGAGCACAGGCTTTAGGCGCGTGGGCTTCAGTAGTTGTGGCACGTGGGCTCAGTAGTTGTGGCACACAGGCTTAGTTGCTCCGCGGCATGTGGGATCTTCCCGGACCAGAGCTCAAATCCGTGTCCCCTGCATTGGCAGGCGGATTCTTAACCACCGCACCAACAGAGAAGTCCCTCACTATTTTTTAATGCCCAAACTAAATAGCATAAATATATCTCTCCCACTATAATTTTTCTGTACAATATTTATTTAGGAAACATTTACATTTATGTCCCCAGACTCAATACAACAGGTTTAACAAAACAATCTGTGAGAAATATCTTGAGATATTTCTTACACTGTCTTACATCCCAGACACAGCCAAATGTTAGAATCCCACACAGACAGCTTAGAACACAGAACAAATGTCCACAAAGAGGATGTGGAAGATGTTACTGTAAACAAAGCAACTTTTTGTAACAAGCACGTTAATTTGTGTTCAGAATCACATTGTAAGCATTTATAGCCTAACATCAGTTAATTACGTACATAGCGACACTCTACTGAGTTTTAATTATGTTTCAAAAATTGGCTGAGTGTTTGGGTTGATGTGTCATGTGACATAATCTTTCCAATTCAAAATAATAGGAACTTGATTATCAGGCATGTTTGCACAGGTCAAAATTTTAGGAGCAGGTTACTGATATTAAGAAGGGTTTCTTTTCCCCACAACAACTAGGTATTTTGTTTTTAGGGAAAAACTGTAATAAGGGCTCTCATTCAACTCAACCTAAAGTAAATGGGGAACAAAAGGAGACTGTGTGAGAAAGATCTTGGGAATGTTCATGGAACGGTCAAGCCCCAGGAAGGATCCTGAGGCAGTCAGAGGTGGGAGCAGACACACCCAGGAGTCAGGTCATATCAGGGCTTCCTGAGCCTCTGCTCAGGTTGACTCTGTGTATTGGCTTCCTTCCTTCCTTTTGATGTGAACGAGCTCTATCCACAGCTCTTGACTTTTACTTTTTACCAGTGGTTGAGAGTCCGCCTGCCGACGCAGGGGACACAGGTTCGTGCCCCGGTCCGGGAAGATCCCATATGCCGCGGAGCGGCTGGGCCCGTGAGCCATGGCCGCTGAGCCTGCGCGTCCAGAGCCTGTGCTCCGCAACGGGAGGGGCCACAACAGTGAGAGGCCCGTGTACCGCAAAAAAAAAACAAAACAAAAAACAACTTCATTTAGAATTTGACTTGGGAAAGTTTGTCAAAGATAACAAAAGGTTTTAAAACACTTGGTCAAATGGGATCGCAGGTCACTGTGAAATAATATTATTCATTCAACCAAAGTGACAATAAAAGATTTTAAAGACAACTATAGAAAGTTATACCAGATTGCTTAAACGGTAAAGAAACTTTACAATATGTTACCAAAAGCAGATCAGTATTCTAAGAAAACTTTGTTCTCTTAACATAGAGAGAAAACCAAATTCTAGTTTTTGTACCAGCTTACTTTTAATATTAAAATTTATTTGCTCAATTAAATTTCACTATTATCCAGTCTTTCTTTTTTTTTTTTTTCCCGAGAGAAGGAAGGATTAATTATTACTTGCAGCAAGTAAGGAGAACACTGAGGATCTTTCCCACAGCGGTGTCTCCCCAGACAGCAAAACTGGGGACATTTTAAGCTAAGGGTACATGCATATTCATGAGGGGGCTTCAGCAGAGGAAAATCCAGCATAGAATTGGGGCAGAGGTTGACAGAGTGCAAGCTTTAGTTGGTTGAAATCAAGAGGTTCCACATCATCATTCTGTCCTCCACATGGGTGGGGGGCCCTCAGTTCCTGCAGAGCTCAAAGATGTATTATTATGTATATCCTTTGGGAGGAACTAAGACTCTGCTTTACCAGCACACGATTGTTTGACTGCCATTTCTCTGTTCCTGTATTCCTTTGTTCGCTTAAGATCATTAGTTACTGAGAACTATTCAAGGACAAGCATTGCAGCCAGGCTTAGATCACAAAATTAGTGCAGGAAAGAAAGTGGGGCATGAGAGGGTGGTCACATCCCACCCAGGTCTCAGGCGAATCCCTAGGATGGCTGCTGAGTATGGGTTCTTGGCTCAGCACAGGAAAGAATTCAAGGGTGAACTGAAGTGAAAGAAGCCTCATTCAGGGAGATACACACTCCACAGACAGAGTGTGGGCCACCTCAGAAGGCGAGAGGCCAATATTAGCCAGTCTTGACCGCGTACAAAACTTTTCTTGGGTTTCCTTTCCCACAAACCTTCTAAAACTTTCTTTTTCACCTTGAGATTTTGTCCTGTGTTTTCCCTTTCTTTGTCTCTCTCCAGGACAAAATTACTTTCTCTTAGCAAAATGCATTTCCATTCCGTATACCTTTTCCTTTCATATAAAAGTGTTTTCCTTATTTTCACTTAATTTCTAGTGAAAACCAAGAAGGAAGCAATTATGAACTGTCTTTTACATTAGCGTTCTATAGATTGGTAAACTTATAAATATTATTTATGATTTTTTTAATGTGCTATTTTTATAGAAAAAATTCACTGTAGCACCCTGGTGCTACACTGAAATTTCAGTCCTAAATATCTTTAACTTCTCTTTAAAAGGAAGCTTATGTTCAGTAATTAATGTTTCAGTATCTTATTTGGGAATGATCTAGATATTTAATGTTAATATTTAACTTCCATCATTTAACTTAACTTAGCAAAACTCTCAGGTTTCAAGTTACCAAAAATCTGGAGAAAGTTAATTTTAAGTAGACATACCATAACATGTAAGTATTCTTAAAGAGATCACCTGAAAGCTCTTACCCCATTTATATCTATTTAATTCACTTGTTCCCAACAATTATGTTTAGATTACCCATGAAACTTTTATGAGACATTAGGCCAACTCAGCCATCATTCTAAGCTATTTTTCTTACCAGTGAATTTTATTTATTTTAATTGATCAATTAATTAATTAATATTTTATTTTTGACTGCGTTGGGTCTTTATTGCTGCACGCAGCCTTTCTCTAGTTGCAGCACGCGGGGGCTACTCTTCATTGCAGTGCGTGGGCTTCTCATTGCTGTGGTTTCTCTTGTTGTAAAGCACGGGCTCTAGGCGTGCAGGCTCAGTAGTTGTGGCTCGCGGGCTTAGTTGCTCCGTGGCATGTGGGATCTTCCCAGACCAGGGCTCAAACCTGTGTCTCCTGCACTGGCAGGCGAATTCTTAACCACTGCACCACCAGGGAAGTCCTTACTGGTGAATTTTTTTTTTTTTTCTTTTTCTTTGTGGTACGCGGGCTTCTCACTGTTGTGGCCTCTCCCGTTGCGGAGCACAGGCTCCGGACGCGCAGGCTCAGCGGCCATGGCTCACGGGCCTAGCCACTCCGTGGCATGTGGGATCTTCCCGGACTGGGGCACGAACCCGTGTCCCCTGCATCAGCAGGCGGACTCTCAACCACTGCGCCACCAGGGAAGCCCCTTACTGGTGAATTTTATAAGAGGGATAATATAACCTTATTTGACTTTTAGTAAACCTGTATTAATTAAACCAACAAACTCTAATAACAAATATTAACTTAATATTGAATATTTCCTAGATCATGTGAACTTGAAATTCATTTGGGTTAGTTTCTGTTACATTTACAAATATTTAATTTGTAAGCACTTTTAAGTCAGTTAAATAGAGCTCTTTTATAAATTTGATTTGATAATACTATCTGAAGGTAGAGACATATCACATGTATAATGGACACACAGAATATAAACAGACATTTTCAGAGATCTCATAGCTTCATTTTAAAACTTAGTCATGAATCAGGTATTAATGATACAGTTTAAACTTACTAGTTTATAAATAACCGTTGGAATAAGTTAAATTTATTTGCTTAGATGACTAAGGCTTTTTTACTATTTGTGGAGAAGACTTTTTAATTTTATTTTTATTTATTTACTTTGGCTGCTCCAGGTCTTCGTTGTGGCACACAGGATCTTCACTGTGGCATGTGGGATCTTTAGTTGTGGCATGCAGACTCTTAGTTGTGGCATGTGTACTCAGTTGTGGCCTGTGGGCTTAGAGCATCCTGCGGCATGCACGCAGCATCTATTTCTCCAACCAGGGATTGAACCCAGGCCCCGTGCATTGGGAGCGCGGAGCCTCACCTACTGGACCACCAGGGAAGTCCTGTGGAGAAGACTTTCAAGGTTTGTATTTGTTCTTAATAAATCTTTATGGAGCCTGTGAATTAAGATTTGGGGTGAGGGAGACTTTCTAGCAGTTTGAGTTTTAAAACCTTCTTTTTCCCTTTTTTTTTTTTTCCCCCTTTGGTTTCAGGTTCTATCTGATTGAGCTAATTAGGCTCAGTCTCAGGTCATTGTGGGCTATATTTACATTTCTGATTTGTATAGATTTGCAAGACAAAGATACCTGCTTTTAATTCCCCCAAAGAACTGGTCTGCCACCTAAATTATATCAGAAGATTGATTTGCTAGACTACATTTTCCTTAATTTGATTTTTTTTTTAATATCAGCAAGTATATTTCCCACTAAACTGAAAATCAAGGGCTCTGCATTCTAGAACTTTAGGATTCAATTTATTATGTTTCCAGAAGTTCGCACAAAGCATTCAACAAAGGCCCACTTTCTGAGTGCACAAGTTAAACCCAGAGCAATTTACCCTAGGGGAAAAAAGTCTCCATTATTGCTTTTATTATCCCCTGAATATTAGCCCCCAGTTTTTACTTCATATTGTGTGGACTCTGGTAACTCTCTTCGTTTCTTTTAGTATTTTAATTAATATTGATTGGGGGGCAGATTTATACGCCTTGTCTTCTAGTACCAGGAATATTGTGCAAGTATTCCCCAGTGAGACATAATGTCTATCCCACAATATAATTAGGCAAAAGAGATGTAACCATTTATATAAAGCCCATCAATTTTTATCAACTTTCATCTCAATCCTATTAACTCTTATACCTTTAACTTTAGCTTCCATTAGGACCCATTAACAAGACTTGGTCTTACAAGGAGTCTCAGAAACTTTCATTTTTATCCCCTGGCCATTTTATCCATTTTTGTGTAAAAGGCTTTGGGGTCCACAGTGATGGGTTGAGCCAAGGGACTCAGGCCCTTTTGTCAATCTTGTAACTTGATTAATTGATCTAACTGTTGCCCCAAACAATTGCTGCTCAAGTATCTCAGTGTAATTTTCTTCCAGCCTTATAAATTTTTTTGAACTGGGGTAAATAGAGCAGACCTGTTTGGGTCCCTTTAATGTTGGGGGGGAATGCTAATAGGATCTCTTTGGCTCATCCAACTTTAGGTGGTGTTGTATCAAAACCTTTGTTTTAATCCCATCAATTCATTTTATTTATCCCACTGCTTAATAACCATCTAAAGATTTCTGTCCTGTTGGGAGGAGTACTTTTAAAATTTCCACCTTTTTGGGGAGAAGGCTCTTGACTTTCTCCTCAGCTTCTTCTTTGTTAATCAACTTAATTAACATTAATTAATCTAATATTTTTATTAGCATCTCTAAGACCCATTGAAGGGAAGCCAAGACCACAAATAAGGCTTCCTAAACCACTTTTTGTTTGTTTAATTTGTTTTAAATTAAGGGTGTTCTTAAGGTTAGCTTCTAATTTGGTCTTTCCATGGTACCAATAAAACAGCTATTTATAAGAGAACTCTCTAAAAATTTACCAATTTAGAAGTTTCTCCAACTTAAAGGGTCCATTGTCTGGCCATCGATGAGTAGTATTTTAATAGCAACTCAAACCAAGACGACACAAGAGTCATCCTCAAGAGAGAATTCAGAGGATGTGTTACCGAGTCCAGGCTCGCTCTGCTCGCCACACGACAGGCCAATACATCAGGAGACGAGGTGTTGAGGCAAGGAATAGGGACTTTATTTGGAAAGCTGGCAGACCGAGAAGATGGCAGACTAGGGTCCCCCAAAACCATCTTATCAGGGTCTGGATGCCAGTTTCTTTCTTTTTTTTTTTTTTTTTTTTGCAGTACGTGGGCCTCTCACTGTTGTGGCCTCTCCCGTTGCAGAGCACAGGCTCCGATGCGCAGGCTCAGTGGCCATGGCTCATGGGCCCAGCTGCTCTGCGGCATGTGGGATCTTCCCGGACCGGGGCACGACCCCGTGTCCCCTGCATCTGCAGGTGAACTCTCAACCACTGCGCCACCAGGGAAGCCCGCCAGTTTCTTTTATAGAACAGAGAGGGAGAAGAGGTGAGGAAATAAAGTAAAAAGGCCATTTATCTTGCAAAATAGGAGGGGATCTGTTAATTTCTTCTTTTCTGCAGCCATTCGCAGGTGGGTAGGGTCAAAATGTCTCTGTGAGCTGAGCAAAGACACTTTGGTACCCTGTGGCAGGATGCTTACAGCCTTAGACAGTGATTATAATAACAAAAGCAGTGAAAAGTTAAAGTAAAACAAACAGATCCAACATGGATTCAGAATTGGCTCTTCCCTGTTACAGATGCAGCCTTCACAAAGATCCAGAAAGTTTACTCCCCAAAATAGTCTAAGAAAGTAAAGGCCTGCATTGTAGAGGCGATGCAACAAAGGCGGAGATGACAAAGGCTCCTTATGGGCTGGGACCCCTTCTGATAAATTTCCCTGGAAATTGGCACAGTTAAAGAGACTGCTCAGAATCCCAGTCTATTTGACTGACTGCCAAATGTATGTGTACGTTCTGGACGGCAGAGACCAAGCTCTCCAAACACAGAACAAAATGCCTAAAAAGATCAGTTAGAACATTTACATCTTAAAGGCATGGGGAGAGAAGTGCAAGTTTCTCCTTTACTGGGGAAAGAGGAAGCAGCAGGAGGCAAAGGTGATGAAAGAGAGAGAGAGAGATGGCATCTGGATCAGGCAGTTCATATAAAAGAGGATATGAGGGAGGAGCAGAGAGTGAGGCATGGTTAACATTAGCAACTTTTTAAAAATTCTGATGTTGTTTCAAGCAATTTTTTGGTTGGTTTCCTACAAAGAAGTTAGTTTATCATTTCCTCTTCCAGAAGTTTTTAAATACCAATCAAAATAAGCATTCCATTCAGTCTGCTCTTTAACTGTAGACACACACACAAAAATTAATTTTGGAACGTGAAAAGAGCCCCAATTTGGCCATTTTAGGTTGAGGTTTCCTTTAGTATATTTTCCCCAATTAAGTAAGCATTTGTAAGTATAATTTTCACAGGTAGCATACATGAACCAAGCTGGGTGTTAGCTGGAGGTTGGCAATCTGTTGCTTCTTTTTTTTTTATTTTGAAATGTTTGTTTCCCATTCTGGGTTGGTTTGTCAGGATGAACTGCTACAGATGATTGTGTGGTGGGCCAAGGTGCTGTCTGTGAGCTTAACTCCTCTAGGTGTCACCCTAGAGTCGTTTCAGCTCTTTTACATGTCTTGGCTTTTCCCTTTGGCAATCTAAGACCTCCGTGGTTGCTCAGATCACTGAGTGGCCAGCTCTTATACGTGGTTCCCCAGAGGAGCAAGTTTTTTAAATTAAATAACTGGGTTTCCCTATGGGACTGCTACCTGGTATGAGGACTTGCCTCCACCACTCCTGCAAGTTTCTCAGTTGCCTGAGAAAGCCATTGCTGGCCAGGAGGAGATGTCCCTTTTCTTCTTCAGAGCTGAAAACTCTCATGTAACATTTTTACTTTTATTCTGACAAACTCAATTAAAGTAACCAATTCGAGGGAAAATAACAGGCCAGTCTCCTACCTAATCACTCAGTCTGAACCTACTCATTGTTTTTCAACTGGGGCAACCCAGGTACCTCTTCTTGAAACTAAGTTCAAGGAAGACCTACTCCTCACAGGGAGGGGTTTATCCACCACCAAATAAAACTTAGGATCATCAGCCAATAACGGGAGATCCAGGACCCGGGAGAGACTCAACCAAATTCATCTGGAATCACTGACGAGGCAGACAGGCACAAGGGGCGTCTGCTAGTACCAAGACTCTGGACCCTCATAGAGTTCAAAGGAGAAAAGTCTTCTCTGAATCCTTTCATGGTCACCAAAACTGTTGACTGAAAGAAAAAATGCACAACGTAAAAGTTGCAAGTTAAGTTTTATTCAGGGACCTTACTGAGGACTGTAGCCCAAGAGACAGCCTCTCAGATACCTCTGAGGTATCTTATCCAAAGAGATAAGGGAGGCGCCAGGATATATGAGTTTTTCTGCTGGAAAAACAAAAAAACACATAGTCAAGCATCAAAAGATAATCACAAAGAACACACATCTCAAGCTAACAATTTTAGTGTTTTTCTTTGTATGGGAAGATGCAAGCATCTGAGTTCATTGAAATTATTCTTTAGATATGCATTTTAGCTATCTAGAGCCAGTCAAAGAACAGAATGCTTCCTGAATTTCCTTCAGGGTGAACTGTCAGTGGGCGACTGCAGTGGCTAATGGCCTAATCCTTGCAGAACTGGAATGGCAGGCCCTAAAATTCATTTGGAAATTTGATTGATGCATGAAACCCCGAAGTCTTGAACCACATAAACTATGTACATGGGAGGGTTTTGTTTTGTTTTAATTCTAGAGTTTCTACTATGCACTAGGGATATAAGGGAACATGGGAATAACTAAACTACAGCTTCAGAGACTTGGATTCAAATCAGAGCCCTGCCTTTAGGCAAGTGAAGTAAACTTTTCTGAGCCTCGGTTTCCTCATCTAATGAGGATAATAAGAGTGCCTACCTTATGTAACACACTTAGTCTAGAGCTAGGCACATGTGAGTGTATTATCATTTTTATCTAGGCAACAGGAGAGCCATAGTAAACAACCACAGGCTATGAAAAGGTGGCTGAGGAAACAAGGATGGGGTAATAAATTCCACCTGAGTATTGGTTTCATTGTTGTTTTTGAAGTCCCTAACTTCCAGCCCAAAAGAGTACTTGTGTTCATTTCCACCAGATTATATTGGGTTGGCCAAAAAGTTCATTCAGGTTTTTCCGTAACATCTTACAGGAATCCGAACTTTTTGGCCAACTCAGTACAACCTCAGGCAAAGCATTCCCCGGCTGTCTGCCTCAGTTCTCTAATCTATTAAAGAGGGGCAATTCTTCCTAGGCCATAGAGTAGTGGAACTCAAACTCTGGTCAGTGTCAGAACCACCTGGGGAACTTGGTAAAAATAGAAAGGCTCGAATTCTCCCTACTTCAATAAGTCTGGGTCTCTGTGTGCTTTACTATCTCCCCAGGTGATTCTGATAACACACCAACTTTCCAAACTGCGGTAAAAGAATAAAAAACACAAGGTTCTCTGTTTACTTTAAAGGGTCATAAAGATTCTCATTACTTAAATCCCATTTGTTCCACCTTCTATGGAGAGGTCAGGCAGTTCAGGCTGTCCTCCCATAAGTTGTATGTGCCCCAACCCAAGAGGAGCTGGACCTGCGTCTCAGCATCCAGTGGGAATGAAAAGCACAGGCCCTGGGGTCCTCAGTCCCTTGGAGGCCCTCTATAATCTAGTACCTATTTCACCAGGGGGGAAAGGGGAGCAGTACCTTTCCCAGGATCACAATGGTAGAGCTGTAGTGGAACCCAGAGCTACAGATGCCTGGACCGGTGCTAGATGGGCTTATTTTGGAGGCTCTCGTCCTGGAAGAATCCCTCTTGCCTGCTGACAGGTGGTACAACAAGCTGGAAGTCTGCAGGCAGTGCCCTGCAGGTTTTCTTGTAGGTGATGATATCTGGGAAGGGCCCCAGCCAAATTCTAATATTCCAGCAGCCCTGTTCCCAAAAGCTTGAAGATTAACTCAGGGTTCTTCTCCAAACCTGGAGAGGAAAGCAAGAACTAGTATTTTTTTTTTTTTTTGGCCACACCACATGGCTTGTGGAATCTTAGTTCCCTGACCAGGGATTGAAGCTGGGGCTACCACCACAGTGAAAGCGCCAAGTCCAAACCACTGGGCAACCAGGGAAGTCCCAAGAACTATTCTTTTTTTTTTTTTTTTTCTTTTGCGGTACGTGGGCCTCTCACTGTTGTGGCCTCTCCCTTTGAGGAGCACAGGCTCCGGACGTGCAGGCTCAGCGACCATGGCTCACGGGCCCAGCCGCTCTGCGGCATGTGGGATCCTCCCGGACCGGGGCACGAACCCGCGTCCCCTGCATCTGCAGGCGGACTCTCAACCACTGTGCCACCAAGGAAGCCCCCAAGAACTATTCTTATATCTGAACATCTCAAGACAATCTTATTTACTGATCTTGTTGCCTGAACAAGAATAAAGAACTATCGGTGGATGAGATCTGAGATAAACATCACATTATGGAATCTCTGCCGCCCCACAGGCCAGGAATACTGCCACGTAAATGGTGCTGGACAAGGGAATAGAGGATGTTTCTCAAACCACAGTGAGTGTTTCAGTTGATTCAGGGCAAGAAACTTGAAGAGTGGGGCAAGGATTCAAACCAATAGGTCAGTGTAGTGGTCAAAGCCTCAGCCTTCAGAGATAGAAAGATCTGACTAGGGTAGAGTTTGGGCTCTGCAGAGGATTTGCTGCGGCCTTGGGCAAGCTATTCTTTACTTCCCTGAGCCTCAGTTTCCACATCTGTAAAAACAAAATAACAGTGCTACCCAGAGAAGTAGACAGGCTTTGTGGAGTCTGAAGCTTATACCACTGGGAAGGGGATTGGGGGTAGCAGTAAGGGGTGGAGAGCGCCTCTTTAAGAAAAAGAACACAAAATTACAAATTCAAAATTGCATGTAGGACCTTGGAAAGGGTCCCGTGTGAGGGAGGGGCCCAGACAAATCTGTCCTGAATGCTACCAGTTAGCTGTGAGACCATTTAAATAAAGCTCGTGGCACATGAGATGATGACGTGGGGAATGGTGTGTCCTGAGTAAATGCTATGATTTTGAGGGAGGAGGAAATTTTGGCCCATTCATCTGTCACTGAAGCAGAGATAATGACAGAGAACGGAAACCTCCAAAGCCTTCTTTAGCTGCAGAGTTCTGTCCTGACTGCCACATGTGACCTTAGGCAACTCACACCCCCTCCTGAGGCCAGCGCTGGGCTAAGGGTTGAACAATCTCTGCCTCTCCATCCCTTTGCAAAAGAATCCCCACTCCTCTCTCCCTGGAGCCTCACAGAAGCTAAGAAGCAGTTCGAGGTGAGTAAGTGCTCCTTTTTTTCCAGCTTAAGAAAGGGAGCTCCCAGAAGGATGCCTTAGAGCAGGCATGCAGCCAGTGAGAAGCGGAGCCCCTGCCCCAACGGAGGTGGCAGGGCGGGATAGATATTCTCTTGGATGTAGAAATAGGTTATTGGCTAAAAAGCCTGACGCGTTGGGCTCTCGTCCCTACTCTGTCACTTTTTTAGCTATGTGACCTTAGGCAGGTCCCTTTAGTTCAGAGCCTGATTTCCTCATTAGTTAATTTATAGGACTAAGTGAGAAAATATAGGTAAAGCACTTAGAAGAGCATCTATCCCTCAGTGAAGTGATTAATAAATAGTAGTTATCAAAATGATCGGTGTCGTAGTCGCTGTTGCCGTTACTGTTGCTAGGTAAGCGGGGATGACTCCCTCCGCAGTGCCCTCCCCTCCTCTCCTCCTCCTCCTGGCCATTGCTCCTCTTCCACTGGGCTTCTTCGGGGCAGGAGGCGCACCCTCCGGCGGAGGTGGGCGGGGCCTCGTTCCCACTTGGCCAGCGCCTGCTAAGGGCACAAGCTGCCGCTGAGCTGGGGTTTGCACCTGACTGGACACCTTCCTGCTCAGTGCAGACCCCACCATCACCGGGAGCCCTCTCTTTGTGAACAGCCATGTCCATGACAAAGAGTGCCGGGGGTCCCCAGGGAGCTGTTGACCTCAAACTGGACCTCAAGCCCTCTTCCGAAAGTGCCAAGAAGTTGCAGAACAAGGATTCCAGTTTCTTGGATGGAAGCCCTTCTGAGTCGCCGGACTTGGAAACGACCAAGGGCATAACGTGAGTGCTCTTTTCTGCCATCCCCAGTTCTGCCTTCCAGCCTGGAAGCTTGCAGTGGCAAAAACCCTGAGGCGGGTGTGTCTGACCCCCAACCCATCATGCAGCCTTGGGGAAACCAGAGCTGCAAAAGGTACAGTCAGAGACTGAGTCAACTTGAGAACGTAAAGGGGCAGGAGGGGAGACTGTCAGAAAGCCCTTAGAATAGAGTGATGTAGCCCCCAGCATGTGCAGGTGGGGAAACTAAGGCAAGTTACCCCAGGCCACGCACTGGCTCATTGGCAGGATGGGGGCTGGACTCCAGTGCTGGCCCTAGAGTCTGTCTGTCTGTCTGTTTGTTTCTTTTTAATTGAAGTATAGCCCTAGAGTCAGTTTTGCTCCTGGCCAGTCCTGATAATGTCCGGGAGAGGGGCAGAATCCCCAGCCTCTTGGTGGAGAAGGTGACACTTGAGCTAAGACCACAGACAACCAAGCATTGCCTCCTTCCTGCAGTTACCCGGGCCTGTACTTCCATTGACAACTGCAGTGACAACATCAAAAGCACAGTATGTAGAACAGTCTAGTTTCTTCCACCTCCCTGGGGTATGTTTGGGGGGAAGTGGGGGGGGTCACTCATGAGGCTTTCAGACCGTGATAAGGAGGGGTGTACTGAAAGAGTTTCGGCAGGAAAGCCAAGCTCCAGCTCCCTCCGCCTCCACCATTCAAGCAGCGTGGCTAGTTCACTGAGGAAAATGAGTGGGGCGACTGGCTGGCGTGGTGGTCAGGTTCCGCAGCTTGATGACAGAAATGTTGACCCTGTCGGTGTAGTAGAAAGGTCACTTGCATCCAAGGTGTGAGTCTGCTCCTTCTTTCTCGAAGCTTCAGTTTTCCCCATATGCAAAATGGGGACACATTGTGAATTTAAGGAGGTTGCCTGTGGCAGTTACATCTGAAAGGTTGAGTGTTGTGTGGGTCGGGGGAGAGTGTGCAGCAAAGAGGGAGAAAGAGGCAGGCAAAGCTCCTCCCACTGCCACCCTGTGGGACCATTCAGGGATGGACACAATGACTGACGTTGTGACCGGGTTCACTTGCCCCAGGACTAGTCCCCCAGGGTTGCTAAGAATTCAGGATCCTGAGGGTGAGATCTCCAGGCCTTGGGGCCATCCACTGCTGAGGTGGGCTATTTCTCCATCGGAGGCCTTGAGGGAACCAGTCCTGAACGGTTGGGTTGGAATAGTGACATCTTATGGAAAAACCCGAACGAAATTTTCGGCCAACCCAATAAGATATGGTTTGATGGCAACTTTAGCTACTTAAGAATCAAAGAAAGAAAGCAAGTCAGAACTAGCTCCTGGCTTGGAGGGAGGTAATAAACAGGTTGGGTAAGCATGGTACCTATGGAGTTAGCTCACCGGGGTTTGAATTCTCACTTTAGCTACTTACCAGCCTGAGCAAGTGACAGAACGTAGTACTCTAGTTTCTCCCCTGTGAGATAACAGTTGGCTCCTTCCCAGGGTGGCTGCAAAGACAATTTGTGCAGGAAGCCCCCAAGCTTAGTGCCCGTAAGCCGACTTCTGTGACTACAGTGACGTTCCGAAGTCACCAAAGGAGTTAAGGCTAGAACCCAGGTCTCCTGCCTCCCAGCCCAGTGCTTTGCACAGCTCACCACATTATTAAGTTGTCTGAGTGGCCCAAAGTTAAATTCAGATCTCCTAAGTCCTTTAGTTAGAAAGTTCCAAGTGACCCTTTGACCCTAGTTGCAAAACAAGTCCATCATTGGAGGGCCGTGGGGTGCAGTGCTCAATCAGCGATGTTGACACCCACAGGGAGAGAGAAAGGGACGCAGAGACTCTCCACCCTCTTTCTCCCACACTTTTTCTCTTTAACCCTTAACAAATAAATGGGCAGATCCTCAGGAAGCTAGAGGATTCAGGGATTAATATAAAGAACATTTATATTAATCCCTGAATGTTTGAGGCAGTTCTTCCAAAAATATTCCTCCTAACATTCATAGAGGCTCAGCAAAGTGGACATGTTGCCCAAGATAACACAGCTAGTTAAGTAATAGATCAAACCCATGCCCCCGAAGTAGAGGCGTGGAGTCTTAACCACTGGACCACCAGGGAGGTGCAGCCTTGGGTTTTAATCCCTGGTTTGTCCAACCCCAGAGACCAGGCTCCTTCCATAATACCTCTGCTGTTCTTCATAGTAAGTCTCTTCACTTGGAAGGCTGTCATGGGGAATTTCCAAGGTTTCTCAAGTTATAAATGTTAACCCGATACTCAGTTAAACCTTGTCCAGGTAAAAAGAGGTGTAAAAGTAGGTTGTTTAGTTAATTCACCACCAGAGAGGATACCTCCCTAGAACTTTACCCCGGCTGGCTTAGACCTTGTCTTCTGGACCACCTTCACATCTGTCTTAAAAGTCTGAGTGTTGGGTTTTGTTTTTGCCGGAGGTAGGAGACTTGCCATTCCCCAGTTTGATGTCCTGACCTGAGGGAAAAAAAAAATCCCTCTGGAGCCCAAACCCTAAACAACCCTGTCCCAACAGACCCCATCTGGGGACCAAGTCATTTGACCTCTTCATTTGTCACAATGATTTCTCTTTGCTGCCTGCCCTTTCTCCTTTTCGCTGAGTTCAGTCCTATATCTGCTACCAGTATTATGACCTTGGGCTGTTCGCTGCCCTCTCTGAGCCTTATTTCCCTCAATTATGAAATGGGGCTGTCCCTTTAACCCATCTCTCTGGGCTCCTTTCCGAGAGGCAGTCCAGTAAAAGTGGGATGAAGAACAAAGACTCTGAGGCAGTTCTGGGTTCAAATTCTGGCTCCCCAATATATCCTTAGGTAAGTCATTTTTTAAAAATCTCTATTCCTCTGTTTCCTCATCTGCAAAATAAGGGCAATAACCTGCTTCCTTGTCTTGACAAGAGGATTAAATGAGATAATACATGTAATCCTTAGCATAATGTCTGTTATATAGTAAGTGTTCTAATGGCATATATCGAGTGTTAGCTGATAAAACCAGGACAGTTCTGGGCAAACTGGGATGGTTGGTCATCCTACACGAGACCCAGAGTGCCAGCAAAGGCCGTGGAGACTGAAAGACAACCAGGAGCCCACCTATCCAGCTCAGCTCAGGTGTGGGCACGCTGGGACAGAATGCCTGTTGGATCTCCTCACCTCTGCACACCCATATGCTCATGTCTTTTTCCTCTCCTTTAGAGCATTCCAGGCCTTGGTTCACCTGGTGAAAGGTAACATAGGCACAGGGGTCCTGGGACTACCCCTGGCTATGAAGAATGCAGGCATCCTGGTAAGAGGGGCTGCCACAGGTGGGGCCAGTACAACTGGATGGTAGCAAGGAGGTAGGAGGACAGCCTCTAAAGGTTTTTAGTAGCCTACAGTGAGCAATCTTTCTGAAAGGCAGCTTGGTCCAGACTTGGAGTCTAGATATCTAGCCTAGGTTTGAGTTCTGACCCTGCCACAGACTCTGAGTGGCCTCAGCAAGTCAGTTGTCCACTGTCTGGGCCTCAGCTTCCTCCCCTGTGGAATGCAAGGGTTGGACTATCACTAGTTTTCCAGCTGTGCTCTCTAGAGCACTCGCTCTCAGGGGCACCTCAGAGGCCACTAAGGACCGCAATTCTGAGCCCTTACTCCTTCCACAATACCCCATTGTGATTGCCTTTTGCACTTTCCCAGAGTACGACTTGAGAGCATCTTTGCAAGAATAGATAACATTGTAAGTCAAGTATACTTCAAGAAAGGAAAAAGAAAAGAAAGAATCGCTGTTACTGCTGAAAAGGGTTTGCAAACCAGTTTGCTAGAAAATTCTTTGAGTTTGGAATATTATCTGCACTACCAAATCTCTCCTGGCCGAGTTATTCACAAGTCCATTCTCTTCTCTCTTCCCTTGCCCCTTGGCCCTTCCTCCAGGTGGGCCCTCTCAGTTTGCTGGCCATGGGCTTCATCTCCTGCCACTGTATGCACATCTTGGTCAGGTGTGCCCAGCGCTTCTGCCACAGGTGAGGAAAACACCGTCCTCTTGTCACTTCCTTTGGTACTTGGTTCTCAGGGACATCCCAGAAGCATCCCACATATAACAAGAGTTCACTTCTTAATTTCTTCCAACAAGGCCAAGAAAAAGAGAAAAGCATTTGGGGCAGGGACCTAAATGCAGCTCTACCACATGACTCATTAGGTGATCTCAATCAGGCCATTGTGCTTATCTGCTTGGCTCATCTATAAATTGGGCATAAACAATCCATGCCTAACCCTGCCTCGGAGAATTGTCATGAGGATCCAGTGGGATCAAGGGTATGAGAACTACTGTACCCATGCGAGGTGTGTATTATTACCCATGTTATACAGTCACCATCCCACTTGACAGGTAAGGAAAACAAGCCACCGAGGAAATAGCACCAGGTGTCAAAACCTGAACTAGAACTTGGGTTTCTGCCCCAGTGTTCTTTCCGTTCTAGCTGGGTTCTGTCTTGCTATGTGTCTCCTGACTTTTCAGTATATTAACTTAATTTAAACTGCCTCTTGGTAACTGTATGCAGTCTCTCCTGCAGACTTAACAAGCCCTTTATGGACTACGGGGATACGGTGATGCATGGACTAGAAGCCAGCCCCAGCACCTGGCTCCGGAACCACGCACACTGGGGAAGGTACCTTGTTTTTGCTTTGCCCAAAGTAGGGAAGACATGTGGCTGTCAGGGATGCTCTCTTCCCTGGACAGTTGGCTCGTGTAACACAGAACGCTGGACTTCACATGAAAGGGATTCAATGGCAGTCTTCCTGATCCAGCCCCACTCCTTGTATATACAGGGTTCTCATTCCTTTGCTATGCAACTTGAATATCATTCACTTTTTCATTAAACCACATTTATCTAGTTGCGACTGTGTACCAGGCCCTAGAAATACTGTGGGGAACAAGGCAAACAAAGCTTTGCCTGTGCAGAATCCATAGTCCAATGGGAAACACAGACCTTAAACAGTTTAGGACACAGTTACTTAATAGCCACTGGGATAAGTACCATGAAGGAAAGAAGTACTAGTTGCTACCAAGTAGGTAAGGAGATGTACGTAGGTTCAGGTAGGCTTCCTAGGATGGAACAGTTGAGATGAGTTCTGAAGGAAGGCATTCTTAGGAATGAGGAATTACCTAGGGAAAAGTGGGCAGGAGACTGAAGGGCCTTCCAGGAAGAGGAGCAAGCTATGAGGTCCTGAAGCAAGAGGGAGTATGTGACAGTTTCAGGTAGCTTGAGGGTAGATAGGGAGATGATGCTGAAGAAGGATCCAAGGGCCCAAACAAGTTGTACATTTTAGACCCTCTTCAAGGTCTTGTTCTTTTCTTAAAAGCAACCAGGAAACCATTGGAGGGTTTTAATCAGAGGCTTTCCTGTTTTAATCATATTTGCATTGTCTGAAGATCTGTCTGGCTTCTGTAAGGAGAAGAGATTGTAAGGGAGCAAGAATAGACTTAGACCCATGAAGAGGCTGTTGACAATGTCCAGGCAGGTGACAGTGATGGCTGGGTCCAAGCTGGTGGCAGTGGGGATGGAGAAAAGTGAATTTGGTCATGATTTGGGCCCCAGAGTTGTGGGGAAAGGAAAGAAAGAGTCGAGGTTGACTCAGGCTTCTGATGACTTCTGTTTCGCGTATTCAAGCAGAGATGTCAAGTGGGTAGTTATATGTATAGGTTTGAACCTGTCTTCATGCAGGAGACACTGAAGTCATCAGCTATGATGCCAGGGGACAGAAGAGGTCTCTTAGGGAGAGAGTATATAGTGAGAAGAAAAGAGAGAAAAAGACCAAGACGTTGAGGGTTCCTTGGTGAGCTGAAGTCTACCTCCTGCAACCTCCACTTTTTTGCTTTTGGAGATGATGGAAACAGTCAACGCCTTCTGTCTCCTGGTACTTGGGACTAAATCTACCCTTTTGTCTTTGTTTTCCCACCTCTCCCCACCCTGTCTGTCTACTCTTTTCTACTCACCTCTAGATTATCAAAGTCTCTCTTGAACTGTGATGCCCCAAACTGCACTACCTGAGGCGTGCCTTGCTCATGAGCATCATGGGTCTGGCACGTCTCTTGACCCAAAGCCCATTCACATACTGAATTAATAAATTCAGCCTATGAGCAGACTAGGAAGGCTATGGGATGATTTCTAGTATTTTCCCAATTGTGTGACCCAAGAGGTGGCTTTTGCCTGTCGCAATGCGTCAGATCCTTCTACCTATTGTTGGGCATGTAAGGTAGATTTTCCTGCTCTATTTAGGAATTTCACTTCACTAATTATCTCCTCTCCTATAACTTGAACTTCTTTTTTGAACTATGGGCTCTTCCTCTCAACATTGAAATGTGTTCATGTATCTCCATCTTAAAAATAATAAAATAAATTAATAAAGCCTCCTGGACCTTACACCGTCCTCTATCTCATATTTATTATCTGATTATTCAACAGATATCTATGAATACCTGCAGTGTGTCAGGAAGTGCTTTAGGCAGTGGGTTTACTATGATGAACAAAACGGGCACCTTCAAGACTGGAACTCACACTCTAGCTTTATGAAAGAATAGCCCACCCTCTAATTTTACATCCATACACCCCATTCACACCTCCTTCATGGATCACCTGGCTTTCCTGTCCTATACTTCTACTGAAGTCCTTTCCATCAATGTCCTAAAGGACCTCCCTATTGTACCTTCTTTGCCCTAGAGAACCTCTCAGCAGCAGTGGGTACAATTGACTGTTCTCTTCTTCAGACATTCTCTCTTCACTTGGCTTCTGTTAAACCCTTTTTCATCCTAGTTTCCCACCTACCTCTCTGGTCATTGCTTTGCAGGCTTCTTTGTTTCTGTCCTCCCTTTAAATGTTGGTGTTCTCTAGGGTTTGGAATGCTGCCTTCTCTTCTCACTCTGCACACTTTCCAACGCTAATTTGCCTTCTCAAGGCTTTATCCATCACTGACAAATCAACATTTCCAGACCCCAATATATGGTTGTCTCCTGAATGTCTCCTGTAGGAACCTCAAGCTCAACAATACAGGTACTGAATGTGCCATTTCTTCCTCTTCCCGTAAAACCTGTTCTTCCTTCTGAGTTTTCCAGTTCATTTTGTTGTCCAAGCTAAAAACTTGTCACTCACCTTAAGTCACTTCCTTTTTCCTTCCCCTAGATGTAGGTAGTCACCAGGTTCTGTAAATTCTAGTTCCCTAGTATCTCTTAAAATGCTTTCAGTTCTCTCACCCTAACAGCTACGTCTTTGTCCAGGTGGCTGCCATCTTTCACCTCCATTATCTGGTCTTCCCATCCTCAGTCTTGCCCGCTCCAATGGACTCTCCACATGGCAGCTAGAGAAATCTGCCTAATCCCTCTGCTGAAATGCTTTTTCCTCACTACTTCTTCACCATCTGCCCCTCCTCTTTATTCCTTTTTTCTTCTCTCACTCTCTTTCTTCCTCTTCCCAAGGGACTCCCGCTCAGGTATTGGTTTTTTCTAAGAAGGCTGTCTGCTCTTTAATTCGGATAAAATGCCCTTTTTACCATGGCCCTTAGTACCATATTATTATTTTTTTTATTTATTTATTTCTGGCAGCACTGGGTCTTCGTTGCTGCATGCGGGCTTTCTCTAGTTGCGGCGAGCGGGGGCTACTCTTTGTTGCAGTGCACGGGCTTCTCACTGCGGTGGCTTCTCTTGCTGTGGAGCACAGACTCTAGGTGTGCAGGCTTCAGTAGTTGTGGCTCGCAGGCTCTAGAGCACAGGCTCAATAGTTGTGGCGTGCGGGATTTGTTGCTCCACGACATGTGGGATCTTCCTGGACCAGGAATCGAACCCATGTCCCCTGCATTGGCAGGTGGATTCTTAACCACTGCGCCACCAGGGAAGTCCCGCCATATTATTTTTTATCCATCTCACCCACTAGTCTCTAAACCACTAGAGGAAAAGACCACGTGTTATTTGTCTGTGTATCTTCAGTGCCGAATATGGTGTCTGGCACATGGTAGGAAAAAATTTTAATGATTGCTAATAAGTTGTGCCTATTGCCTTACATCAGTTAGTATCAACACAGAGCTGGGTATGGGGCAAGGTTCCTGATGATGAAGAATTTTACCACTGCTGAGTTGAGAGTGTGGAGGTGGTTGAGAAACATGTTTTTCAAAGAACTATTGTTACATCCCTTCTACTGCCCCATTGTTGATTGTGGTAGCAGGACCGAGGGTGCTGGTCGAGGGTTACCAACCCCTGGGAACAGAAATGGAAATGACAAGCCAGCTCTTCTTTTATAACAAGTTTTTTTCTTTTTCTCTCTCTCCTCTCTTTCAGGCGTATCGTGAGCTTCTTTCTTATAGTCACCCAGATGGGCTTCTGCTGCGTGTACATTGTGTTTCTGGCTGATAATTTAAAGCAGGTAGAGTCTTCTAGAGAAGGTGGGAGGGAAAAGAACATGGAAAAGGAGGGTCCTCTTTTTCTAGTTGTTCAACAAATAGCTTCTTCTCTTTGGGCCCTAGTATCCTCATCATACAATGAAGAAAGTTAAACTGAGTGTTATCAAAGAACCCAGGCTTCCCCCAGTTCACATATCTGCAGATTTCTGTAAGTGGTTACTTTATCCACAGTACCCTTTGTCCAAGAGTTGTCTCTAAAACTGGACCTGTCCTCAAGGTTGGTCTTTAAAATTGAGCTGGAAGTAACCTTGGATTTTGTCAATCGTCCTGCCTTGGTACGTAATCATCCTTAACTCTTCTTAAACTGATACAGGTCTTTTTGAATAATACCTAATCTTTGGGCCATCTGTATCTACCTTTAGCTGTTTAATCTCCTTGGTTTAACAGTTTTTTTGTCCCCGAGAAATTCTTCTGATCTAACCCAATATTTATCTTGGAGCAGTTTGAGCAAAATAATGTGGGTAATAACAGAGGCTATCCTTAATCAATAAGCTTAAAAAAGAAAACTATTCTTCAGGGCTCTTTTTCTGTTTATAGTAATACCAGAAACTTGGAAATGTAAACAAAAAATTAAAAAGAAGGAAAAAAATAGTAAGAATTCAGAATTAGCTTCTATTATGTGTCAGGTACAGTGATCATTTTATAAGTTTTCCCCCATTTAATTCTCTCCATGGTCTTATCAGAGTAGATACTATGGTTATTCCCATCTTGCAGATGAGAAAACTGATGTTATGAACTCTATAATGTATATAAATATGGTCACAGAACAAAGGTTAAAAACACAGGCCTTTTTAACATCACAGCTCAAGTTTTTAAACACTGTGCTATACTGCTTCTTAAAATAAAACAAAATTATTCTTAATCCAACCACTCATGGATGGTTTTAAATGAGTATTAACTGATTAGCATTTTTAGATGTCCTTAAATTTTTTAGTGTAATTTTTAATAGTTTTATAATTTTCCATCATACAGATGACTTAGTCTTTTATCATCTGATATTTTCTGTTTTTCTACTATAATCTGTACAAGTCTTTGTATAACCCTTTATTACTTTAGTATATGTATTTTTTAAGTAAAATTACTGGGTCAAGGAATTTGATTTGAAGGCTCTTAATTGCCAGATTGCTGCTTGGAAATCAATCTGACATTAGCAGAACTTTATCAATCATCTGTCTAGAGACAAGGTAAGCACTGTCTCAAGGAGTTTGCAGACTAAATGGGATGTGCTCTAAGACATATAAAAAGCTAAATATCAATATAATATGTCGGTGTTGGGTCAGGACTCCACTAACACCCTGAGGTTGGGGATGCTTAATTGTGAACTAAGGGGCAGAAATGTATGGGAGCAGGAGAGATCATTGGAGCAAGAGAAGCCCCCCTTGAGGAGATGCACCTGAGCTGGGCATTGACGGGCAGGTTGGAGAAGTAGTGGCAGCCAAGGTGGGAGGAGGAATAAACACCCGAAGGCAGGAATGTACGGGACTTGCTCAGGAGAGGCAATACAAGTGGTTGTAGAAGAAGGTGTGGGCCTTGGGAGAGGAAGAGCTTTCACGGTTGAATGGGTCCATTTATGGAAGGCCTTGAATACCTGGCTAATGTTCCAAGTATTTTTCCTACTGTAGTGAGGAATCAGAAAAAAACAAGACAATGATTTATTTAAGTATTCATGATGTGTTAAATGAAAAGGAGATTTATTTATTTTTTTAATTAATTAATTAATTTATTTTTGGCTGCATTGGGTCTTCGTTGCTGTGCATGGTCTTTTTCAAGTTGCGGTGAGCAGGGGCTACTCTTCGTTGCAGTGTGCAGGCTTCTCATCGCAGTGGCTTCTCTTGTTGCGGTGCAGGGCTCTAGGCGTGCAGGCTTCAGTAGTTGTGGCACATGGGCTCAGTAGTTGTGGCTCACAGGCTCTAGAGCACAGGCTTAGTAGTTGTGGCACACGGGCTTAGTTGCTCTACAGCATGTGGTATCTTCCTGGACCAGGGATCGAGCCCATGTCCCCTGCATTGGCAGGCGGATACTTAACCACTGCGCCACCAGGGAAGTCCCAGAAAGGAGATTTCAAAATAAGAGTGTATACTATAATTTCAGTCTTGTAAAATAAAAAGGATGCGTGTAATACATGTAATTTGTGATACTGCATAGAAAATGTACAGATGAATATATTGCAAGGCATTACCATGGCAACCCATAGGTACTGAGATTATCATTGATTTTACATTTTCTTCTTGCTTAAATCTAGTTGCTAATTGTTCTGCAGTGGACTGTGTTGCTTGCACAATAAGACTGTAGTCATTAAGTCATGTTGATTCCAAAGGAGGGTGGTACCCTCCCTCCTACCCCCACTTTGCTGGGAGGTATTTGTACAGCGTGCAGGGGGTGTTCCTTGTTTGTCGCAGTGACGCGGAGATGCTAATACCTTTTACTGGGTGGCGTCCAGAGATGCTAAATGTCCTGCAGTGAATGGTCAGATGCTCACAAGGAAGAGTTCTCTCACTCAAAATGTCAGTATTGGTCCAATTAAGAAACAGTAAGTGATGAGCTTTTTTGGTTATAAGCAAAAGAAACAGATTCAGTGGAACTTCAGCAGAAAATGAGTTTAGTGGAAGAATATTAGCTAACTTCCAAAATGACAGAGAAAACTAAAAAAAAAAAAATGGGTCTCAGAAAAGGACAGGAACAGGAACCAGGGCAGCTAGGGGCATGTCGATAGAATTGATGAGCAGTCTCCTCAGGGATTCCCTATTGTAATTACTGTTTACCCTTTTCTAGGTCTGCCTTGTGTCACTTTGCTTGTTATTTAGATTCACATTCCAGGGAGAGATGTGAGTGCCTGTGCTTGAGTCAGAGGCAGTGCTTTGGCTCTGCCACATGATTGTGATTTACAGTCCACCAAGGTTGTATTCAGGTGAGAGAGAATGCGCCAAAAATAAATGAAAATCAAGAGGAATGGATTCTGCGCTGCCAAAAGCTAACAAATGGCCACTCTAAGTTTAGGTATTTATGTTTATTAAGTTCGTTTTTTATTAAAGTTATTTCTGCAGCCTCTTTTGAGGAAGTATGGTGCAGAAGATTTGCAATAAGAAATCCTAAAGTCACTCTAACTCACTCTAAGACCCTGGCACGTGAGACCTGCCAGCTTTTTGTGAGGGGGTCTGATTATGGGCCAGGCTCTGAGCTAATGATGTGGCCAGAAAATTCATCGAATCTTCTCCTTGCTTTTCCCATTCGTCTCCCAGGTAGTGGAAGCGGTTAATAGCACAACCAACAACTGCCATTACAACAGGACAGTGATCCTGACGCCCACCATGGACTCGAGACTCTACATGCTCGCCTTCCTGCCCTTCCTGGTGCTTCTGGTGTTCGTCAGAAACCTCCGAGCCCTGTCCATCTTCTCCCTGTTGGCCAACATCACCATGCTGGTCAGCTTGATCATCATCACCCAGTCCATCATCCAGGTTAGCACACCACACTCCTCACTCCTCTAGTGGGCAGAGCCTTTTATCAATGATAGACTGACACCTGGGGCCAGCCCTGAGGGTAGATATATATGCACTTCCCTCTTCAGCTTAGAGCCCACTTTACTGTAACATTTCTTCCACAAAGCTGTCTCTGCACACTCTCATTTTTCTGGGTATCTCCTCTTTGATGTTGCTTCTCCAATACTCGTTTTATGTCAAGTCCTGGTTTTAGAAAAAAATTATGCTTTGCAAGGAAAATATCTTGATTGGTTAACTACAGACCATTCCTGTAATGGTTGGATAGCAGCAAAAGGCAGATAAAAAGCAGGATTTTCTACCACAGCTAAACCTTATTGAACTAGTCTTACAACCTCTAAGCTATAATTCCAAGTAATTGCAAAATTACCCCTAGGGAACTCAAGAGAAAACAACAACAACTAATATTTAGTCACAGAGGTATAAATAGAAAGTCTTGAAAGACCACAAACAAATCTATCATGATGTAAATCACACGTCTTTGAAGTTGAGTATGGATATTCATTTTCCCTCAGTTTCCCACTTTTCTCTCCTTTCTAATTTTCATTTTATAATGGACAAGCCTACGTAGAAATTTAAATCCAGAAGACCCTTGGCATGCCTAATACCTTTCAGATGTTTTCCTCTTTCAGAAGTCACAAGAAAAAAACGTTATTTTGTCCATGGAATTTAGTAAAAATAAGAGATGAGCCAAATATTTTAGGATAACCACAGATAAGTCTTAAGGCAATATTGATAGATTCTACAAAATTGAATTTCCCAATTAAATAGCTACCTCTGATTTATTTTTGGACTATTCCAGAGGTTGCTCAGTTAGAGAAATTGTTCTGTCATTATTTTCACATACTAGGTCACAGGGTACATAAAATATTTATTCCACACACTTTTCTTCTTCTGTTTACAGCTCATTGAAGAAGAAAAGGGGACTTTCATATGTAACGAATTACTTTGGGCTCCCTAGAATATCACTGTAACTATAGTCAAAGTAATTTCCCACGTCTATAACCACTGGTACATTCAAAGTGTTCTTGGGGGGCTTCCCTGGTGGCGCAGTGGTTAAAAGTCAGCCTGCCGATGCAGGGGACGCAGGTTCGTGCCCCAGTCCGGGAAGATCCCACATGCCGCGGAGCGGCTGGGCCCGTGAGCCATGGCCGCTGAGCCTGCGCGTCCAGAGCCTGTGCTCCGCAACGGGAGAGGCCACAACAGTGAGAGGCCCGCGTACCGCCAAAAAAAAAAAAAAGTGTTCTTGGGCACTTTAGGCTAGTACTAACCTGTGGTGTGCAAGATTGTCTTCTGAAGGATTCTGATAAACCAGACTCCCTCTGTGAGATCCCTGATCCTTCAGTACTTTGAGAATACCTTAATCTTTCTTTCCTCTGGCTCTTTGCTATTGGGAAGCGTTAAAATCAACTCTGATTGTGGCCTACTTCCTTGTGAAGTTTTCTGAATTGCTTGATATTCAATTTTTTTTATAATTCAGCTTTACTCTCAGAATACTCTTCTCTTAAGGGATCCCAAACATGCTTTGAGAGAAAATGTCTTTACCACATTTCTCTCCCCCATAGGGAATTCCAGACCCCAGCCGCTTGCCACTGGTAGCAAATTGGAAGACCTACTCGCTCTTCTTCGGAACAGCCGTTTTTTCATTTGAAAGCATTGGTGTGGTAAGGTTTCAATTGGGGTAGACTTTCCAAGGTGCTGTGGGTGGCCTTCTGAACAGGAGCTGGGAGCTCTGGGCTCTGTGTGCACGGGAGAAACTAACCTCTGACCTCACTTTGGACCAGCAGGAGAAAGTAGGTTATAGCAGAGAGGTTAGAGCAGTTGGGAGAGTTTTATTCCTGTCCCAGTACATTTGTTAAACATTTATCTTCATATCAACATGTCTTTATTAATCTTTAAAAATCAAGATAAATGGAGGTGTACAACTTAAATTACAGGATTTTTATGAAACATAAAGGAGTTTTAAACTGGAAAGTACAGTTTATTTACAATGGATTATTATATAGTCTCTACTTCCACACTTGAGGAAGGATAGTGCTGTGTATAATTTTTTTCTTCCAGTTTTATTGAGGTATAATTGACATACAGCACTGTATAAGTTTAAGGTGTACAGCATAATGATGTGACTTACATATATCATGAAATGATCATCACAATAAGGTTAGTGAACATACATCATCTCATATAGATACAAAATTAAAGAAATAGAAAAAAATTTTTTTCTTTGTGATGAAAACTCAGGATTTACTCAACTTTCATATATAGAATAGTGTTAATTATATTTATAATTGACCTACAGCACTATGTTAGTTCCTGTTACTTACAATATAGTACTTCGATATTTCTATGGCTTTCAAAATGATCACCATGGTAAGTCTAGTTATGATAAATGTCACAATACAAAGATATTACATAGTTATTGACTGTTTTCCCTGTACTGTACATTTCATACCTGTGACTCATTTATTTTGCAAGTAGTAGTTTGTACCTCTATGCTTTTTAAGTTTACTTTTAATTTATATACAGTACAATTCACTTTTATTTGGTGTACATCTCTTTAAGTTTTGAGAAGTGCAGAGTCATAGATGCACCACAATCAGAACACAGAACAATTCCCCCACCATAAAAAGCTCCCTTGTGCTGCCCTTTTTGTAGTCAACTTCCCCCCACTCCCACTAACCCCTGGCATCCACCTTCTGTTCTCTGTCTCTATTGTTGCACTTTTTCCAGAATGCCATCCACATGGGATCATACAGTATGTAACCTTTTAAGCTTGGCTTCTTTCACTTAGCTGCATATATAGTCATCCACGTGGTTGCATGCATCAGGAGCTTGCTGCTTTCTACCGCTGAGCATCCACTGTATGAGCAGTACCACAATGTGTTGAACCATCCCGTTTAAGGACATTTAGGTTGTTTCTAGTTTCTGACGATTATGAGTAATGCTACTGTAAGCATTTGTGTACAGGGTTTTGTGTGAACATATGTTTTCATTTCTCTAGGAGTAGGTTTGTTAGGTGACATGTTAATGTATCTTTAACTTTATAGAAAATTGCCCAACAGTTTTCCAGAATTGCTATACCATTTTGCATTCCCACCAGATGTATGAGTGTTAGAATTCCTTTGCATCTTTGCTGGTTCTTATCTGTGTTTTTAGTGTTTTTTTAAATTTTAGCCATTCTAATAGGTGTGTAGTGCTATTTGATTGTGATTTAATTTGCATTTTACTAATGACCACTGATTTTGAGCATCTTTGTATGGGCTTATTTGACATCTGTATATCGTCTTTGGTATAAGTGTCTGTTCAAATCTGCGAATTTTTAAAGAACTGAGTTGTTGTCTTTTATTGCTGAGTTTTAAAAATTCTTTATATATGCCAAATGCAAATCCTTTATTAGATGTGTAATTTGCAGATATTTTCTCTAGTCTGTAGCTTGTCTTTTCATTCTCTTAACATTGTCTTTCATAGAGAAAAAGTTTTAATTTTGATCAAGTTCAACATATCAAAATTTTTCATTTATGGATCCTACTTAGTTTATCTAAAACTTTAGTTTTATCTAAAACACTTTGCCTACTCCAAAGTCACGAAGACTTTTCTCCTATATTTTCTTCTAAATGTTTTGTTTTCATTGTACGTTTAGATCTATGATATATTCTGAGTTAATTTCTGTTAAAAGTGTTTATAGGTTGAAGTTCAATTTTTTTAAGGATGCCAATTATTCCTTCATCATTTGTTGAAAAGACTATCTACTCTCCACTGAATTACCTTTGCATCTTTTAAAAAGCTAATCGATATATGAATATGGGTCAATTTCTGGACTTCCTATACTGATTCATTGATCAATGTGTCTTTCCTTTCACGATACCAAAATATCTTGATAACACAAGCTTTACCTTAAAATCATGTAATATTAGAGCTCCAACTTTGTCCTGATTAATATTTGTGTGATACATTTTTTTCCATCCTTTTAATTTTTTTAATTTTAATTTAATTTTCCATCCTTTTAATTTTATTTATTTATTATTCACCATTTTAACCATTTTAAAATATATAATTCAGTGGTTTTCATTGCCTTCACAATATTGCGCATTCATCACCACTGTCTAATTCCAAAACATTTTCATCATCCCAAAAAGAGACCCTATGCCCAGTAAGCAGTCAATCTCCATTCCCCTCTGCTCCCAGCCCTGGCAACCACAATCTTTGTCTTTTAATTGGTGTGGTTAGTCCATTTGCAGTTAATGTAATTATTATGTTTATTAGGTCTGCATTTTATTATTTGTTTTCTGTTCTACCCTTCCTTTTGCTTTCCCGTTCTCTCTTTTTACCTCCTTTTGGATTCTTTGAATACTATTTAGTATTCTACTTTAGTTTGCCCGTCAGAGGTTTGACTATATCTCTTTCTATAATACTTTTCATGGTTGCTCTAGGGATTACAGTATACATATATAACTTTTCACAGTTTACTTACAGTTAATATTTTATCATTTCTAGTAAACTATAGAAATCTTATAGTTGTAGAGTTTTTTTTTCTTTACCCCCTTTTTGTTGTAATGACCATATGTATTACTGGTTTGGCCAAAAAGTTCGTTCGGGATTTTTTAGGAAAAACTCGAACAAACTTTTCAGCCAACCCAATACATCTAAATATATCAAAACACCATCAGAAAAATGTTATAATTTTTGCTTTCAGTAGTGCCACATGGCCCTTTTGATAAACTTACTAAGGGAAAAATAGTCTAATGTATCTATCCAGGTACCTACCATTTCTGTTGCTCTTTCCTTATTCCTGAAATCACAAGTTTCCCTCTGGCATCATTCCCTTCAACGTGAACAAACTCCATCATTATTTCTTTTAGACTGGTGACAAATTTTTTTCATTTTTTTTTTAATCTCAGAATATCTTTATTTTTTGCCTTTATTCCTGAAGGATGTTTTTGCACAATATAGAATTCTAGGTTGGCAGTCTGTTTTTAGCACTTTGAAAATATGGTATCCCTTCCTTTTGCCCTCAGTGGTTCTGGTGAGAAATCTGCAGTTATTTGAATCATTGTTCCCTTATATGTGATGTTGTTTTTTATCTGGTTACTTTCAAGATACTTTTCTAAAAATCTTTGGTTTTCAGCAGTTGTATTGTCTGGATTAGTTTTCTTTGAATTTGTCCTGTTTGAAATTCACTTAATTTCTTGAATCTGTAAATATATGTCTTTTACAATTTGGGAAGTTTTCTTTTTCAAAAATGTTTTTCTGTACCAATCTCTTTTTCTTCCCCTTCTGGGACTCCAGTGACCTGAATGTTAGACACTTTGATATATGTCCCGCTATTTTCTGAGGCCCTATTCATTTTTTAAAATCGTTTTTTCTCTTTTATATTCAGATTCAATAGTTCCTATTGATCTATTTTCAAGTTCACTGACTGTGTTCTGTCATTTACATTGGACCTCTCCAGTGGGGTTTTTCAGTTGTAAAATTTCCATTTGGTTCTTTGGTTCTTATTCCTTCAGCTTCGTTGCCAAGAACTTATATCTGTCCATTTGTTTCAACAGTGTTCTCCCTTACTTCACAGAGGATGGTTATAACACTTGCTTTAAAGTCTTTGTCTGATATTTTCATAATTCCTGTAATCTTAGGGTTGACATCTGTTGTCTTTTCCCTTGAGCAGTGTTGAGATTTTCCTGGTTCTTTGTATGTTGATTAATTTTAGACTGTATCCTACACATTTGGATATTATTTTATGAGACTCTGGAGGCTGTTAAAATCCTCTGGAGAATGTTGACTTTTGTATTTTAGCGAGCAGTCAATCTGATTAGATTCAAACTACAAGTCCTGATATACCTTCAGTAGACCATGGTTTTAGTATCAGATTAGTTTTCAAAGACTTTGAAGTGATATTTGGCTTCACCTTGCTTATATGCTACCCAGGGGCCAGACCGTGGTCTGTCTACACAGTAGTTCTCAAAGCCTTTACTTGGATGCTTCACATCGGTTCCATACATGTACAGCTCAGGGCTAAGCCCAGACTTCATTCACAGGGATGAAGGGAATCACTTTCTCTGGCTCCCTCCTTTCCGTGTTTTCCTGCACACTCACCAGTGTGCTGCACATTCACCCAGCAGCTTCTTTTTCTGGTCCTCTGGCTACAAAGCCAGGGTTTTAGCCTCCTTATACTCCTATACACTTGTTGTGACTGGGCCTAACTCGAGGGTGACCACTGAGAGTAAAAAGAGAAGAAAAGAGCAATAGGGATTCCTTCCAGGTCTGGCTTCCTGGGCATGTAACCTGTGTGGTCACATGGGCCCCTGCCTTTAAAAGGATTTCACACTTGGTTTAATGCCCTGTGTTCATCATCTTGAATTTCTTGATCTTTGACCAAGTAGCCTTGCATTGTCATTTTGCACTGGGCCCCACAAATTATGTAGCCAATCCGATTCCCCCTTTACTCTTTCGACTCCCAAAGTCCTCTTTCCCTGTTCCTCTGCTCCAAGAGAAAGAGTTTGTCTTGTCTCAGATTTTTAGGTGCCTACGTAACCGCCACAGTCCCTGATACAACAGATTGCTGCTTTGTGACTGAGACTTGCCTTGGGGAGTATGGCCTGGAGAGTAAAAAAGGAAACAGAATAATAGGGATTTTCTCCATGCTGTCTGTCCCACAGGGTCCCCTATTTTAGGTCCCTCTGGCCAGAAAGAGGGTTTCTTTTTGAGTTTTTTCTCTCTGCATCCACTACATAGTTTTAGGATTTGGAATCTCCTTGAGTCTAAACTAGGAGATACAAGAAGAAAAAAAATCAGGAAGCTCACTGCCATGATGGCCATTTTTACTGGTTTTGAGCAATTCACCTTCTATTATATACTTTTCAGAGTTCATGGATAGTTGCTTTATGTATTCTGTCCAGGGCTTTTAGTTTTAATTAGTGAGAGAGATATGGTGCAATGTGCTTACACCACCTTAATGGGACCGGAAGCACTTTATATATAGAATTTTGAACAGTCATGGCAAAAAGAAGAGTGGTTGAGCAAATGACTTTTGAGGCAGAATGTGCTGGAATCTTAACTTTAGTCACAGGCTAATCTCTGAACCTTAATTCTTCAACTATAAGATGATGATTCTACATGTTCAGTAAGTGTTTATGAACATCTACTATGTGCTAATGATTATTAGTATCAGAGTTCAAATTACCTTTAGAAACCTTCTATTCCAGTCTCTAATTTTACAGAAGAGGAGCCTCACCCCAAAGAGGGACAGGGTCTTGAGCTGCGTCACCAGCTGGGAACTGCTACAGCTGGTACTATTCACTCCCAAGCCAGAGACCTTCCCACTTTATGTGAATGGCCATTTAATCTCTTTGATTGTGGGGAGGCGCAGGGGGCGGAGGGAGAAAGCCAGTTACAGTAAATCTCCTACATACAAACCTTCAAGTTGGGAACTTTTAAAGATGCGAACGCAAGGAGTGAAACTGTGCAGCTTGCCCTCTGTGTCCTATTGCTGACGATACTTCAGCTCTACATCTCCCACCTCCTCTCCCTCCTCCAGTAAGTAACTCTTCTTGCCTGTTCACTCCATACCAGCCCCTGTATGCCATCTGTCGTACTGTACTGTACTACTGTACTTTTCAAGGTACTGTACTGTAAGATTAAAAATGTTTATTTTTTGTGTGTTTTTTATGTATTATTTGTGTGAAAAGTATTATAAACTTATTATAGTACAGCACTATATAGCTGATTGTGTTAGTTGGGTACCTAGGCTAACTTTGTTGGATCTGTGAACAAATTGGACTTATGAATGCGCTCTCAGAATGAAACTCTCTCTTATGTAGGGAACTTACTCTACTTAGTATGAGCTGGCCTTGTAAAAGGATCATCTTTAGCCTGGGGAATTTATGCAACAAAAATGTATTGCAGGGTAGGAAACCTCACGTTGGATTGCTCTTCACCTAATCCCCTGGACATTTTCCCAAGCACCTGCTGCATCTAGGAACGTGCACCTAACCCAGAAGAAAGTGGAAAGTCCCAGACACGTACTCCCCTCAAGTGTCTGCCATTCACATGGGGAGGGAGGGGTAGAAGTGCTTGGACTTTGGAGGACAGCCCTGGTTTGCAGCCTTCCTCTGCCACTTCCAAGCTGTATAGCTCGGTGTAAGTTATATCATCTTCAGAGCCTTGTTATAAAATAAGAATTACACCAAGTACCAGCTTCATAGAGTTGTGGTCTTTGCAGTATTACAAAATAATTGTAGTTAACATTTACTAAGTCCTTACTGTGCGCCATTTCAATGCTCATGTAATTCTCCAAAAGATTCTAACAGGTAAGTTTTCAGATCAGGAAACTGAGGCACAGATCACCCTAATGGTGCATGAAGTGTGCTTAGCACATGGCTGGATCAAGGAGAAGGGGAAGGTGAGGGTGGGCCCTCGGTCAGTAGAAGTCTGAGGAGGAAATTTTGAGATGAGGCCAAAGAGTTGGTACCAAAGATAGAAGAGACCTTGGAATGCCCAACAGGCCCAAGAGGCAGGCTGGCCGCAGTTTGGATTCTCTTAGAGCCAGATATGCATCTGGGGAAGAAGGATCCTGAGAACATGGTATGTGGGGAAATGTGCCTCTGGGGAGCCAGGGCGCTCTAGTCCCAGTGCTGCTGCCAGCCCACTGCATAACCTGAGTCTTGGCCTTCCCATCCGTACAGAGAGGGCAAGTGCACTAGAATTGGGAGCCTCAAACTCAAGTGCTTTTGGAAGACACCGTGGGTGGAGAAGCCAAGTATATGTCAGTGTGAGAGGGAGAGGTGGGCCTGGTAGGTGGAGAAAGAATGTTGTGCTTAAAGGCATTCATATTCAGTTGTCTGAAAGACTGGCCAAACAAAATGCACCTGCTGGCCAGATCGGGCCGCCCCAGGGAGTTGAGCTCCTTGGTCTGGTCAACCCGCAGGGTGCTTCCAGCTCTGAATGGTCCAGGGATCATCTTGTGACTGCAGGCCTTCCTTTCCTTTTTTTTTTTGTTTTTTAATTATTTATTCACTTATTTTGGCTGCGCTGGGTCTTAGTTGCATCACGCAGGATCTTCATTGCGGCATGTGGACTTCTTAGTTGCCGCATGCAGACTCTTAGTTCCAGCATGCATGTGGGATCTAGTTCCCCGACCAGGGATCGAACCCCGGGCCCGCTGCATGAGGAGCGCCGAGTCTTACCCACTGGACCACGAGGAAGTCCCTCTTTTTTTTTTTTTTTTAATTGTGGTGAAATATACCTCACATAAAATTTACCATCTTAACCAGTTTTAAGTGTACAGTTCAGTGACATAGAGTACATTCATATTGTTGTACAAAGATCATCACCATCCATCTCTTTTCATCTTGCAAAACCAAAACCATGTACCCATTAAACAATAATTCCCCATTTATTCCTCCCCCCAGCCCATGGGACTCACCAGTCTAATTTCTGACTCTGAATCTGACTACTCCAGTTACCTCATATAAGTGGAATCACATAGTATCTGTCATTTTGTGACTAGCTTACTTCACTTAGCTTAATGTCTTCAAGAGTCATCCATGTTGGGGCATATGTCAGGATTTCCTTCTTTGAAAGGCTGAATAATATTCCATTGTATGTATGGACCACATTTTGTTTATCCATTCCTTCATCGGTGGACACTCAGCTTGCCTCCAACTTCTGGCTACTGTGAATAATGCTGCTATGAACGTAGGTATACAGATATCTGTGCATGTTCCTGCTTCCGATTCTTTTGTGTACATACGCCCGGAAGGGGCATGCCTTTCTTCTTTATGCTTGTGTTCCTCTTTCTCCTCCTCTCTTCTTACATTGGGCGTTTCTGTAGGTTCTGCCCCTGGAAAACAAGATGAAGGATGCCCGCCGCTTCCCAGTCATCCTGTCTTTGGGAATGTCCATCGTTACTGCCCTCTACATCAGCATCGGGACTCTGGGCTACCTGCGGTTCGGAAATGACATCAAGGCCAGCATAACCCTTAACCTGCCCAACTGCTGGTAACTCTATGGGCTCTCAGGTGGTAGGGACTCAGGGCCAGTGGGAACAGGAACATATAGGTCACTTTCTCCTCCTTTCCGCAGAAGGTAAACTGACGTCTGGAGGGTCTCCACAGGGAGAAACAGAGCTAACACTGGAACCGTGGGCTCTGGATTCTCTGTCCAGGGAGCTCTTCTTCAACAACAGCCTCCCATGTTGAGTGAGGCCTTGATAGCTAGCTTAGTATGAGGAAGGACATGATTTAGGAAGAGAGGGGAGAAGTCAGAGTCCTTGGTCACCTAAAGAGAGAAAGGAGGGGCACAGAGAAGGGCAAGAGGCAGAGAGTGGAGCCGGTGGGTGGCTCCAATTACATTTACTAAGGCTGCACTACCAAGTCCTGCAGAGTAGCTAGGATGAAAAAGTAGTAAAACAAGAACCAATTGGGGAAGACCATTAGAATCTGGAAAATGTTTATATCAAGTGACCCAATTCATATAACAGTTAGCTGACCCAGACTTCAACACTGGATATTTAAATAGACAGATGAACCCCTATCACATTGTGCAGCACTTTCTCCCACACTGAGGCATGTCATTAATTACCAGGTGCCTGTCTTTTTAAGGGTCACTTGGAGGCTTAATTTGTCTAAATGGGGCTCCTTTCCCAACTTGATCAATATCATTCATCAATCATTTACTGCATCCCAATTACACACAGATGCCAGTCTAGACACGTGGTGTGGAGGGTGCTGATGTGAGTAGACTATGATTTTGAGCTTCACTATCTTCCTCAGCTCATGGTCCAATGGGAATGGATAGTGTACGTACACAAATACAACACAGAACAGAAAAAGAAGCCCTCCAGAATAGTGGAGAGGACTTGGGGACTCCCAAGGAAAGAAAGTACATTGGAATGGGAGAACAGGGAATCTCCCTGTCCAATGAGAACTCCGTCCAAACAAGGACAACGACAGCACCTCTGAATCCAAGACCCAGTTACACCAACTCCTAGCTCATGGTCATGGATGGTTTATTTAACTTCTCTGATGTTCAGTTTCCTCTTCTAAAAAGCAGAGTTATCATGTGGATTAAGTTGGGCATGCCTAAAAGCATCTGCAATGTAGTACCTCCTGTAAAGATGGGAATTTTTAAAAATAGGTGGGGTTTGCACAGATGGAAAGGGAGTAGAGAGGGTGTTCCAGGCAGCAGAAATAGTGTGAGCAAGAAACACAGAGATGTGGAAGTTTGCCTTTTTAAGGAATGGACTAAATATACCCAGACACAGTCATACAGGTTTATTTAACGTGCCAGATGCATCTACCACATTAGTGGGCTAAATGAAAAAAGCCTTATCTCCATTGGTCAAAGAAGGCATCGATAAAACTCAGCATCCCCCATCACATGCTCTCCTGCCCCCAGTCTGAGGCCTGCAAGCAACCCTGCCTCTCCTTTTATCCCCCAACCCTCACACAATCCTCTGTGTAGACTACCTCTTCCCTCAAGGATTTGGGATTCTGCAGTTCATTCAACCACCTGGAAGCATTTGTTGAGAGCCTGTTATATGCCAGGTGCTTTGGGGGATCCAGAGAATTCCTAAGAAAAGAGATTACAGAAGACCAGATCTTTTAGACCCAAGTTTTTTGGTCTTCACCCCTTATCACTTGTATCTCCCTGAGCAAGGTACCGGGCCTGAGCCTCTGTTTCCTAAAATCTAAAATTCAGCATCAAGTGATGATGGTTTATGAAGGTGTTATATATACCCATACCTGAGATTCTTTTTATGTAGAGATGACCCTCTCAACGGTTTCCATTTGAATCTATTTCTCTATTTCCACTGCATGCTCTGCTGTGACTTCCTCTCATAGAAGGTCCCTCCCCATCATTTTCAGACAAGGAAACATTTGCCTATGGGACTGTTCCAACGTCAGAGGTTAATGTACAAGGAGGCCAGGGACTTCCCTGGCAGTCCAGTGGTTAAGACTCTACACTTCCAATGTAAGGGGCTTTCAATCCCTGGTCGGGGAACTAGGATCCCACATACCTTGCAGAGAGGCCAAAAAAAAAAAAAAAAAGCAAAAACAAAATAACAAGGAGGTCAGGTGTCAGAGCACGTTGGCCTTGAGAGCACTGCTCTGGTTTGTCCTGCAGGCTGTACCAGTCGGTCAAGATCCTCTACATAATTGGCATCCTGTGCACCTACGCCCTGCAGTTCTACGTCCCTGCAGAAATCATCATTCCCTTCGCCACCTCCCAGGTGTTAAAGCGCTGGGCACTGCCTCTGGAGTTGTTCATCCGCCTCGCCATGGTCAGCCTGACATGTGAGTAGAAGGCAGAGCACCTCATTGCTGTTTTCCTGAGGGTTATCAGGAATCAGCCAGATGGTAGACAATAGTCATGATAACCAGCATTGATTGCATACTAACTGTGTTTCAGGGACCATTCTAAGGCTTTCCAAGTAGTAATTCATTTCATTTATGCTTTAGGGGCAACTTAATTCTTACATGTAGCAAATTAGACAGATTTACCGGTGTCCAGCTTGAGGGAGTGACAACTTATCAAATAATAATCACAATAAGAACTGACTTTTATTAACCACCTACTATGTGCCAGCCACTGTGCTAAGCTCTTTCTGTTCCATATTTCATAGTATTTTATTCAGTCCTTGCAGGAACTCTTATGAGGTAGGACTGTGATAAACCCTACTTTGTAAATGAGAAAGCTGAAGCAGACAGTGATAAGTAATTGGGCAGGAAGTGCCAGAGGTGGGATTTGAACCCAAGTCCAGGCCCATCACCCTTCACCTCCAGGACAGAGGTTGAAAATGGTGGCCAGTGAGTCTAATCTGGCATCAGAGGTATGTTGTTTCACCCTCATAACGTTGTATAAATTTGGGCCAACATTAAAAATGTGGGAGACGTCTCACATACAAATGCAGATTTCTAATGATTGGGGGAAAAATAAAATGATTTGGCAAACCTAGGGTCACATCCCCATTGGCAGCAGTGCCTTGGCCTCCGATGGGCTGGTATTCACCTGTTGGCTTCAACTGTCCCCACTCACCCCCTCAGCAGCCCTCCTTGTGCTCCAGGCCCTATGATCCAGGGTGCCCCTTTCTGTAAGTATTTTAGTGGAGGCGAAGATGACAGAGATTCCTGTGTTGCGTTTGCCATGGCCCAGCTGTCCCTAAGCCTCCTTTTAATTGTGATTCTTGCTGTGCTAGACCAGCCCATATAAATCATGGGACACTGATTTTCTTCCTTTGAAGTTATTTGTTCCCAATTTGTCCTAGGAGCAGGGACACTACCCTTCAGAATATTAGAGACTCCAGAAAGATCAATGAATTTGCCCCAGATATGAAGATAACAATTCCTTAAGCTTCTGTATGCATTGCCCCAGTCAGTACATATGCAAATGGTTACTTGCAAACAAGTAATAATAATAAAGTAATAATGAAATTATAACAAAAATAACTTTTCTGAGTGTTTTACACGAATTAACTCATTTAAAACTTTAACACCTGGGCTTCCCTGGTGGCACAGTGGTTGAGAGTCCACCTGCCGATGCAGGGGATACAGGTTCGTGCCCCGGTCCGGGAAGATCCCACATGCCGCGGAGCAGCTGGGCCTGTGAGCCGTGACCGCTGAGCCTGCGCGTCCGGAGCCTGTGCTCCGCAACGGAGAGGACACAACAGTGAGAGGCCCGCGTACCGCAAAAAAACAAACAAACCAAAAAACAACTTTAACACCATTTGCAGTATGAACCATAATACCTAAAAGGATAGCTACCGTCTCCATTTGGCAGATGAGGGAAAAAACTGAGAAACGGGTGGAGACTTACCCAAGGCCACACAGGGAGAAACCAGAATCCTGCCTTCCAGTCCTGTTTTGTTCTGTTATACCACACTCCATCCTAGGAGACCCGGGGGAGCCTTCTGGGCTTTCTTTGTAACTAGGAAAATTGTCCATCAGGTAAAATAAAAAATGTAAAATCCCAGGCCTATAAAACAGCCTACAAAAAAAACTATATACATATATAAATAATATATAATTATATATAAAAATTTAAACATTTATATATATTACATATTATAATTATATAATTATAAAATATAATTATATAATCACATATACGTATATATTATATATATAATTTCAAAATCTTTTTAGCTTTTAGTATTTCTTCGTTAGATGTTTTCTGACATGTATATAAAACCTGGAGAAGATACTGCTTTAGAGGGACCCTGTGATCTTGTTCCCACTGAAGACCCCTTTCTATCAATAATTTCACATTCTAATTGTTTGCAAGTAAGAGGTTCTTGCAGTCCTGTTACTTATTAATGTTAGTTCCACGAAGGTAGGGGGGTTTTTTTTGTCTATTTTGTACATTGACACATTCCAAACAGCTGGACAGTTCCCAGCACTGTTATTTAGTGTTATTTATTAAGTAAGAGCTTAATCATTGAACATGTAGAGATTCGAAATGTACTTCTGTGGCATAAAAATTATCTTAGGCTAAAAGCATTAGAACAAGCAGCCACAGGGGGTGCAAACCCTTATCTAAACTTCCTTTGCTGAATTAAGCAGGAACTTCTGAAAAATACAGGCACCATAAATCCCCTTTCTGGGAGATTTTCAATCAGAAAGAAGACTAACCATCATCACAGACTGAGTAATTACTTAAATTATCAGAGAATGTCATACATTCCACTTGTTCTTGCATGGAAGCTAATTCTCCCCCATCCAGTTCCCCTTCTTTGTTTGGAGAGCCAGTTCATCTGAAGGCTCCCTAGCCCTAAATAAACTTTGTCTTTCCGCCTGTTAATTGCCTAACTGTCAGTTAAATTCTCAGGCCCCCAAACACTTGAACCTGAATGGTAAGAGGGAAGGTTTTTCTCCCCAACAATATGAATATATATATTTGAACAATAATTGGTTGAAAATGATTGAAAGGAGACACACCAAAATTTTAATGTATAAACCTCTAGTGAATGTGATTGGGGTTATTACAGGAGTTTCAACTTTTTCTTTAAGTAACTGAATGTATGAGAAACAACTGGTATATGTTTTAAGAAAAAGATTTTTAAAACAAACTTTAAAATTTTGGCTAAGCCTGGGAAGAGCCTTCTATCCCGTATCATCTCCCGCAGGCATCTTGGCCATCCTCATCCCCCGCCTGGACCTGGTCCTCTCTCTGGTGGGCTCCCTGAGCAGCAGTGCGCTGGCCCTCATCATCCCACCCCTCCTGGAGATCACCACCTACTACTCAGAGGGCATGAGTCCCATCACCATCATCAAGGACGCCCTGATCAGCATCCTGGGCTTCGTGGGCTTTGTGATGGGGACCTACCAGGCCCTGGAAGAGCTGATCCAGTCAGAAGACCCTCTCACCTTTTCCAACTCCACCATTTTTATTCAGTGAAAATGGCACTGCTTCTTACCCACCAGCACCTGACAGTTAATGATATAAATCTCTTCTATATGCATTATCTATATTTTGCTGCTTTACCTTTCTCTGAGTCAAGTCACAGTGAAACAAGCACGGACTCACCAGCTACAAGGTCTAGATGGTAATTAAAAAAAATTTTTTTTTAATTTATTTTCTTTCCGTCTCTAGCTTTCCACTACACTGAGAGCTCTCTCACTGAAGGCTCTTGATTCCATTCGGGTTTTTGGCAATTCACACGATGAATTTCACACCTTGAGTGGGGCTATGCAAGAGGAAGCCACCAGGGGGCATCCAAGAGGCAGCACCTGACAGAAGGAGGTGCAGCCAGCTAAGGCTGATGGTGATTTGGTAGACAAAGGGTGTCCTCTTTTCCAGATATGTTTAAAGAGCAAAGATTAAGAGTGGGGACATAATCCGTAATCCAGCAAGGTGTGCACAGCTCCAGCGTCAAGATGGACAGGATCCACAGGTCCATGGTGAGCTGCAACTCTCAGACAGAAAGGAACCACCATATTTAAGTCAAGGGCAATAAACTTTCTAAACAACTGGATAAAGTTTTGGCCCAATTCAAAGATCTCAACAAGGGACAGTCGTCACAGAAATGGATGTGCCAATGGCGGGGGGTGGGGGGTAGGGTGGGGGTGGACAATGATTATTTCATCATTTATCTCTTGATTCTTTTTTTTTCTTTAACCTCTTGATTCTTGCAACAAGCGTTCTTTCTTACCTACCACACACCAAGCATAGTTCAAAGTTCTTGTAATAGTTTGCAAAAATGGCGACAAATCCCTTTTGACAATGTGACATTGCAGCTCCCATCAAGAAGTGAAATCTATATCTCTACCCCTAGAAACTTGTCTTGGCCTTGTAACTTGCTTTGGCCAATGGGACATTAGTAAATGTGACGGAAGCAGAGGTTTCGTGACGGCTAATGCATTGGAACTTTCATCGTGATGCTCTGTGTAGATAAGAGCACCAAGTGAAGAAGCCGGGGCTAGCCTGCTGGAGGAAGAGAGACCATGTGGAGCAGAAATGAATCATCCCAGTTGAGCCCCATCTCCCAGAACAGCCAGCCTGCCGACTTCCAGACACGTGAGTGAAGTATCCTAGACTATATACAGCCCCAGTCAAGCTGGCCTGGACCATAAATATTGCTCAGATGATCCACAGAATTATGAGAAATAATAAATGTTTTTAGTCTTAAGCCATAAGATGTGGAAGCTTTTATGCAGCAAAAGCTAACTGATACATTTCTCTAAAGGGAATACACTAATGAGTGAGAAAAGAATCTCCGTCCTCCAGCTAGTCTGCTCTCCACTGGGGAATAATGACAGGTCATCCACTAAGTTAATACCATCATAGGTCCGTTTGAGGACAGGGGGACACTAACTGCTCTGGAGTACTGAGCATGTCTTTCCACCGGTGGCACCATTAGAGCTGGATTTTGAGTAGAACTTGGGTCTCCCAACACTGAATCTGACCCTCCTTCCACTCAATCCTGCTGCCTTGACATTCCCGTGCCTTTTGTCATGTCTGACCTTGGCTGACAGCCAGGAGCCGTTCAACCCAACACAGCACTTCACCCTTCTTGGTGGTGACGGCTCCCTCCCTCCTCCCTGAAATCACTAAAATTGGGGAAAGGCATATAGATAAATGAGATGTTGTAGGCAGATCTGTAGTTTAGTGGGGGGTAAGGGTGTTTCTTATTACACTCTCTATGGTGTTGGAAAGTGACCCATGCTTGTTTCAGCCTCAGTTTTAAGATACCATTTTAAACAGCCCTTTCCTGCTTATTTTTATCCATCATCCTCCCTTTGCAGCCTAGGGAAGTTACGGAGGGGTGAGGGGCGTGTCTGCCCCAATTCCCAAGTCCTGGTCTCCTGTTATTGTGTGTTACTTTCTACCTGCTGGATTCTAGAAGGTACTTCATGAACACAAGCTCCACACCCAGATCCCATAGTCTGCAGAGTACCTGCTGGGAGATGGGACACTCATAGCCTCTGCAGTGGTCCACAGCCTACCTGGCCAGAGAGCTGGGTCATCATTTCTACATCAGAAATGTAAAAGACCCAAAGGACTTCCACCGATTGGTTCAGAGGCTTGGCAAAGTGGTCTTCCTCTCTCTGACCCTGTCTCCTCCACCTGGCTCAACTGTCACCCCACCCAACCTTGCTAAGTTTAAGATTGTTTCCTCTGTTACTAAAAAATGGTCACTCTCATTCTCCAAGGACAAGTCCCTACTGTGTAAGATGATCAGGTTAATCTTATCATTTAGACCAGTCTGGCTAAAGTTAAATCTTGGAAAGAAAGAAAGAAATTTAGCAACATGGATATAAGCAATAAAAGCAATCTGGGGAGACTTATTAGTAATTGTCAGCAACACTAAAGATACCAACTATTAGAATTGTGTGAGTGTTGGGGGTATTAAAATTTTTTAATTGTTCGATACTGGGTTTTTACATACACACACACACACACACACACACAGAGGCTTCCCCCTCCCTACCCCCCTACTGATTCTTTAACTTTGGGAGCTTGCTTTTGAATCAAGGATCAGAGAAAATCATTCCATTCCTCAGTGAGCACTTTTTAAGTGTTTTGCATGTGCTAATCTCATTTAATCCTTACAATGAAACCATGAGGTATGTATTGTCATTGTTCTCATTTTCAGATAAGGAAATAGGCTTAGAAATATTGAATAACTTGCTGACGATCAAACATGTAGTGACAAATGGGTTCAGGACTGAAGACTTTCCACACCATCACTCCTCACTGCTTTGTAGAGAGCCCAGGAGAGACCTTTGAATGATGGTGGTTAAAGTAAAAATGGGAAAAATGTGTCCAGTGGATTACACATTTTAAAAAATTAGAAACCCCACAGCTTCTCTTTATAAGTAATAAATCAGCTGTGAACTGAAGAGGGGGTTTCTGGAGACTGTATGGTGATTCAGGAGCAAAGCAGGATTTCCTTGCCACCCTTCAAGTCTGCCTGATGCTATTTAAACTCTTCTCAGGCCTAGAGAGAAAAGAAAGTCTTCCCTACTTTTTATACAAAGATATCCTGATTCTGATACCAAAATCTGACAAAGCACACAGAAAAATCATGACCAAATATAAACATAAATACAAGCATCTTTGGGACTTCCCTGGTGGCGCAGTGGTTAAGAATCCTCCTGCCAACGCAGGGGACACTGGTTCGAGCCCTGGTCCGGGAAGATCCCACATGCCGCGGAGCAACTAAGCCCACACACCACAACTACTGAGCCTGCACTCTAGAGCCCGTGAGCCACAACTACTGAGCCCACATGCCACAACTACTGAAGCCCACGCACCTAGAGCCCATGCTCCGCAATAAGAGAAGCCACCACAATGAGAAGCCTGTGCACCACAATGAAGAGTAGCCCCCGCTCGCCACAACTAGAGAAAGCCCGCATGCAGCAACGAAGACCCAACACAGCCAAAAATTAATTAATTAAAATATAATCTGCAAAATCATTATCTTTCCTACATACTAATTGTCATCAAAAAAACAAAATGAGTGGAATGATATCAGCAACATGGAGTGAAGAGCTACCTCTCTCTCTCCCCCCTTCAATCTACAGTCAGTCAAACATCCACAACTCAACAAAGGCTCCTCTGCCCAACACACCAGGACACTAGAGAATTCTAAACATCTGTATACCTAAAGGTGGGTAGACTGAAACACATAAAGGAGGCAGAACTGAGGGACCAGCAGAGTTGGTGCCTGCAATCCCAGCCCTTTGACCGTGGCAGCTAAACCGCAGCTTCAGAGAACCCAAGAGTAGAAGGGGAGGTGGAGCACACAACTCCAGCCTCCTGACCACAGCTGTGCCTGCAGCCACAGGTAGCTGTGCCTGCGGCCAATAGTGTTCAATAAATAGTCACATGCAAAGAAATGAAACTAGACCATTATCTTACACCATACCCAAAAATCAACTCAAAGTGCATTAAAGACTTGAATATAAGACATGAAACCATAAAACTCCTAGAAGAAAACAGAGTCAGTACCCTCCTTGACATCAGTCTTAGCAATATCTTTCTAGATATGTCTCTTCAGGCAAGGGAAACAAAAGCAAAAATAAATGGGACTACATAAAACTAAAAAGCTTCTGCACAACAAAGGAAACAATCAATAAAAGGAAAAGACAACCAACTAAATGGGAGAAAATACTTGGAAATGATATATTCATTAAGGGATTAATATCCAAAATATATAAAGAACTCATACAACTCAACAACAAAACCCAAACAACCCATTTAAAAAATAGGCAGAGGAGCTGAATAGACATTTTTCCAAAGAAGACATACAAATGACCAATAGGCACATGGAAAGATGCACAACATCACTAATTATAAGGAAAATACAAATCAAAACCACAAGGAGATATCACCTTACACTGGTAAGAATGACTGTTATCAAAAGGACAAGAAATAACAAGTGTTGGTGAAGAATTAGAGAAAAGGGAACTCCTGTGCACTGTTGGTGGGAATGTAAATTGGTGCAGCCACTATGGAAAACAGTATGCAGATTCTTCAGAATTCTCCAAGATTCTTCAGATTCTACAAGAACAGACCTACCATATGATTCATGTATCCCACTTCTGGGCATTTATCCAAATAACATAAAAACACCAATTTAAAAAGGTAAACGAACCCCTGTGTTCACTGTGTTACTATTTACAAGAGCCAAGATATGGAAACAGTGGATAAAGAATAAGTGGTATATATATATATACAACGGAATACTACCAAGCCACCAAAAAAGAGAAAATCTTGCCATTTGTGACAATATGGATGGAACTTGAGGGTATTACGCTAAGTGAAATAAGTCAGACAGGGACTTCCCTGGTGGCGCAGTGGTTAAGAATCTGCTTGCCGATGCAGGGGACAGGGTTCAAGCCCTGGTCCAGGAAGATCCCACATGCCGTGGAGCAGCTAAGGCTATGAGCCACAACTGCAGTCCAGAGCCTGCGAGCCACAACTATAGAGCCCACGTGCCACAACTACTGAAACCCACATGCCTAGAGCCTGTGCTCCGCAACAAGAGAAGCCACCGCAATGAGAAGCTCATGCACTGCAACAACTAGAGAAAGTCAGCGCACAGCAGCGAAGACCCAACACAGCCAACAATTAATTAATCTGTTAAAAAGAAATAAGTCAAAGACAAATACCCTATGATTTCACTTATATGTGGAATATTAAAAACTAATAAACAAACAAAAACAAAATAAATGAACAAACCAAACTGGACAGAAACAAACACATAGATATAGAGAAGAGAGCAGTAGTTTCCAGAGGGGGAGGGATGGGGGAGGGCAAAATGGGTAAAGGGCGTCAACTGTATGGTGATGGATGGAAACTAAACTTATGGTGGTGAGCATACTGTAGTGTATAGAGAAGTAGAAATTTAATATTGTACACATGAAACATATAATGTTATAAATCAGAATTACCTCAATTCAAAAATAGTAATAAAAATAAATAAAAGGGGAGTTATTAGAAATCCTACACGTAACAACAGGAAACAAAAGCACCTAGAAACAAACTTTTAAAATGTGCTATATCTATGTGAAGAAAAAGTCTAGTAAGAGGCATAAATTAAGATTTCCATAAATAGAGTCATAATGCATGCTTTAGATGGGAAAACTCAGATTGTAATTATGACCATTTTGCCCAATATAATCTATCAATCTAACTTAATCTCAATAAAAATACCCAACTAGATTTCAGTGGGGGCTTGAGGGGGTTAGGAGATTCTTAAAGTTATCTAAAAGGATTAATGGAGGGGGGAAATAAAATCATGAAAAAGGTAAAGTGGCCCTTTCTTATCAGATATTAAATATACTACATAATTAAAACAATTTGGTACTAGCATTAGAAAAGACTAACCAATGGAAAAGGAGAATACAAAAAAACATATCCAAGCCTACAGAGAAATTTGATTAATATGAGGGAAACCTTTCAAATAAAATGAGGAAAAGATAGATTATTCAATATATGGTGTTGGGAAAACTAGCTAGCCATTTAGAAAATGTATTAGCAACAGTAATAACTTATTGGTGCTTACCAGATGCTGAGCACTGTTCTAAATGCTGTACACCTGTTAATTCATTTAATCTTCCTAACAATGCTCTGACATTGGTATTACTATCATACTCATTTTACAGATGAGGAATGTAAGGCACAGAAAGGTTAAGTGACTTGGCCATGCCACACAACTAGTAAGTGGCAAACCAGAATTCTATTAAGAATTAAAAATTAGATATTTAAAGGCAAAAATTAATAGCCATTAAAAATATACATCTTTATTTTTCCAAAGAAGACATACAGATGGCCAGTAGGCACATGAAAAGATGTTCAACATTGCTAATCATCAGAGAAATGCAAGTCAAAACCACAATCAGGGACTTCCCTGGGGGCGCAGTGGATAAGACTCAACACTCCCAATGCAGGGAGCCCAGATTCGATCCTTGGTCAGGGAACTAGATCCCACATGCATGCCACAACTAAGAGTTCGCATGCCACAACTAAGGAGCTCACACACCACAACTAAGGAGCCCACGAGTCACAATTAAGGAGTCCGCCTGCTGCAACTAAGACCCAGCGCAACCAAATAAATAAATGCTTTTTAAAAAAACCACAATGAGGTATCACATCACACCTGTCAGAATGGCTATCATCAATAAGACCAAAAATAACAAGTGTTGGGGGTGTGTGGAGAAAAGGGAACCTTTGTACACTGTTGGTGGGGATGTAAATTGGTGCAGCCACTATAGAAGACAGTACGGAGCTTCCTCAAAAAACTAAAAGCAGAATTACCATATGATCCAGCAATTCCACTCCTGGGTATATATCTGAAGAAAACAAAAACACTAATTTGAAAAAATACATACACCCCAATGTTCATAGCAGCATTATTTACAAATACCAAGAGATGGAAGCAACCTAAGTGCACATCAGCAGATGAATGGACAAAGAAGATTTGGTGTATATACAATGGACTATTAGTCATAAAAGAGAAGGAAAATTTGCAACAGCATGGATCGACCTGGAGGGTATTATGCTTAGTGCAATAAGTCAGACAGAGAAAGACAAATTCTGTATGTTATCACTTATATGTGGAATCTAAAAAATAAAACAAACGAATGACTATAACAAACTGTGAGGAAAGAGACTCCACAGATACAGGGAACAAACTAGTGGATACCAATGGCGAGAGGGGAAGGGGGAGGGATGAGACAGGGATAGGGGATTAAGAGGTACAAACTACTATGTATAAAATAAATAATATACTGTACAGCACAGGGAAATATGGCCATTATTTTATAATAACTTTAGAGGCTAATCTATAGAAATTTTGAATCACTATGTTGTACACCTGGAACTAATATAATATTGTAAATCAACTACACATCAATTTAAAAACAAAGCCACTCGACCCCCACGCAGCGAAGGCGGCAGCCAGATTACCCTCTGTTGAGCCACACCTGCGTCCTGCGAGTCAGCAGCACCTTATTGGCCGGGCAGCCTCCATTGTGAGGTAGTTCTGGTTTCCTCCTTACCAAAGACAGACAAGCCCTGAGCCTGGCCCTACATCCAGGCACCAGAACCTCCAGTCCAATGCTGTCTTCTTCCTCCCAGTCACACAGTTCACTTTGCCCTAAAGCACTAAGGGCTAAACTGGGAGGGGCTGAAAGCCCGGGCGAGTCCCAGCGTGTGGCGGGGGCAATCACAAGGAGCCCTGAGAATCATCCCGAGATGAGACTCTCGTAAGTCCCCAAAGCCAAGTGAGGCATATAATCGACATCAGCGTCCCCCTCTCACCAGCGCCAGGGCCAGGCACCCTTGGGAATTAGGAGCCAGCATCTCCGTGCTGCAGCCTTGGTTCCTCTGGAGAAAAACCCATGGGAGGCTGGTTCAAGGCTGTTACAGTCCTTAACCCTGAGCCACCACCACCTACCCACCATGCAGAAGATCTCATTGCTTGCAAGGGACAACAACAGCGAGCCCAAGTCCTTGGATGATGGGGCCAAGTCACTCTCGGAGAGTAGAAGTAGCATCACTTCAGAGAGTGTCCGTCCTGAAGAGGAAGCCAATGGATTATCGTAAGTGGCTGCACGGCCCTCCTCTATCTGAGGTCAGGCACGGCTGCCTTCACAGAGCTGGGCCACAACTTCCTACGTCTCTCTTCTTAACACATTTATTCCCATTGAACAGGAGACACGTGGATTAAAGACGAAACCTTCAGAATCTAAGAAGTTTGACCCATGTGGCTCTGGGTATTACACCTGTTTCACAGGTTTTGCAAAATCGCAGAGTCATCCCCAACATGAGCTGCTTCTTTTTTTTTAAATTAAGTAATTTATTTATTTAACCTGTGCCAGGTCTTAGTTGCGGCGCTCCGGGATCTTAGTTGTGGCATGCGGACTTCTTAGTTGTGGCATGTAAACTCTTAGTTGCAGCATGCGGGATCTAGTTCCCTGACCAGGGATGAAACCGGGGCCCTCTGCGTTGGGAGAGTGGCATCTTACCCCTGGGCCACCAGGGAAGTCCCCAACGTGAGCTTCTCAATTCCCACAACAATTTTCTATCTCAGGCTGACTGTTCTTTCTTCAGCAGTTTCAAGCTGCTTGCCTCTCTGTCGACTTCTGCTATCATTCATACTCTCTCTCCCTCTCCCTCTCTCCCTCTCTCCCCGCCCACCAGCCTCCCTCTCCCTTCCTCATACAAACCCATCCAGGAAATAGAAGTTCACCTCCTAAACCCATGTCCCTACTTTTACTCCCATAAACTCAGACACGTGGCTCTTTTCCCCAGGGCTGTATTGCCAATCAGACTATTATTTAGTAATCAGATCAGATAATATCCATGGTATAGAGAGATTGTAAATGACAATACCCAGTGTTGAAAGGATGTCAGGAAACGCCCTCTGTCATGTCCTTTTGGGAAGAATTAAGCTAGTACCTTTCTAGATGGCAATGTTGTAATATATGTCGAATCCTAACACATATTTATATAAAACATACAAATACTTATTTGGCCTATGCTTTCTTTTAAAGTACACACACACACACACACACACAACTGGCCGTAGTGGCTGCTTCTGGCTACGAGAATTGGGAGACTGAGAGGCAGAGATAGAAGAGACATTTATGTTCACTACATAAGGTTTTTGGGGTTCTTTTTTAGTTTGTTTTACCTTTTGAATTTCATACTGTGTTACTTAGGGCTTTTTTTTTTTTTTTTTTTTTGGCTGCGTTGGGTCTTCGTTGCTGCACGTGGGCTTTCTCTAGTTGCAGCGAGCCGGGGCTACTCTTCGTTGCAATGCGCGTGCTTCTCATTGCAGTGGCTTCTCTTGTTGCAGAGCACGGGCTCTAGGCGCGTGGGCTTCAGTAGTTGTGGCACGCGGGCTCAGTAGTGGTGGCGCACAGGCTTAGTCGCTCTGTGGCATGTGGAATCTTCCCGGACCAGGGATCAAACCTGTGTCCCCTGCATTGACAGGTGGATTCTTAACCACTGCGCCACCAGGGAAGTCCCCTACTTAGGGCTTTTTAAGCGTAAGTAAATATAAATAAATAAATCCTTTGATCAGTTATACCACTTCCAGGAATTTTTCCTAAGGAGATAATAATGCAGGTATGAATGATAATTTTATTGAAGCCAGATATTAACCTCAGATCTGGTTGTAATACTGACAATTGAGAAACAACGAGAGATTATTTAAAGTATGATACACATAGTGGGATACAATACAGCCATTAGGAGTGATGAAGGAAATCTATGGTTGTGTGAAAATATGTAGGACATACTAGTCATAAAGAAAATTAAAATACAGTATTATAATGGTTCTCCTTGTGTACAATCTGTGTGCATTTGTAGACAAGTAAGGATGCCTAGAGGAATGTTAAAGTGTTAAAAGTAGTTTTTTCCAATTGGTGGAATTTGAGTATTTCCTTTTATAATGACAATGTATCATTTTTCAAGGAAAAAAAAATAGGAACTTTTTTTAAGTCCCTGGGAGCTCCCAACATGTGTTTTACTCCTCATAGCCCTGATCTATGATGTTGTTAACTGAGGTGCAATGTTTTCTCCAAACCCTTATCTCACCCTTCCCAAGAGATTTGATCAGGTTGGGCAAGACGCTGCTGTAGGAAAGAAATGAGAGATGGAGGGATGGAGAACAGGAAGGGGGCACATCTTTTGGAGAAATTACTATCAAAGAATTGACAAAAGATTGTTTTAAATAGGGTGGGTTTTTTTTTTTTGACTTTGACATATTTTTCAAAAATTGCAGTTACCAAGAAATATAAATTTCTGTTGGAAGTGAAGGGACAGCTTGTACCACCACCCCCCCCTTTGCTTAGGTGAAAAGTCTGAACTCACAGAGATGCAGGAAGTCACTGTCTTCTCTCAGCCCCAGCCCTCTCCCTGGGCAATACTGAAATGCCAAAACCTGACCCAGCCCTGACACCCTAACCAACAGGACAAGACCAGGAGGCGTGAGCCCTGACTCGCCATGTGACCTTGGTCAGTTTATTTCCACCCTCCGGGCTGCCTCCAGACAGTCCAAAGGCTGCACAAGGAGGTGCCTCCAATGACCTCCTCCAGGTACCTTTTGTTACAGGAGGAGGGGGCCCCACTACCTGCTTAAACCAGCCCTTGCTTGCCTTTTTTCCATCACCCCAGCTCTGCCTCCTCTTTAGGAAGCCGTTTCAAACAGGTGAGCACCATAAGGCCAAACCAAAGGTGGTGGTGGTGATGAGGATGATGATGATAATGATGTTGATGGTGATGATGCCTCACATCTGTGAAGCCCTTCACAATTCCAAGATTCATTACGTCATTACCTCTTCTGATTCTTATTATATCCTTGGGAGGTAGGCAGGTCAAGATGAACAAACAGAAGATGTAAGCAGCTGAGGGGCCTTCCCAAAATAGTGATCAAACACAGTCGGTTAATGGCAGAGCTAGGACTCAGAATCCAGTGGTCCTACCGCAGTTCAGTCCTTTGCAGACAACTTTTCATTTCAATTCCTTTTTGATTCTCTTCTCAAGATCCTGTTCCACATTTCCCCTCCCTAGTGGACTGGTGGTGCCTGAGCAGGCGCTGCCAGCACTGGTGTGGAGAACATTTAGAGCCCTGATATCTAGCACCCTGCCAGGCACATAGTAAGTGTTCTATATGCACGTTTAGCAACTGTTATTAAATTGTATCCAGTGCATAGCATGGAATAAGTTTGCAGTGAATATTGTTGAGTAAATGGATGAAAGAGTGAACTAGAACCAATAAATACTCCATATGTGGTGGCAGACGGTTGTTTCTCTAGTGAATGAATTAATAAATGACTGGGCAGCGATAATTACCTGTAAATTGAGAAAATTCTTCTTATTTTTTCCATGTCTATCTAAATGCCAAACATCTAGTAGGTCTCAACACATTTTGAGTGCAAGTATCACGAAAGAAATCGTTGAATGCATTGATGAATAAACTGGTACTAGGGAGTTATCCAGAATAGTAGCAATGGTTATTAACTTTTTCTTTAGAGCCTAGTGTGTGTTAAATATTTGTTGAGTCACCTGAACAAGCACCAGCCCTTGATCAGAGGTTCCAGAACAGATCCTGGGAACTGAGAGTTAAACCAGAGTCTCCTTCATCTGGTTTTGTCTTCCCACCACAGGGTGCCTGGAGAGGCTGAAAGAAGCCTGAGCAGTTGCGTCTCCTTTCCCTCCGCTAACATACCCTTTTGTTGCCTTATGCTCCCCCTACAGGATTATGCAAACCTTGATTCACTTATTGAAATGCAACATTGGCACGGGGCTCCTGGGACTTCCTCTGGCCGTGAAAAATGCCGGCTTATTGGTAAGATGGACCTGTGCAATGGGGACCAGGTCTACCCATTTGGGGGAAAGGGTTGGTGGGTCCCTAAGGCCTTAGTACTGTTTATCAATGGGCAATAAGCCTATTGCTTAGGGAGTCACCCTTTGGAATAGGAAATGAGCCTATTGGCATCAGTCCACTGGAGCCAACCCAGAGCTAAGTGGAGCATGCCTGGAGGAGACAAGCCATTCTTTTTTTTTTTTTTCCAGTTTTATTGAGATATAATTGACATACAGCTTTGTATAAATTTAAGGTGTACCGCATAATGACTTGACATACGTATACTACAAAATGATTGCCACAATAAATTTAGTTAACATCCATCTCCCCATAGAGTTACAAAAATAGATGTTTTTTCCTTGTGATGAAAACTTTTAGGATCTACTCTCTTTGCAACTCTCAAATATACCACATAGCAGTGTTAACTACAGTCATTGTGTTGTACAATACACCCCCAGTACCTTTTATCTCGTAACTGGAAGTTTGTACCTTTTGACCACCTCCATCCAGTTCCCCTTCCCCACTATTGGTCTTAAAGACTCACCATACTCGCATACTGATGCAGAATCTACTTTGCCACAGTTCTCCCAGCTCCCTAGGATTATATCCTTGTTATTTCATTCATTTATATCAGCAGCCTGGCCCCGCCAGGCATTTGAGTGTGTGACTCCTGTTTGTGATTGATGGTGAGAAAGTGGCTTGGAAGATGAGGATAACGAATTCTCTACCAATCCCCTGACACTTCCTGTGCCCTCCCACCTCTGTCTTCTTGCTTATGCTGTTACCTCCTCCCTTATTTCTGTCTTTTTTTTTTTTTGCGGTACGCGGGCCTCTCACTGTTGTGGCCTCTCCCGTTGTTGGAGCACAGGCTCCGGATGCGCAGGCTCAGCAGCCATGGCTCACGGGCCCAGCCGCTCCGCGGCATGTGGGATCCTCCCAGACCGGGGCACGAACCCGTGTCCCCTGCATCGGCAGGCGGACTCTCAACCACTGCGCCACCAGGGAAGCCCTTATTTCTGTCTTTTGAACTCCACCTCCTCTGTAAAATTTGACTGTTTCCGATTAAAATTCCTTCACCTTGTGTTTTTCTAGAACTTATATCTACCTAACCTGGAATCCTCCCAGCACTTACAAAGATGAAACATGCTTATTTTGAAAAATACCTATCTTCCTCACTTACCTGAAAGCTCTGAGGGCAGGTACTCTCTAATTCATCTTTACACCTCCCCACAATACCTGCTATAGAGACTGGCACACTTGAAGTCCCAGTTTGTGTCCATGGAATTGAATAGATAGATTATTTCCATTTAGTGGAAACGAATTTCTCCTTCTCTCCAGGCCTGCAAAGTGGCCCTCATGTCTAAAAAAGTCACATTGAGACCCTGGCTACTGACATGACTTCCAATCTGAATCAGTTGCAACCCAGAGATGGGAAGTTCCCCTTTAGAATTCTCAGGGTTCTAGAACTTCTGAAGAGCATTATTACCACATGGCCCTCAACCAAATTCTCTTTGCCAGTGTGGTCTTTGCTTTTTAAGATAACTCTTTTATCCTTTGATTTTTGGTTCCAAAGACTTATTAGGTGATTTCTTTACCCTCCATCTCCCATCAGAACCTGTAATCATGATTCATTTGAGAAATATATATTGAGCACCTACTATTTTTAAGCCCTGGGAATATAGATATAAACAAGACAAAAGAGTCTCTGCTATAGGGAGGCTACATCCTGGTGCAATCTAGTGGTGCTCTTCATCTCTCAAATTTCTTTGTGATATTAGCACAGGTCACATCTATAAAGTCACAGGTGTCCAGCACAAAGAGGGTGAGAGAGTCCCTCTTTGCTCTGTGCTGTTGTGATCACATCTGGGAGATAATGATGAATGATGAGCCCTGCTTTTTAATCTCATCACACATAAAAAAAAATGGAGACTGTGAGGAGGAGACTTGTTCATGAGCTTGACTCTAGTCATCATTTCTCTGTGTATGTATATCAAATCATGTTGTTCACCTTAAATGCATACAATTTTTAGTTATAAAAATAAAAGGGACATGGAAAGTAGACATACGAGAGCAGTGATTCTCAACTGAGGGTAATTTTGCACCCCCCTTACCCAAAGACGTTTACAATGTCTGGAGACATTCTTGGTTGCCACAACTTGGAGAGGAGGGGGAGGGAGTGCTTCTGAAATCCAGTGGGTGGAGGCCAGTGATGGTGCTAAATATCCCACAATGTATAGGACAGCCCCCTGCAGCAACAAAAATCAGCTGGCCCAAAATATCAGTAGTGCCCCTTTTGATAACTTTGTACTAAAGGAAGGAAGCCAATCCCTAAAAGGAACCTTGGTCTTCAAGCATCTTGGAGGAGGTAAGGGCTGGGATGTGAGAAGGAATGAGAGATCTAGAAGCGGAACTAAAGGCCGATGAGGAAAGGCATGGGCTGTCTGGGAGGTAGTGAGCTCTCTGTTACTGGAAGTATTGTAGCACAGGTTGGGCAGCCACTTTGCAGTGATGCCAAGAAGGGTATTCAGGCCAGAGCATCTGGGGGCACAAGGACATTCAGGCAGGGGCTCTCATCCCTAAATCTCTATTATGAGAGGGACCCTAGCACCCAGGCAGGGAGAGGGCCAGGTATGGGAGCAATCCACCTGTGGCTCACTGTGCCCACATCTCGTTTCGCCTCCAGGTCGGTCCTTTCAGCCTGCTTGCCATCGGGATCCTCACTGTGCACTGCATGGTCATCCTGTTGAACTGTGCTCATTGCCTAAGTCAGAGGTGAGAGTCCTGCTTCTCTGTCACTTGGTGCCGGGTTCCATCTCAGGGTGTGCTAAGTTTCCCTGGATCGCTGACCCAATTAGCTGGCCCCCTCTCCAGGCCACCACCCCTGCTCCTCTAGATACTGCAAAGGCGGTGGAGGGAGTGATTAAAATCCCAGCCGGGAACTCCTAGGTCTGGACCCAACTCTGCTGCTAACTAGCTGGACAACTTTGCCAATCTCCTGAACTCTCTGAGCCCAAATATCCCTATCTAGAGAAATCAAAAGGGATAAAGGATGCAAATGTGTCATACATATTCATGAATATGCGAGATACTTAAGATGTCTTTCTTTTCCTCTTAATCTCCCCACTCCCATCTCCCCCCAACTCCAATACATACACTTTCGAAGGGGAATTTCTTCCAGGTAAACCCTTCTTGGGACAAGTTAGTAACAGTAAAAAAACATAGTTAAAAAAAAAAACAAAAAAAATAAAACATAGTTAACAATGAGATGAATAGCTCACAGGGATATTAGGGATATCCCTAATACAGGGGTCATTCACTTCAATCCCTAATAAAGTATACATATAACACTCAACGTTTATATATTTAAAACTGTAATGCAAAACAAAATTCCAGAAGGAAAAGACAAATGCAGTGAAAACAAACAATGCTGAAAATTTCATATTTATAAACTAGCAATTCATGGTGATTAGCAATTCTTTACAGCCGATAGGATTATGGCTTTCTGTCCACAGGGCTCAGCTTCTCCCAAGGCAGGCAAATCTAAATATGTCCTCATAGATGTGGAGAAAGTCCTCATGAGTCAAAGTAGGGATATTAAATGAAGCTCCTCATAAAGTCAAATTATCATAACCCAAATAGGTGCATCTGGAGTATATATCAATCACACCTAACTTGTGTGGTACTTTCCAGCCCACGAAACACTGTTAAGAGCATTTACTCATTCAGCAATTAAATTTATTGCACAATTACATTGTGCCAGGTACATGGCAAGAGCTTTGCAAGTCTTCTTTTATTTATTCCTTACAGTAAAATTTTATGGTAGACATTATTTTTCCCATTTTATAGATGATTAAACTGAAGCTTAGATGAGTTAAATGCCTTGCTCAAGGTCACACAGCTAGGAAGAGGCAGAGCCAGTATTCTAAGACCTGTCTGACTCTACCCCTTAACCTATCTGCAAATCTTTTTCTTCCCTCAAGCCTGACAGGACCATTTTATCACCGTGCAGGTTTCCAACATCTCTGTCATTTATGACAACCTTTTCCTGATTTTTGCTTTTGATTATTTGTTTTTCCTTTTTTTTTTTTCTCTAATACAGAGGTTATAGACCCATGGCCTAAGAGCTGACAATGGTTTTCACATATATTTGGGAGGACTTCTACTGGGTTTTTAAAAATATTTATTTATTTATTTGGCTGTGCTGGGTCTTAGTTGCAACAGGTGGGCTCCTCAGTTGCGGCCCATGGGCTCCTTAGTTGTGGCATGTGAACTCCCAGTTACAGCATGCATGTGGGACCCAGTTTCCCGATGAGGGATCGAACCCAGGCCCCCTGCATTGGGAGCACAGAGTCCTAACTACTGCACCACCAGGGAAGTCCCTTGGTTTTTTGTTTTTTGCCAGTGTTTAAAAACCTGTAGATTTCACATAAAAAAAATCTGTACCTTCTTGCCAGTCAGACACTCTGCCACCTCTGCGGCTTCATTCCTTCATCATTCAGCTGGAGCCACATCCTGATCAACTCCTTTTGGAGCAAGACCTGTACCAGAGCCTAGGATACTGTCTCCACTATCCCCTATTCTGTCTCGTATCCAGCACTTCTCACCACATTACTGATACCTTTCTGATCCCCATTGCTTTTGAATTTGCAATCCTCAGAGTAATGTATTTGCCAGTCCTATGCAATGTGACCTCATCTATATTTCATATGCCAAGCACACTGAGTAATAATAAAAACAGAAGCATCATGCCGTGTCCTCAGTGCGTCACCATATTCATCTCTTACTGGCTCCTCCCCAAAACCCAGACTGTATGTAAAAAAACTGAAGCCTGGAAGTATCAAGAGACTTGCTCAAGGTCTCCCAGCCATCTAAGGGGGTGTGTTGGGACTTAAACCCTAGTCCCTGACAAGCCTGGGGCCCTTTCCCTCTCCAAGCTACTCCCCTGAGTCATGCAATTAACTCCAGGGACCTGGGCAACTTGCTCCCACTTGCTCTGTTGACAGTCCTCAGCAGGGCCTTCCTGTCCCTTAGGAAGGGCCACCTAGGGAAGGAGGGATGAAGGAAGAGGGATAGGCTGGAACTGGGGTGTCACATCCTATAGGGGTGCTGGGCAGGAGGCTAAAGATTACCTTTGCATGGTGTCTGGTCCAGGGCAAGCATCCCAAATGTTCCAACACCCTCAACAGTGGGAAGAAGGGAATGTAAGTCCAGAAAAGACAGAACCACTGTCTTGGCCATACTCATACCCCGTCCCCCTCCCTTCTCCTCCCTCTAACCAGGTGTGCACACCTCACAACTTTCGTATCCTCTCTGCCCTTGTTTGCAGACCTAATCAATTCACAGCTACTGTCTACCTAAATAATAATAATAATATCCACTTAAATATTAGTGTTAAAAAGACAACTACACAAAAAAGGCAGAATTCTGAAACTTTTAAAAGTATACCATTATAAAAATAGTATAAAAATTATACTAGTATAATTTGCTAGAAAATTACCAGAATGTCCCATATTAATACATGAATATATAATAATTACTCACTTTAGAAGTACATTGTACTTTAAAAAAAAAATGTTTTAAGTTATTCATTGCTTGTCCTTTCCCTAGACTGCAAAAGACTTTTGTGAACTATGGAGAGGCCATGATGTACAGCCTCGAAACCTGCCCAAGTGCCTGGCTGAGGACCCACTCAGTGTGGGGAAGGTAGTAGTCATAGATGTCACAGTAGTAGTAGTAATAACAACAACAATAATAATAATCCTCACCTGTTTTTTCTTTATTTCTAGTAACACAAGTTTTAAATGAATATGTTCTTGTTGAAAACTATTGAACAATATAGAGAATCTCCCCTGGTAGCTCCATCCCCCATCCCACTCTTCACCCAAGAAGTAATCACTGATATCTAGTTAGTAAACATTCCTCTAGACTTTTTCTCTGCATGTACTTTTTCTCTGTATATATGTGTACAAATGGAAATATATATATTTTGTATTTTCTTGTATATTAACTGGAATATTTTTTGCAAATTTGCTCTTTCAGCTAATAATATGATTAATTTCTTTCCACATTGGGACATAGAGATTGACCTCATTATTTTGTAAGGCTCACGATGTTTCCCCAGTATAGATGGATCCTGTGGGTTTTTTTTTTTTTTTTTTTTTTTTGCGGTACGCGGGCCTCTCACTGTCGTGGCCCCTCCCATTGCAGAGCGCAGGTCCCGGACGCGCAGGCTCAGTGGCCACGGCCCACGGGCCCAGCCGCTCCGCGGCATGGTGGTTCCCCCCGGACCAGGGCACGAACCCGTGCCCCCCACATCGGCAGGCGGACCCCCAACCACTGCGCCACCAGGGAAGCCCGATCCTGTGGTTTTATTTAGTCCTTCCCCTAATGGTGAACATTTAGGTTGTAACCCTCGCTGGATAAAAAGTTTATGGTGTACAGAATGCTCTTCTCTGTCTGATCTCCTCTGATCATCTCTATGACCTTGTGAGGTAGGCAGGTATATCTTTATTGGGAGGAAATATGGTGATAAAGGCTCACAGAGACAGAATAATGTGTCCAAGGTCACAGGTATAGATACTGGTGAAGCAGAGTTTTGACCAAGCACCTAACATGTTAGCCTTTCCCAGCAGAGCCCCTCAGGAGTTAGTCCCTCACCTGCCAAGATCCTTCCTGCAGCTCCTCTCTTGGGAATGTCAGTAGGTCACTGATCTCCCAATCAGGAGTCACTCTGATTGTCAGACAGGAAAGGCACGGGGCAGTAATAATAGAGATCTCGCAATTGTCCATCCTTTCTCACGAAGATTTATCAGCTTCTGATGACACCCTGAATAAAACTTTCAGGCAGGAAGGCTCCTTGGAGATCACTATATCCATGCCTATTCAAGTAGAGGAAAATGAAGACCAGATAGAACAGTAAGGCTGCTCAAGTTACCCAGGGATCAGAGCAAGGACTGAAATCCAGAACATTCAGCTCTCATCCACTATACTGTGCCATTTCTCTGGAGACCCAGCAGCTGAGAAAGAATTGGGAAACTATTTTATTTAAACGAATGATTTGTAATTTTTAGTATGCTAAGAAATACCTGGGGAGTTTGATTAAAAATTACCTATTCCACATAAGCAACAGTCATCAATTGATGCTCATTGTGAAAGGTCATTGGAAAACTATAAAGCAAGAATACAGTGGCATCACCTGACCCCATGTAGTCATCGACTCATGTCTAGACATGGGACAAGTGGACATGATGTGTCTTATAATAGGATACAGTAGGGAGTACAGAGAACCACCTCTGAAATACCCTTGCCAGAAAGATAAATGAAGAACCTCAGTCTTATCAAACCACTAGATCTAATATCAGTTTACAGGAAACACAGGGGATAGAAGAACAAGATAAATGACATTATGAATTCATCATCTGAATCTAGAAAGTGAAACATACTACAGGGCAATTTTCTGGTATCTTCAACACCAACAAAAAAAATTAAAGTTGCAAGAGAAAAAATAAATAAGGCAAGGAGAATATAGCAGATTAAAAAACTTGAGACTTAATTACAAAATGCAATGAATAGACTTGTTTAGAAACCAACTGTGAAATAGACATTTTTGAAAAAATTGGAAAAATCTGACTATGGATGGAATATTAAGTGATATAAGAAATTATAGTTAGTTTTGTAAGGGGTGATTAAGGACATGATGGTTATATTTTATTTAAATTCTTGCCCATTAAAGCTGCATACTGAATTATTTACGGGTGGAATGACTTGACATCTCCAGTTCGCTTCAAATACACCAACAAAATAAGCTTGTGTGCAGTGGGGGTGAAGGAATAGATGGAAGAGGATTGGCAAAAAGTTAATTGTTGAACCTGGGATGAGCACACGAGGAGTCATTGAATTATTATCATTGTTTTCATGTATGTTTGAAAATCTCAACAATAAAGAGAAAAAACATCCCTATTCTGAAGTCTCACATGACACTGCCAAGCTTCTGACTCAATAGGCTGATATGAGAGCCAGGACTCTGTATTCTTACCATAAACCTCAGATGATTCTGATGCAATGGTTACTACAACCCAGTCTTGAAAAACATGGATCTAAACCTTAGAACCTAAGCAGAGGAAATATTTTTGTTCTCTTAAAAAATAAATGCAGGGCTTCCCTGGTGGCGCAGTGTTTAAGAATCTGCCTGCCAATGCAGGGGACATGGGTTCAAGCCCTGGTCTGGGAGAATCCCACATGCCGCGGAGCAACTAAGCCCATGCACCACAACTACTGAGCCCACACGCCTAGAGCCCATGCTCCACAACAAGAGAAGCCACCGCAATGAGAAGCCTGCACACCGCAACTAGAGAAAGCCCGCTCACAGCAAGGAAGACCTAACGCAGTGAAAACTAAATAAAATTAATAAATTTATTAAAGTAAATAAATAAATGCATCTCCAAATACGGGACAATTTAAGAATCCAAAAGAATAACGACAATAACAGAGTTTAATATATTAAATAGAGAATAATTAGTTGAATTTCCTATGATAAAAAAAGAGGAAAGGAGAATATATCTTTCTTAGACGTTAGCTAATAAACTTAGATGAAATGACAGAACTAGAAAACCACCACCTTGCGACCACCAGTGAAATAACTGATTCAGCAAGGATCGTCAATGAATGTTAAAACCCTTGGGTTGAGGAGGATAGGCTATTCGTGGCATCTCAAAGTTCTTACCTCCAGGTTGCAATGTAGGAAATGTACACTTTCAATAGAGAGGCTTAGCATTCGCCATCACAGTGGACATCCTGTGCCTCCCAATGTGATGACACACAAGTACACAGTATCACCTGTGTGTGTGCTTGCTTCTCTGACTCATGAGGAAACAGTCACTTAAGTCCACGATGTGGGACATTCTACAAGACAGATGGCTTAGACTCTTCCCAAAAAGCCAATGCCATGGGAAACAAGAAAGGTGTATATGTACAGGGCAGCTCTACCTGAAAAAAAATACTAAACAAACATAGCCGAATGCCATATATGAAGCATGATTAGATTCTGAATCAAAAAAAGTTTTAAAACAGCTATAAAAGATACTTTGGAGAGAATTGGGTTATTTAAAATATAGACTATATATCTGAGTATATTGAAGTTGATTTTCTGGACATCATAGTCCTAAGGGAGGACTATGTTATGGTCTTTAGGGTTGACGTGTTATAATATCTGCAATTAATTTTCAAGTAGTTCTGAAAAAATGCACGTGTGTGTGTGTGTGTGTGTGTGTGTGTGTGTGTGTGTATAAACACATTCATCCATACATATTTAATGCAGTTAGGGCTAAATTTTAGCAATCAGTATATCTAGTTAAAGAGTATATGGATGTTAATTATACTAGTCTTTCAACTTTTACTGTGGACTTCAAATTTTTCAAAATTAAAAAATGAGGAAATACTAAAAATAGTAAAAGAAATAATTGTCTCAAAAAATGCATTTAAAAATAATTTGTTTCTCCCTCTGTCTGCCTCTTGTTTTCCTTCTCAGGTACACTGTCAGCTTTTTATTAATCATCACCCAATTGGGCTTCTGCAGTGTTTATTTTATGTTTATGGCAGACAATTTACAACAGGTAAAGAGGCCCCTTCTGGGCAGAGGTGGGGGAAAGCAGACCTCCTGCTGCTAGGGTTGCATTAGCAAAATTATAGTTTTTGGATCATGGGAAGAGAGGGCTTCATTTCTACTCCCTAGTCAGACTACACTTGGGAGTTCTTTCAGTCCTGGGAATCACTCTTTAAACGGATCATAGGGAAGCCGAAGCAACATCTGAGGAGTGTAACCAGGACGGAAAGAGAGGCTTGCAATCCTGTCCAATCAGAAATAATTGAGAATTTTTAGCCTGAAAAGTGTTGGTGAGCTTTTCTTTAGGCAGCTCAAGGTTGTCATGTAGACGACTTAAATTAAGGCAAACAAGTTGCAACATTGCCTTCATTGCATTCCTAACAGGCATTATAAATCAATCACAGCATTCTTTCTTGGTTTCATGGAATAAAGGAAGCATACTTGTTTTTGTGCACTCAAACAGCCAGAACTATGAAAGGCATTATAGATGGAATATTCAAGCAGACAGATTTTGCTCACTATTCAGAACTTTCTAACTTTTAGGGCTATCTAAAGTTGAAGAAGATATTCCTGTGTAATCAATTCCTATTCTCTGGATGTTTAAAAGAAAACCATTTGGTACGGAAGAAGAGCTTGACTAGATAACAAAAGGACCCTTCAGGCTTGAGATTTGATGATTCTAAGGGTTTCTGGTTGTCACAGTCATGGGTACTACGGTTTAGGGTTACCAGATTTGGCAAATAAAAATATATGACACCCAGTTAAATTGGAATTTCAGATAAGCAGCATATTTTTTTTTTACTACAGTACAGGTATGTCCTTATGTAATATTTAGGACATACTTTTACTAAAATGTTACCTGTTAATTATCTGAAATTGAAACTTAATGACATCTTGTGTTAATGTGGCACCTCTAACTACACTGCCCTTCCTTGTGTTCCACATCAGATGGTGGAAGAAGCCTACGTGACCTCCAACACCTGCCAACCCAGGAAGATCCTGGTGCTGACCCCCACCCTGGACATTCGTTTCTACATGCTGGCAATCCTGCCCTTTCTGATCCTACTGGTGTTTATCCAGAACCTCAGGGTGCTGTCCGTCTTCTCAACACTGGCCAGTATCACCACCCTGTGGAGCATGGCTCTGATCTTTGAGTATATCGTGCAGGTCTGTGCCCAAAACTACCACAGAAGGGGGTCAGTGTCCAGGGCTTCTGAGACCCTTGGGGAGGGTCACTGTTGTCATGGGCAGATGAGACTGAGGAAGGTAACCTCCTGCTCTGAGCAGCCCCTGCCAAAATGATGTCCGTGAACACCTGCCCGTCAAGCTATAAAAGCTAGTCACCATCATCATCATTATCGTCACACTGGACAATGGGTCTTCAACAAATAGTTATTGATAGCTTCTATGACCCAGGCATTGTGCAAGGGGTGGGGATTCAGTAGTAAGTAAAATTGATGAGGTGTCTGCTTTCATGGAGGTTACAATCACTTGGGGTAATAAATCTCAATCAAATAACCAACCAAAATTGTAGCAGTGATAGGTTGACAAGGGATACATGGATGATAAAGGAATTCGATTTACTTTGTGCCAAATTCTTTACATAGATTAAATCTTCACAATGATGCTATTTTGGAAGTAATACTACTTTATCCTCAGTCCACAGACAAGAAAACTGATAAACAGAAAGTAATTTTTCCACTAATTACAGTCATTTTGCCTCCCAAGCCCATGCTTTGCTATCATTACAGGCCCTGAAATGTCACCATTATAGTTTCATTTCTTTGAAAGTCTCTGGGGTTGTATTAGTTTCCTGCTGTGACAAATTACCATAAATCTGGTGACTTCAAACAGCACAAAATTATCTCAGAGTTCTGGAAGTCTCACTGGGCAGGACTGCATTTCTTTCTGGAGGCTTGTGGGGAGAATCTGTTTCTTTGCTTTTTCTGGCTTCTAGAAGCTGCCCTCATGCCTTGGCTCATGGCCCACTTCCCTCTTCAAAACCAGCAATGTCAGGCCAAGTCTTTCTCATGCTGCCATCTCTGGTTCTCTCTTCCGATTCTCTCTTCCACTTTTAAAGTCCCTTGTGATTACATTGAATCTACCCAGGTAATCCAGGAGAATCTCGTTATTTTAAAATTAGCTTCAGCGGAAGTATAAAGCATTATCCACCTGTGCATCTCACCTCTCAGTTGTCTCCTTATTTTATTGTACAGGCATAGGAGTGTACAGTAGCTCTGCTGCTGCTCACGGCTCACATTCTAGTGCAGTAGCCTCAGTGATGTACGCTGTGATCACACCCATGCTGAACTCCTCCATCTAGTCTGAGAGATAAAGACTTAAAGAGGGGCCTGAAATTGCTCTTTGGAAAAGAAACTATAAAAGGTCCTATTGTCCTAAGGGCTTAAGAAGTGCCTGTGATAGCAGAGCTCAAAGCCTGAGCCCAGTGTTGCCAGTCTTTGGTCAGATTGTGGAAGTAGAACATGCCTCTTCTATTTTTCTTGGAATTTCTACTTTGATTTTGACTCTACACAATTCACGTAACTCACCTTTAAGTTTTGTGATAACTCTGATGTCCAAGAGTTTTTTTCCCTTTATCATTTTCGTACTCTCCCAATTGTATTCCCAAACTTGGATTTGAAATATCTGGAAATTCCCATTTATCTCAAGGGACGACATGAATCTCTTAGGAATAATTTCTTCTCAAATATATAATACTGTGAACTAAATAAATAAATAAATAAATAAAATTAGCTTGATTAGCTACCTTAATTCAGTCTGAAAACTTAATTCTCCTTTGCCATGTAATGTAACATATTCAAGGTTCCAGGGATTAGGAAGTAGACATTATTCTTCCCACAGGAGTCTATTAAAATAATCATTCCCTCTAGATCTGTGATAGCTACTGTGCCAGCCAGAAGACTTCACGGCTCCGAGAGAAGTGATGGGAAAGAGGTATTAGAGAACTGGGAAACAGAAGACCTGAATTCTTATCTGGGCTGTGCCACTCACTTGCAGAGTGGCCTTGGGCAGTTCCCTTCTTCTCCCCGGGTTCCATTTTCACCACATGTAAAGATGTGGTAAATCAAAATGTAAATATATACAATGTATTCCTTAAGAAGGAATGAAATTCTGATTTATGCTACAACATGATGAACCTTGAGGACATTATGCTTAGTGAAATAAGCCAGCCACAAAAAGACAAATATTATATGATTTCACTTGTAAGAGGTATCTAGAATAGTCAAATTCGTAAAGACAGAAAGTCGAATAGGGATTACCAGTGGGCTGGGTAATAGGGAGTTATTATTTAATGGGTGCAGAGTTTCGGCTGGGGATGATGATAAAGATCTGGAGATGGAATGTGGTGATGGTTGTACAACAATGTGAAGGCTCTTAATGCCACTGAATTATACACTTAAAAGTGTTTAAAATGGTAACTTTTATGCCATGTATATTTTACCACAATAAAAATAAGTAACTTGTTTAAAAAATGAGAAGGCTGACTCAGCTGTAGATACCTCATGGGTGCTTCTAACACTGTCTCTGTTGACGTCGGGCAAGCCCAGCTCTCTACCAGATGTGGGGAGACTTCTCCGCCTTGGCAAAATGAATGCCCTTCTTCTACTTCCTTTCAGGAGATTCCAGATCCCAGGAACCTACCCTTGATGGCAAGCTGGAAGACTTTCTTGCTGTTCTTCGGTACAGCCATCTTCACGTTTGAAGGCGTCGGTATGGTAAGATGGGTGTAGGGTTTGAGGGAACGGTCCCCAGTGCTCTCTATGAAAGCCAGTCATTGGTCTAGGTGTCTAAATAGTAGTATTTATGAAAAGTGCAGAATATGATCTTCTCCTGGTGGAAGGGAAAGTCAGTACCCATTTACAGGGTGCCACCTGCCCCATACACCACACCAAGCCTTGAAGACTGAGTGAGAATTTACCATCAGGCCAGAGGGAGTGGGGCACTCCTGGCTGTAGAAAATGTGGGAGAAGATGAAAGGGGGTGTGGCCCCTTCCTGACTCTGGGCTGCCTGGTGAAGGATGTCTGTGCTTGTGGGGGAACCTGCTAGCTTTCTTTCTACCTTTTCTTTCTCAACCTCCTTTCATTTCTAGGTTCTGTCTCTCAAAAACCAGATGAAGCATCCACAACAGTTTTCTTTTGTTCTGTACTTCGGGATGTCCCTTGTCATCGTCCTCTACATCTGCCTGGGGACACTGGGCTACATGAAGTTTGGGTCAAACACTCAGGCCAGCATCACCCGCAACTTGCCCAATTGCTGGTACGTCCCTGCCCATCTGGGGTTGGGGGGAAGGGGAGGGGAGTCACAGGGTCTGAATCTTGGCAACAGAATGTGGCATCCCTGAGTTACCATTAGCAACAAATGTTAACTGCTAGTATTAGTATTATAATAACAGGTACGTTTAATAACCCAGGCATTGTGTATTATCTCATTTAATTCTCTCAACAGCTCTATGAGTTAGCATTATTACTATCAACTCCATTGAATGGATAAGGAAGTTGATATGTGGAGAGGCTGTAAGTAACTTGCCCAGCTCACACTGCTCATGAGAAGTTGAAACTTGAAACTCAATCTCTCTGACTCTATGGTTCACAGGCTGTCAAACAGGAATGATCTGAGAGTGTCTATGAAACAGAAATAGCAACAACAAAAAGTATAACTCCAGAGTAATGATTGAGGGGCCTGCAAGTGGACTGCTACTCAGGACCCCAATTCCAGAAAGGGGCCTAAGCTGCCACTGCTATGCCCCACTTGGTTCTTGGACTGGAGTTCTTGCATTCAGTCGTTGATTCACTTACTCATTCATTCATTCATCCAGGAAGTGTTTTGGTGACTGGCACGTAGCATTCATCTAGTATTAGCTATTGTCATTATTCTGGCAGTATTGGGGGCAGAATGACTAAGCAGTCAGTAGAACCAAGTGTTTAAGAGCACAGATTCTACACCTGAGCAATGGGATTTGATCCTGGTTCTCACGTGACCTTGGATAAGCTAACCTAATCTTGCAGACCTCATATCCATCCTCCATAAAATAAGGATAATACTCTCACCTATTTGTATCAGTCAGGATAGGTTGTGCTCTGGTAATAAAATAAACCACTCCAAAGTCTCAATGGCTGAACACACAAATGCTTAATTGTATGTTCATGCTACATGTCCGTTACGGGATGGCTGGGGCTCAGCTCTGCACCATCCCCACTCCAAGACCTAGACTGATGGAATAGCCACTCCCTGAAACATTGGTGGTTTCCATGGCAAAGGGCACATTGAATCATACCCTTTACCACGAAGCTGCTAAAGCTTCTCTAGGAAGTGACATATGTCTCTTCTGCTTACACTTCGTCCGTCAAAGCAAGTGGCCACGCCTCACTCCAAGGGGCAGGGAAGTGAAATTCTACCATGTGTCTGGAAGACTGGGAGGTATTTGGTGAGCAGCGCAAATGACTGCCATGCTATCTCAGGGAGTGACTGTGAGGGTGAATTGGCTTAATATACATAAAATGCTTAGAAAAATGTCTGGCACGCAGTAAATGCTCATTGCATGTTAGCTATTATCACTGCTATGTCTCCGCGCAGCCTTGGTCTTTTGGAAGTGAGTAGGATGGTGGGGCGTTCATTTCCCATAAGGCCAAAGCTGTAAAATGAGAAAAATGTCACCAGTCCCACCCACTTCACTGTGTTGTGGTAATGACTAGATGAGATAATAAACGTGGAATTTCTTTGAAGTGGTGACTTATTTTACACGAGTAAGATATCAGCCTAATATGCTGTTCTTATTCTGGGTAATTCGGGCTGCCACTAGTTACCTTGGGCAGGGCGGGTGCTTTCCTTCTGGTATATCAGCTGGAAAAAAACGGGCATCGGGTGCTGTGAGAACCTCACAGCTTCTCTGAACCTGGCTGGTGATGAGATTCTCCAGAACAGCCTTAAAGAAGGAATGAACAAATATCCCCTCCCAATGAGCGAAAGACCAACAACCCAAAGAGAAATGGGCCTGAGCAAACAGTTCACAGGCAACTCAGAAAGTGACATTTTATATATTTGAAAAGCTACTCTGTCTCCCTCATAATCATAGCAATGCCAATTTTACAAAACACAACGGCACAAACCAGCATGTGTTCACACACTGTGTTTTGCCAAGGATGGAGGGAAGCAAGCACTCCATTATGCTGGGACAACAAATGTGCAATATGTCAAGAGCTATCAAAAAAAATTTTTTTAACATCTTTATTGGAGTATAATTGCTTTACAATGGTATGCTAGTTTCTGCTTTACAACAAAATGAATCAGTTTTATATATATACATATGGTCCCATATCTCTTCCATCTTGAGTCTCCCTCCCTCCCACGCGCCCTATCCCACCCCTCCAGGTGATCACAAAGCACCGAGCTGATCTCCCTGTGCTATGCTGCTGCTTCCCACTAGCTATCTACCTTACGTTTGGTAGTGTATATATGTCCATGCCTCTCTCTTGCTTTGTCACAACTTACCCTTCCCCCTCCCCATATACTCAAGTCCATTCTCTAGTAGGTCTGTGTCTTTATTCCTGTCTTACCCCTAGGTTCTTCATGACATTTTTTCCCTTAAATTCCATATATATGTGTTAGCATACGGTATTTGTCTTTCTCTTTCTGACTTACTTCACTCTGTATGACAGACTCTAGGTCTATCCACCTCATTACAAATAGCTCAATTTCGTTTCTTTCTATGGCTGAGTAATATTCCATTGTATATATGTGCCACATCTTCTTTTTTTTTTTTTTTTTTTTTGCCACATCTTCTTTATCCATTCATCTGATGATGGACACTTAGGTTGTTTCCATCTCCGGGCTATTGTAAATAGAGCTGCAATGAACATTTTGGTACATAACTCTCTTTGAATTATGGTTTTCTCAGGGTATATGCCCAGTAGTGGGATTGCTGGGTCATATGGTAGTTCTATTTGCAGTTTTTTAAGGAACCTCCATACTGTTCTCCACAGTGGCTGTATCAATTTACATTCCCACCAACAGTGCAAGAGGGTTCCCTTTTCTCCACACCCTCTCCAGCATTTATTGTTTCTAGATTTTTTGATGATGGCCATTCTGACTGGTGTGAGATGATATCTCATTGTAGTTTTGATTTGCATTTCTCTAATGATTAGTGATGTTGAGCATTCTTTCATGTGTTTGTTGGCAGTCTGTATATCTTCTTTGGAGAAGTGTCTATTTAGGTCTTCTGCCCATTTTTGGATTGGGTTTTTTGTTTTTTGTTATTAAGCTGCATGAGCTGCTTATAAATTTTGGAGATTAATCCTTTGTCAGTTGCTTCAGTTGCAAATATTTTCTTCCATTCTGAGGGTTGGCTTTTGGTCTTGTTTATGGTTTCCTTTGCTGTGTAAAAGCTTTGAAGTTTCATTAGGTTCCATTTGTTTATTTTTGTTTTTATTTCCATTTCTCTAGGAGGTGGGTCAAAAAGGATCTTGCTGTGATTTATGTCATAGAGTGTCCTGCCTATGTTTTCCTCCAAGAGTTTGATAGTGTCTGGCCTTACATTTAGGTCTTTAATCCATTTTGAGCTTATTTTTGTGTATGGTGTTAGGGAGTGATCTAATCTCATACTTTTACATGTACCTGTCCAGTTTTCCCAGCACCACTTATTGAAGAGTCTGTCCTTTCTCCACTGTACATTCCTGCCTCCTTTATCAAAGATAAGGTGATCATATGTGTGTCGGTTTATCTCTGGGATTTCTATCCTGTTCCATTGATCTATCTTTCTGTTTTTGTGCCAGTATCATACTGTCTTGATTACTGTAGCTTTGTAGTATAGTCTGAAGTCAGGGAGCCTGATTCCTCCAGCTCCGTTTTTCATTCTCAAGATTGCTTTGGCTATTCAGGGTCTTTTGTGTTTCCATACAAATTGTGAAATTTTCTGTTCTAGTTCTGTGAAAAATGCCAGTGGTAGTTTGATAGGGATTGCATTGAATCTGTAGATTGCTCTGGGTAGTAGAGTCATTTTCACAATGTTGATTCTTCCAATCCAAGAACATGGTATATCGCTCCATCTATTTGTATCATCTTTAATTTCTTTCATCAGTGTCTTATAATTTTCTGCATACAGGTCTGTTGTCTCCTTAGGTAGGTTTATTCCTAGATATTTTATTCTTTTTGTTGCAATGGTAAATGGGAGTGTTTTCTTGATTTCACTTTCAGATTTTTCATCATTAGTGTATAGGAATGCCAGAGATTTCTGTGCATTAATTTTGTATCCTGCTACTTTACCAAATTCATTGATTAGCTCTAGTAGTTTTCTGATAGCATCTTTAGGATTCTCTATGTATAGTATCATGTCATCTGCAAACAGTGACAGCTTTACTTCTTTTCTGATTTGGATTCCTTTTATTTCCTTTTCATCTCTGATTGCCGTGGCTAAAACTTCCAAAACTATGTTGAATAAGAGTGGTGAGAGTGGGCAACCTTGTCTTGTTCCTGATCTTAGTGGAAATGCTTTCAGTTTTTCACCATTGAGGACGATGTTGGCTGTGGGTTTGTCATATATGGCCATTATTATGTTGAGGGAAGTTCCCTCTATGCCTACTTTCTGCAGGGTTTTTATCATAAATGGGTGTTGAATTTTATCGAAAGCTTTCTCTGCATCTATTGAGATGATCATATGGTTTTTCTCCTTCAATTTGTTAATACGGTATATCACGTTGATTGATTTGCGTATATTGAAGAATCCTTGCATTCCGGGAATAAACCCCACTTGATCATGGTGTATGATCCGCTTAATGTGCTGTTGGATTCTGTTTGCTAGTATTTTGTTGAGGATTTTTGCATCAATGTTCATCAGTGATATTGGCCTGTAGTTTTCTTTCTTTGTGACATCCTTGTCTGGTTTTGGTATCAGGGTGATGGTGGCCTCGTAGAATGAGTTAGGGAATATTCCTCCCTCTGCTATATTTTGGAAGAGTTTGAGAAGGATAGGTGTTAGCTCTTCTCTAAATGTTTGATAGAATTCACCCTTGAAGCCATCTGGTCCTGGCCTTTTGTTTGTTGGAAGATTTTTAATCACAGTTTCAATTTCAGTGCTTGTGATTGGTCTGTCCATATTTTCTATTTCTTCCTGATTCAGTCTTGGCAGGTTGTGCATTTCTAAGAATTTGTCTATTTCTTCCAGGTTGTCCATTTAATTGGCATAGAGTTTCTTGTAGTAATCTCTCATGATCTTTTGTATTTCTGCAGTGTCAGTTGTTACTTCTCCTTTTTCATTTCTAATTCTATTGATTTCAGTCTTCTCCTTTTTTTTCTTGATGAGTCTGGCTAATGGTTTATCAATTTTGTTTATCTTCTCAAAGAACCAGCTTTTACTTTTATTGATCTTTGCTATCGTTTCCTTCTTTTCTTTTTCATTTATTTCTGATAAAGATTTTTATGATTTCTTTCCTTCTGCTAACTTTGGGTTTTTTTTGTTCTTCTTTCTCTAATTGCTTTAGGTGCAAGGTTAGGTTGTTTATGTGAGATGTTTCCTGTTTCTTAAGGTAGGACTGTATTGCTATAAACTTCCCTCTTAGAACTGCTTTTGCTGCATCCCATAGATTTAGGGTCGTCGTGTCTCCATTGTCATTTGTTTCTAGGTATTTTTTAATTTCCTCTTTGATTTCCTCAGTGATCACTTCGTTATTAACAGTGTATTGTTTAGCCTCCATGTGTTTGTATTTTTTACAGATCTTTTCCTGTAATTGATACCTAGTCTCATAGCGTTGTGGTCGGAAAAGATACTTGATACAATTTCAATTTCCTTAAATTTACCAAGGTTTGATTTGTGACCCAAGATATGATCTATCCTGGAGAATGTTCCATGAGCACTAGAGAAAGATGTGTATTCTGTTGTTTTTGGATGGAATGTCCTATAAATATCAGTTAAGTCCATCTTGTTTAATGTATCATTTAAAGCTTGTGTTTCCTTAATTATTTTCATTTTGGATGATCTGTCCATTGGTGAAAGTGGGGTGTTAAAGTCCCCTACTATGAATGTGTTACTGTCGATTTCCCCTTTTATGGCTGTTAGTATTTGCCTTATGTATTGAGGTGCTCCTATGTAGGGTGCATAAATATTTACAATTGTTATATCTTCTTCTTGGATCGATCCCTTGATCATGATGTAGTGTCCTTCTTTGTCTCTTGTAATAGTCTTTATTTTAAAGTCTATTTTGTCTGATATGAGAATTGCTACTCCAGCTTTCTTTTGGTTTCCATTTGCATGAAATGTCTTTTTCCATCCCCTTACTTTCAGTCTGTATGTGTCTCTAGGTCTGAAGTGGGTCTCTTGTAGACAGCAAATATATAGGTCTTGTTTTTGTATCCATTCAGCCAGTCTGTGTCTTTTGGAGGGAGCACTTAGTCCATTTACATTTAAGGTAATTATCGATATGTATGTTCCTATTCCCATTTCCTTAATTGTTTTGGGTTCGTTATTGTAGGTCTTTTCCTTCTCTTGTGTTTCTTGCCTAGAGAAAGATCCTTTAGCAGTTGTTGTAAAGCTGGTTTGGTGGTGCTGAACTCTCTCAGCTTTTGCTTGTCTGTAAAGGTTTTAATTTCTCCATCAAATCTGAATGAGATCCTTGCTGGGTAGAGTAATCTTGGTTGCAGGTTTTTCTCTGTCATCACTTTAAATATGTCCTGCCAGTCCCTTCTGGCTTGCAGAGTTTCTGCTGAAAGATCAGCTGTTAACCTTATGCGGATTCCCTTGTGTGTTATTTGTTGTTTTTCCCTTGCTGCTTTTAATATGTTTTCTTTGTATTTAATTTTTGACAGTTTGATTAATATGTGTCTTGGTGTATTTCTTCTTGGATTTCTCCTCTATGGGACTCTCTGTGCTTCCTGGACTTGATTAACTACTTCCTTTCCCATATTAGGGAAGTTTTCAACTATAATCTCTTCAAATATTTTCTCAGTCCCTTTCTTTTTCTCTTCTTCTTCTGGAACCCCTATAATTCGAATGTTGGTGTGTTTAATGTTGTCCCAGAGGTCTCTGAGACTGTCCTCAGTTCTTTTCATTCTTTTTTCTTTATTCTGCTCTGCAGTAGTTATTTCCAGTATTTTATCTTCCAGGTCACTTATCGGTTTTTCTGCCTCAGTTATTCTGCTATTGATCCCATCTAGAGTATTTTTCATTTCATTTATTGTGTTGTTCATCATTGTTTGTTTCCTCGTTAGTTCTTCTAGGTCCTTGTTAAATATTTCTTGCATTTTGTCTATTCTGTTTCCAAGATTTTGGATCATCTTTACTATCATTATTCTGAATTCTTTTTCAGGTAGACTGCCTCTTTCCTCTTCATTTGTTAGATCTGGTGGGTTTTTATCTTGCTCCTTCATCTGCTGTGTGTTTTTCTGTCTTCTCATTTTGCTTATCTTACTGTGTTTGGGGTCTCCTTTTTGCAGGCTGCAGGTTCGTAGTTCCCATTTTTTAGTGTCTGTCCCCAGTGGCTACAGTTAGTTCAGTGGGTTGTGTAGGCTTCCTGGTGGAGGGGACTAGTGCCTGTGTTCTGGTGGATGAGGCTGGATCTTGTCTTTCTAGTGGGCAGGTCCATGTCTGGTGGTGTGTTTTGGGGTGTCTGTGGACTTATTATGATTTTAGGCAGCCTCTCTGCTAATGGGTGGGGTTGTGTTCCTGTCTTGCTAGTTGTTTGGCATAGGATGTTCAGCACTGTAGCTTGCTGGTCGTTGAGTGAAGCTGGGTGCTGGTGTTGAGATGAAGATCTCTGGGAGATTTTCGCCGTTTGATATTATGTGGAGCTGGGAGGTCTCTTGTGGACCAGTGTCCTGAAGTTGGCTCTCCCACCTCAGAGGCACAGCACTGACTCCTGGCTGCAGCACCAAGAGCCTTTCATCCACACGGCTCAGAATAAAAGGGAGAAAAAGTAGAAAGAAAGAATTAGTAGAAGTAGAAAGAAAGAAAGAAAGGAAGGAAGGAAGGAAGGAGGGAGGGAGGCAGTAAGGAAGGAAGGAGGGAAGGAAGGAAAAAAGAAAGAAGGTAAAGTAAAATAAAATAAAGTAAGATAAAATATAATAAAGTTATTAAAATAAAAAAATTATTATTAAGAGAAAAACAAAAACAACAACAAAAAACAATGGAATAGAGCCGTAGGACAAATGGTGGAAGCAAAGCTATACAGACAAAATCTCACACAGAAGCATACACATACACACTCACCATAAAAGGAAAAGGGGAAAAAATCATAAATCTTGCTCTCAAAGTCCACCTCCTTAATTTGGGATGATTCGTTGTCTATTCATGTATTCCACAGATGCAGGGTACATCAAATTGATTGTGGAGCTTTAATCCGCTGCTTCTGAGGCTGCTGGGAGAGATTTCCTTTTCTCTTCTTTGTTCTCACAGCTCCCAGGGGCTCAGTTTTGGATTGAGCCCCGCCTCTGCGTGTAGGTAGCCGGAGGGCGTCTGTTCTTCGCTCAGACAGGACGGGGTTAAAGGAGCCGCTGCTTTGGGGTCTCTGGCTCACTCAGGCCGGGGGGAGGGAGGGGCACGGAGTGCAGGGCGAGCCTGCGGCGGCAGAGGCCGGCATGACGTTGCACCAGCCTGAGGCGCACCGTGCGTTCTCCCGGGGAAGTTGTCCCTGGATCCCGGGACCCTGGCAGTGGCGGGCTGCACAGGCTCCCGGGAGGGGAGGTGTGGATAGTGACCTGTGCTCGCACACAGACTTCTTGGTGGCGGCAGCAGCAGCCTTAGCGTCTCATGCCTGTCTCTGGGGTCCGCGCTTTTAGCCACGGCTTGCGCCAGTCTCTGGAGCTCCTTTAAGCAGCGCTCTTAATCCCCTCTCCTCGCGCACCAGGAAACAAAGAGGGAAGGAAAAGTCTCTTGCCTCTTCTGCAGGTCCAGACTTTTCCCCGTACTACCTCCCGGCCAGCCGTGGCGCACTAACCCCCTGCAGGTTGTGTTCAAGCCGCCAGTCCTCTCCCGGCGCTCCTTCTGAAGACGGAACCTCAGCTCCCAGCCCCGCCCAACCCGGCGGGTGAGCAGACAAGCCTCTCGGGCTGGTGAGTGCCGGTCGGCCCCGATCCTCTGTGCGGGAATCTCTCCGCTTTTCCCTCCACACCCCTGTTGCTGCGCTCTCCTCCGTGGCTCCGAAGCTTTCCCCCTCCGCCACCCGCAGTCTCCGTCCGCGAAGGGGCTCCTAGTGTGTGGGAACGTTTCCTCCTTCACAGCTCCCTCCCACTGGTGCAGGGCCCGTCCCTATCCTTTTGTCTCTGTTTATTCTTTTTTCTTTTGCCCTACCCAGGTACGTGGGGGGTTTCTTGCCTTTTGGGAGGTCTGAGGTCTTCTGCCAGCGTTCAGTAGGTGTTCTGTAGGAGTTGTCCCACGTGTAGATGTATTTCTGGTGTATCTGTGGGGAGGAAGGTTATCTCCGCGTCTTACTCTTCCGCCATCTTCCCGGAAGCCTCCCAAACTTTTATTTTTTATTTTATTTCTTTTTATTGAGGTATAGTTGATGCATAATGTTATATAAGTTTCAAGTGTACAACATAGTGATTCACAATTTTCAAAGATTATATTCCATTTATAGTTATTATAAAATATTGGCTATATTCTCTGTGTTGTACAATATATCCTGTAGCTCATTTATTTTATACACAGTAGTTTGTATCTCTTAATCCCCTACCCCTATCTTGCCCCTCCCCCATCCCTCTCCCCACTGGTAATCACTAGTTGATTCTCTATATCTGTGAATGTGCTTCTTTTTTGTTATATTCATTAGTTTGTTTTATTTTTTAGATTCCACATATAAGTGACATCATACAGTGTTTATCTTTCTCTGTCTGACTTATTTCACTTAACATAATACCCTCCAAGTCCATCCATGTTTCTGCAAATGGCAAATTTTCATTCTTGTTTAGGGCTGAGTAGTATTCCATTGTGTGTATCTGTGTGTGTGTGTGTGTAACATACATATATATATATATATGTATATACACACTGGATTGAACATGGGGGTATATGTATCTTTTTGAATTAGTGTTTTAATTTTTTTTTTCAGTTATATACCCAGGAGTAGAACTGCTGGGTCATATGGTAGTTTTGTTTTTAGTTTTTTGAGGAACGTCCATACTGTTTTCCACAGTGGCTGCGCTAATTTACAGCACTGTATGACAGTACCCTTTTCTGAGAGCTATCAAAATGTTAAATCACATATACTTTTACCCAACATTTTTACTTCTGGGGTCGTATACTGTATGTGCATAGGTATATGTACAAGCATATTCTTTACTGCATTGTTTACTGGCAAAAGACTAGGAATAATCTAAATATCCATTCATTGGAGACTGGTTAAAAAATTATAGTATATCCGTGCAATTGGAATATCAAGCAGCTATTAAATAGAAGAGCCAGATCTATGTATCTGTGTGTACTGATAGGGAACAATCTCTAAGAAATATTTAATGACTAAAAACAGATCAGTGGTGTGTAGATGATGCTTCTGTGTGTGTGTGTGTGTGTGTGTGTGTGTGTGTGTGTGTATACACCTACATTCTGTGTAAGTTTGTATCTACACTATTTCTGGAAGGGCTTCAAGAAAATTGTTTGAAGAGTTGCCTATGGAGAGAGGAACTGGAGACTGGGAATCAAAGGTGGGAGGGAGTCCTGGTATGACCTTTGTACTGTGAATTTTACTCCATACAGGTATACCTTTCTTAAAAAGTAAAAGAAAAAAAAAAAAAGAAAGGCACAGGTTCCTGAGCCACAGGCCTATTGAACGAGAATCTCCAAGAATGTACACTTTTAATAAGCTTCCCAGGTGGCTCTGGTGGCGGGTCAGGCTGAGTCAGTGGAAGTTAGGCAATTCTATAACTCAACTAGTCCCAGCTTCCAAGCAGTGGATGAGTCCTGTGCGGCCCTGCCCAGGAGCCACGTCGAATTTCACGTGCTGTCCCTCTCTCTGCAGGTTGTACCAGTCGGTCAAGCTGATGTACTCCATCGGCATCTTCTTCACTTATGCCCTCCAGTTCCACATGCCAACTGAGATCATCATCCCCGTCGTCATCTCCCAGGCGTCAGAGAGCTGGGTGCTGTTTGCAGACCTGTCTGTCCGCACGGCCTTGGTCTGTCTGACCTGTGAGTAAGATAAAAGGGCTCTCTTTGCCCAAAGCTGTGGCCGGGAGCCACATTGACAGCTACCCCCATCACTGGCTTGGCCACTAGCCAAGCAAGATATTTCACTTTCTGGAACCGCAACTTTCCAACTGAAAAATGGGCTTAACAGAACTGTCACATAGTAAATGTTATAGTAATCTCTACTGTCTACACATAGAAAGAATACATTGACTGGTTTGAGGGAGAAAGAAGCGTCATTTATTCATTCCTATATGCCTCCTATATGTCAGGCACAGCACTGACATTATCTAAGACTCATGACAGCCTAACTATGTAATATGACCAATTGAAGGGACTATGACCCAGGAAATTAAGTAACATGCTAACATCATAAACAGGTGCTAAGTGACAGAGCTGGGATTTGAATGCAGGTTGTGTAGCACCAAAGTCTGTGTTTTCCATTGTGCCATATTCCTTCCTATCATGAATTAAGGTCAAGTCTCCTTAAAGTGGCGTTTAACTATAGAGAAAAACCCCAAGGGGCTGATTTGTTACAGTCTTGGAAGTCATTTTGTCCTCCCTTCCTCCGTCCCTCCCTTTCTTCCTTCCTTCCTGCTTCCTTCCATTCATTCATCCATTCATTACCTCATTCATTCTACATCAGGTGCCATTGTAGATGTTTGGGAAACATTGTGAACAGGGCTGGGAAACTCTTTCTCTGAAGCATGTTCAGAGAAAGAAGATCAAAACAGGTGTCCCATGAAGAATGAGGGAAAGAACTATGGAGGTTTTGCCTGGAGAAGCAAAGGCTTGGGGAAATTCTATATCTGTTCTCAAACACCTGTGGGATTATTGTGCAAGAGAGAGAGCAGATTTCATCTTAAAGTCTCCAGGAGTCAGTGTTTACAGTTGAGGGAATCCCATCTCAGTTCAGGGTCAGGAGAAAGTGTGTAAATCTTGGAGCAGACCAGCAGAACAATATACTACCAGATGCTATACTCCACATAACTGGAGTTCTATAAGCAGAAACAGCTTGGCCTAAGGTGTTGTTAGGCCAACTTGTTGTTACAGAGAGTTCCTAGTCTGTACCAAGACATCAGGAACCTGTAAATACATTGTTTTGAGATCATTCCCAATAGGAAGGGTGTACATTGAAGAGAAACACTGAGTAGTTCAGGCCACTTGGTATCAGGGAACGGGCATCGCTAGAGACAGCTGACTTTCAATGACATGTCCTGCTTCTGTTCTGTGCTGAATGACCACTTCTTCCTCTTTTATTCATCTGTCAATTCTGTTATCCTTCATTCAGTAATCATTTGTTGAACACCTACTATGTGCCTGACATTGTGCTAGGTGCTACGGATACAATAATGAATCATGAAAAAGACATGGCTCCTGCCCCCATGAGGCTTATAGTTTGAGTGGGAAATATACGCAGGCAAATAATTATAGCACACTGTGATGAATGTTAAGATGGTACACAGTGATGTACCAGAGGATAGTTAAGACTGTAAGAAGAGGCTACCCTAAGAGCACCTGAGAAGGTCCTATAACTTAGCCTGGGCCAGGTCAGGAAGTCCTCGCCACTGGAGTGATATTTCAGTTAAGACCTAAAAGGAGGCAGGTGGAAGCAGTGGAGAATGTACCACATGCAGTGAGCAGGCTCTGCACAGATTGGAGGCAAGTACTTACATACAGCCTCTCTGGAGAACTGAAAGCATAAGGAGTGATAAGATGCGAAGCCAGAGGATTTGGCAGGGCCCAAGTCCTAAGGGACCTTGTGCTAAGGAGATCAGGCAGTGGGGAAGGGCCCACAGCAATGGGTTAGCATGACCAGATCTGACCCTTCTAGAGCACTCCTCCAGTCCACCGTGCATTGTAGCTTTCCTTGAGCATATCTTCTCTCTGCCCTGCCTGCATGAGCTCTCCTAAAGAACAGACACTGAATTTTCTCTGTACTTCCTCCAGTAAGCAATTTATTAAATATCTGATAAAGGAAAGCTGTGGACGAGGATCATCCCATCAGAGAGGTGATGGATTCTCAACCGTGAGAGTCTATGAGTCTCTCTTTTTCTCTGATTAGATGTGCTGGAGCAATTTCAGAAAGAGGTGATGTTTTCTTCAAGACCCAGAAAGCTAGTCTGAGTGCTTTCCAGAGCTGGTTTTCCCTAATTTATTCATAGGAAAATCATATGGCTGTATAAAGTTAAGTCACATAATTTATATGTTTATTCATTCAAATATTATCAAAATTGGACTCCCCTCGAAAATCCATGATATATGTTCATTGTATGTATAAAAGGTGGATATCTAAGAGTGTCTATGGAAGAGAAGAGATGGTGAGTCAGCCGCCTAATGCTGTCTGCATGTTTTATATCCTCCTTAATTACCAGTTTCCTTCTAAGAGTAGGAAAACCAGTGGTTGAGAGTCTGGGAGCAGCAGAGCCACCTCTCATTGTTTATCTATCCTTGCTTCTAGACAGCGACTATATTGTGTAGATTAGTACAAATTCACTGTAGATGCAGTGCCTGGGCAAGAGTCAAGCGTTTATCAAGCACCTACTGTATATCAAGTTCTTTCACGTACATTAGAGGCAACCTAGTAGGGTGGAAAGGGCCTTAGATTGGACATTTCAGTGGCTTCTCATCTCAGCTCTGTGTGACCTTGGGCACAACCCATTCCCTCTAGAGCTCTAGATTTCCCCAGCTCTGTGATGACAAGGTTATAATAGATAGGTGGTAGAGGATCCTTTTCAATAAATATTATATGTGAAAAACCCAATAGATAAAACATAAAAGGAGAGCATGTTTTGGCAGCTAAAACAGAGGTGGGAGTCCAGAGCCACAGTGCCTGTTCTGCTCCAATTCACAATGGGCTCCTTTCCCACCTCTTCAATGGTCTGTCAGGCACCTGTAGAATTACACAAGTCTCCAAAGAAATGATTTGTTTCTGGGCTCCCTTTCTGCAGGAACGTTCAGCAATTCTAAACTTCTTTTTTCCCCGCAGGTGTCTCAGCCATCCTCATCCCCCGCCTGGACCTGGTCATCTCCCTGGTGGGCTCTGTGAGCAGCAGTGCCCTGGCCCTCATCATCCCGCCCCTCCTGGAGCTCATCACCTTTTACCCTGAAGACATGAGCTGTGTCACCATTGCAAAGGACATCATGATCAGCATCCTGGGCCTTTTGGGGTGTGTATTTGGAACATACCAAGCCCTCTGTGAGTTGATCCAACCCATCAACTATTCCATAGCCAACTCCACAGCTGTCTATGCATAATTATCTATTTTTATTCTGATAGTTCTCCCTTACTCCCATCCCCAATTTGACTTCTATTGTGGATGTTATATACATTCATCAAACCCCCACATCTCTATATTAATTAGTGGCTTCTTTATCTTTCCAAGAGAAATGTAGGTGACACAAGTCAGTACTGATACCTCTCAGGCTATGTCTTTTCTGGTTTTTGGATTTCTCTGGAGGCCTTTTGTACCTCCGAACCAAAACCACATTCAACCGTTTGTATTATCAGCCTCATTTAATGGGAAAAAGGATGCCATTTGCCCATGATATCCCTGGAAACAGAGACCAAGCAAAAATATAAATGCAAAAGGAGTTGTTTTCTCTATTCTGCAGTAACTACCCTTAAAGCATCAGGTTTAGAAAAGTGTATATTGGAGAAAGAGGAGTTTCTATTTAGGTATGGTTCTAAGTGGAAGAGTCACAGAACAAAAATAGTACTTAGCAGTAATTTTTGTAACCAATAGCTCTGACACTGATTTCCTATGGCATCTTTTTTTTTTTTTTTTTTTTTAATTTTTATCCTATGGGATCTTCGGCAAGTTTCTCTCCCTGTCCATCTCACTTTCCCATTCTATGAACTGAAGGATTGGATTAATTGGCTGTTACAGACTCTTCCAGCTCTGACATTCTGAAAGTGAAAAAAAAAGAAAAAAAGAAAAGAAAAGAAATGAATTTATCCTTTAACACATGTGTGAAAGTCGAAGTGTTTTCTGTCAGCAAGTTACCCTGTTGCCCTGGAGACACAGGCATACCAGAAGTAGGTTAAGGGATAAAAAAATATTTCTTAGCAATCTTTCATTATGGTGACCTCCCTACTGAGAAGGACATCACCTCTCTGTCTCTTTCTTCTTCTCTCTCCCCCCACCCGACCCCCACCTTCTCGGATATCTTAAGGCCACTTAGAGCTGGTTTAGGCTAAAGGGGATGAGCAGTGTGTGTGAGGGAAAGGATTTCATCATGTGCAAGGACTACTGACCTTTTTAAAAATAATACTTAGTTTTGGTAAGGGTTTGGAAAAACAATCTTATACTCTGCAGATGGCAGAATACATTTTTATGGCTTTTCTGAAGGACAATTTTTATAATACATAAGTGTTAAAATGCATAGCCCTCTGACCCAATTTCACTTCTGGGAGTTTATCCTAAGAATCTTTTATGTTTGCAAAAATTTATGCATTATTTATGTTGGAAACAAATATCCAACATTAAGTTAAATTATGATTCATCCAGAATAGAATTCTGTGATGACCCCAAACACTGCAAAAATGCACCTATTTATATGCAAATATATTTGTGATTTATCAGTGGGAAAAAAAAACTGGTTTAAAACACTCTGTGAACCAAAATTAGGCAAAGACATTACAAGAAAATAGAGCTACAGACCAAAATCCTTCATGGACATAGATGTAAAAATTCTAAACACAATTTTAGCAAATCAGTATAATCAATGTAATTTACCATATTAACAAACTAAAAAGAGAAAAATATATGATCATCTCAATATATACAGAAAAGCATTTGGCAAAATCTAATGCCTATTCCTAGAATAAAACTCTTGGCAACTAAGGATAGTAGGGAACTTTTACAACTGGTAAAAAGCATCTGTGAAAAATCTATAGCTAACATCATACTTGATAAGGAAAGACTGAAGATCAAAAACAAAATACAGATGTGCATTCTCACCACTTCTATTCAACATTGTACCAGATGTCTATAAACAGTGAAATTAGGCAACAAAAAGAAATAAAGTCATCCAGAATGGAAAGGAAAAAGTAAAACTGTCTTTATATGAAGTTGATATGATCATCAGTGTAGAAAATCCAATGAAATCTACAAAAAAGCTACTATTAGTTGATTTTACAAAGTTTCAGGATATAAGGTCGATGTATAAAATCCAGTTGTGTTTCTCTGTACTAGCTGGGAACAATCAGAAATTGCACTTACAATAGCACCAAAAATATGCAATAATTTGGGATAAATCTGATGAAAGATATGAAACATATGTACAATAAAGACTATAATATATTGCTAAAAGAAATTAAGATGTAAATAAATGGAGAGATACACCTTCTTCATGGCTCAGAAGACACATTATAGTTAAGATGTCAATCCTCATCAAATTCAGCAAGGTTTTTTTTTTTTTTTAAATAAATTGACCAGCTGATTCTAAAATTCATATGGAAATGCAAAGGACCTAGAATGCCAAAATATTCTTTGGAAAAGAACAAAGTTGAGGAGCTAACACTATCTGATTTCAAGAACTGTAACAAAGCTACCATAATCAAACTGCATGGTATTGGTGCCAAATTGACACATGATTCAATGGACAGAATAGAGAGTCCAGAAATAACTCTACACACATATGAGCAACTTATTTTTGTCAAAGGTGTGGAGGCAAAGGCAAGGTAGTGGAGAAAGAATCACCTTTTCAAGGCAGTTGTGCTGCAAAAATTGGAAATCCTTATGCTCTCCCCACCCCCCCATCCGAAAAAGAACTTGGATCCATATTTTACATCATATACAAAAAAAAATCAATTTAAAATGTATCTTAGGCCTAAATGTAAAATCTAAAACTATAAAACTGTTACAAGAAAATATAGGAGAGAAAAATGTTGTGACCCTTGGACTAGGCAAAGATTTCTTAGATATAACACCTAAAGCACAATCCATAAAAGAAGAAATTGCTAAAGTGGACTCCATTAAAATTAAAACCTTTATTCTTCAAAAGGCACTGTTAAGAGGATGGAAGGAAAAGCCACCAAGTGGGAGAAAATCTTTGTGAAGTTTGTGTCTAATGAGATACTCATATCCAGAATACATAAAGAACTCTCAAAGTCCAGCAATTAGAAAACAACTTATTTTTTTTAATGGGCAAAAAAATATGAATGCAGCTCTTCACCAAAGAAGATATATGGATGGTAAATAAGCATATGAAGAGATGTCCCAACATCATTAGTATTTAGGGAAATTCAAATTAAAACCACGATGTGATATTACTCTATAACTATTAGAATGACTAAAATTTTAAAGACTGACCATACTGGTGTTGGCAAGGATGTGGAGAAACTGGAACTCCCATATGCTGCTACTGTGTATGGATATGGTGAAACCACTTTGATGAACAGTTTGGTAGTTTCTTTAAAAGTTCAACACACACCTGTCATGTGATCCACCTATCCTACCTCAAGATATTTACCTGAAAGAAAAGGAATTTTCTACCTATAAAAAGACTTGTACAGGGAATTCCCTGGTGGTCCAGTGGTTAGGACTCCAAGCTTTCACTGCCGAGGGCATGGGTTCATTCCCTCGTTGATGAACTAAGATCCCACAAGCTGTGTGGTGCGGCCAAAAAAAAAAGACTTGTACATACATGTTTATGGTAACTTTATTTACAGTAGCAAAAAGTGGGAAGCAACCAAAATGCCCATCAACAGGTGAATGGATAAACAAACTGTGGTATATCCAAGCAGTGGAATACAACTCAGTGATAAATAGGATCAAACTGTTGGTGCACACAGTAACATGGATGAATCTTAAAATAATTATACTGAGTGACAGAATACAGATTTAAAAATAAAACAGGTACAAATTGTATCATTCTATTCATATAAAAGTTTAGAAAATACAACCTAGTCTGTAGGGACAGAAAGCAAATCTGGTTGCTTGAAGGTGAGAGAGGTGAGAAGGGGCATGAGGAAACTTTCATAAGTGATGGATAATATGTTCACTATTTTGATTGTGAGGATGGTTTCCCAGGTGTGTATATATATGTCAAATTTTATTCAATTGTACAGTATGTACAGTTTTATTGTATAACAATTATAACTCAAAGCTGTGAAAAATAGAATGTGAAGCATGATGCCATTTTGGTTCCTTTTAAAAAAGCAGTCATATGCATATAGCCAAACAGTTTTGAAGGATATGCACAACATAAAATGTTACAGGAATTTTCTCCAAGTGGGTTCAGTTATGAGTGAAATTTTATGGGTTTTTTTTTTTTTTTTTTTTTTTGCTTACCTGTGTTGTTGCAATTTTAACAGTAATGTGTTGATTTTATTATTTATTTATTTTTGGCTGTGTTGGGTCTTTGCTGCTGCATGCGGGCTTTCTCTAGTTGCGATGAGTGGGGGCTACTCTTTGTTGTGGTGTGCAGGCTTCTCACTGCAGTGGCTTCTCTTGTTGTGGAGCACGGGCTCTAGGCATGCGGACTTCAGTAGTTGTGGCATGTGGGCTCAGTAGTTGCAGCACACAGGCTTCAGTAGTGTGGCGCACAGGCTTAGTTGCTCCACCGTGTGTGGGATCTTCTCAGACCAGGGATCGAACACATGTCCCCTGCATTGGCCGGCAGATTCTCAACCACTGCACCACCAGGGAAGTCCCTGTGTTGATTTTATAACTAAAGAAACTTCATGTGAGGGAAAATTTTAATGATCTGTTTCACTCTAATGGAAGTACCACTTTTTTTTTTCGGTACGTGGGCCTCTCACTGCTGTGGCCTCTCCCGCTGCGGAGCACAGGTTCCAGACGCAAAGCCTCAGCAGCCATGGCTCACGGGCCCAGCCGCCCTGCGGCTTGTGGGATCCTCCCAGACACGAACCCGTGTCCCCTGCATCAGCAGGTGGACTCTCAACCACTGCGCCACCAGGGAAGCCCCAAAGCACCACTTTTTAAAAACATTTTATAGTGAACTATAATTCCCATACAGGAAAGTATGCAAAGCATAAATTTACAGTATAATGAGTATTTCTAGGTAACATCACTTTTCAACCTCACCTTCTATTTGATGATTGGTTCTATGGCCTAAATAACAGGAATCCCAGCTGGGGTTAGCAGAGTTCTCATCCTGCAATGCGTCTTCATTCATTTACCGATGGTCAGGTGTCAAGCAACAACCTCTCAGAGGAGATGTGAAGTAGCCATGGCATCATGAAGGAAAGGGCGGTGGGGAGGAGCATCTTATCACTACATAAGAAAGCTATATGCCAATAAGATCTTTGCTCTTTGGGGACCCAGACCATGAGCCTGGAGCAGGTGAGGCTTTAGGGAATATATGGAAGCCTTACTATAGAATATATAACAATAAAATGCATATAAGACAGTGGTTTATAACTTTTGGAGGGGTCATACACCTTGTTGATTCTAATGAAATCCATGGCTCCTCCTTCCATAAAATTCACATTTATGCATACATACTAAATTTTGCATGCAACTTTAGGAGCAATCACAAACCCAATGAAACAAATAGACCCTGGGTTGCAAAAGAACCTCTGGAAAAAGGAAGGCAAGAATATTTGCTTCTTGTGGCATTGAACCATCTGCAGATGGTGGATAGCCAACCCTGGCACTAAGGTTTGAATGCAGAATGGGGCAATATGCAAAATCAGATGAGGGAGGTAAGCTACCAGACAAGGAAACCCAGGCCACCATATGACTGGTACAGAACACACTTACTGACTGCAGCCAGCACTGACAGGACCCAAATGGGCCCTTCCAGTTTCATCAGTGTATACTGGATTTTCTGCTGCCATGTGCTTCTTTGGCAAAAACTGGGACCTGGTAGCTGGAATAGAGATGTCTGGGAGGATACAGAGGCTGTAGGGGGATTCCTGACCCCCAGAACCTTCAGAATCATCTCCCACTGCATTTCTTGGCTCCACAAGCATGATCTGTCTCAACATGACTGAGATGGACTGTGGTTGGGGCATTGAGGGGAATGATATACAAAATCACTTTAAGGAGAGGCTGAATTCGGATCTTCAACAACTCATCGAAAGAAAGAGGAACGAGAAAGTTGAGATTGCTAAGCAACACAAGCCCTGCGTGGGGGTGGCAGCAGAAGTTGCCCGTGAGAAACTGAGGCATTAAGAGTTGGCTACCAAGTGGACACAAGTGACATGAGTGGCGTATAAGCCACCATGACCCTGAGAATGAAACTGACAGAGAACTCTATAAAGATTCACAAGATTTGTGACTAGCAAACAATGTCCAGACAGTGCCTGACTCAAACCCACGAAGGAGCGCCTCAAGCAATTCCCTGAGCTCTGAGCTCTAATGTTATAAAAAGGGGACCGGGGGAGCACAGAACCTCTCCCTGGCATCTGACACCACTTGGAAGTGAAATTGCACTGCTATGATATTGCACTGAAAATTTTCTTAAGGGAAAAGTTTCAGGTGGACCATAACTTAGGAAGTTGGACTTGCCGGTCAGGGAGATTCACACGTGAACGACAGGCCCTGTGATCTGGTCCTTCCCCACCTCTCTTGCTTCTTCTGGCACGAATAGCACCTTTTCTCTCCATCCGCACCAGCCTTTGTCCAGTTTCCAAAAAGCAGCTCCTCCTTCCTGCAGGGCCTCGGCATATGCTATTCCCTCCACTTTGAACTCTTTTCCCCCCTCTCTACCTACTTAATTCCTACTCATTTGTCAGATCTCAGTTATCACTTCCTCAGGAAAACCCTCCCTGACTTCACCCACTGACCCAGGCTCTGCCATTCCCGATAAGCTTCTATTTCGTAACACTCCTCAGCTGTCATAGAAAAACTTCAGCAGTATATTTTTACAACTTTTTATTTATTTTATTTTTTATTTTTTTGGGGGGGTCGTTTGTGTCTCCATTATAGATTTTAAGATTTTTTTGTTCTAGTTCCATAAAAAATGCCATTGGTAATTTGATAGGGATTGCATTGAATCTGTAGATTGCTTTGGGTAGTATAGTCATTTTCACAATATTGATTCTTCCAATCCAAGAACATGGTATATCTCTCCATCTGTTGGTATCATCTTTAATTTCCTTCATTAGTGTCTTATAGTTTTCTGCATACAGGTCTTTTGTCTCCCTAGGTAGGTTTATTCCTAGGTATTTTATTCTTTTTGTTGCAGTGGTAAATGGGAGTGTTTCCTTAATTTCTCTTTCAGATTTTTCATCATTAGTGTATAGGAATGCAAGAGATTTCTGTGCATTAATTTTGTATCCTGCAACTTTACCAAATTCATTGATTAGCTCTAGTAGTTTTCTGGTGGCATTTTTAGGATTCTCTTTGTTTAGTATCATGTCATCTGCAAACAGTGACAGTTTTGGCTAGGAATTCCAAAACTATGTTGAATAATAGTGGTGAGAGTGGACATCCTTGTCTTGTTCCTGATCTTAGAGGAAATGCTTTCAGTTTTTCACCATTGAGAATGATGTTTGCTGTGGATTTGTCGTATATGGCCTTTATTATGTTGAGGTAGATTCCCTCTATGCCCACTTTCTGGAGAGTTTTTATCATAAATGGGTGTTGAATTTTGTCAAAAGCTTTTTCTGCATCTATTGAGATGATCATATAGTTTTGTTTTGTTTTGTTTTTGCGTTATGTGGGCCTCTCACTGTTGTGGCCTCTCTTGTTGCGGAGCACAGGCTCCAGATGCGCAGGCTCAGTGGCCATGGCTCACGGGCCCAGCCGCTCCGCGGCACGTGGGATCTTACCGGACCAGGGCATGAACCCGTGTCCCCTGCATCGGCAGGCAGACTCTCAACCACTGCACCACCAGGGAAGCCCAATCATATAGTTTTTATTCTTCAGGTTGTTAATATGGTGTATCACATTGACTGATTTGTGTATATTGAAGAATCCTTGCATCCCTGGGATAAATCCCACTTGATCATGGTGTATGATCCTTTTAATGTGTTGTTGGATTCTGTTTGCTAGTATTTTGTTGAGGATTTTTGCATCTATATTCATCGGTGATATTGGTCTGTAATTTTCTTTTTTTGTAGTATCTTTGTCTGGTTTTGATATCAGGGTAATGTTGGCCTCATAGAATGAGTTTGGGAGTGTTCCTTCCTCTGCAATTTTTTGGAAGAGTTTGAGAAGGATGGGTGTTAGCTCTTCTCTAAATGTTTGATTGAATTCACTTGTGAAGCCATCTGGTCCTGGACTTTTGTTTGTTGGAAGATTTTTAATCACAGTTTCAATTACATTACTTGTGATTGGTCTGTTCATATTTTCTATTTCTTCCTGGTTCAGTCTTGGAAGGTTATACCTTTCTAAGAATTTGTCCATTTCTTCCAGGTTGTCCATTTTATTGGCATAGAGTTGCTTGTAGTAGTCTCTTAGGATGCTTTGTATTTCTGCAGTGTCTGTTGTAACTTCTCCTTTTTCATTTCTAATTTTATTGAATTGAGTCCTCTCCCTCTTTTTCTTGATGAGTCTGGCTAAAGGTGTATCAATTTTGTTTATCTTCTCAGAGAACCAGCTTTTAGTTTTATTGATCTTTGCTATTGTTTTCTTTGTTTCTATTTCATTTATTTCTGCTCTGATCTTTATGATTTCTTTCCTTCTGCTAACTTTGGGTTTTGTTTGTTCTTCTTTCTCTAGTTCCTTTAGGTGTAAGGCTAGATTGTTTATTTGAGATTTTTCTTGTTTCATGAGGTAGGCTTGTATAGTTATAAACTTCCCTCTTAGAACTGCTTTTGCTGCATCCCATAGGTTTTGGATCATCGTGTTTTCATTGTCATTTGTCTCTAGATATTTTTTTATTTCCTCTTTGATTTCTTCAGTGATCTCTTGGTTATTTAGTAACATATTGTTTAGCTTCCATGTGTTTGTGTTTTTTACGTTTTTTTCCCTGTAATTCATTTCTAATCTCATAGCGTTGTGGTCAGAAAAGATGCTTGATATAATTTCAGTTTTCTTAAATTTACTGAGGCTTGATTTGTGACCCAAGATGTGATCTATCCTGCAGAATGTTCTGTGCGCACTTGACAAGAAAGTGTAATCTGCTGTTTTTGGATGGAATGTCCTATAAATATCAATTAAATCTATCTGCTATTGTGTCATTTAAAGCTTCTGTTTCCTTATTTATTTTCATTTTGGATGATCTGTCCATTGGTGTAAGTAAGGGGTTAAAGTCTCCAACTACTATTGTGTTACTGTCAATTTCCTCTTTTATAGCTGTTAGCAGTTGCCTTATGTATTGAGGTACTTCTATGTTGGGTGCATATATATTTATAGTTGTTATATCTTCTTCTTGGATTGATACCTTGATCATTATGTAGTGTTCTTCCTTGTCTCTTGTAACCTTCTTTATTTTAAAGTCTATTTTGTCTGATATGAGTATAGCTACTCCAGCTTTCTTTTGATTTCCATTTGCATGGAATATCTTTTTTCATCCCCTCACTTTCAGTCTGTATGTGTCCCTAGGCCTGAAGTGGGTCTCTTGTAGACAGCATATAGATGAGTCTTGTTTTTGTATCCATTCAGCAAGCCTGTGTCTTTTGGTTGGAGCATTTAATCCATTCACATTTAAGGCAATTATCAATATGTATGTTCCTATGACCATTTTCTTAATTGTTTTGGGTTTGTTTTTGTAGGTCCTTTTCTTCTCTTGTGTTTCCCACTTGGAGAAGTTCCTTTAGCATTTGCTGTAGAGCTGGTTTGGTGGTGCTGAATTCTCTTAGCTTTTGCTTGTCTGTAAAGCTTTTGATTTCTCCATGGAATCTGAATGAGATCCTTGATGGGTAGAGTAATCTTGGTTGTAGATTCTTCCCTTTCATCACTTTAAGTATATCATGCCACTCCCTTCTGGCTTGTAGAGTTTCTGCTGAGAAATCAGCTGTTAACCTTATGGGAGTTCCCTTGTATGTTATTTGTCATTTTTCCCTTGCTGCTTTCAATAATTTTTCTTTGCCTTTAATTTTTGCCAATTTGATTACTATGTTTCTCGGCGTGTTTCTCCTTGGGTTTATCCTGTATGGGACTCTCTGCACTTCCTGGACTTGGGTGGCTATTTCCTTTCCCATGTTAAGGAAGTTTTTGACTATAATCTCTTCAAATATTTTCTCTGGTCCTTTCTCTCTCTCTTCTCCTTCTGGGACCCGTGTAATGCGAATGTTGTTGTGTTTAATATTGTCCCAGAGGTCTCTTAGGCTGTCTTCATTTCTTTTCGTTCTTTTTTCTTTATTCTGTTCCGCAGCAGTGAATTCCACCATTCTGTCTTCCCGGTCACTTATGTGTTTTTCTGCCTCAGTTATTCTGCTATTGATTCCTTGTAGTGTATTTTTCATTTCAGTTATTGTATTGTTCATCTCTGTTTGTTTGTTCTTTAATTCTTCTAGGTCTTTGTTAAACATTTCTTGCATCTTCTCGATCTTTGCCTCCATTCCTTTTCCGAGGTCCTGGATCATCTTCACTATCATTATTCTGAATTCTTTTTCTGGAAGGTTGCCTATCTCTACTTCATGTAGTTGTTTTTCTGGGGTTTTATCTTGTTCCTTCATCTGGTACATAGCCCTCTGCCTTTTCATCTTGTCTACCTTTCTGTGAATGTGGTTTTTGTTCCACAGTCTGCAGGATTGTAGTTCTTCTTGCTTCCCTACAACTTTTTATTTTGAAAAAACTTTGAAGTGGCAAAAATAATAGAGTCCCCATATACCCTTCACCTAGCTTTCAATAATGTTAACATCTTACCCAAACAGAGCACAGTGATCAAAACTAAGTAATTAACACTGGTGAAATCCTATTTCTGGTCCTTTTTCTAATCCAGCATCCAATCCAAGTTCTCACAATTTCTATATTCTCTTCTAATCTATGACTGTTCCTCAGTCTTCCCTTACTGTTCATGGCCCTGATGCTTTTGAAGACAACTATCCAGTTATTTTGTATTGTTTCTCAATTTAGGTTTGTGTGATCTTTCTTTTTTTTTTTTTTACATCTTTATTGGAGTATAATTGCTTTACAATGGTGTGTTAGTTTCTGCTTTATAATAAAGTGAATCAGTTATACATATACATATGTTCCCATATCTCTTCCCTCTTGCGTCTCCCTCCCTCCCACCCTCCCTATCCCACCCCTCTAGGTGGTCACAAAGCACTGAGCGGATCTCCCTGTGCTATGCGACTGCTTCCCACTAGCTATCTGTTTTACGTTTGGTAGTGTATATATGTCCATGCCTCTCTCTCGCTTTGTCACAGCTTACCCTTCCCCCTCCCCATATCCTCAAGTCCATTCTCTAGTAGGTCTGTGGCTTTATTCCTGTCTTACCCCTAGGTTCTTCATGACATTTTTTTTCTTAAATTCCATATATATGTGTTAGCATACGGTATTTGTCACTCTCTTTCTGACTTACTTCACTCTGTATGACAGACTCTAGGTCTATCCACCTCACTACAAAAAGCTCAATTGCGTTTCTTTTTATGGCTGAGTAATATTCCATTGTATATATGTGCCACATCTTCTTTATCCATTCATCCGATGATGGACACTTAGGTTGTTTCCATCTCCGGGCTATTGTAAATAGAGCTGCAATGAACATTTTGGTACATGACTCTTTTTGAATTATGGTTTTCTCAGGGTATATGCCCAGTGGTGGGATTGCTGGGTCATATGGTAGTTCTATTTGTAGTTCTTTAAGGAACCTCCATACTGTTCTCCATGTGTGATCTTTCTTGTGATGAAATTGAGATTATACGTTTTGGACAATACCAGAGAAGTGTCACTGTCCTTTATCAGTGCACCATATTGGGAAGTGCACGATGTCAGTATGTCTTACTGGTGATGTTAAATTTGATCAGTTGGTTAAATGGTGTCTGCCAGGTTTCTCCACTATATTTTTCCCCTTTGTAATTGTATCCTGTAAGGAGATATCTTGAGACCATGCAAAATCCTGTTTCTCATCGTACGTTTATCCAATAATTTTAGCACACATAGATGTTTCTTGTCTGCAACAATTCTTACAATGGCATTTGCCTAATGACGTTTTTTTTCCCATTTTTGCCATTTCTTCTACATTTAATTGGGATTCTGTTGTGTATGGACGCAAGGATGTTTATTCAATGGATTATAACCCATTACTGTCAATATTTCTTTTCTTGCTCAAGTTGTCCAAGATTTGGCCACTGAGAGCTCAGGTTGGTTCCTGTGTCCTTTCAATATGCCCCTATGCTCTCAGTGTCCATAATATACTTATTCATTTTCTCAATGCTAATATATACATGAAATATTTTCAAAATTGCTAACTGCTACTCCTGTGAAAAAACGAATTGACTAATAGAGTACATTCAGTATTTGTGTGCAGTTCCTTTTTTCTGTTGCTTTGTAGTACCCCATCAAAATACTGTAATTTTATTTTTTCCCCACCCATTTCAGTGTGGTTGTATTATTTGAAATGGGTTTTCATTTGAAATAGGTTTTGTTAGTTTGTATTCCATGTTAAATTTCCCTTATCTCCTGGTTGATTTTAATCATGATTTGGGAATCAGAAACATTATATGGTTCTAAGAGTCAGATACACAAAAAGATATACTCAGAAGCATCCCATCCTCTTCATCCTTTATAAACTGTTATCATTTCCCTCTTCTTTCCACTCTCTGTAAATAAGCAGTTCATTAGTTCCTGGCTCATTTTTCCTTATGTACAAATGAGCAGACACACGTCTATTTTTCTTACACTCTTTTCTTACATGACAAGTAACACTGACAAATTCCCCTCAAGGACTGAATCAGTTTGCATTCCTACCAGCTGTGTATGAGAGGACCTGTTTCCACACAGCCTTGCCTGGTGGGTTGTGGTGGTGTACTTATTTTTTACCAACCCAAGAAATGACAAATGTTATGTCAATATTGTTTCAATTTACATTTTTCTGATCTTGAAGTGAGTTTCAACATTTGTTTTCATGTTTAAGGGTCATTTTTATACCTTTGTGTGAGAGTTTGTCTGTTCAATTCTTTTCCCGGTTTTTCTATCAGGTTTTTGATCCCTTGACAATTCTGTTTTTGGGAGGGGGGTAGGAGTTTATTTATTTATTTTTGCTGTGTTGGGTCTTCGTTTCTGTGCGAGGGCTTTCTCTAGTTGTGGCAAGCAGGGGCCACTCTTCATCGTGGCGTGCGGGCCTCTCACTATCGCGGCCTCTCCTGTTGTGGAGCACAGGCTCCATCCAGATGCACAGGCTCAGTAGTTGTGGCTCACGGGCCTAGTTGTTCCGCGGCACGTGGGATCTTCCCAGACCAGGGCTTGAACCTGTGTCCCCTGCATTAGCAGGCAGATTCTCAACCACTGCGCCACCAGGGAAGCCCCGACAATTCTTTATAGTAGGAATATTATTAACCTTTTGTCTATGATATGTGCTGTAAATATTTTCTTCCAGTCTTTTGACTGGTGTTTCTTGCCAAGCAATTTTTTTCATATGTAGTCAAATGTATCAGTCTTTATTGCCTCTGGATGTTTCACCCATGTTTCCTTTTAGTATTTGTATGGTTTCATTTTTAACACTTAGACCCTGGATTCACTTGGAGTTTATTCTTGCATATGGCATTAAGTATAGATCTAATTTCAACTTTCTCCAAATGGCTTTCCGTTTGGCTCAGCACCATTTATTAAAAAGTTCACTTTTCCCTGTGATTTGAGATTCTCACCATCTCCCCACACAACCTCTCACTGCCCCCCACCAAGACTTGGAGGAGCATCTGAGCCGACAGCATGGCATGGCACACAAAGACTAACCGAACTATCGAGCTTCCTTCCGTGCAAGGATGCAACTGGGAGAATAATGCTCAACTCAAAGATCCAGGAGGGGGAAGAAAGGGCTGGAGAGGTCACAGTGCGATGGGAAGGCAAAAAAACAACCAAGGAAGCTGGATGGTGATGAGACAGAATGAAGCTGAGATAACAAGCAGCACAGGAGACAGAAACAGAAGAGTCAGTCCCTGGCATCACCTCAGCTCACCTGTCCCACTGCCACAAACTCTTCTGGCAGAAACAGCCCAGAAAACAAGCTCCAGAAATCCCGAGATGTCACTCCAGTCAGAATGGGCATCATCAAAAAATCTACAAACAATAAATGCTGGAGAGGGTGTGGAGAAAAGGGAACCCTCTTGCACTGTTGGTGAGAATGTAAATTGACACAGCCACTATGGAGAACAGTAAGGAAGTGCCTTTAAAAACTAAAAATAGGGCTTCCCTGGTGGCGCAGTGGTTGGGAGTCCGCCTGCCGATGCAGGGGACACGGGTTCGTGCCCCGGTCCGGGAGGATCCCACATGCCGCGGAGCGGCTGAGCCCGTGAGCCATGGCCGCTGGGCCTGCGCGTCCGGAGCCTGTGCTTTGCAACGGGAGAGGCCACAACCGTGAGAGGCCCGCGTACAGCAAAAAAAAAAAAAAAAAAAAAAAAAAAAAAAAAAAAAAAAAAAAAACTAAAAATAGAACTACCATACAACACAGCAATCCCACTACTGGGCATATACCCTGAGAAAACCAAAATTCAAAAACAGACATGTACCACAATGTTCATTGCAGCTCTATTTACAATCGCCAGGACATGGAAGCAACCTAAGTGTCCATCAACAGATGAATGGATAAAGAAGATGTGGCACATATATACAATGGAATATTACTCAGCCATAAAAAGAAACGAAATTGAGTTATTTGTAGTGAGGTGGATGGACCTAGAATCTGTCATACAGAGTGAAGTAAGTCAGAAAGAGGAAAACAAATACCATATGCTAACACATATATATGGAATCTAAAAAAAAAAAAAGGTTCTGAAGAACCTAGGGGCAGGACAGGAATAAAGACGCAGACGTAGAGAATGGACTTGAGGACACAGGGAGGGGGAAGGGTAAGCTGGGATGAAGTGAGAGAGAGGCATGGACATATATACTCTACCAAATGTAAAATAGATAGGTAGTGGGAAGCAGCTGCACAGCACAGGGAGATCAGCTCGGTGCTTTGTGACCACCTAGAGGGGTGGGATAGGGAGGGTGGGAGGGAGGGAGACGCAAGAGGGAAGAGATATGGGAACATATGTATAATTGATTCACTTTGTTATAAAGCAGAAACTAACACACCATTGTAAAGCAATTATACTCCAATAGAGATGTTTAAAAAAAAAAAAGAAAGAAATCCTGAAATGTGATCAATGAGAAAATATGCAGCCACAACAAAGGAAGAATTCTCCTCAAGTTAAAAAGATTTATTACAATTCTAGCCTTCATGTGAGCCCAGAACCCGGGGCTGGTCATGGGTGATTAAGTTGTCATGAGAGGACAGGACAGTGAACAAAGCCAGGCACGTGACATGAGTCCACCTCTCTTCGCTGGATCCCTGCTCCACAGAGTGGCTGCTGGCGGGTCCGCCTGTTCAGCCTCTGCCCCACTCACCCTGACAGTGCTCCAAGGCCAGGGCAGGCAGCCTCGTGACCCCTGAGCTCACAGCTCTGAGGCCGCCTCCACTCCCCCAGCACTGGAGGAGCATTCTAGGGTCAGGCACTATGGCTTTGACCCGATGGAGGGAGACACAGTGGTGGAGGAGTTGTCTCAAGGTTAAAAGGACAAGGCATGCATGTTCTTATATCCAAGGCCACGAACTGGCCACCCATGAGCCAACCAGATTTCCCCAGTGACAAGTCTGTTCGGCCCCTTCTGCCTGCTCAGTATTTAAAAAAATAATTCGTTGCCAATATTTAAAAATTGATTTCATATAAAAGTCTGGATTTCTGGCTTCTCGAGTGAAAAAGAAATTGAGAATATTTGGCAATGCTGGGCCATACTCTCCTGTGGTACTCACTAGCTATAGCTAGATAGCAGCTGTCCCTACAGACCAGATGTGCCCTTCCCAACTCACCCCACTCCCCACATCCCTGATTATACCCCCAGCTTGTGACTGGGCAGCAGCTGCCTCAGATCAGTTATGTTATACAAAGGAAAAAATGGAAGATGTGCCGGCAAACAACATGTTCCTCGTGGTCTCATCACGTACTGATGTCTTGCGCTTTGCCCTGCAGGTACCTGAGTTCACAGACTATCTTAAACACAGAGCATTCTCAGATATCTCTCCCATCACATGCCCTGCCTCTCCAGGATACACTGTGCCCCACTGTTAACTGGGCAAGTCTAGAAAAGAATACTAAATCATAGACGTTAATGGAGGAACAGACTGAGATCGACTCCTTCAGACCCTTCGTTGTAAGAGGGGGGTGGGAGTAAAATGAAAACTGTTAGTACTCTCACTCTGCTTTTAGGTCAGCGATGCACACAAGAAATCAATGAGAAAAATCATAAAGGTACTTCAGGAGACCAAGACTGGGTCAGCCTGAACGTGGGGTCACAAAACGTGTTAGCCCCCTTCCTTGACCATTTAGAAAATGAGTTGAGCTCTTAGAGAGAAAGCCATGGGGGTGAGGAGGAAAATGCAGTGGCCAGCCCAGTAGATGTCCTGGGCTGTCAAAAACCACCAGGCTCGGGGCTTTCCTGGTGGCGCAATGGTTGAGAGTCCGCCTGCCAATGCAGGGGACACGGGTTCGTGCCCCAGTCCGGGAAGATCCCACATGCAGAGCGGCTGGGCCCGTGAGCCATGGCCGCTGAGCCTGCGCGTCCGGAGCCTGTGCTCCGCAACGGGAGAGGCCACAACAGTGAGAGGCCTGTGTACCGCAAAACAAAAAAACAAAAAAACAAACAAAAAAAACCATGAGGCTCATTCTCCTTTAGGTTAGGGCTGCTGGCCCACACCTAAAAATTTTGTAGGTGGCATAAAATGACTTTCAGTGGGGGAGTGTCATCATTGTAGAAAGGGGCTTGAGAAAGGACAGAGAGTAGAATCTGGCCTTGGCCAACATAAGACAGAAGAAGAGGATGCCTTCCTACATCCCCTTCATTCTGCTGTGGCAGGTGCCACCTTATTTGCTCTTTAGGGAGGCGGAGATTTTGACACAGCCCAGATGCTCCCCGTTGATGCTTAGGGTGATCTTCGAGCGGTAGTTCCCACTGCTGAGCCAGCTGGGCAGCTCCAGTTCAGGCAGGAAGAAGTCAGACTTGGGAAGTGAGTAGGTACCCTGTGGGAAAGGCAGTGGACCACAGGTCAGTGAGAGCCTACAGATGGGACTCTCTCCTGGAGTGACCTCTAGGAATGCAGCTGCAAACCGCCCCTCCTCCCACCCTCCTAAGAGCCAGGTAGAGCACAGAATGTGACAGGAAAAGGACACCAGAGGTCAGATCGAGCTTCAGGTCTCCCATTCACAGTTGGATAAACCGAGGTCCCCAAAAGATAAGTGATTCAGGATAGATCATATCAGTTTACACCCACAGACATCCAGGTCTGCAAGAGAATGTCTCCAAACCCCATGTCTCTACTCTAGTCATGATGGGAATGCTCTCCCTTCCCTATACTTACTCGTTTGAAGGGACAGTGACAGGGAAGCCCATAGGTGTGCAGGGGTTCTGGGCAGGGATTCTCATCGGGAGTTAACACTTCAAGCACATTACAGAAGTTCTCGTAGGTGCAGCTGCCAAGTTGCTCCACACATGGGACTTTGACCCAAAAGCCAGCCACTTCCTTCTCCAGAGTTAGTACCACCTGGTGAGAGAGTTGGAGAAAGTGTAAAATTCCAAGGCAAACATACCAGTTCCTCCGCCTCTTTAAAAGGTCAGCCTTTTATTTTAACAGAGTCTTTAATTGGATGGGATCTGGGAGATATTCTGATCGAGAAATGACAGTATTGTGGCACATGCTCCAACACTATCCTTTCCTGTGCCCGTGGCTGACATTAATAATCAAATGTAACATTTTTCCCCCTGCACTGAACCACAGTCTTATAATTCTTTAGGGAGTCACTACCCATTGGTTGAAGTTGAAATGCACTTGTCATCTAACTGCTAATTGGCTAACTGTGGCACTGCTTCTAGACTTTCCTTCTCAGCCCAATCTTGGCTTCAGAACCTTTTCTTTCAGAGGACTTCAGGCAGCTACCACCAACTGATTGGAGTTGGTTACCAAGATGAAACCCATCTGCTATTCTTGGATCCTATTTTCTCTGTACAGCCATAGAAGACAGAACTGAAAACAATAGGAATTTACAGAGGGATCATTCTGGGATTGCTATTAGGAAGATCTTAACAATCATAGTGAAGTTACAACAGATGGAACTACCTGAAGAAGAGATGGGCTGCCTGGACCCTGTTGCGGAAGCTACAAAAGGACTCCTGCACCCAGAGAGAAGCTGGATGGGGAGACCTGTGAGTACTTCACACCTCTATGCTGCCACGATTCTGCTCCTGTTCTGGAGGTGGGGGCTGACCAGTTGTGCATGGCACGGGCTAAGCATTCACTAAGTATTAGCTGCCTGAGAGCCAAATGAGTGGTGCCTTAGGGACCATGATCGTATCCCCCCAAAGGTGTCAGGGAAGAGTGTCGGGAAAGGGCAGGAGGAAGTCTGATTCTCTGTGGGTGTAATGGCAGGAAACCACTCTCGGCTGTAACATCACAGCATTCTGTGAATCCCAGCCCCCAAGCTCACTTGATTCAGGGCTTTTGTTTCTAAGAGACAAATCCTGGATGGGCACTATTCCCCCTGAGCCTGCTGGGCTCAGACTGGCTCCCTGGGCTGTGGACTCAGTCTTCCAACTGCCCCAGGTGTCAGGATCCAGGTCCAGGAGGAAGGGATAAGTCCGCGCAGCCTGTATCCTGAGTGGACAAACTCAAATTTGCCTCATCCCACTCTGCTGACCCACATGTTATTCCCCACCCCGAGTCATGCACGGTCCCCTCCCAGCCCTCCTGTCTCCTCTCCTGCCAAGCCTGCTTCAACCCCTTTGCCTAGAAAGAGCTGAGGGCCTGGAGTAGAATGCTACTTCGGCCACTTCCTACTCTTGTGCCCTTGGGGAATTTCTTCTGTCTCCATTCCCTTATCTCCAAAATGGGATATTTTAAGAGTGTCTGCCTCTCTCACAAGGTCCCACTGAGTGAGACAATGCCTGTCAAACACTTAGCATAGTGCCTGAAATCCAAAAATTACTTCCTGCTGGACTTCTCCCCTCCACACCCCTCCTTGTTTTGCTAACACCCCAATGAAAATGGTTGAGCCAGTTCTGCCCTGAACAAGAAAGAACACCCAGCTGAGGGGACCAGCGGGGACCAAGTCCTGCCTGGGCTCCTCCCACCACACTGGAAGCCTGTGGGGCTGCATCCACCAGGAGCCAGGCCTCTCCCAGCCAGGACAAGCACAGCACAGGAGGTACTCAGCGGGGGCACCCCGAACTTAAGGCAACAGCCATGCCTGCCGTTTGGGAATTACAAACCATGGCTGATTTTCCAGTCCTTGTTCTCAGTCTACTTGTTCATAGGGCTCAGAAGAACAAGCAGGGGGAGTTCCCTGGGCGGTCCAGTGGTTAGGACTTGGTGCTTTCACTGCCATGGGCCCGAGTTCAATCCCTGGTTGGGGAACTAAGATCCCACAAGACGTGCGGCGTGGGCAAAAAAAAAAAAAAAAAAAAAAAAAAATTCAAGCAAAGCTGAGTAATAAAGGACCATCAATCCCTCTACTCCAAGACTACCTTAGCACCTCCACAGCTCAACCTAAATAAACCCCTGTGTCATGGGACCTGGTTCCACAAGACAGACAGAGGCACTGACGGGTAATGGAATCACGATCCCTGTACCCACCAGGGTGCTTGGGCAAGTCCCTTCCCCCCTCAGGCCTCTGCTCCTCCATCTTGACCATGGAGTATTTGGATCTCATGATCTTGAAGAGACCTACCAGTTCTGACATCCTAAGAGTCCAAGTTTCTTGCAAGTTGAAAACAATGACTTTTCTCTTGGCCTCTAGCTCAGGGCTAGGCACACAAGGCTCTAGATAAAGACCCACTGATAGGGGCTTCCTTGGTGGTGTAGTGGTTAAGAATCCACCTGCCAGTGCAGGGGACACGGGTTCGAGCCCTGGTCCAGGAAGATCCCACATGCCGTGGGGCAAATAAGCCTGTGCGCCACAACTACTGAGCCTGCGCTGTAGAGCCCACGAGCCACAACTACTGAGCCTGTATGCCACAACTATTGAAGCCCACGTTCCTAGAGCCTGTGCTCCACAACAAGAGAAGCCACTGCAATGAGAAGCACATGCACCGCAACGAAGAGTAGCCCCCGCTCGCCGTAACTAGAGAAAGCCCACACACAGCAACAAAGACCCAATGCAGCCAAAAATAAAATAAATTAATTAAAAAAAAAAAAAAAGACCCACTGTTGGCAACTGACTTGAAGGGGAGACATTTTGATGAGATCAGGGAAGGGGCAGTTATATCTCAATCACAGGGCTCAGGCAGGGGCATTGCAGGTACAGGACTTTAGAGGGGAAGAAAAAGGTAAACCATCAGGGCTGAAAGCTACATGTCTAAAAGCCTGAAATAAGTGTACATGCCAAATGTGGTAGCAATTTACGATTCCTGAGGATGGGGAAACCAAGGTCTCAGAGGCTGGAACTTGAGAGCTCAAAGAAGGGAGTTCTAAATTATGCCAAATCCTGTGGAACACATCAAAAGAAAAAGGCGTTCCTGGACAGACTCTAACCTTGCCCATGGCTCACAGAATCTGGCGAATCCAACTTCTAAAAATTGTAGCTGGCATCAAGTCCATCCAGGTTCCAAATGGGACTTTTTTTTCCTCTTAATTTTTTGTTATTTAATTTATTTATTTTTGGCTGCGTTGAGTCTTCATTGCTGCGCGTGGGCTTTCTCTAGTTGCGGCGAGCGGGGGCTACTCTTCGTTGCAGTGCCCGGGCTTCTCACTGCGGTGGCTTCTCTTGTTGCAGAGCTCGGGCTCCAGGGAAGCCCCAGATGGGACTTTTGATTGAAGAAATTTCACTTCAACAAGGTCAGAAGAGGAGGAGGTTTCTCTCTTGCCACTAACAGGTGCGTGGCCTGGACCAGTCACTCCTCTCTGGGCCCCAGTAACAAGGAGAGAAGCCATTAACCTTAAGAGCCCTTCAGGCTCATACAGTGCTTGCATCCTAGCAGCTCTCCTGGGGGGCGGGGTTCTTTGCTGTCAAGGGGAAAGTCCTGGCATACTCCCCTGCTAAAACTCCAAGCACTAATTCCACCTCCCTGCCAGAAAGAGCTCAGGAATAGGAAACATTAGACAGATAAGGACACCAGCCTTGAATGCTGACCTGGGGCAAGTTGCATCCTTCTCTGAGCTTCAGTGTCCCTTATCTGTAAAAGGAGACTCATCATCTTTTCTCCTACCCAAGTGGTGAGAGGCTTTCATTTAATAGCTAGTATGCACATACCCTAAAGAGATAAAGGAACCAAATCAAAACTATATACATAAGAGAAATGCAGGAGGAAAGGAAGGGGCAGTGGGAATCTGAGTCCAGTTTTAAAAAGCTCAACGGCCCAAATTTAGGACAGGTAATAAAGTACAGACTGACGATGGTTCAACTTAACAATTTTTCAACTTTACGATGGTACAGAAGCAATACACATTCAGTAGAAACTGTACTTCCTGTTATGAACTGTGATCATTTTCAGGGCTAGCAATATGCAGTTCCATTCTCTCTGGTGATGCTGGGCAGTGACAGGAAGCCACAGCTCGCAATCAGCCATGCGATCACGAGGGTAAACAACTTAAACCGTCCTGTACCCAGACAACCATTCTGGTTTTCACTTTCAGTACAGTATTCAATATTCAACACCTTATCATAAAATAGGCTTTGTGTTAAATGATTCTGCCCAACTGTAGGCTAATGTACATGTTTTGAGAGTGGTTCAGGTAGGTGAGGCTAAGCTGTGATGTGTCGTAGGTTAGGTGTATTAAATGCATTTTCGACTTAACGAGATTTTTCAACTTATGCTAGGTTCACTGGGACGTAAGTTGAGGAAGATCTATAATAGAAGATGGGTGGGGGGGAACCCATCTTAATGGCCTACAAAGAAGCCAGAAAAAGGCTGGGGGAAGAAAAACGAGTTTACCAGCTTTTTCCTTCCAAGTCAGTTGTACTGCATCAGTGTTCCTGGAAACTGATTTGCATGGCAGTGGCAGAAGAGCAAGCATGATGGCCAGCTCGCTAAAGAGCTCTTTGCTCCAGACTCAGTGGAGGTAGTGTAGAAATGTGACCCTGGTAGAAAATCACTTTAAGAACAGCGAAAGAAAATGCAGTGACCTAGCCTGGAGAAGACTCGGGAAGAGATGCTGGGCAAAGCAAAGCCTGAGAGCTGTTTGCACGTACAGGACTCTGTCTGGGTCAAAGAAGCCACAGGAAGAGATTGATACTAACGGAAATATTAACAAGGGCTAACATGTACCGAGCTGGTCTTGTGTGCCAGGCCCTGTGCAAGGAACTATCCATGTTATTAACTCAGTAATCGCTCAGAGAAATGTATGAGGTAGGGGCTGTGATTAACCAAGTCAAAGGGTAGTTTCAGGTACACAGATTCCAAATCAGAAATCCTTTTAAAGAGTCAAAAGGAAACTGGTGCCAGAAGAGATCTGCACCAGGACAGGCTGAAGGCATACAAGAATACAGTGTATGTCACAACTACTAAGCCCACATGTTCCGGAGCCCGCGTGCCACAACTAGAGAGAAGCCCCGTGCCCTGCAATGAAGAGCCCGCATGCCGCAACTAAGACCTGATGCAGCCAAATAAACAAATAAATATTAAAAAAATAATAATATGGTATAAAGGTAGCAATGCAAACCAGTGAGGAAAGGACTACAATATATGGAGTTGCAGTGGATACACAGAAAGTTTCTATTGTTCTGTATGAAAACATGCAAATATCCACCCCCAAAGCAGGCAACAGGCATGAATGAACTGGTTATTCCTAAACAAAAACACAAAAGGCAAATAAACTTATGAAAGGACATTTAACAAATCTATGCTTCTTTTGCTGCTCTGGGATTCCAGGATTCCAAAATTATTCAGTTCCCTGAGCATACATGCCTCAGGCCCTCCCTCTGGCCCATAGCACCTTCCCTCCAGCACCTCCCTGAACCTGCCCACCCCTGGGCTCACCTTCAGAGGATCTTTGAGGTACGCAGTGGTCCTGACCTCAGCACTGACGGTCATGTTCCCAGGAATGACAATGGGGTCAGGTTCCACAGTCAGGCTGTTGATCACCACAGGGTCCTTCCCCTCATCGCAGTTATCCCAGGAAAAGCTACTGAGCTGGGAGAGCTAAGTACAATAAGGCAGCAAGAAAAGAAGAGAAAAGAAAAGTTGACAAAAGGAACTGTCACAGGTTAGAAGGATTAACAGAGCAGTTTACTGACAGTGTGCCCATCGGCGAGGTACCTGCCCTCTATGAGCTTCATCTGCAACTCCACATCTGTAAACCCGGAATAACATCGGTCCTACCCATTCCATAGGCAGGACTAAACTAAAAGACAATCTCCTAAAAGTGTGCCGTGAACTATAGAGCACAGAATCACAGACCTTGAACTTCAAAATAGGAGACTAACCATATCCACCTTTGGTAGATACCTTCTCTGATCTCTCACCTCCCTGCTCTCCACTCCTCTCCAGCTAGTCTTGGCATCTCCTTAGAGGGAGGCTTTTGGAGGATTCGGCTTTGCAGCCCATGCCCAGAACCTTATTCACGTCACAGCCCAGGCCCAATCCAGGGCCAGGAACAATAGGGAACACAAAACACAGTGGGAAACATAACAACATCTAACACCCTACCCTCAAGGAGGCACAATTAGCCCAGGGAGGGACTAGGACACACCTGAAAAGATCCCCAGTGGGCCCTCTGTTGATGAACAATCCCTAGTGAACAAACTTGCACAATCCTAACCAGTGCTTTCTTTTTTTTTTTTTTTTTTTTTTTTTGCGGTATGCAGGCCTCTCACTGTTGTGGCCTCTCCCGTTGCGGAGCACAGGCTCCGGACGCGCAGGCTCAGCGGCCATGGCTCACGGGCCCAGCCGCTCCACGGCATGTGGGATCTTCCCAGACCGGGGCACGAACCCGTGTCCCCTGCATCGGCAGGCAGACTCTCAACCACTGCACCACCAGGGAAGCCCTAACCAGTGCTTTCTTAACTCCCATTGCGCATGCCCTGCCCTGTCCCACACCCCACGTCCTTCCCCTCCCCTCTGCTGAGCCATATCTCCTCCTCTTCCTCCACATCCCCCAAGAGGTCTCCTGATTCCTCATTCCACCATCGCGTCCAACTACACATGACCACTGACTCCCCACTCCCACAGAACCCTGTCTATGATCTTTAACACTTCCTATACCATGCAGACTCTGCCCACCCACTCACACCTTTCCCAGCCCCCTGAAGGCCATCTGCGAGAGACTTTCAGCATTCCCACCACGCACATCCCATCTTAGAAGGAAAACCTGCCAGTACCACGTCCCCAAGTTGACCCCCGTCATCAACACAGCCACGGGTAGGTGGGCCAAAAGAGAATACTTAACCCAGGCCAGGCGGACAGATTCTCTCTGCCTCCAATTTGGGAAGTGAGACAGAGGCAAAATCATTCAGAGGACTTTGGGCTTTGAGCCGTCATGGGGTCATAAGCTTTAAGTCAGAGCCAGAACACCCAGACTCATGACCAAGCCAAAGGGACAAGAACTAAGGGCTCTGCTGGTCTGTGGAAAAGAGAACAGAGTCGCCCCCTGCCTCCGGCCCCCTATCTAAATAGGCAGTGAGGGGGGACAGCCAGGGGCATGGTTTTAGACTAAGATATAGGTAAATCAAGGCTTTAGTTGGCAGACATGGCTTGAAATCATAGCTCGACCCCCATGTCATGTGACTCTACAGGCCAGTTTCCCCTTTGGAGCTGCAACTTCCACATCTTTTAAGTGCAGTCATTTCTGCTTTCCTCCCAGATCTGTTGCGAGGGTGAGAGCATGTACGTAAAGCTCATAACACAATGCCAGGCACAAAGCATGAGCTGGCTCCCTAAATGATAGCCATTAGACATCCCAGCCGCCACTTCCTGCCATTAGTTCCACGAGATTACCTGGAATAAACTTCCCTTTACTTGAGCTTCTTGAAATGGGCTTCTGTCCCTTGGAATGAAGCATTGGGCCATGACTAAGAAAGGCCTGATTCATCCCTGCATTGCCCACAGCCCCTTAGACAGGGTAGGTACCAACAAATGTTTCCTTCAACATTCATTGCGCAGATATTTATGAAACAGTGATCACAGGACCGGGGCCAAGGGCTGTTCACAGAGGTAAACAATTAGAAATGTGCCTGCCCTTCGGTGAGGGGCTTACAGTCCAATGTAAATAACTATTACCCACTATGATCTCTGGGTGCCATAAAAGAAACAAACAGAGGGTCGTGTTGAGAGTAACAAGACTCACTTAAATAGGGTGATGAGGAAGTTATAATCCTGCAGGATGAGGAGTCAGCCACACAAGTACTGAAGGAATGTCCAGGCAGAGGGAACATGGGCAAAGGCCCCGCACTGGGAAGATGCTCAGCTGCTCTGGGCCCTGCAAGGCCGGTGGGCTAGATGTAGTGGATGAGGCACCCAAGTAAGCTTAGAGGGGTGGCAGGGTCATTTAATTCCTGCCAGACCTCATAGGTCATCCTCAGGAGGCTGGATTTCCTATAAGTGCAATGGAACGCCATTGCAGGAGAGGGCCACGCTCTGGTTCATGGTTGAGAATGGACTGCAGAGGGTTAAGTTTAGAACACGGGAGATCAATTAGAAGGCCACTATCAAATGAAAGCATGCCTGGGATTAAGAGTTGGGCTGGAGGGTGGGTAGGAGGACTAGCCATCTTCTAGAGCTGCTTTCACAAATTCCAAGGCAGCCTGATTCACAGCGAGGATTGATTCCAGGCTGGAGGAAGTGTCCAGAGTACCCCGCTCCTCCCGCCCTCAGGCTCTGGGGAGACTTAACAAGGTGGTTTCTCGATGGCTGACTAGAGGCTTCTGTCGCAGTGAATTCTGCAGCTGAGTCCAGTCTCATCCGGAAAAGGAAGCATGATGGGTTAGCAATGCCCACTAAGGGCAGGCCTGGCACCAGATATCTGTCATCCCAGCCTAGGCTAACATGTGGGAAGAGGCAACGTATAGCAGAGGGCAAAGGCACAGCTGTGGAGGCAGAAATATGCGTCCAAATCACAGACCTGGATTAAAACCACACCTCAGCCGCTCTCACTAGCTGAGAACATGCGTCAGTTGACCCCTCTTGAGGCTCAATTTCCTCATATATTAAATGGGCATAACTATATCTTCTCACAGGGCTACTGTAAGAGTGAGAAGTTTGTATACAGAAAGTACAGGTCACAGCTCCTCAACACTGTCACGGCCATGAAAACACAAGTCTGAGAAACTGTCACAGACCAGAGGAGACTGGGGAGACAGGACAACGCATGCAATGTGGTGCCCGAGACTGGATCCTGGAACAGAAAGAGGATGTTAATGGGAAAACTGGTAGAATTCAAATAAAGTCTAGAGTTTAGCTAGTGGTCATGTACCTAAGCTGGTTTCTCAGTCTTGACAAATGTACCATGGTAATACAAAATGTTAACATTAGGGGAAACCGAGTGAGGAGTGTGTGGGAACTCTGTACTGTCTTTGCAACTTTTCTGTAAGTCTAAAATTACTCCCCTAAAAAGGTTTATTAGGGAAATAAAGAGCAAAGCACCTGGCTCAACACATAGCACACAGTATGTGCACAATAAATGACATTAGACAGTTATCAGAGAGTCTATTAGACAGTTATCAGAGAGTCTATTAGACAGTTATCAGAGAGTCTATTAAGTACCTATTTTGCACCCAGCCTGGGGCTACACATTGTCCCCTTTTATCTAAGGATCACCACAGCCCAGGGGCATGAGACTGGGTTAATGCTTTTGGAGGAACTGGAACTCCCCTTTTCCTGATGCTCAAACACTATCACCCCACAGCCTTCATGTGGCCCAGGGTTTCAGGGTAAGGTTCCGCATCACATGAGCCCAGAGAAGACGCGGTGATAGCAGATAAGAATGGAAAGTGCCCCTTGCTGTGTAACCTCAGATGAGTCCCCCATCCTCTATGGGGCTGGGTAAGGTGGGTGAACTCCCTGATGTCTCATGGCCTCTCTAAAACTGTCAATGTAAGACCCTCTGGTCTGGGACGGCATCCAGAGCCAAGACGTGTAGGAGAGCGGGGATGTAGGACTGGTTCCAGACTTAGCCACACCACCTCATAGTGGTCAGACCTGGAGCCAAGAGGAACATTCTCAACCTACACTCAGGGACTAACTGTGAACCCTCCGGGCCAATAAGGCCAAGAGTTCTTTGCTCCTCCATTCAATAGGCAAAATAGACTCCTTGCCCCTGGGGCAGGGTGAGGCCGAGCCCACTGGCTTCTGTCACTTTATGAGTTTAAGATATAAGAGCTTTTCCATCCACGGAAGCATTTCCCTTCACCCACAACCATCAAAGAAAGGCAGGTTGGCACTATCCAGCCCATTGTACAGATAAGGAGACCAAGGCTTAAGGAACCCAAATGCCACTCCCATGGATTAGAGACAAAGGAGGAATCAGAAGCCAAGCCTCCTAGTCCTATCCCACTTTCCCTCACACCGCCCTGTTCCTGGCTCTGACAAATATTTCCAAGGAGGTTGGCAGGAGGGGACCTAGGCTGGGCCTCTCTCTTTGACTGCTGCCAGAGATACCAAGTGTCTAGCCCCCAGGTATGCAGCAAAGAGGAACTAGGCTTCTCTACTTCTCAGCATGACAGAACTTCCCCTTTCCCAGGGTCTGGAGCACAGGGTGCGTGAGAAGATAAGGGAGAAGCTTGTAGGCTGTTGCCTCTGCATGCCTCACACCCAAGAGCAGGGCTGCACCTTTGTCGCCAGAGGAGCAAGTATGGACCTTCTGGCCTGAAAAGCCTCTCAAACCCACCCACCCACGAGGAGGAGCAGCGCCTCAGAGCAGTACAGAGGGGAGGGAAAAGGTTCCAGGCATTTTCATGGCGGAAAAGAGAGGGCACGTAAACGGGGCTCCGTCTCTGGGCCTGGGATTAGAGCCTTGGTCTTGCAGTTCCGTAAAATTTCACTCAGACGTTTGGAAAGAGGACAGGAGTACAGACGGGACTGAGATTAACCCTTCCAAAACAGTCTGGAGCAGAGCAAAGCCTTACAGCCCACCCCTCTGTACAGATGGGGAAACTGAAACCCGCAGAGAGCAAAGGACCCACTCAGAATCCCACAGTTAGTGACTTTGGGAGGCTCTGCTGAAAAGAAGTAATTCTAGAGACCGGAAAGGCCACCCCCATATCCCACCCCAGCCCGCACATCCCGAGCTGGGCTGGGATGCTGGAAGCAGCCTCCTAAAGGATAGGATGCTCACCCGGTTCGAGAAGACGCGTGCAGCAGCCGCTGGGCCGGCGAGAAGCAAGCCTAGGGAGATGAGGAGAGGAGCCTGCATCAGAGGGTTCATCGCAAAGGGTGAGTCCTCACCGGGTTAACTACAAGGTTCGTGGAGGCGACGACGCCTTTAAATGCCTGCCTGTATTGGTTATGCAAAGCTGTGCATTGCTAGGCAAAGCTGAATGCGGCCACTTCCCCGTGCGTCCCGTCCCCTCCGGATCTGAGATTTCGGGGCCGGGGATTGGACAGAGCTCTCCCGGATCCGCCCCCCAAAGGTTCCTCCTTTAGCCCCGCACTTCGCCCGTGGGCGACAGGCCCCGCCTTCAGTGGCGAAGGCAGAGCCTGAGGAGAAAAGGGGCGGGTTGAGTACGGGGCGGCGCGGGGCCGGAGCGCGAGGGAGGGGCGGGGCTGTTGTTTATGAACTCACGCTGTGAACCGTCGCTGCTGGAAGGGCCGTCATGTTTTCGTTCGCCCAAGTCCTTCTTGACAAAAATATCATGCTCCCTGTCGATACTACGCTTCCCCTTAGCTGTGTTACAAATCACTGTGTCTTTTAAATAATTATTTTAATGATAATGATAATTTTTAGTAAGTGCTTTAATGCATGCCAAGCGCTGTTAAGCACTTAACGAGGGAATCCATTTTTTTGCTCCACTTTACCACTGAGGAAACATACATGATAAAGCAGGTTAGCTTTGCCAAGGTCACACAGCTAAGAAGAGATAGAGCAAGGATTCTGCTTATATATACCTCATCAGCCAAGATTTCCCTAAGCTACTACACTTCGTAGTTGAGGTTTAATTTTCTTAAAAGCAATAGGGACCCTATTCCTGCCAAATTACCATTAGATTGTAAACCCCACAAGGGGTGGAACCATGACTTCTGGTCACTAGTAATGTGACACATAATAGGCAATCTTTGTTGAGTAAATGAACGCATCAATAGAATTTAAAACAACCTAATCATCTTTTAAAAGAAATTTTTAATTTTGGAATTAATTTTAGATTACAGAAAAGTTGCAAAAATAGTGCAAAACTCTCTCCTAGTTTCCCCATTGTTAACATTAAGATATAAGGGTATTTTTTTATAAAAACTAGGAACCAGCATTGATGTATTAACTAAGCTCTAGACTTCACCTGATCTTTTAATATGCTTTTCTAATTGTACACCTTCCTCCCATTCTGATAATCCCTTCCCTCTCTCATCTAGCACAACCTCTTCATTATACACAAGTGCAATTTCAGGCCCCCTGAGTGAGAGGACTTGTCCAATGTCACATAGCAGAAGCAAAACTAGAACTCACTTCTCCTGAGGCTGTTCCCTCAGAGGTATAAGTGGTGTCAAACTAATGAAAGGGTTCATGCAATCAAGCACACATCTCGGTAGAAGGTTGCTGCTAGTCACAAAGAACAGATATCTTAGTCAATGGTTTTAGTGCTTTTCTAATTACAGGAAGATGCAAGAATCAGGTTCATAAAAATTCTTCCTGAACATATCTAAATATGTAAGGCCTGTTCTGTCAGTTTTCCCAGAGCACAGAGTGTCTCATCCTAATCTCCTCCCTGAACCCCTTTCAGGCTGCACTGTAGGTAGAACTGGATGGTGGGCAACATTCTTTGTTTTACTCTTTACTTGCGGATTGCTTTTCTTGAATAGACCCTAGTTTTTGTGGAGGTGGGGTAGGGTTATAGGAATGGGGGCAGGGCCTTTATTTTGTCTGACTTGAATCTATAAATATTTTTTGAATGAGTGAATAGCTTAGTACTGGGAGGTAGTTTGTTGCTGTTATTATTATTATTATTAATCCTTGTTTTGCAAATGAGGAAACTGAGCCCAGAGAGGTTAAGGCCCCTGCTCAGGCTCTTACAAGACAAGCCTGGGTCTGCCTGACTGGAAGCAAGCACCCTGAACAAGCTACTGTCCTGTTCTTTCTTGCATCTTCCTTATGGTCTTGGTTTCCAGTCACTGTGTCTCTGGCTTTGCACAATCTCCTCCAAAGCCCTCCAGATGGAGATGTCAGGCACTCTAATTCCCAAGGGATGTGCCCCCTCATTGAGAGGTTCTCCTAAGTGGCCAGGAGATTTGACCTTTTACTGCCCAAGACCATTGACTTCTTGTGTGAAGGAGTGTGCCTGAGGCTGAGAGAATGGAGACTTCAGGAGCTGGGAGGAAATGATGTAGGGCTGCACCCCGAAGTCCTGCAGTCCTTGCAGTCGCCCAGCCATGAGACTGAAGAAAGAACCCAGAGGGAGTCAGGGGCAGAGGCATCAACTATTGGACAGGGAATCTTGCAAGTCAGAGGCAAATGTCCTGGAACGACCCCCCACTGTGTACGGATGGCAGCTGGCAGGGCACAGCTGCAATCTCCGCTACACAGGGGAGGAGGAGGCTATTAGTTACAGGGGGCATGACGTCAGAAGGGCTCCTTAGTTGCCAGGGGGACTGTTGGAGCCTCCCTCCCTCCCCGCCCAGCTCTTTGGGTTAGTAACCCTTGCAAGGGGGCCACTGTTTCCTGTTGATAACTGAACATACTGGAGCCGTTCTACTTCGAGGACTAGAAACATCATTAGCTGCGTGTCCAGCCGATCATGCAGGTAGTTGCTGATTAACCTTTCACCTTATACATATACACAATGGAATATTACTCAGCCATTAAAAAGAATGAAATAATACCATTTGCAGCAACAGGGATGACATGGAGATTGTCAGTCATACTGAATGAAGTTACGTCAGACAGAGAAAGAGAAATATCAAAGGATATGCGGAATCTAAAAAGAAATGATACAAATGAACTTATTTACCAAACAGAAACAGACTCACAGACTTAGGAAATGAACTTATTGTTACCAGTGGGGAAGGGTGAACAGAAGGGATAGTTAGGGAGTTTGGAATTGACAAAATAAAGGCCCTGCCCCCATTCCTATAACCCTACCCCACCTCCACAAAAACTAGGGTCTATTCAAGAGATGTGTGCTTGATTGCATGAACACTTTCACCAGAATTACACATATACTGACCTCTCCCCCAACTCCCTCCACCTCTTCAGAGCAGTTCCTCAGGACTGAGAGGCTGTCTCCTCGGCTACAGTCCTCAGTAAGTCCCCAAAGAAAACTGAAACTCACAACTCTCATTTTTGGGTTTGTTTGATTGGTTGTTTTTTTTTTCTTAGTTGACAAGACAAACAAGATACTATCCAAGAGTATTAATACCAAAAGACAAGAAATCAGGTTAAAGTAATACAAAGTGCAGGTGGTCAGCATTCTTGAGTCTAATAACTCTCAGACCATCTGGGAGAAATAGAAACATCTGGGAGAAGAGCCATTGTAAAATTTTAAATGGTCCAGACCATCAGGCCATCATTCTTAGCCAGGACTGCACACTGCACTTCTCTGCAGGGCGTTTACAATTCCCAATCGCCAGGCCATACTCCAGACCAACTACACCTAAATCTCTGGAGGTGGGACCCAAGGTTGGTTTTTTGTTTTTTTTTTAATCCCAGATGATTCAAATGTATGACCAAGGTTGACATAAAGCACCTGGCATACAATAGACGCACATGTACCTAAAAGTGGCAATTACGGGACTTCCCTGGTGTTCCAGTGGTTAAGACTCCACGCTTCCACTGCAAGGGGCGCGGGTTCGATCCCTGGTCAGGAACTAAGATTCTGCATGCTGCATGGTGCGGCCAAAAAAAAACCCAAACAAACAAAAGTGACAATTACTAAAATAAGACCATTATCCTTGAAGAACCCACATTCCAGGAGTGATGGGTTGCAACTTGAAAGTTGTTGCCACTCTAATGTTCATCATCATGGGCTTCCTGGAGGAGCAGCTGGGTCTGAGCCCTGGAATAACATGGCTCAAGATGACCTCCCAGCCTTGCTTGTGTGTGATTGGAGACCCAGTGTGAGCGTAAAGCCTGGTGTGGGAAGTGCCCTTGTTGCTGAACCCAAAGGTCACGCACCAGGCCAAACAAACTGAAACATTGGAGTGTGGAGCTGAGAAAGTTTTATTGCAGGGCCAAGCAAGGTGAAGAGGCAGCGCCTGCTCAAAAGACCAGAACCTCCCAGTGGTTTTCAGGGAATAGTTTTTAAAGGCAACATTTGGGTGCCGGCTGCAGGGTGCATGACTTTCTTCTGATTGGTTGGTAGTGAGGTCACAGGGTGGTGTCCCAGGAATCTCAACCATCAGCCTCCTGGCTCTGACCAGTCTGGGGTCTCAGCATGTCCTCACCACCCTCCATCTGGGTGGGAGCCTTAGTTCTTGCAGAACAACTCAAAGACATGTGTCAGAGTGTTGTGTCCATCCCCTGAGAAGCTAGGACTCTGTTTCATCGCTGACGTACTTTTTGTTGGCTACTTTTCCTTTGTTTTTGCACTCCCTCACTTCCCTGAATCTGCTTGAATCTGCTCTTTGGAACTCAGGGAAGGTCTAGGAGACTAAAACCCTTTTTCTACAAACAAGAAACGGGGGACATAGAAAGGTTGTTGTACCCGGGAGTGTCCCTCAGGGTCCTGCTCAATTTCAGATTTAGTGAGGAATGCTTACCACCTCAAATGCATGTGAAGACGTCACAGACGGCAACACAAGCCTCAAATATCATTTGTTTGTCTATGTAGTGTTTCTTAGAATTTTTACTTTTTTTTTTAATTGAAGTATAGTTGGTTTACAATATGTTAGTTTCTGATCCAGAAACTATATACATATAGTGATTCAGATGTATATACATATATATGTATGTATTCTTTTTCAGATTCTTTTCCATTATAGGTTATTACAAGACATTGAATATAGTTCCCTGTGCTATACAGTAGGACCTTGCTATTTACCTATTTTATAGATAGTAGTGTGTGTAGTTGGTTTTTACTTGGTTGTCAGTGTATAATAAAAGCAGGTGATTTCTCATTAAATTATGGACTTCCAGCTTTCCTGAAAAACTCAGAGAATCTGGAAACACTGACCTGCATTTCTACAGGGCAACAGTCTGTTGAAGCTGAGTTGTCACTGATGGGATTCTGCAGCCTCCAACAGCCCCTACAAGCTGTGCATCTCTCACTTTTGTTACTGCCTGGTCTCTGTGGGTTTCAATCCCAAATTTAGCCTGGACCTCTGGTTTTAAAATCTTAACTCTTTTTGTTATTAAAGGGTATTTTTTTTTTTTTTTTTTTTTTTTGCGGTACGCGGCCCTCTCACTAATGCGGCCTCTCCCGTTGCGGAGCACAGGCTCCGGATACGCAGGCCCAGCGGCCATGGCCCACGGGCCCAGCCGTTCCGCGGCATGTGGGATCCTCCCGGACCGGGGCACGAACCCGCGTCCCCTGAATCGGCAGGCGGACTCTCAACCACTGCACCACCAGGGAGGCCCTAAAGGGTATTTTTTATTTATTTAAAAAAATTATTTACTTACTTTATTTATTTTTGTATGCATTGGGTCTTCTTTGCTGCGTGCGAACTTTCCCTAATTGCGACGAGCGGGGGCTACTCTTCGTTGTGGTGCACGGGCTTCTCATTGCGGTGGCTTCTCTTGTTGTGGAGCATGGGCTCTAGAGCACCGGCTCAGCAGTTGTGGCGCACGGGCTTAGTTGCTCCGCGGCATGTGGGATCTTCCCGGACCAGGGCTCAAACCCATGTCCCTTGCACTGGCAGGCGTATTCTTAACCACTGCACCACCAGGGAAGCCCAAGGGTAATTTTTAAAAAGAAGGTAAAATCATAACTCTCGTACAGATATGAAATGCAGTAGTGATTTTATTTTTAACTCCTTCAATGAGGGAACCTGTGAGATGTTACAACCAGTGCAAAGGAGAGTTCAAAGAACAAACACAAGTATGGATCAGGAATATTGAGATAAAAGTAGAAATGGAGGCAAAATCAGCCTCTTCCATAGTGGGGCAGGGAAGTCAATTTAACCTCCACAGGACAAAAATGAAATGTCTATAGGCAAAGATTATTTTCTATTGTTATGGGTTATCTACAACTTCAGATGTAGATAACCTTCAATGACAGACACAGAGTCTCCACAGAACCAGAAGCAGATATGTAGAAGGGTATGCTCTAGACAATGAAGAGTTTTCCATTGAAGTCAAAAATTTTCTCTCAGTGGTAATGGTATTTCTTTTTTTATATATAAATGTATCTATTTATTTATGGCTGCATTGGGTCTTTGTTGCTGTGTGCGGGCTTTCTCTAGTTGTGGCGAGCGGGGCTACTCTTCATTACGGTGCACGGGCTTCTCATTGTGGTGGCTCCTCTTGTTGCGGAGCACGGGCTCTAGCCGCGCAGGTTTCAGTCATTGTGGCACACGGGCTCAGTAGTTGTGGCTCGTGGGCTCTAGAGCACAGGCTCAGTAGTTGTAGCACACGGGCTTAGTTGCTCTGCGGCATGTGGGATCTTCCCGGACCAGGGCTCAAACCCATGTCCCCTGCATTGGCAGGCGGATTCTCAACCACTGCGCCACCAAGGAAGCCAAGGTAATGGTATTTCTGACTTAAACAATGCCTTTAACCTTACCGGGCCTCAGTTTCCCCATTTGTAAGAAGGTCCGATTAAACTAGATGACCTCCAAGTTCCCTTTCAACTTTGAGAGTCTGTCTACATAGTAGAAAACTGGAAGGAACACTAGAAGTTATTTCATCTCCTCTGACTAGCCCATTTTAGAGATCAAGAAATTGAAGCCCAGGGAGGGACAGACCTTGCCGAAGGCCACCCAGCTGAAATGGGATGAGAATCCAGGTTTCTGGCCTCTCGGCTCAGGGCCACACCCCTGGGCAGAATTGCAAAGCTAATAAGAGCACGAACCCCTTTCTCACCTCACCCTTCTGAAACCTGAGAGCAGCTGGAGGCCTGACAGTGCCTTGGGGAGCAGGGGTTGGACTGGTTGGGCAGGCCCAGCAGGGCTGGGAAAGGTGCCAAGGGAAGGCCCAGGGTGGGAAGCCCCACCCAAATTTGCATTGCCTTGATACCCCCAGATTTTCATCTCATTAGAGCCTTTGCCTGGAGCTGTGATTCTCAATGCTGGTTACACACTGGAATCACCTCGAGAGCTTTATTTTTATTTATTTATTTATTTAATTTAAAAATTTTGGGCTGCATTAGGTCTTCATTGCTGCGCTCGGGCTTTCTCTAGTTGCGGCAAGCGGGGACTACTCTTCGTTGTGGTGCGCAGGCTTCTCATTGCGGTGGCTTCTCTTGTTGTGGAGCACGGCCTCTAGGTGCGCGGGCTTCAGTAGTTGTGGCATGTGGGCTCAGTAGTTGTGGCTCGCGGGCTCTAGAGCGCAGGCTCAGTTGTTGTGGCGCATGGACTTAGTTGCTCTGTGGCATGTGGGATCTTCCCGGACCAGGGCTCAAACCCGTGTCCCCTGCATTGGCAGCCGAGTCTTAACCACTGCGCCACCACGGATGTCCCTAAATCCTTCTTTTTAATGGCTGTAGCACCTGGAGAGCTTTAAACAAATCACTTGGGAGCCCAGGCCCAGACTGCTGCCCATGATGGGACACATGCAGCAACATTTTTTAAAGTAACCCCCAGAGGATTCCAAGGTGCAGCCAACTTGGAGAACTACTGGACTAAAGCAGCTTTTCTCTAGTGGTAATACACATGCAAACACCTGGGATCTCATTAAAATGCAGATTATGATTCAGCAGTGCTGGGCAGAGCCCAGGAATTTGCATTTCTAAGAAGCTGATGATGAGGCCAAGGCTGTTACCCAGAAGACCACAGAGTAGCAAGGGTCAGTACCAGACACTGTCTCCACCACTGAGTTGCAGGGTTGGGATACAGATGGAGTCACTATTTCCTTCCAAGGAAGGCATCTGGTGAACTTTCCCCTTCTCCTCTGTTTACTGAAACCCAGCAGAAAGGACAAAGCCTCAGCTGTTCGCAGGTTCTCACTCTACACCTCATCGCCCTACTGCTTGTAGAGGCAGGATGGATTCCATGATGTCTGAAGGTCAGTCCACATGCAGCATCCTTTGGTTCTGTGAAGTGTCTAGCTTCAGTGAGTTTCTCAAGGAGAGCTGGGTGAATCCAAGCAGGCTGTCCTGAAGCCTGTTCTTTGAACAGGTCTGCTCAACCTTTGCTACCCTTCCTCCTGATTCCTTCCCTGCCCCTTGTCTGGTCTCCAAAGTGGTGCTAAAGATAATTTGAGTTTAACAGACCCTGACTGTTCTGTTTTTTTGTTTTTGTGGTACGCGGGCCTCTCACTATTGGGGCCTCTCCCGTTGCGGAGCACAGGCTCCGGAGGCGCAGGCTCAGCGGCCATGGCTCACGGGCCCAGCCGCTCCGCGGCATGTGGGATATTCCCGGACCGGGGCACAAACGCGTGTCCCCTGCATTGGCAGGCGGACTCTCAACCACTGCGCCACCAGGGAAGCCCGACCCTGACTGTTTTTGCCAGTAATTTTTCAACCAAGGGCAATCCTACTGACTTATCAGGAAGGAGGGCAATACTTAAGAACCTTACTTGTCTGATGACTCCCACCAGGGGTGGGGTTAAGGGGGAGGGTATGAGGATCTTGTGCTTTCTGAGGGCTTGGGACCGGGACTCAGGGACAGGCTCGCAATGCGCTGGCAACAGATTTCAGCCGGGCAGCACCACGGTCAAAACTCCTTCATGGGGACCTTGACAGTTGAAACCGAGTCCGCCTAAAACTGAGTTCCCTCTCTATCCAAAACTTTATTCCCTTTCTTGTCCCCTCTGACCTCAAGGCTGTGCTAACTGAACACTAATCAGCTAGAGTCAGATAACTAAAATTGCTGTTGTCGATAACATGTTAGCATTAGCTGGGCAGAGCAATGCCAATGTCCCGACCCTAGGCTGTAAAACTGAATCGGCCAGCACGCAGAGTACTCACTCATATTGCTCCAGGTGCCTCGCACAACTGCAAGGCTGGGCAGAAATGTGAGTGAGGGCGTCAGCCGCCACCTGTAGTACGTTAATTATGCCAGCAGGGGGCGACAGCTACCCAATTCGGGCTTCTTGTTTCCTGACACACTGGCCCAGTGTGGACAGACCCGATATTTCAAGAGAAGCTGGAAATCCAGATTTTTATGTGACTGTTTCAAATCGTTAAGGACTGGGCAGCGAATTAAGATCCTAGTAAAAGACGGCATGGGTCTGCAGGACAGATGTACCCTAAAGAACCCCAGTGGGCACTCTCTGAAGTTTTGAGTGTGGGATCCTGAATTCATTCAAGAATGCCAGCGCTTTACATCATTGTCAAGGGCCCGCATTTGACATGTGGGGAGACTGAGGTTCAAAGAAAAAAGGGACTTGCCCAGCTTTGTTAGGGCAGAGCCGAGAGTTGGAGTCGGGCGTCCTGATTTCTGGTCCAGGTCTTCTTGCGGTGGGAAGCTTTCCCACCAGAACCCTGGGGTCCTCAGCGACACAAGATTCTATAGCTCCGGCAAGGGCGGGCTCCGAGAGCTGGTCCTGCCCAGGGGAGCCCTGACGGGGCTGGGGAGGTCGCCAAAGCCCAAGGGCAGGAGGGGGAGCCAGAGTTTATTTTTAGCTGCCTAGAATGTGCTTCCAAGCCTTATTTAGACATCAGGCGGCAGGGTGAGCTGGAGGCAGCAGGGGCGGGGGAGGAGATGGCTGCCTCCCCCTCCCCGGGCTCCTCTTACAACTGCTCTTCCCTGCCTACCCCTTATCATCCTTTCTGGGGGCTCTGGGGCTGCTCTAAATAGCAGCCCTTGCTGGCATGGGCGCTGTCCTGCTCCGGCTGGCTGGCTGGCTTCCTCTTCCACCTCCACCCCTTTCTCCCCATTCCCCACAGTCCCACAGAGAAATAGAACTCCAGGGTCCTAGAATGTTTTCATCTTCTGCGGTCACAGATCCCTCTGAGAAGCTGTAGTAATTTACGGTGGTGGCTTACAGCTTATTTTGTGGAGTCTCGTGCACCTGGGTTCGACTCCAGTATATGACCCTAAGCGAGTCCTTACACTCCCCAAACCCAAGTTTCCACTTCAGTACAGTGGAAATACTAACCCCTCCAACCTCCCTCATGGTTCCTGAAGATTAAATGTGATGAAATATGTACAGACCTTAGCTTGCTGTAACAAATCCTCCATAAATGATGGCAATAGTGATTAAAGCTACAGACCCTCTACCCAGAAAAAACCTGAATTGCTCATACATGCAGAGCTGTAAATGTAATTTCAGGAGGTTCAGGCAGCCTCTGAGGCCTGCTGATCCCAGTCCAACTTCGGACCCCATCCAGCTAATTCATCCATTCATTCATTTGTTCAACGAACCCTTGCTGGGAATGTTCTGGTGGTCCAGTGGTTAGGACTCCACACTTCCACTGCTGGGGGCCGGGTTCAGTCCCTGGTCAGGGAATTAAGATCCCGCAAGCTGGGCTTCCCTGGTGGCACAGTGGTTGGGAGTCCGCCTGCCGATGCGGGGAATGCGGGTTTGTGCCCCGGTCCCGGAGGGTCCCACGTGCCGCGGAGCGGCTGGGCCCGTGGGCCATGGCCGCTGGGCCTGCGTGTCCGGAGCCTGTGCTCCGTAATGGGAGAGGCCACAACAATGAGAGGCCCGCGTACTGCAAAAAAAAAAAAAAAAAAAAAAAAAAGATCCCACAAGCTGTGTGGTACGGCCAAAAAATATATGTATATATACTGTAGGAGTTTTTAAAATTTACAAAAACAAAACAAACAAAAACCAAATCTTTGCTAGTGCTTACTCCATGCCAGGCACTGGGTAAAGTGTGGGGTGGGGAGATGTGAGGCTAGAGAAGTGAATGTATGTGAATTATCCAGGGTCAAAATGCAAATCGATAGCAAGCCAAGGATCAGAATGAAAGTCTCTCTCTTTTCTAAAACAACTTTCTTGAGGTATAAATGATATATAAAAAAAAGGTACATATTTAACATACATGATTAGATGAGTTTGGACATATGCACGCACCCCTGATACCATCACCACAGGCAAGGTAATAGACATGGCCATCACTTCCGAAAGTTTCCTTGTGCCCCTTTGTTTTTTGGTTTCGTTTTTGTGGTAAGAACACGAAACGTGAGATCCACTCTCTTAACAAGTGTTTCAGAGCACAATACTTTAGTATTGTTAACTGCAGACCCTATGTTGTACCACAGATCTCTAGAACCACCTTTCCCTGCTTCTCTGAGACTGTTTGAGATACAAGTGGAATCATGCAGTATCCTTCTGTGCCTGGTTTATTTCATTTAGCATAATGTCCTCCAGGTTCAGCCATGTTGTCACAAGTGGCAGAATTTCTCTCTTTAAAGGCTAACTAAACTTTGGTTGTATGCATACAACCATTTATCTGTCAGTGGACATTTGGGTGTTTCCATATCTTGGCTTTTGTTAATAATGTTTCAGTGAACATTGGGAGTGCAGATAACTCTTCATGGTCCTGATTTCAATTCTTTTGGCTATATACCCAGAAGTGAGACTGCTGGATCATATTACCATATTTTTTAATTTTTTGAGAACTGTCCACATTGTTTTCCATAGGGACTGTACCATTTTACATTCCCATCAACGTGTACTAGAATGAAAGTCTCTTGAATGCCAATCTTTTTTTTTTTTTTTTTTTTGCGGTACGCGCGCCTCTCACTGTTGTGCCCTCTCCCGTTGCGGAGCACAGGCTCCAGACGCGCAGGCTCAGCGGCCATGGCTCACGGGCCCAGCTGCTCCGCGGCATGGGGGATCTTCCCAGACCGGGACACGAACCCATGTCCCCTGCATCGGCAGGCGGACTCTCAACCACAGCGCCACCAGGGAAACCCCTTGAATGCCAATCTTGATTCCTTTGAGGAAGAACTACTGTCTCTGAAGGGGTACCACAATAAATACCCCTTCCAGTCACAATCACAGTGGATCTGAGCACCCATTCCCCCAGGACCCCTATCTCAGCAGGCCCTTGCAGTACTTTCTCCAACATGCCCTATCAATGTTAGCCTCTCCTTGCATACCTCCCACAATGGGGACCTCACTCCCTGTCAAGCCAGACCCCTGAATCTTGGACCAGTTGGAAGGTCTTCCTTCCCAAGGAGCTGGACCCCACATTCCTGGGCTTCCCTACCTACTAGTTCTGGTTTTCCAGGACAGCTCGGAACACTGTTCATCTTCAAGTGCTCTGGATGCAAAAGTGTCCTAAGGAAGGAAGAGTGGAAATGGGGTGACCTGGAGATCTGATCTCCTTCCACCTTGCCCACCTTCCAAGCCCTGCCTGAACTTGGGCTCTCCCAGCAATCCAGGTTCCGAGGCTCCCTCCCTCTGCAGCTACTTCTTTAAGAAGTACTACAGAGGCTGGTCCTTGCTACTGTCCTTGGATCCTGTCCAAGGCGCTGATTTAAAAGGTATTGCAACGTTTCTTCAAAAACAAACGTGTTGAAACCCAAGGCCCTGGTAACCACAGCACTGCTGGCTGCTACAGCCACTTCCCAGGCCAAGAGGAAAGGAAACTGCCCACTGCCTACCCCACGGCACCCAAGCTCCGCTGCCTCCTTTGCAGTACCTGCCTCATTACCATAGTATCTTAGGCTGGGAGCCCAGTGGGGGCAGGGCCAGAGTTGGACCTGAGGGCTGCAGGCCTTCTGGACCGAAGTGCCTTTAGGAACCGCCCCGGTTCCCTCCTGAACCATTCCAGGAGATGTTTGACGGCTCCAGGAGAGAGCTTTCTGTCTGCCCTCCACCTGAGTCCCCAGAGTGACCGTGAATAATGCCAATCTGATCGTGCCACTCCCATTGCCCACAGTATAAAGTAAGAACGTCTGAGAAAACCATAATTCAAAAAGACTCATGTACCACAACGTTCATTGCAGCTCTATTTACAGTAGTCAGGACATGGAAGCAACCTAAGTGTCCATCAACAGATGAATGGGTAAAGAAGATGTGGCACATATATACAATGGAATATTACTCAACCATAAAAAGAAACGAAATTGAGTTATTTGTAGTGAGGTGGACGGACCTAGAGTCTGTCCTACAGAGTGAAGTAAGTCAGCAAGAGAAAAACAAATACCGTATGCTAACACATATATATGGAATCTAAAAAGCAAATCAAAAAAATGGTCAGAAGAACCTAGGGGCAAGATGAGAATACAGACGCAGACCTACTAGAGAATGGACTTGAGGGTACGGGGAGGGGGAAGGGTAAGCTGGGACAAAGTGAGAGAGTGGCATGGACATATATACACTACCAAATGTAAAATAGATAGCTAGTGGGAAGCAGCTGCATAGCACAGGGAGATCAGCTTGGTGCTTTGTGACCACCTAGAGGGGTGGGATAGGGAGGGTGGGAGGGAGGGAGATGCAAGAGGGAAGAGATATGGGGATATATGTATATGTATAGCTGATTCACTTTGTTATACAGCAGAGACTAACACACCATTGTAAAGCAATTATACTCCAATAAAGATGTTAAAAAAAAAAAAAAGAATGTCTTGGTCAGGGACCTCCCTGGCGGTCCAGTGGTTAAGACTCTGCGCTTTCACTGCAGGGGTCATGGGTTCATTCCCTGGTCGGGGAACTAAGATCCCACATGCGGCATGAGAAGGGCCTTCGAGGCTGTCCTCTCCATCTGTGTCCCACTCCTTCCCTAACCTCACCCAGTACTCCAGCCACACAGAGTGGCTGAGCCCCGCTAAAAACCAATGCAGTACTGCTCACTGGGCACGCATGTTCTCTCCACTTTCTTTTTTTTAAAATTTTATACATATATGTATACATAAGTATGTATGTGTGTGTGTGTATATATATATATATATTGCAAAATGATCAGCACAATAATGTAAGTTAACACAGTCATCCCCTCACAGAGTTACACTTCCCCACTTTCTTGACAAGAAGAATCCTGGCCTAATCTACACAGCCCAGGTCAACCATCACATCCCTGAGGAAGCCTGCCCTTCCCTTTCCTCCCAGATAGAGTTCGTTACTCCTTTTGCTTCCATGGTATTTTTCCATACCCCTTGTTACATTATTTGTCTACCTAAACCAGAAGCTATGTAACCTCCTGCAAATATTTTGTTTAGCTTGCATGATGGGGTGTGTGTGTGTGTGTGTGTGTGTGTGTGTGTGTGTGTGTGTGAAAGAGAGAGAGAGAGAGAGAGAGAGAGAGAAATTTTACATTAAAAAAAACCCCAGATTTCTAATTTCTCTTGACAAATCGGAAGGTCAGGCCAGCTTGGAGTTTCACTTCCTTCTAACAACCATCCACCGCAACACATCCACTTGTGCTCCTTTTAGAGGGGTGTGTGGCCCCAGTTTAACCCCACCCCTGTCTTTTGCCCTCTTCTCATTTACGTACCTGCCCAGCCTTGTAGACAGTTAGGCTTTAAGCCTTGGAGCTGGATCATGCTTCTCATGTGTTCTGTTCCCGTTTACAAATATTCCACCTCCTTGTCCCCATAAACCGTTTAGCTGTCCTAGAAATTCCAATATGTTGGCAAAGAGTAAATGAATAGAATCAGGTCAATAAAGAATATAAATGTCACAAATTCCTTTGTTAAATCGTGTGCTCCAATTTTTGACTTGGAAAACAGTCCCTGCCTCACCGTCTTCCAACTCTCCCTGCAGTTAGTTCCCTGTGGGTAAGATGCTCCCATTGGAGTGGAGCAAGGAAGGTGGCACAGGGCAGGAAACACGAGTTTTCCAGAAAGGAGAGGTTTAGGGCAGTTATCTGTTCAAAAAGGGTTGCTTAAATTTTGATTACATAGCAAATGATATAGGTGGAAAAATATTCATTTTTCAAATGAGATGGGCTGGTGGAAACTGGGATTGCACTAAAAATATACAGTAAGTTTGTTTGGAACCAAATGGAATTGAGAACATGATGTTGGGTGGGAACGTGCGGAAGGTGCAAACAGTCTGGGGCATACAGGAGGGGACAGGTAGATGGCCGACTTCCAGCCAGACAAGTCAATATCCATCCTTGATATAGGTAGGCCCGGAAAGCTCAGCTAGTGTTGAAGTCCTGCTCATTCAATTACATTTTTAAAATTTTTTGATATTTATTTATTTGGCTGTGCCGGGTCTTAGTTGTGGCATGCGGGATCTTCGTTGCGGTATGCGAACTCTTAGTTGCGGCATGTGGATCTAGTTCCCTGACCAGGGATAGAGCCCGGGCCCCCTGCATTGGGAGCGTGGAGCCTTAGCCACTGGAGCACCAGGGAAGTCCCATGATTCAATTACATTTAAACGAACAAGCTGATCATCAGGGGACTCTATCTGGAAGGACTCACCCTTAGTCCCTAGATGTGAGATGGCTCAGGGCCTGGCTCAGAACCCATGGAACAGTCCTCTGTGTGTCACAGGAAGGGCACGGTTAGGAGTGGCCTGGAAACCAGACACTCAGCCCAGCCAAGGATGTCTCAAACATGGAAAATGGGGCTTACTGGAGACTCACTGAGCCCAGGACCTCACTCCATCTCTCATCTCTGTGCCCATTAAAAAATGGATGACAGGGACTTCCCTGGTGGTGCAGTGGTTAAGAATCCGCCTACGAATGCAGGGCACATGGGTTCGATCCCTGGTCCGGGAAGATCCCACATGCCGTGGAGCAACTAAACCCATATGCCACAGCTACTGAGCCTGAGTTCTAGAGCCCATGCGCCACAACTACTGAACTCACGTGCCACAACTACTGAACTTGCGTGCCACAACTACTGAACCCCGTGCGCCTAGAGCCTGTGCTCCGCAACAAGAGAAGCCACAGCAATGAGAAGCCCGCGCACCACAACGAAGAGTAGCCCCCACTCGCCGCAACTAGAGAAAGCCCGTGTGCAGCAACGAAGACCCAACAGCCAAAAATAAATAAATAAAATTAATTAATTTTTTTTTTTTTTTTTGCAGTATGCGGGCCTCTCACTGCTGTGGCCCCTCCCGTTGCGGAGCACAGGCTCCGGAGGCAGAGGCTCAGCGGCCACGGCTCACGGGCCCAGCCCCTCCGTGGCATGTGGGATCTTCCCAGACCGGGGCATGAACCCGTGTCCCCTGCATCGGCAGGCGGACTCTCAACCACTGCACCACCAGGGAAGCCCTAAAATTAATTTTTTTTAAATGGCTGGCAGGAGGACATAAAGGCTGAAAGTAGCTCAAACATAAGCACACATCAGAATTACCTGGAGGACTCGTAAAACACAGATTCCTGGGCCCCATACCCAGTGTTTCTGAGGCAGCTCGTCTGGGGTGGAGCCCCCAAATTTGCATTTCTAACCATTTCCAAGAGATGCCGATGCTGCTGATCCCCAGACCACATTTTGAGAACTACTGATGTAAAGAAATGTTTACTAGCAGCCTCCAGACCCTAGAGCCCACTTAAAGAGGTGATGTGTAATTTTCCCTAGAATCCCTAGGTGATGCTCTGTACCCTCCTAATCTGCATCACCACAGAAGCTCCTTGAAGACCTCCATCCAAACTTCATCGAACAGAGAAAGCATTAACCAATGATTGGTGGCATGAATTCACTCTTGGCATAAAGAAAGTGGTAAAGTGAATCTTGCCTCCTCTCCCAAGGCAGCCCCAAGACCCAAGCCACAGGTCTTCTGGGAAAATAGGCAGGGATGGCTTCTTGCTCATTAGCATTACTCAGACTCAATTCTCCTTTCCAAGGACCTCCCTATTAATTCAGTTCAACACAATTCGATATAATTAATGTAATAATTTGATTCCCTGGTGAGATAACCTACCACAACAACCGGAGCAATAAGCTTCAAATGTTATTGTGAAAATTCCTCAGACTCAGCCCTCCAGGGCCTGACGGAATAGATGGGAAAAGGATCCAGGTGATTCTGAAGCGCATGAGCCTGCCCGTTCCCTGAGAAACACTCCAATAGAAGCCTAAGAACTCGGCAATTTTAGGTCCCCTCTCATTTCCTTCTCTTACATATATTTCCAGGAGGAAGTTGTCAAAACCAACATTTCCATCAAGAGTCTGGCAAATCCAGGATAACTTTCTCAGCAGAGCCTCGTGTCCCACTTCCAGAACTGAAGCTGGGGTACATACAGTATCTCCAAGAGTAAATTATTCTAATTAAATTCAATATAACAAATGTTAATTAGTGACCTATGAATTGGTTAGAAATTGCATTCTGCTGCTAGGGACAGAATCTCAGTGGCAGTGATCTCAGTGGCGGTGGCTTAAACAAATTTGTTGTTTATTCTATTACGTGAAAATATTAGGAAGTGGTTGATCAAAGCTGGGACTGGGGTCTTCCCTGGTGGCACAGTGGTTGAGAGTCCGCCTGCCGATGCAGGGGACACGGGTTCGTGCCCCAGTCCGGGAAGATCCCACATGCCGCGGAGCGGCTGGGCCCGTGAGCCGTGGCCGCTGAGCCTGCGCGTCCGGAGCCTGTGCTCCGCAACGGGAGAGGCCACAGCAGTGAGAGGCCCGCATACCGCAAAAAAAAAAAAAAAAAAAAAAAGCTGGGACTGGGCCTTCTGAGCCTTCATCAGAGATCAAGGCTCCTTCCACCTTCTTGCTCAGGGTAATAAAATGGCTGTATTCCATCATGTCTGTATTCCAGGCAGGAAAAGCGGGGGCAAGAAAAGGGGGAGACCTGCTCCCAGCTGAGTCATTCTTCTGTTAAATGTTGTCCTGGAAGCCCCAACCGGTAATGCCCCCTTACATATCACTGAGCACCCCTTGATGCAAGTGAAGCTGAGGAAGTAGCACACCCCTGACCCAGAGACTATCAGGATTCCATCACTAAGGAAGAGAGAAGAATGGAAGTTGAGTAAGGTGACTGGAAGTCTCTGCCATGACCTACTAAGGACCAGGTGGCATAAGGAGGCAGGAGGCAGAGCTGTGTAACCCGTAGTCCATTAGGGAGGACTCACAGAGCACACAAACAAGTAAAAGAGTTGTAGAACAGGTGCTGCAGGGCTTTTGTCAGGAGAGGGCATTTGAGTTGTTTCCTGATGTACAGGTAGAATGGTAACTCACACAGGTGGATAGTAAAGAAAGTTACTCTGGGCAGACAACATGTTTGGGAAACAATTGGGCTCAGTCGGAACCCACACAGAGAAAGCTTTCAGGGCTAGAATGATGTTTAGCGACCATTGCATTGAGAGGTTCTTAACCTGGGATCCACACACAGCCCCACTGTGTGGGCTGCAGGGAGCCCTGAAATTCCTGAAATTCTAGGTGAAACTTTTTATGTGTGAGTGTATTGTACTTTTCATATGAAAGGTGTTCAAGATAATTCCCATATTGTTCTTTCCAATCTTTCCCCAAAATTGCTCACCCCATCCTCCACTTTTGTCCCTTTACACACAACTTAGTCACCAACACTAATTCCTCCTTTTTCCCCAACTCCCCAGCCTCCACACTCTACCCCCACTTGACCCATGCTGTTCCTCCCTCTTGTGATTACTCCTTCCTGCTTCTCCTCTTCCCCCTAAATATGGAAAGATAGGTAGTGATTTCCCCATCACTGGAAGTATTCAAACATAGACTGCACAAATACAGTAGGAAAGGTAATTATAGAAGGGAAATTATAAAAGAGATTTATCTGAGTTAGAAGCAACAGAAGTGAAGCATCAGATCCCATCCCAGCCTGAGATTCTAGGATTCCTTTTGCCATGAATGGCTTTTGGCTTTAGTATTTCTCCAGGAAGTCTTCCTTTCCCATCCCCATCCACCACTGTCTCTTATCTCCTTTTAATGCTAATACTTCCTGCATGCAATATTCAACTTGACATTTGCTTTGTAACCTGTTTTTGTAAGTTTCCCATCTTTTTCCTATGTATAGGTCTAATGTCAAGAAAATAGATTATAACTAATTCAAGATAAGAACTGAGTCTTCACTGTCCTTGCCCATAGGGTGACCAACCATCCCAGTGTGCCTAGGACTGAGGAGTTTCCTGAGACATGGGACTTTCAGTGCTGAAAGTGGGGAAATCCTGAGCAGACCAGGATGAGTCAGTTACCCTACTTGCCCAAGAAATGGGCACATCATAGTACCTGCTTGTTGATGGCTAACTGTGGTAGACATTTCTGCTGTTCACCAGTATTTCTGGTTCTCTTCTCCTTCTGGGCACACATTACACTTCTCCATCCCCTCGAAGTTGTGCATGACCATGCGACTTGCTTTAGCCAATAAAATGTGAGTGGACTTAATGTGTGTCACTCCTGAGTGGAAGAATTTAAGACCCCATGCGCCATTCTCCACACACTGTCTTCTCTTGGCCTGGCAAACCCTGAAGCCATGGAGTTGGGATGGCTGCATCTTAGAATGGTGTCGGATATCTCTGTGAAGCAGAGCCCTCGGCCTCCCCATGCCAGACGGGTCGTGTGAGCAAAACTTAGCTTCGCTCATAAGTTGCTGAGATTTGCATGTTTTTCATCACTGCAGCAAAACCTTACATAACCTGACTGGCACGACCACCACCAGAAATCTCATTAGTAACTTATTTAAACTCAAGTTCCTAAAGCAAAAAAAAAAAAAACTCGTTAGGGTTTTTTCTCAGGTGGAACTTCAAAGCACATAACCAAAAAGCCAGTTGTGTGAACATAGGAAATCTAAGCCTGGTCTCCCAGGAAGCTTAAAGAAGCCGGAGGCAAGAGCTCCTGAGAACAGAGTCTCTGGGAACAGAGTCTCTGGGAACAGAATTTGCCTTCCTGGTTCCTACCCACCAGCCCAAGTTACTGATTCCAACTGCTGACATTAAAATTCCAGATCATTTTTAGAAAGTTCAACTCTTCGATGTTCAGATGGGAAACTCTCCAAAAAGAGAAACAACAGGTTCAGGATCACCCAAGACATTACTGGTTATGATCTCCCTACACATTTTTGGCCCTGTTTGTCCTTTACACTGCTTTCCTACCTAGCTCCTCACAATCATTGTCTATTTCCTTGGGATTTCACATCCTTACCCACTTGATGGTGAAAAACTAGTCTCAATCTCATGCCTGGGTTTAAAAACGTATATATTTTAAAAATTTATTTATTTTTGGTTGCATTGGGTCTTCGTTGCTGCGCAGTATGTGGGCTTCTCACTGCGGTGGCTTCTAGTTGTGGCACGTGGGCTCAGTAGTTGTGGCACACGGGCTTAGTTGCTCCGCGGCATGTGGGATCTTCCCGGACCAGGGCTTGAACCCGTGTCCCCTGCATTGGCAGGCGGATTCTTAACCACTGCGCCACCAGGGAAGCCCTAAAAACATATTTTTTCGAGAACATTTTTCTTATTATGACAATAATTTTCTTATTATAATAAAAGTGTATACTCATTTTTTTGACATAAGAAAATGAATATCCAAACTCTCACCCTCATGAGAGGGTGTTCATAGGTAATCACTATGAACACTTTTTAAAAATAAGAATGAATTTGTTACATTTTATGACATTTAAAAACCTCATCCTCATAAGTATTTTAGCAGTTACATGATATTCTATTTTTATGGATATATCATAATTTTTTTAACCAAGCTCCTTTTCTTGGATATTTACTTTGTTCTGGTTTTTTGCTTGTTTGTTGGTTTGGGTTTTTAGTAAATCATGAGCACTGTTTCATAATCATTGTTAATTTAAATAGATACTCTTTCCTCATTACCTGTTCAGCGCGTCCTACAGCAGTGGTTCTCACACATAAGCATGGCTCAGGATCACTGGGAGGGCTTAGGAAGCTAGAGATTGCTGAGCCCCACCTCCAGAGTTTAGGATCTGTAGGTCTGGGTGGGGTCTGAGAATTTGTATTTCTATCAAAGATTTCTGGTAGTGCTTATGCTGTTGATTTGGGGGCCACACCTTGTGAACCACCGTCTTATTCTTCTTCCAGAGAAACTAATATCACCTGTGTCCTCAGTTTCCTTTCTTTGAACCTGCTGCAATTGGGTTTTTACTCTGTGGAGGGGGAAGTTCTGTAGTGGTCTCACTTTCTTTTCCCTTTCAAGACTGTAAGTCCCTTTCATCAGCACATCTTTCCAAGTGGTACACACTCACACTGATTTTCAAAGTTAGGTGTCTTTTTCCTGCATTGCCACTCCCAGAAACCTCAGCTAGTAACAAAGCAAGGGTAAACAAAAGTTCTTTTTTCCAGACTCTGACATGTTACATCCCTTATTCTCCCTGCATCTGCCTGTCTGCCTCACGAAGTTGTGATGGGCAACATCGATTCAAAATGGATAGAGTAGAATATTACAGGTGTTTGTGAGCTGGAAGGAGCTGTGGACCCAGAAGTGGGGAGGCATTACAATTAAACTTCCCATTATTATGTATTTGTAGGGAAATGGTTGGAAGCTTAGGTTCTGGAGTTAGAACTGGATTTTTATCTGGGCTCTGATACTTACTAGCTTTGTGAGCTTAGGCAAATCACATATCGGAGCCTGATTTTCCTCACCTGTAAAATGGAGGCACTAATACCTTTGTTGCAAGGAGATTGCAAGAAATCGAAATAATATGTGCAGAGAAGCCGGGACAGAGACAACTCAATAAATGGCAGCTGTTGCGTTTACTAAATAATTGTTTTAATTTTTTTTTTCCTGGCCTTTTCTCTGCTGCGGGCCTGGAAAGGAATCCATTGATCGTAGGGATCTTTTCGGCCCTGGCCCGAGTTTTCTATCATTTACAAGGATTCTGGTCACCTGCTCAGGCGGCGGCTCCGCGCGCCCAGCCGGCTTCGCTGAGGCCCTGATTTTCGAGTATTTACGGCGCGCGGCCGTCCTAGCTCCTGCTCAAGTCTGCGCTTCCAGGTTCAGTCTCAGGGTCTCGCCGGCAGCCCCGGCCGGCGGGCGCGGAGCCGGCAGCGGGGCCAGAACGGCAGGGTCCTCTGGGGGCCACGGAGTTGGGAGGCGGCGTCCGGGAGTCCCCCGAGGAGGATGGGCTGCGGAGACAGCAGGCTGAGCTGCTGCAAACCCCCCAAAAAGGTAAAGGGCGCCGGCGGAGAAGTTTGTCTTCGGAGGGGAAGGAGGGTGCGGAACCACTCCGCCTCAGGGGACCCTCGGTGCCCCGGGTTCCCTCGGGTCGGCCGGGGATGCCGGACGCAGAACAGCTAGAGACCGGCGCGGACGGAGGCGGGGAAGACTCGGCCGGGCGGCGCTCTTTCCCTCACGGCCCTGGGCTCAGCCGCGCGGGGCAGCCGAGTTTACAAACACGGCCCCAGGGCCCGGGAAGGGCAGCTGATTCCGGCTGGCGGGCTGGGGAAATGTCTAGTGCCTATGGCAGGTGCCTTTTCCTTCGGTCTGGGGCTGCTCGCTGTGTGGCCGTGGACATGTGACTCGACCTCTCTGGGCCTTGGGTTTTCCCACCTTTAAGAGGCAGATTATCTCTAGGGCCGCTACTCGGACGCAGAGTGGTCCACGGCTTTACATCATCGGCATCACCTGGGACCTGTTAGAAATGCAGAATCTCTGGCTGTGCCCCAGACTTACTAAAATAGAACCTTTTAACAAGATGCCCAGGTGATTACAAGTTTGAGAAGTGCTGGTATAGAGCCTTTTCAGGCCCCGGAGCCGGTGCATGTGGGCTGTCCTAAGGGTAGCTGGGAGGGGCCAACGAGGGGGGAGATTTACCGCCTTCTGCTCCCCTTCCCTCCCTTCCTGTCCCTCCCCCAAGGGGCCTCCGAGCTGGGGCAGGGCCCAGGAGACTCTACTCGGGTTTCTTGCAGTGGGACCAGCTGCCCCTTGGGTTCTGACAAGCCCAGAAGGTTCAGAGTCTGGAACCAGAGGACACCCTGAGGCACAGAGAGGGAAGGGAGGACCCTCAAGTCCTGAGCCTTTTTCCTACGACTGCCTGCCCTCCAGCCAGGTGGGAATAGGTGGTCCTATAAACTTGATGATCAGTCCCCTGAGACCTCAAGAGCCCCCCCCCCCCCCCAACACACACACACCCTGTGACACTATTTAGTCATTTTTCATTGAACTTGAGTGTCTGCTGCGTTGCCTGTGCTTGAGCACAAGCTTTTCTACTTATTGAGAATGCAGGACTGTCCCCAACCTGGGTGATTCTATTTCCTGCCCTGTGCCTAGTCCAGGGAGAAGAGTTTCTGTCCCAAGTACAGTGCCTCCTCCGCTTTCCTTGCTCTTCCTTTCTTCCCAGTTCAAAAAACCTCACCGAGCTCTGACCCAGAAACCCTCCTGTCTTCCCTGGCTCCAACAGGGAAACTGAGGCTTGCCTCCATCAGTGGAAGCAGAGGCTGGCTGACGGGATGATGCGCACATAAACCTGAGCCTGGCTTGAGACTTAGAACAAACTTGTGATAGGTGGGCATGATCCGCAGTGTTAATCCTAGCTCTGCCACGAGCATCCTGTGTGACCCCAAGTAAGCCATTAGTACTCTCTGGGCCTCAGTTTCTCCCTCTATATGGAGAGGGAGGGCGATGAGCAGGATGATTTCTAAGAGTCTGAGAATCTGTGTTCTCTGCACCGGTGTTCTCTGCTCTCTCAGTCTGCAAAGTGGGCCAAGGGTGAATTCCATCTACACAGTGGTGGGAGGAGACTGGAGGAGGAGCCCTGTTCCAGGCCTTGACTATTCCATAGTCCAGAAGAGGAGGCCACAGTGAGCATGGGTTCCCCGGCCTCGTGGCCTTTCTGAAAGCCTCGCCAGCTGTCCCTGTCTGTCCCTGGCACAGCCTGAACTGGACCCCCTGTCTCAAGCTGTGAAGGGCAAGGGAAGTCAGCAGAGACTATCCCTGTGGGAAAGGGCCTTGGGTACCACCTGGGCTGATGCACCCAACATCCAGATGGGAGATTAAAGCCTGGAGAAGGAAGGGTCTTGACTGAGGTCACAGAGCAACTTAGAGTAGAGCCCAGGTGTCCAGTCCCCTAGCCCAGCGTTCTTTGTCTCTTCCCCTACCCGGTGCTTCCAGTGGCTTCTTGTTGATTCCAAAGCCCTTTGGCATTTAAAGCCTTTACCCTGTTGCCTCAGAGCAGCCTGGCTTTTCTTCCTGCCCCAGCAGTGCCAGGCCCCTGCCCCTGAGTGGCAGGATTTATAAGCTGATTTTGTTTAAAGTTCACACCCGTTTCCATCCCTTTGTGCTGTGCTCCTGCCCAGTTTCTCATCCAAGTGCCAACCCCTAGAAGGCGTGAGCTTCCAAGCTCATCCCCAGTAGGCTCTCAGCCCCCTGGGGGGGAGGGGGCCTCTGAGGATGGGATGTACAAAAATGAGCTCAGACCGCAGGAGGCTCAGGTCACGACAACAGTGACTCACCCTGAGTGGCAGTTGACAGAGTACTTTCACATCCTGCCGACCTCACGGCAGCCTGGAAGCCAGGTTGAGCTGCCGAATCTTCCCCACTTTATAGGGGAGGAGACCGAGGTTCAAGGGAGGAGTGATGTCCCATAGCCAGCTGGTGGCCAAGCTTTGCAGTGGGGCCTGGTTTTCTGCCTTCCCCGGCTAGTGCCCACTGCCCCGCACAGAGCCCAGAGCAGGTGCTACATAAATATTTGAGTGAGTGAATGAGGGCCACAGGAGAGCCAGACTAGGGGTTAGCCCAGGGTGCAGCAGGAGTATCTCATCCAGCTTTGAGAGACGCAGGAAGGCGTCTTGGATGAGGGCTGAGCACGCCGTGGCTGAGTGTTGAAGGCTTGGTACAAAGGTCAGTCTGAGCAGCGGCTGAGCCCGAGAAGCAGAGTGACAGCGCTGGTTGTGGAGAGTGGGCGTGGCCAGCTGTGAGGAATGAGGCCGGCGCTCTCAGCGGGGACTTCGCTGGCTAGGGACGGGCTTGACCACTAGGACTTCTCAAGGTCCCTCCAGGGGCCAGGCCCTGAGGGCTTGCTGAGTCCTGTGGTCAACAGTGCCTGGTGGCCTTAGCTGACCAGCCGTCCTAGATCCCACGGAGAGGCCTGACCTGGGGCTGTTACGGGGACTTCTGGGGAAAGTTGAAATCCTGGTGAAAAAATGAGTGAGGATGCCTAGCAGGCTGGATGTGGCTACCGAAGAACCACCTGCAGTGTGTGGTCCTTCCGAAACCCTTTCTGGCAGAGACTGTGGCTGATGTGGCCACATCCCTGGGAGGATTTGGGAGAAGGCCGGACGTAAAGGGGAAGGGCCGAGGAAGCAAGCCCACGGACTTGCCTGTAGGAGTGGCATGGAGAGTACGCAGGGGCCTTCCATCCCCAACAGGTTACCCGTCTGGGCCCAAGGTGGGGAGGGACAGCTAGTGCCTCATGGTCAGTCCCCTGTATGTGTGCCTGGTGCCCCCAGGGCTTCAGCTCTGGCGCCACAGCTCTGAGCAGCGCATCAGAGACCCTGGCTCAGCACTGCTCCCGGAGACATGCCTCGCGCAACAGGTTCTCTGTGGTCAGTAGCCCTTCAGGAGGGTTTCCATTGTAGCAGGCCAGGTGAGAGGCAGAGATGCAGAGATGCAGAAGTGAACACCATGGGAGAGCCTGGCACGGGCACAGCTAATTCTGAAACAAAACCATAGACACTAAGGACATGGGCTTTACAACTGGGTCCACATATTCATTTATTAACTCAGCTGTCCGACTCTGGGCCAGGTGCCACTTCAGTCCTGGCTCCGTCATGGATCCATTAAGTGACCGTGGAAGGGACTTGGCTTTTCCGTGCCTCAGTTTCCTCATCTGTAAAATACGTGTGATGTTAGCTCCTGAGTCATAGGGTTCTAAGATTAGATGAAAGAATGCATGTAGTAGAGCCCCTGATACACCAACTGGTACGTGGCACACCCTCGATAAGACAGAATGTGGGTGAGAACATCACCGCCTGGATTGTACCCAAGGAAAGCAAACAGGGTTGCGGAAGACAGGGGGACGTTAACGTTCTTGGCAGGCTGTTGGGTTAGGAAGATGAAGCCTGGAGCCTGGCCACTGCCTTCCAACCTCTGAAGTGTTGTCAAGAGGCACGGGCACAGGGCACGGCCTTGTTCTCTGGTTTCAGGAGGGAGAGTTGTGGCCAATGAGGGGACGCTCCAGGGAGCCAGATTCTACTTCTCACCAGGAAGAAGGGTAGTGAGTTCCCCATCCTGGAGTAGTTCAAGCAGAGGTCAGCTGCGATTGTGGCAAAAATAGAAGAGGGGACGCAAGCCTCGGACGAGAAAGCACTTAGGATTCCACTCAAGACATCTCATTATTGTGATGACTATAATGTTTGAGGCAAAATTTCAGAATTTGGAAAAGTATAAAGAAGTTTTAAAGTCGTTTTTAATCTCACCATGAAGAGGTAGCCTCTGTGTACATTTCAGTGGCATTCTTTCTACTGTTTTCCTCCATGTATGATATATGTGAATGTGACTATTTTTGCAGAATTGGGGAAATATTTTATCTTATTTATTATTTGATATATATTTATGCATTTGTTTTTTGGCTGCGTCGGGTTTTGGTTGCAGCGTGTGGGCTTCTCTCTAGTTGTGGTGCGAGGGCTCCTGAGCTCGTGGGCTCTGTAGTTGTAGCGTGACCCCGCGGCGTGTGGGATCTTAGTTCCCCGACCAGGGATCGAACCCGCATCCCCTGCATTGGAAGGTGGATTCTTAACCACTGGACTGCCAGGGAAGTCCCTGGGAATATATCTTAAATGATTATATTCTAGTTACTTAATATTTTGTTGGGGGCGTTCTCCCATGTTAAATGGTCCGCGGAAATGTGATTTTTAATGGCCACCTAATGTTCCGTGGATGTTCTGTGGCTTATTTAACCAGTTTGGACACTTGGTCATTTACACTCCCCACTCCTACCCACCCTTGTGTTTTCCTCCTAAGCCGGGAGACTGTGCCTTTTTGTCAGAGGGGAGAGGTTGGGGGAGGGAGGGCCTCCAGGGAGAGATGTCATCTTGGCTGGGTTTTGAAGGTGAATGGGGGCCAGACACTTGTGTCAGGGTGAATGGGGTACACAAGAGGCAGGGCCCCGGACACCTGGTCGGTAGGAGCAGGGCAAATCTGACCTTTGAACTTGCTTTGCTGAGGGTGGGACAGAGGGTCTACGAAAGGAAACTGCCTTTCCCTGGCACTGAGTCCTCTGTCCCAAACATTGTGGGGACGTTGCTGTGTATGTGGCCTCTGAGCTTTGCCCAACCCCCCAAATGATGCCCCCCCACACCGGAAAAATCATCCTAGTTAAAGTCAATACAGGCTTCCATATATATGACCTCTGACAACCTTGTGAGGTTCAGTGCCAGATTTCTATGTTATAAAGAGACATCTGTGCCCTGTGCCCTGAAACCCATCAGAATAATTCCTAATAAATCCTTGCCTTGGACACACAACCTTTGGTAACACACTTTCTGCACATGTACATGTTTTTTAATTCTGTTCCTTTGTAGCTGAATTCCCAATCAGCTAGCATAGGTCCCTGAGAGCCTGAGATGCCCCCAGGCACCTCAGGACTTCCACTGCTGCCTCAGTTGGGTGTTGAGTTTGGGGCCCATGCTTCATGTCATCACGTGTGTTTTTTTATTATAAAAAGGGCCGAAAAGATAAAACTTCAAATTGTTCATCCGGAAACAGGATGCCATATAAGTCAAGATGGTGACACTCCTGGTAGGAGGGGCTGCCACTAGACATCTCAGTGTTCATAGGTTGACTAGTAAGCAAAGGTCTGAAATCTACCTGAAAAAGAGTTCCAAGAGACCTCAGTGTAACATTCATGAGCATTCATGTTCAAAAACCAAACTTGGAAAAAGTTGGGTAGCCCCCATAAAAGGAAGAGTCTGATGGATGGCCTGAGTCCTGGCTCTGACATCTCGGGGTGCACTTGGGTTTCCCTCCTCAAGGCCTGCACTTTGTCCTCTCAGTGTCCTCCACCCTCAGAGCACTGTGAGCCACCCCGGATGACTGATCGACCAGGGACTGGGCCAGGAAGGGAGCAGGACCTGCAGGTGGGTGCAGGGGGAGCTCCCAGGGCCCCGCCCCAGGCAGAGAGAAGGAGAGAGAGAAAATGAGAAATTCCACCTATCTTTAGCATAGATAGATCTAAATCTATCCATCACCCGAAGACAAGCCATCGACTTCTCACCAAGTAAATGTGAATCCTTAAAAATCATTTATCTTGTGTCACTTTATTTTCAAATCTGAATCTTCCAGAACATCTAGGCCAAATGCCTCACAATACATCCATCCCACACCCATGCTTTCCCCCCAGATACATGATGTACAAACTGACCTACTTCCAGTTTTCCTTCCTCCCCAGCAGTGAAGTTCTTTTTCAGAGTGTACAACGAACCTTGTCATTTCTCCACCACCCCGTGCAACCCTACCCCCTGCCCTCTCCTTGAGAAAACAGCTCTGACATCAGACAAGTTATGTGTAATGGATTTTTTTTATGTTTGTTTATTTGTGGCCGTGCCACGTGGCCCGCGGGATCATAGTCCCCTGACCAGGGATCAAACCCGTACCCCCTACCGTGGAAGCACGGAGTCTTAACCACTGGACCGCCAGGGAAGTCCCTTTAATGGGTTGATTAGTGTCCCTACCCAAACTCATGTACACCCAGAACCTATGAGCATGACCTTATTTGAAACAGGGTTTTTGCCAATGTAATCAGTCGAGATGAGGTCATACTGGATGATGGTGGGCCCTAATCCAAGGACTGGTGTCCTTGTAAGAAGAGGGAACTTTGGACACAGATACACGGGGAGAAGGCCGTGTGATGACAGAAGCAGAGATTGGAGTGATGCAGCTACAAGCCCAGGAACGCCAAGGATTGCTGACAAGCACTGGAAGCTAGGAGAGAGGGATGGAACAGAAGCTCCCTCAGAGCCTCCAGCAGGACCCAACCCACCCGATACCTCGGTTTGGGACTTCTAGCCTTCAGAACTGGAAGAGAATAAATGTCTGTTGTTTTAAGTCACCAACGCCCTAGGAAACATATATTTTAAGGTTAATTACTCCCCACCCTCTCTCACCCCTCCCCCACCCTGCCACCAGTAGAAATGGGCAGGAAGAGCCCAGTGCCTCCCCTTTGGAACCATGGCTTGGCAGAAAGGTAGGGAGCACTGCAAACAAGGAGGTGCTTGGACAAGGCCCAAATGCTGTTGGACACCAGCTGCAGCATCTGCAGAGGAAAGCGCACTGGGCCGGGGGTCAGGAGTGGGTCCCACTCCTGCCTCTGTCACTAGCTTGCTGTGTGATCTCAGCTGGTTCTGTCCCCCGGGCCTTGATCTCCCCACCAGTAAAATGATCGCCATGGCTGCTTTTAGGTTCCAAGAGAGGTATTTATTCTGCCTGTTGTTGTTCATTGTACGCAAGTCAAATGTGAGTACACTATTGTTTGAAAAATTCTAAGAATTTAGGCAAAACAGAAGCTTCCCCTCCTTGACTGCAATAATTCTAGTCCTTTCTCTAGGGATGATGACTGACTGCCATCAGTGTGCGCTTTTCTAGGTAGTTTTTCCTGTGCATTTACGTACAGTAGAAATAGCTTATTTTGCCTATTCATATTCTACCAAATGGCTTTCCACTCTTGTTGGTAAATTCCTACTTGGTTTTTTTAAACATATGAGTGGCACTGCCTAGTGTTATATACCTTAGTGTATTGAGCTGGTGCCCCGCTGTGGATATAAGCCTGGTTTCCAGCGTTTCCCTGTTACAAGTGACCCCGCCCTGAGCACCCTGGAGGAGCCACTGTCCTCGCTAACGGGTGCCGGTCTCTGCAGGCCGTGCTACGGCAGGGTGGGGGTGCTTGCCGCGTGTACCTTGCGAGGTGGCTGCTGGGCTCTGTCATCTGCTCCAGGCACTGCAGCGCCCCCTTTTACATTCTCTCCACAGGAGCTGCTCAAGAACAGAGGGTGGTATGAAGGGTTCAGGACATCCCCCAGACCCTCCTGAGCAAGGGCCCCTCCTTCCTTGTCCTGCAGAGAAGCCCTCTCCATGCAGGGGCTGACAGCTGAGTGTGTCCAACTGTCAGCTCCGCCGTGCCTGGAGCCAGCGAGCGTGACAGGACTGATAGGGGATGAGGTGTCAGGGTGACCTCACTCTGCCCCTTGTTTTCAACCCACAGCATACCAAAACCAGAAGGACCCTGATGTATCCCATTGCCCAACTCCATGCCAGAGAGAGGACGAAACAGAAGCCCAGAGAGGGGAGGGTGCTTCCCCAAGGTCACACAGCATGCAAGTAGCAAGTCAGGGGCCTGACTCTGGACTCCAACTGGGGAGTTTGCCATTGGGTTGCTGAGACAGGTGGATATCCAGCTGTGTATCTATGCCCTCAGCCCGTCCCTTCCCCCGCTGTGGCCACTGACACCGTTTTCTGTCCCACTCCTTCAGGGTCCTTCTGCCTGGCGGACTGACCCAAATGCTGGAGATGGTACCGAGTGCTCCTGCCAGCTCCAGGCGCTCTCAGGCGAGCAGAGCTGGCAGACCCCCTGGGAGGCTGATACGGGACAGGAAAAGGTGGGCTCTCGGGAGGAAGGAAGGGGATGTGGTATACTAGAAACCCTTTCCTAGGCCTCAGCCCCTCCATCTGTGAATGAGGCGTTGGGCCCTGCGCTCACTGTCTGCCATGGGTGGGCTCAGCAGGTGCGTGGGAGGGAAGTGGTTCTGTCCTCCCCTGAGATCTCTTTCGTCAGCTGGTCAGATGGGAGGGATGGAGGCCACATCCGCCCCTGACTTGGGGTGTTCTAGGGGCATTGCAGGTATTCAGAGAATAGGCGGGGCCTCCTGACACAGCTGAGAGGTACTGGCTGGTGCTCCTACCTTTCATTCGGTTGCGTGGTCACGTCGGTATGTCCCCAGGCAGGCACTGGCTGATGCTGACGCCGTCATGTGTAAAATGAACAAGTTGAAGTAAATCTTTGGCGTCCCTGGCCGCGTGAAAGTGAAATCACATTCAGGCATTGCTTTGGCAAAATACTTCTGCCCATCTTAGAGATGGGGAAGCTGAGGCCTGTGGTTATGGTGTTCTTACATCCGAGGCTCTGTAGATTGGGTGTGAACGCTAACATTTCTCAACAGCCCTGAATATTTTGGTCTTGCCTCTCCCCCACCCGAAGTCCTGGAGGGGCCCCTTGGGCCTCCGCCTCCACAGGCCTCCGCCGCCACCTCCTTCCTGCCTCTACCCTCAGCCAATGGGCTCTGCTGTGGTTGTTCAGATCCCGAAACCAGTGGTGGTGCCAGGGGCCCCACCCACGCTGAGTTCTGACACCGGAAAGCAGCTCTGATACTGCAGAGGGTTGTGACATGAGTCCCTTGAGGCTCAGAATCCCCTAATCGTTTGGCTACTTGGATCAATCTGGCGCGTGCACGAAGGACACGGAAGGGGCTCCGCCTCGAGTCTGGATTCCCTTTAGGGCTCTGCTCCCTGCTTTGTGGCCTCTGACAAGCACTGCTCACCTCCCCTCTGGGCCTCAGTTTTTCCATCGGGAAATAGGAGGTGAGGATTGGAATAAACTGTCTCCGGGGGCCCTTCCATCCCTGTCTTCTGGGTCCCAGTAAGCCTTCCTCAGCTTACTGGGTGTGACAGTAAGGTGGGTGTGACAGAACTATGCGGCCAAGGGAAGCCAGGGCTGTGGTTTGTGGGGATGGCAGAGGAGCTGGTGAACTCTTAAGGGTCCTTTGATTACTAAATTCTCGAAGCTAAGCAGGATTAATGAGGCCATAAATCACACCGTTCAATCAGAAATACACAATGCCTAAAGGCCCATGAAGAAGGTGGAGTGATGGTCCCTAAAGCAAGGTTAGACCAAGTGTCTTCAGGAAAGGCCGAGCCAGCCTCAGGGCTTGGCTTCCATCCTAGCGGGATTCCCAAGGGAAGGAATAGCTGGGAAGTTTCTATCCAAGTTGCTTCTGCCTTCCTCATTCTTTCCTGATGAGGCTCGGAATTTGAGGGAAGTGAGGAGTCTATCCTGGACTCTTCAGTATGAGACTATGAAAATTCACCCCAAAGTACTGCAACCTGAATAATACTCAACAGAGCCCCCTGGGACTCTGTTAATGTTGGTGGGTTTTACGTACCGCCTGCACTAGCTAAACACTTGATGCTTACCAGAGGTCTTTACTTGTTGAACATCAGGGATATTTTATAGAATTATTGATGGTTGGAGTTGAGGGCCCTCTGAGATCACTCAGTCAGTCCAACCTGCAAAATGAAGTTTGCCTCTTCTTGTATGCTACCAGTGACAGAGAGCTCACTACCACCACCCCACCCTCCAATAAGGCAGCCTCTCTCTATTTGGGACAGTTCTGAGATTCTTCATATTGCACTTGAAACTTCTAGTCCTTGGACACCATCTTGCCCTTCAAGGCTGTGGACTACACACTAGCAGCTTCTACCTCATGGCAGTCCTGCAGAGGTTTGAAGATGGAGTCCAGAGTTTTTTCTTTTTGTTTTTGTTTTTTGCCTATTCTCGAGGCTGATCAACTATTGTTAACAGTCCCTCCTGTCACTTGGTTTGAATCTCCTACCACATCCTGTCAGCTACTCTTGCACACCTTCCATTCGGTCAGTTTACCCTCCAAAATGCAAGCATATTCGAGAGGGTCTCACCAGGCCCAGTCCGAGCTTACCTGGTTTCCTCATGGCTCTGGCCCCTGTCCTCATGCTCTGCCTGGACCCTGTCTGCTTTCGGAGCCGTGTTCTACCGCGGACCAGGTTTGCTTCTGGTTGACCCCAGAGCAGAGCTCTGGTCTGCTTGACAGCAAGGAGCTGGGCCCCAGAACGGTGCATGTTACCAAGATAGAGGGGCCCTGTTTCCAGCCCTCTTAGTTGAAGGGCTGCCCTGGAGCCCAGAAGGACTGAGGAGAACGTCTGTTCCAACCCTGACCCATCACAGATAGGTCTAGAGAGGGGACAGCACTTCCCTCAAGTCACACAGTGAAGCTGGAACCTGGGTGTCCTGGCCTCTCTCCCAGTCCTGGGTTCTCCCTCTATCCCGTGCAGCCAGCTGCCACCTCATAGCTTTCTTCGCCCAAGTTTCCATTGACACAGGAAGCTGCCATTCCTCTTCCAGAGCTCAGACCGGATGCCCCTCCCAGTCTGAGGCCTGCCTCACTCTGCTTTTGGAAGGGAAAATTTTTGTGGCCCCCTCCCAGCTCCTGTCCTCTCCCACTGCAGGGTGAACTCTGCTGCATGACCTCTGAGGAGGAAGTAGCCAAGGCCCCACCGTGGGAATTTTCCATGCAGTAGTTGCTTATCGATTCCCGCTCAGCTCTGGGCTGTGTGTCCTCAGGCTTTGGCGAGCCTCAAAATCACCTGGATGGGTTGGTAGATCAGAGCTTCCCAGCACACACACACCACCCTCGGATGCTGTAGGTCTAGAACTGGGCCTGGGAGCTGTGTTAAGCAAGGACTTCAGGTGGTTCTAATACAGGAGACCCTCTATTAGGCCTGGAAATTCCTAGAAATATTGTTCTGGGCATCATAACAGATACTGGGGCAAATCCAAAGTCGATTTCAAAAATGGTCCCTGTCCTCAGGGAGCCCCTTGGACTAGCAAAAGTACAGGTAACTGGGTAGCTACTCACATAGGTGTCTGAACAGGCCCTGGAGCGTAGCGCTGACAGGAGCTAACTCAGCCCTGGGGAGAGACCAAGTAGAAATAATATATGAGCGGGGCCTGGAGGCCTGAGAAATTATTGACCATGTGTCATGCTGGGATGGTCTTGAACACACGGTTGTGCATCTTGTGGCCAGGAGCACAGTAGGTTGTTTTGGTTTGGTTTTGGCCTAGCAAATTGGTCAACATGAAAAAAAATTTTTTTAATTAAAGAAAAAAAGACACTAGTCCATGTAGACAAGGTTGCAGTGAAACTGGCCTTCTGTGTGTTATTAGTGGGTGAGTTAATTGATAGAACTTTCTGGAGAGTAGAGCCAGTAATTTTATTTTATTATTATTATTTTTTAATCTTATATTTCTTTTTTTTTTTTAATTTTATTTATTTTTGGCTGCGTTGGGTCTTCATTGCTGCACGCGGACTTTCTCTAGTTGAGGCGAGCGGGGGCTACTCTTCGTTGCGGTGCCCGGGCTTCTCATTATGGTGACTTCTCTTGTTGCAGAGCACAGGCAGAGCCAGTAATTTTAGATGTGTGAAAAATTTTATAAATCAGTATGTTCTCTAAAGCATGATTTGGAAATTAAAAAATGGAAATAATGTATATATTCAACAGTGGATTTTTTTTTTTTGGCTGTGCCACGTGGCATGTGGGATCTTAGTTCCCCAACCAGGGATCGAACCTGTGCTCCCTGCATTGGGAGCGCGGAGTCTTAACCACTGGACCACCAGGGAAGGCCCTCAACTTTTTTTCCCTCAATGTGAAAAAAAAGAGATGTGGATTTTTTTTCACATCTGGATTTATGTTTATTCACATGTGGGAGGGAATAACATTTTACAGTTAGATCACAAATATCAGAAAGCTACTCAAAGTGGGAGCTTCATAGAAATGTTAGAGAGTGGAAGGAGATACATGAAGGCATTATTTTTTTTAAAAAGCAAATTCCTTGTGGTCAACATATTCTTGCAAACTATTTTGAAAATGAAACACTCAATTAGATATTGAGTAATATTAATGATTTAAAACCAGTGGAGGTTGTATGGATTAAAAGACCATTCAACTGTGGTTTGTTGATTAAATGATTAAATTCACCTGTAAGGATGTCATACTCAAGTCATTAAAATTAATATATTTACAGAATATTTAATGCCATGTAGTAAATGCTCATATTTGAAAAAGTAAGATGTAAGAAAGTATAATATTCCAATAATGAATAAATATGTATTATTTATTACCACTATAATTGGAAGAAGATGTTTACCAATATTTAAATATTAAGAAAATGGAGAGGAGAACAGTGGAGTGTGGACAGATTATGAGTGTTGAATGTCATTCTGAAGGAGTTATCCTGGGGGCAGGGGTACCATCAGGATCTGGAGACTCAAGCACAAGGCCATGTCCTGCCTAAGGTCTGGAAGCTGTTAGTGGAGAAGAGTTTTCCACCTTCTGTGGTGGTTATTTGGGAGAAGACAGTTTCTCATGAGCTTTATGAACTTTTTTCAGGCAACCTGAGGCCAGTGGCAGCCCAGAAGATCTAGGAAAGCGCTGTGCGTCTTTGCTCTTGCCGTGCTTTTCAAACATCACGTGATAACTGTCATAATGCCATGTTTGAGATCTTAGAATATGCCAGACGTTATAGGTGCCTTATCTCATCTAATCCTTAAAATAACCTCCTGAGGAAACCAAGGCTTGGAGAGGCCATGTGGTCACACAGTGTTGGATTTAGTATTTGAATCCAGATCTGGGTGATTTTAGACTCCCACAGTTCTTAACCATACTGTTCTGGTCTCTACTGTTCTGAGACCTTGTTCTTATGCTGATTTTGACATCGAGGTCCCGTTAGACAGTGTCTTACCTCCCCAGCTCCAGTTTCCTCCCTTGTAATAACCCTTGCCTCTCAGTGCAGTTGAGAGGATCTGAAATCAGACACTCAGAGTTTGAACGCCATGGGCGTCGTTGGGTGAAACTAAGACCTCCTCACCTCCACTTCACAAAGGAGGAAGTGGGAGCCCGGAGGAGGAAGGAGACTTGTCCAAATTTGTGGAAAAGCCAAGACTGGAATTCTGGAAATCTCACTCTCATAAAAACGTTGACCAGATTTGCGTAACCAGTGGTGGCAACAGGGACAAGACAACCGTTGGTGTTTATCTCCCTCCTTCCTCCGGCCCAGGGTGGAGAGGCTGCCTCCTGTCATTTCCCCAGAATCCTGTGTTGACAGCTTGTGCCTGGGCCAGGCGTCCCCTCTCCCATGGGCAGGAGGGCGGAGACTTCACAGGGTGGGTGGAGGGAGGGTGACAGGCGTGCCAGCCACTGAGCAGATGTGGGGACCAGGGCCTGGGGGAAGCACCGTGCCTTGCTCAGTTTGCCAGGATTTCACGCAGCACCAGGCCCTGTGCCAGGCACTGTGGGGCAGGAGCAGAATGTTCTAGAAGCCTTCCCTTCTCTTCCTTCCTCAACTGGAAGTATGCTTTCTAGCAGCATTTCATTCATTCTCAAGTTCAGGAAATTGTTAATAATTTTTATTTTAGTAATCTATTATTACAGAAAAAAGTAAAGCTTTTCCTTTACAATGATAATTCACAATTGAATGCTTTCATAGCCTTTTCACAGGCTGACTTATTGAAGTGATTTTGAAAATGGGGCCTAGGGACTTACCTGGTGGCGCAGTGGTTAAGAATCCGCCTGCCAATGCAGGGGTCACGGGTTTGAGCCCCGGTCTGGGAAAATCCCACATGCTGTGGAGCAACTAAGCCTATGCACCACAACTACTGAAGCCCGCACACCTAGAGCCCGTGCTCTGCAACAAGAGAAGCCACTGCAATGAGAAGCCCGCACACTGCAACAAAGAGTAGCCCCCGCTCACCACAACCAGAGAAAGCCCGCATGCAGCAACGAAGACCCAACGCAGCCAAAAATAAATAAATTTTAATTAATAAAAATTAAATGGGGCCTAGAATATCTTTTTTTTTAAATCAGAACACTTTTTCAAGGTATAGTTGAGAAGTAACATATTAATTTCAGGTGTACAGCCTAAGGATTCAATATTTATATACATTGTGAAATGATCACAATAAGTCTAGCTAACATCCTAGAGCATTTTGAAAAGTATACAAAATAGCTTAAATTTTTTTTCTACCCCAGATCCTGGTCCAGTGGCCAGTGCCAGACTTTGACCAACTTTTCACCTCTCTGGGGTGAAATGAGAAAATGAAAGGTGTGAATGTGTGTGTAACGTTGAGTAAGATGTTACTTCACCTTTCCTGGAAGAACTATCTTGAGCTTTCCTTAATATACTTTGGAAGGTTAAAATGTCTTCTGTTTTATGAAATGATAGTGATAGTCTGCAAATAATTTTTGTCAGCAGCCTTTCTTGTCAACCCATATCAATTCTCCTATTTCAAAATATTATTTATGAAAACTGAAATCTGGGAGCCACTGACACTGCCTTGTGGTACAGAAGGCCCTTTTGCCTCAGTTCTCTCCTATGATCAGATTCAACCCACACTGGCCAAGGTTGGTTAAAGTGCCCACTAGGTATGGCTCAAATCCTTGACTCTGCTAGTTGTCCCCTGCTTTACCTTGATGGGCTCCTCACCTGCCTCAGCCTTGTCATCTTTAAATTGGGGGGCATTCGTATTTCCCAGGGTCCTTCTAAAGATTACCTGAGATAGTATAGATAAGACAGCATAGTGCCTGGTACATCCTGGCTGCAGTATCTCACCCCCATCTGTCACGTTAAGCACTGCTGTCTCCTTATAGTTGGGGAAACAGCCCTTCTAGCAGAGAAGAAGCATAGTAAAACATGGCTCGAACTTTGATGCTCTGCTTTCAATACAGGGAAGTTGGCTGGAAGTTGTGGTAGCCACAAGCCCCGAGAGGGAAGGGGAATTGTCTCTGAACTGGGGGTTAGGAAGTTTTAGGACACCTAAAGGCCATAACTGGGGTGAGGGTAATAGCAGAAGGTCTGGCTAAGTCCCTAGAGAAGGAAGATAAGGGCAGAGAGGGGCCCATGGTTGGTGGCCAAGCCAAATCACAAGAATCTAAGGAGAGACCAACCAGCATCAAACTCCCCGCGGAGGGTTTCCCTGGCCAAGATGAGAAATTCTGCTCTGAGAACCCTTTCCCCACAGAGGGAGTGCTGCCTCGGTATGGTGAGGAAGGAAGCCGAAGTGAACTGGGCCTAGAGCCGGGTTTGGCACGACTGGAATTCCTGTCTTGCCTTTAGAAGAATCTTACCATAGCATCCTCACACTGACCTCCTACCTTCTTCCTTCATCCTCATTGTTGTCTCATCTCTTCCAGAGGTGCCAAGGACCAGATCAGCCTCCCAAACCAGAGCTGCAGGAACTGGGTCCCCTCAATGGTGACACAGGTGAGTAGGCAGCCCTGTAAATGCCCTCCCTGACATCTATGAGATTTCCTACTTTATAATCAGCAGACATGATATGGCTATTTAATTATCTCACAAGATTTTACTTAGGTTACATTAATAGGAGTATCATGTCTAAAATCAGGGAGGTGATAGTTCTTCCCTGTTCCCGACTATTCATACCACACCTGGAGTGCTGAGTTTATTTCTGGAAAATACATTTTCAGAGGAATCCAGAACAATTGGAAAGAGTACAATGGAGAAAGAGGAGGCTGGTGAGGAATCTGGAAACCATGTCTTGAAGGAACAGTTAAAGAAACAGAGGATGTTGCAATAAAACACAACAGTTCTCTCCACGTGACTGAAGTGTCCTCATGGAGAAGAAAGATGAGGTTTGTTCAGTGACCCAGAGATCAGTACTAGGGCCTCAATGTAGCAGAAACAGGCTGGCAGAATTCAGTTTAATCGCAAAGGATTTTTCATGTGGTTGTTGGTTTAACATCATCAGGGGTACTTCATAATAGGATGAGCTCTCCATCTCTGAAAGTGTTTCATGAACACCTGGAGGCTGTCAGGGATATTGTAGATGAAGTTCAAGTACCAGGTAAGCAACTGGGTCAGAATTCAGAGGTTCTCCAATCTGAATGTACATAAGAATTACCTAGGGTGGGTGATTTTCAAAAGTACAGATTCTGGGGCCTCACCACAGACCAACTAAATAAGGATCTCTGGGAGCGGGGCTGAAGACTCTGCATTGTTAGGGATGATAAATCTTTTTAATAAGCTTCTCCCCAGTTGGGGCCAGTCTGGTACTGCTGACCAACGTTTGGGACCCCGAGCCAGATGATTTATGAGAGCTGATCATGACCACCGCCTCCGCCCAGGACCCAGGGCTCAGACTTCCTATCTGATGGACTGACCACAGCCTCTTTCCTCACATTTCTTGTCATATCTTGTACCCAACCTGGCCTATGAAGTTCTGTAGTAATATTACTACTACATTTCCTTTTATTTATTTATTTATTTATGGCTGTGTTGGGTCTTCATTGCTGCTCACGGGCTTTCTCTAGTTGCAGTGAGCAGGGGCTACTCTTCGTCGCAGTGAGCTGGATTCTCATTGCAATGGCCTCTCTTGTTTCAGAGCATGGGCTCTAGGTGCGCAGGCTTCAGTAGTTGTGGCACGTGGGCTCAGTAGTTGTGGCTCACAGGCTCTAGAGAGCACAGGCTCAGTAGTTGTGGCGCACACGGATTTTGTTGCTCCGTGGCATGTGGGATCTTCCCGGACCAGGGATCGAACCCGTGTCCCCTGCATTGGCAGGAGGATTCTTAACCACTGTGCCACCAGGGAAGTCCCTATTACTACTATATTTATAATAATGCTAACAATGCTAGTATTAGCCTCCAATGCTTGTCATGAGCACCGAGGAATATTTAGAGAACATTTAGTGAACAATGAAGAGTACTTATTGATCACCTCCAAATGCCTGGCACTACACTTAGTGCTTTTTAAAATTCATTCATTTGTTGTATTTTTTAGATTCTACATATAAGTGGTAACATACAGTATTGGCCTTTCTCTGACTTAGTGCACTAAGCATAATACCCTCTAGGTCCATCCATGTTGTTGCAAATGGCAGAATTTCATCCTTTTTTATGGCTGAGTAATACTCCTTTACACGTATATACTGCATCTACTTTATCCATTCATGTGTTGATGGACACTTAGGTTGCTTCCACGTGTTGGCTGTTGTACAATTACTGCTTGTTATGCATAAGCTGGTAGAACAAGGTGGTAGTTCAGAATGTTTGCTGTGGAATCACATCGTGTAGGTTCACAGTCCTTTATCCCGATTGTGAACTGGGTAATCTTGCGCAGGTTGCATGATTTCTTTGTCCCTCAGTTCCCTCATCCGTGACATGGGGATAATCACAGTGCCCACCACTCTGGGTGGTTGTGAGGATTCAGTGAGTAATACCTGTGAGATACTTGGGACAGAGCTGGGCGTGTTTCTGAGCATGGTAAGCGCTCTTTATTGTTTACCTGCTGTTGTTATTTTTATCGCCATTGTTCTCTGACTTAACTATCTCAATAGCCCCATGAGGTAGGCATTATCATTATCCTGATTTAATTGAAGCCCCGAGAGGGTGGGTCCCTGCCTTAGGTGAGACCCAGAGCCTGTTGGACTCAGAGTGGCATCACCAGGCCTGTTTGGGGGTTTCCTGTTTGCGTCTCCTCACTGTTCACAGCAGCCTCCCTGCCCCCCGCTTCGGGGGATGCTGAAGGTGAGGGGTCACACACTCAGACACAGGGTCCAGCAGGTAACGTGTGTGACCAAGTGGCCCCTTACACGCGTCCTCTGTGAGCAAAGGGCAGAGCCACATCCTGGACGGAGGGGAAGGCAGCTGCCCCTCCGCCCAGCTCCTGCTTCGACACTAAGGCACACACCGCCACTTCTTTGGCTTCTTCAAGATAAGTTGGAAATCTGTCGTATTAAGTAGAATCTGCCAGTTATTAAGCATCAGCCACTATTTGTTTTTAATTTAGATATTGGGTAGAGCAGCGTCCCCAACCTTTTTGGTACCAGGGACCGTTTTCGTGGAAGACAATTTTTCCAAGGACTGGGGCATGACGGGGGCAGGGGGGATGGTTTTGAGATGACTCAAGTGCATTACTTTTATTGTGCACTTTGTTTCTATTATTATTACATCAGCTCTGTTTCCAATCATCGGGCATTAGATCCCGGCAGTTGGGGACCCCTGGGGTAGAGCAAATAGCACCTTTATGGGCTGAACATGTCCCGTGAGTTACCGGCTCTGCTATAGATCCCAGGGGCAAAATGAGACCCCTGGCTTCTGCACTTTATGAAGGAGGGTCTCCAAAGCCAGGGAGATTTAAGGAGCTGCCTCTGGAGGTTGACCCCCGAGCTGAGACCATTCTTGAGGAGGAGACAGGCCTCCCCAGCCCTTACACCCTCTCTGCTGGGCCTGGTCCCAGCCTCTGCTCTGTGATTGTTTTTTCCTCCCTCACCTATAGCCACAACTGTCCATCTCTGTGCATCTGAGGAGGCTGGGCAGCACCAGAAGGCTCTCACCAGAATTCTCCAGCAACACGAAGAGGACAAGAAGAAATGGGCACAGAAGGTAAGGCCCAGCCCTTCTCTTTTCCTCCTGCTCTGCTGACCATGTTAAATCCCAGAGCGAGGCCATCTTTTGTTCTTATTGTTGGTGTGAGTATCTCTTACTTGTTTTGCCGGGAAGAGAGTCCTTTATCTGTTGAACAAATATTTGTAACTGCTGGCATATAATTCATTATATTCATTCTATGCAATAAAAGGTGGGGAAACACTAACGTAACAAAGGGCTTCCTGCCCTCAGTGGCATCAGGATTAGAAGATTCCAAAATCCCTTTCCACCTGGTAAATCTCTGGGAACCCCCTTCTAAGCCCTAAAGAGGGCAAAGTCAGCCACACCTGCTATGTCTTGGAGGCCTTGTGCCCTCTCTGGGCACATGTCCTTCCCATCACTCCGATCAGCGGGTAGGACTCTGATCACCAACCTCCAAAAGGCTCCAGTGTCGGTGAGTGAATAAGTGAGGCTGCCCTGAACCTACTCAATCTCATCCTGCTCTGGACCCTCCGCCCCCAGGTGGAGAAGGAGAGGGAACTAGAGCTTGGAGAGAAACTGAATGAACAGCGAAGAGTCCTGGAGGGAGAGCACGCGGAGGCCCTGAGAGGTAAGGACAAGATGTACTTGGGAGGGTGTGGAACGGACTCCTTCTGTTCCACCAGCTGAGTTCACACGGGACTCCCACTGTCCCCTCCCTCCCAGCTCTGGCCCATAAGCAGTTGGTCACTTCAGGGCTGGAGTTTGCAGCGTCCTTCGACTTGTCCTTTCAGGCATGTAAAATCTGACCCCATCCTTTGTTTTACCTTAGTTGAGAGGTGTTTTTCCTTTCCATTTTAAAAGCAATTTGTATTCATTACAGGACATTTGGAAAACCTTGACAAATAGGAGAATGTAAAAATATCTGTTTTCCTTCCCCACAATGATGACGGCTCTTACAATTTATGGTTAGGTTGATTATTTTTTTCAAGTAACTTTCTTTCCTTTTACATGTGATGTGCTCATCAAAGAAAATTTAGAATGTATGGATTAAACAAAAAGATCTTACAGCATAATGGTTGGATCTCAGACTCTGCAAATGGCCTCTGGGTTTGAATCCCAGCTTCACCATTTACCAGCTGTGTAACCTTGAAGAAGTTAGTTAACCCTTGTTCATAGGGTCTTTATGAGAATCAAACAATTTAATTTATAGTTAGTTAGATAGATGATAGATAGATAGATAGATAGATAGGTAGATGAAGGAATCTAGAACAGTCCCTGATAGTTCACAAGATACTTAGCAAGTATTTATTAGTATATTTTTATTACTGAGAAAATTAAAATTGTGTATAATTCCACCCAGAACTAGTCACTGCTACCCCTTTGATATAGATCCCTTTTACTTCCTTTGTGTGTATTTACCTAGAATATATATCTATGCACACACACACACTTTGGGGGGAGGAGATAAATGGATTTTTTCACTTTGAACTGTATTAACATCTTGTCATTAGACTCCTGTAGCACAGTTTTAGTAACTACGTAGCATTCCGGTGTGTACCTTTGCTCATTTAACTGAGCCCCTCTGGTTAGGCATTTCGGCAGTTTCAAACTTTTGCCATTGTTTATAATAGCAGTGATTCTTACACGGTGAACCTCATTTTGTAAAATCTTGGCCACACTCATGATTTTATCATTAGAATAACATCCTCGTAGGGTTGGTATGGCAAAGTTTATGTACATATATCTTTTAGTTTGGTAAAATACACATAAGATTTACCATTAGTGACATTTACTCCATTCACAGTGCCCTGCAACCATCACCACTGTCCACTTCCAGAACTCTCTCATCCTAAAGGCAAACCCCATACCCACTAAGCAGTCACTCCCAAACCCCACCCTCCCCCTTCCAACCCCCCAGCAACTATCACTCTGCTCTGAGTCTCATGGCTGTGCCACTGCGGACACTCATGTATGTGGAATCATACAACCCCTGCATCTGGCTTCCTTCACCCAGCATAACACTTCCAAGGCTCATCCATGCTGCAGTGTGCATTTGCACTCCATTCCTTTTTCTCCCCCCATTTTTAAAATCATTCCATTCCTTCTTGTGGCTGAATAATATCCCATTGCCTGGGCACCCCACACTCTCTTATCCATTCATCAGCTGATGGATGCCTGGGCTATGAACCAGTGCCACCAGGACAAGCGCCTGCTTGAACACCTGCTTTCAGTTCCCCTGGGTGTACGCTTAGGAGTAGAACTGCTGGGTCCCATGGTAATTCTATGCTTAACTTTCTGAGAAACCACCAAACTGTTTTCCACAGTGGCTGCACCACTTTTCAGTTCCAACATCATTGCACAAGGGTTCCAATTGCACCACATCCTTGCCAACACTTGTTAGTTTCCATTGTTGTTGCTATTATTATTATTGCCATCCTAGTGAGTGCAAAGTGGTATCTCATCATGGGTTTGATTTGCATTTCCCTGATGACTAATTTTTCTGAGCATCTTTTCATGTGCATGTTGGCCATTTGTATAGCTTCTTTGGGGAAGGTTATCTAGATTTTTTTTTTTTTTTTTTTTGCTGTACGCGGGCCTCTCACTGTTGTGGCCTCTCCCGTTGCAGAGCACAGGCTCTGGACGCGCAGGCTCAGCGGCCATGGCTCACGGGCCCAGCCGCTCCGCGGCATGTGGGATCTTCCTGGACCGGGGCCCAAACCCGTGTCCCCTGCATCGGCAGGCGGACTCTCAACCACTGCGCCACCAGGGAAGCCCTGTCTAGATTTTTGATGCTATTGAAATTGACCTTGAAAATGTTAAGCCAGTTTTTCTTTAATCATCAGTATTTGTATGACTTTCCCCCAGAGTTATTTATCTTTTTAAAAACACAGTTAAGATTATTTTGTATGTAAAATTTTATATCTTGTTCTTTTTATTTAACATTGTATCAAACATGTTTCCAAGTAATTCTTCTGCTACTAAAATGTAAAATCTAGACCACTGCATACATGGTTTTCCTTATTTCCTGTGAGTCTAGACATATAGATTTTTAACTATTGTAAGTAACACTGCACTAAACGTGTTTTGCGTAAAGATGTGCCCACATTTTACATTATATCCTTAGATTCCCAGAAATGGAATAACTAGAACAGAGGTCTGAACAATTTTAAGAATCTTGAAACATATTGCAACATTAGCGCAATTTTGAAATAGAATTGAAGCCCTTGCCCTGGGAATTTGAAGGGTTGCACTTTAATACTAATACACCCCGTGAAACTGGGTCTGTCACTGGACCTTAGTTCACTTTCTGTATCTCTAAAACCTACCTTGAATCTCCTTTCAGTATGTGTATCTCTAAAATCTTCCTTCCCTCCCTCTCAAGGCTATTATGGGAAAAGAACTTTCTTCTCCAAGCAGAGCATTGCTTTGATATTAATTTTAGCATTGTAAATATATTGATAAGAAAATTTTCCTACTGTAACAACCCCAGAGGGGAAGGGACTGCCTGTCTCGAGTTCTTCCCATCAGTCAGAATTCTTTCATAGTTACTTTTGAATTGCTTGGCACCAATTAGGTGCTGCCTAAGTGTGTATTAAATGAATGACTAAAAGCACAGCATGGGGGAAGTATAACTGGGAGAGGCTAGTGGTGGTTATTCACATTTGATAACCTTGTTGTCTTTTATTTTCTATTTTTGTTTTTAGCTTTTAATTATTATACATTAAAATTGACTTTCTGATATACAGTTTCATAAACTTTAACACATGTGTAGATTCATACAACCATCACCATAATCCAATATAGAACAGTTCCATCACCCCCAAAAGACTCTCTCAGGCTGCCCATTTGTATTCACATCTTCTCCCACTCCAATCCCTGACAACCACTGATCTGTTCTCCACCACTATGGTTTTGTCTTTTTGAGGCTGTTAGAGAAACAAAATAATACAATATAATTTTTAACATTGTCTTCTTTCCCTCATCATGATGCCTTTGAGAGTCATCCAAGTGGCTGGGTGTATCAGTAGTACCTTCTTTTTCATGGCTGAGCTGTGATCTAGTGTTCGCTCATCCCCTTGTCCCTGGGGGGACAGGTCATTTCCAACTTGAGGCAATTATGAATAGAGCTCTTCTAAACATTCGTGTACAGGTCTCTGTGTGTTCTTAAGTTTCTTGGGTAAACACCTAGGAGTGGAATGGATATGATAAATGTACGTTCAGCTTTATGACAAATGACTAAACTGCTTTCCTAAGGGACCATCGTTTTACATTCCCATCAGTGATGGATGAGATCCACTGTTCCTTTTCACCAACACTTGTCAATATTTTTTATTTTTGGCTGTTCTAATAAATAAACAGTGATGACTCACTGTGGGTGTAATTTGCATTTCAGTAATGACTAATCATGTAGAACATCTCTTCTTGTGTTTATTTGCTGTCTGTATAACTTCTTTGGTAAAATGTCTGTTCAAATCCTTTGCCCATTTTAATTAGCTTGTTTGTTCTTACTGTAGAGTTTTGTTTTTTTTTAACATCTTTATTGGAGTATAATTGCTTTACAATGGTGTGTTAGTTTCTGCTTTATAACAAAGTGAATCAGTTATACATATACATATGTTCCCATATCTCTTCCCTCTTGCGTCTCCCTCCCACCCCTCTAGGTGGTCACAAACCGTGGAGCTGATCTCCCTGTGCTATGTGGCTGCTTCCCACTAGCTATCTATTTTACGTTTGGTAGCGTATATATGTCCATGCCACTCTCTCACTTTGTCACAGCTTACCCTTCCCCCTCCCCATATCCTCAAGTCCATTCTCTAGTAGGTCTGTGTCTTTATTCCCGTCTTACCCCTAGGTTCTTCATGACCTTTTTTTTTTTCTTAGATTCCATATATATGTGTTAGCATACGGTATTTGTTTTTCTCTGACTTACTTCACTCTGTATGACAGACTCTAGGTCCATCCACCTCACTACAAATATCTCAATTTCGTTTCCTTTTATGGCTGAGTAATATTCCATTGTATAATGTGCCACATCTTCTTTATCCGTTCATCCGATGATGGACACTTAGGTTGCTTCCACATCCTGGCTATTGTAAATAGAGGTGCAATGGACATTTTGGTACATGACTCTTTTTGAATTATGGTTTTCTCAGGGTATATGACCAGTAGTGGGATTGCTGGGTCGTATGGTAGTTCTATTTTTAGTTTTTTAAGGAACCTCCATACTGTTCTCACAGTGGCTTTATCCATTTACATTCCCACCAACAGTGCAAGAGGGTTCCGTTTTCTCCACACCCTCTCCAGCATTTATTGTTTGTAGATTTTTTGATGATGGCCATTCTGACCGGTGTGAGGTGATACCTCATTGTAGTTTTGATTTGCATTTCTCTAATGATTAATGATGTTGAGCATTCTTTCATGTGTTTGTTGGCAATCTGTATATCTTCTTTGGAGAAATGTCTATTTAGGTCTTCTGCCCATTTTTGGATTGGGTTGTTTGTTTTTTTGTTATTGAGCTGCATGAGCTGCTTGTAAATCTTGGAGATTAATCCTTTGTCAGTTGCTTCATTTGCAAATATTTTCTCCTATTCTGAGGGTTGTCTTTTGGTTTTGTTTATGGTTTCCTTTGCTGTGCAAAAGCTTTTAAGTTTCATTAGGTCCCATTTGTTTTTGTTTTTATTTCCATTTCTCTAGGAAGTGGGTCAAAAAGGATCTTGCTGTGATTTATGTCATAGAGTGTTCTGCCTACGTTTTCCTCTAAGAGTTTGATAGTGTCTGGCCTTACATTTAGGTCTTTAATCCATTTTGAGTTTATTTTTGTGTATGCTGTTAGGGAGTGTTCTAATTTCATAAACATTTGTGTACAGGTCTCTATGTGTTCTTCTAAATTTGTGTTCTTTAAATTCTTCTAAACATTTGTGTACATGTCTCTGTGTTCTTTAGTTTCTTGGGTAAACACCTAGGAGTGGAATGGATATCATAAATGTATGTTCAGTTTTATAAGAAATGACTAAACTGCTTTCCTAAGGGACCATCATTTTACATTCCCATCAGTGATGGATGAGTTCCACTGTTCCTTTTCACCAACACTTGTCAATACTTTTTATTTTTTGCTGTTCTAATAAATAAGCATGATGACTCACTGTGGGTGTAATCTGCATTTCAGTAATGACTAATCATGTAGAACATCTCTTCATGTGTTTATTTGCTGTCTGTATAACCTCTTTGGTAAAATGCCTGTTCAAATCCTTTGCCCATTTTAAGTAGCTTGTTTGTTCTTACTGTAGAGTTTTGAGAGATATTTATATATTTTGGATACAAGTCCTCTGTATTTGCAAATATTTTCTCCTAGTCTGTGTGGGTGTTTTGGTTTTGTTTTGTTTTCTTTTTCATTCTCTTAATGGCTTTCACAAAGCAAAGCTTTAACTTTGATAAATTCCAAAGTTATTTTTTCTTTTATCAATTATGCTTTTGGTGTCATATCTAAGAACTCTTTGCTGAACTCTAGGTAACAAAGATCTTCTATGTTTTCTCCCAAAAGTTATATGGTTTTAAGTTTTACATTTAGGTCTATGATCCATATAATCATGTGATTTTTCTTTATACTGTCAACATGGTAGATTGCATTGATTTGAGTTTTCAAATTTTGGACTTGTGTTACAAAACCCCACTTGGTCTTTTTATATATTGCTGAATTTGATTTGCTAATATTTTACTGAAGTTGTTTGTTTCTATGTTCATAAGGGCTACTGGTCTGTAGTTTTTCCTTGTACCATCTGTCTGGTTTTAGTATCAGGGTAAAGCTTGCCTCGTGGAATGAGTTGGGAAATGCTCCTTCCTCTTCTATCTCTAAAAGAGATTGTATAGAGTTGGTACTATATCATTTTTAAATATTCAGTAGAATTTGTCAGAGAAACCTAAAGATTTAATCAGATACTTGACCAAAGAGGATATACAGACAGCAAATAAACACAAGAAAAGATGGGCTTGGACATTTCCTTTCCAGAAAGTATTTAAGTACAGATTTAACTTCAATAGTTAGAGGATTGTCCAGGTTATGTATTTTTTCTTGGATGAGTTTTGGAAGTTTGTAGTTTTTCAGTAATTGGTACTCTTTATCTAAGTTGTCAAGTTTATGTGCATAGGAATTGTTCATAGTGGTCCCTTAGTATTGTTTTAAATATCTTCTGTATCTATAATGCTATCCCCTCTTAAGTTTCTGTAATTGGTAATCTGTGCATTTAATTTTTTTTCTCTGTCTGTCTTGCTTGAGGTTTATCAATTTTATTAATCCTTTCCAAGAATCAGCTTTCGGTTCCATTGATTTCTTTTTCCTATTTTTCTATTTTCAATCTCACTGACTTCTCTTTTTATTTCCTTCCTCCTGCTTGCTTGCTTTGTATCTAGTTAGCTCTTTTTTTTCCTAGTTTCTTAAACTAGAAGTTTATTGATTTGAGACCTATCTTCTTTTCTAACATAAGCACTTGGTGCTATAAATTTCCCCCTCAGCACTGCATTATCTGCATGCTACAAATTGATGTTTTACATTTTTATTTTTGTTCAGTTCAAAATATATTCAGGGGAGATTACCTTGAGACTTCCTCTTTGGCTCACTGAATATTTAGAAGTGTATTTCCTTCCAAGTGTTTGGACATTTTCTAGTTCTCTTTTTGTTACTGGTTTCCAGTTTGATTCCATTATGGTCAGAGAACACAGTTTGTATTTCATTTCTTTTATAATATTTTTCAGCTTGTTTTATGATGCAGGATATGGTCTATCTTGTGAAAGTTTCATGTGCACTTGGAAAGAATGTGTATTGAGTATTTTATAAATGAATCAATTAAAACAAGTCACTGACAGTATTGTTCAGTTTATATTTTTACTGTCTGTCTACCTTTTCTATCAAATACTGAGGAGTGTTGACGTCTTCAACTGTAATTGTGTGTTTGTTTCTCCTTTCAGTTCTGTCAGTTTTTGCTTCACGTAATTTGAAGAATGACTGTTCATGTATAAATATTTAAGGTTTGTTATGTCTTCCTGGAGAATGGACCCCTTTATCACGATGTAGTGTACATCTTCATCCCTGAGAATCTACCTTATTCTTTTTTTTTTTAAATTTAATTTACTTATTTTTTGGTTGTGCCAGGTCTTAGTCGCAGCAGGAGGGCTCTTTAGTTGCGGCTCACCAGCTCCTTAGTTGCAGCTCGCAGGCTCCTTAGTTGCGGCATGCATGTAAGATCTAGTTCCCTGACCAGGGATTGAACCCGCATCCCCTGCAGTGGGAGGTGGATTCTTAACCACTGCACCACCAGGGAAGTCCCGAGAATCTTCCTTATTCTTAAATGTTTCTTTTCCATTCTTACTTTTAACCCACCTATGACATATTTAACGTAGGTTTTTGTAGGGACCCTGGTGGTCCAGTGGTTACAACTCTGTGCTTTCACTGCTGAGGGCATGGGTTCGATCCCTGGTCGGGGAACTAAGATCCTGTGAGCCTCACGGCACGGCCAAAAACAAACAAAAAAAGTAGGTGTTATATCATGTCAATAGCACATAGTTGGGGTTTCTTTTATTTGGAGTGTTTAGGCAGTTTAATGTTGTTATTGATATGGATGTCGTTTTGGTGTTTATCTTCTGTTTGTTCTGTTTTTTATCCTCTATTTTCCCTGTCCTGCTTTCTTCTGGAGTATCTGAACATTTTTTAGTATTCCTTTTTAACTTACCTATTCTCTCTTTTTTTTTTTTAGATGTTGGGGGTAGGAGTTTATTAATTAATTTTTGCTGTGTTGGGTCTTCGTTTCTGTGCGAGGGCTTTCTGTAGTTGTGGCAAGCGGGGCCACTCTTCGTCGCAGTGCGCGGGCCTCTCACTATCGCGGCCTCTCTTGTTGCGGAGCACAGGCTCCAGGCAGGCTCAGTAGTTGTGGCTCACGGGCCTAGTTGCTCCGCGGCATGTGGGATCCTCCCAGACCAGGGCTTGAACCCGTGTCCCCTGCATTAGCAGGCAGATTCTCAACCACTTTGCCACCAGGGAAGCCCCCCTATTCTCTTTTACTGTATCTCTTTGTGTATGTATATATGTGTGTGTGTGTGTATGTGTATGTATGTATTAGTGATTGCACTAAGAATTACAATATGTGTAACAGTCTACTTACAACTAATATCTTACCAGTTCAAGTGGAATGTACAAACCTTATCATCATATAGGTCTATCATCTCTCCTTTTTGTTGTACTTAGTCTTATGTATTACATCTGCATACACTGAATACCCCGTCAGACAATGTTATAATTTTTGCTTTTACCCATCATATTTTAAAGAGCTCAAAGGAAAAAGAATAGTCTATTACACTTACCCAGGTGTTTACCAGTTCTGTTGTTCTTCCTAAATTCCTGAAGTTTCAAGTTGCCCTCTGGTACCATTTGCCTTCTATTTAAAGAATTTCCTTGAGCAGTTCTTTTAGAGCAGGTCCATTGGTGATGAATTTTTAGTGTTTCTTCATCTAGAATGTCTTTATTTCACTTTCTTTCCTGAAGGATATTTTTACTGAAGATAGGATTCTTGATTTACAGTTCTTTTATTTCAGCAGTTTAAAAATGTTCTTATGCCTTCTAGTCTCTAAGCTTTCTAATGAGAAATCCACAACTCATTCAAACTTACTTCTTCTATGTAATGCACCATTTTTCTTTGATTCTGTTCCAGATTTTTTATTAGTTTTTTTTAACACCTTTATTGGAGTATAATTGCTTTACAATCGTGTGTTAGTTTCTGCTTTATAACAAAGTGAATCAGCTATACATATACATATATCCCCATATCTCCTCCCTCTTGCATCTCCCTCCCACCCTCCCTATTCCACCCCTCTAGGTGGACACAAAGTACTAAGCTGAGCTCCCTGTGCTATGCAGCTGTTTCCCATTAGCTATCTATTTTACATTTGGTAGTATATATAAGTCCATGCCACTCTCTCACTTTGTCCCACCTTCCCCTTCCCCCTCCTCAAGTCCATTCTCTACATCTGCGTCTTTATTCCTGTCCTGCCCCTAGGTTCTTCATAATCTTTTTTTTTTTTAGATTCCATATATATGTGTTAGCATACGGTATTTGTTTTTCTCTTTGACTGACTTCACTCTGTATGAGTCTCTAGGTCCATCCACCTTGCTACAAATAACTCAATTTCGTTTCTTTTTATGGCTGATTGTTATTCGTTTTTAAAAATGATACGTCTGAGTGTGGATTTCGTTGGGTTTACTTTGATGTTCAGTGAGCATCTTTAATCTGTAGGATTATGTTTTGCCAAATTTGGGAAGCATTCAACCATTCCTTCCTATAGTTTTTCTGCGCTGCATCCTTTCTGAGTCTTTGACTCAAATGTCAGATATCCTGGGATTATCTTTTGGGTTTCTGAGGCTCTGTCCATTTTTTTCCAATATTTTTTCACTTTCTTTCAGATTGGGTAATTTCTATTGATCTTCAAAAGTTCACTAGCTCTTTTTTATGTCATTTCTGTTCTTCTATTAAGCCCACCAAGTGAGTTTTTTACTTCATTTTTTTGTTGTAAAATTCCCTCCTTTTTTTTTTTAAGAAGATGTTGGGGGTAGGAGTTTATTAATTAATTAATTTATTTTTGGCTGTGTTGAGTCTTCGTTTCTGTGCGAGGGCTTTCTCTAGTTGTGACAAGCGGGGGCCACTCTTCATCGCGGTGCGCGGGCCTCTCACTATGGCAGCCTCTCTTGTTGCGGAGCACAGGCTCCAGACGCGCAGGCTCAGTAGTTGTGGCTCACGGGCCTAGTTGCTCCGCGGCATGTGTGATCCTCCCAGACCAGGGCTCGAACCCGTGTCCCCTGCATTAGCAGGCAGACTCTCAACCACTGCACCACCAGGGAAGCCCCCTCCTAGTTTTAATGTTTGGTTACACTTTCTAGTTTTCCATCCTTTCGAAGAGTGTTCACCCTTATTTCAGAGCATTTGTATAGTGGCTTCCTTAAAGTCCCTTAATAATTCCAACATCTGTGGCACCTCACTGTTGGCATCTGTTGAATGTCTTTTCTCAGGAGGATTGAGATTTTCCCACTTCTTTGTATGCTGAGTATTGAGAAGTGCAAGCTGAGCAATTTTGTATTGCATTCTGGATATATTGGATGTTTGAATACATCAGATTCTGGGTCTTGTTTAAATTAAATGTACTGGTTGAGTGGTACTTTGAATTCTGATCTTCTTGCCCAGTCTGCCTGCTACCATTTACCTTTCAGAGTCTGAAAATAGTTGTTGCATTCATTCTGTCCTGGTTTTATAGCTAAATTCAGTAGACTGCATGGAGTATGCTTCCTCCATCTTACCTGGAAACAAACCTGTCTTGATAGGCCAATTAGTTAAGCCCATAATTTATAAAAATTAAGCCTGTGGTTTTTATATAGCTGATCTTATCCATTTCTGACAGCTCGATCACATTTATGTTACTGAACATTCTTTTCCTTGTGTCACTGCCCACTGTGACACAGGCCCCTTATATACCTGGGCCTTTGGCTGTACTACACTTTCCTGTTGTCTGTCCTATTTCCCATCCCACCCAGTGACTAGTCATTTCCCTCTTATCTTCTTTCAGCCAAGAGAAGGTTGGAATTTTCCAAAAGGAACTTTGTAGAGGAGGCAGGATGAAAAGTAAACTCTGTGAATTTGGAGAGTGATAAGTCCAGCTCTGCACAGCACTGCCCAGCCTGGAGAGCCTTGCATGTCCTTTTCTCACCCCTTAGAGACAACTAGGCCAGGCTTCTTTTGACCCATTTCACAACTGAGTCAACAGGAGTTTTAGGTATTTCAAGTGATCTCCTCCAGTTTTAGAGAAGCAGAATTAGGACCAGGTAGATTTCCTGGCCCCAAATCTAATGTACTTACTGTAGTTTTGTGCCACAGTTTGACAACTAATGAGTCAATGATTTTGTGATTTGGCTAACCCAACTTAGAGAACACTGGCCCTGTGCATTTTCCACCGCATGCTGTGGCCTGAGATTAACAGCCTGCCGCAGACCTTTGGATCTTCCCCTCAGCCGGGTGTGGGTGGCACCCACAATCTGGTAGGGTTCACAGTTCTTCCCAGGATCTCATTGGTTTCCCCTTCCATGAGCTTCTATTAAATATCTACTATAGTTCTGGTACAGCCCCAAGCCCATGAGATAGGAGGAGGAATAAAAGCATTCTCAGACTCCTGGTCCCCATGATCCCAGGGGGTCACCTGGGCTCTCTGAAGCTCATGGGGCCTGCCGGACAGCTGTAGGGTGAAGTGTCAGGGATCTGAGCTCACAGTGGTCTCCTTTCCCTCCAGTCCTCCAGGCCTCCCATGAGCAAGATAAAGAAGCCCTTACCCGCTCCTTCCAGGAGGCCAAGGCAGCCCTGCAGGTGAGACGGGTTGGGCCATGTCAGTCTCTGTGATGTGACCACCACACTATTATATTAGCTCAGGAGGACTTGGTCTGAGATGAGGGTTGGCCTGTTTTTCAAGGACCGCTGGGAGCATCTTGGAGACTTCATGGGCCTGGTGCCACAGTGATTAGAGCGATGGGTGGATGCACAGGGACCTGTGGAAGCAGGAGAGGAGGTGTCCGACCCAATCTGGCTGGTCAGGGACTTCCAAGAGGGATTGAGATCTAAGCTGGAGTCTGAGGGTGGGTTAGAATTTTTCAGATGAAGAAGGGTAGGAAGAGTGCCTTAGGTAGGAAAAAAAAAAAAAGTGTTTAAAGCCATGGAGGAAAGGGAAAAAATATGGAGTACCTGTGGAACTGAAACAAGTCCAAGATGACTGGGTATAGAGTATAAGTGGGAGATAGCTGAGGCCAGAGAGGGAGGCAAGGAGCAGACGGTGGGAGTCTGTGAGCCATAGTAAGGGGTGCACTGTCCTAAAGGCAACGGGCAAGGTTCGGGTGGAAGAAATCCTTGGCAGGGGAGCAGTATGGAGACAGGAATGCACCTGGCAGCTGGAAGAGTGATGTGACGTTGGCTGCAGGAGAGGCGTGTAGAGGGAGCAGTGAGAGAAGAGAAAGGGCAAGGACACCGAGCCCGGTTTGCATGTATTTTGAATGCCAGACTACCACCGGCCTTGAATGCCCTGACATCGTCCCCAAGGGTATGGAGAGGTGGGGCTGTGTGTTTCGAGCAGTGGTTGAAGTAGCTAGAGCCTGCACTGTTGGGCAGAGCAACAACAGACTGAAGAACCCAATACTGACCCCTCTCTGTGGGGTGGAGAAGTCCACCTCCAGCCTTATGGGCCAGGGGTTCATCACCTCCATCCCACTCCCTTCTCCAGGAGACCACGGACAGACTGACCGCACAGCTGGAGGCCTTCCAGGCCAAGGTGAAGAGGGTAGAGGAGTCCATCCTAAGCCAGGACTACAAGAAGCACATCCAGGTAGGCAGCAGTTCATCCGCAGCTTCTCCTTCTTCCATCTCCGGGGAGGTCCAGGTCTGGGCAACAGGAAAGGCCAGTCCCTCTTCAAGGACAGGGCTCAGACCTGACACCCTTACCTTCACAAGGGTCTGGAAGAAACGGTGTCCCCGTGTCACTGAGGGGGAAGGTAAGGTTCAGAGAGAGGCATATAGGATGGTCAAGTGCTCAGGCTCTGGACTCAGAACTAGGCGCAAAGAGCAAACCTACCACTTAGCACAAGCGACTTGACCTCTGTGAACCACGGTTTCCCCATCTGTGATGGTGTGAGCACAACATGCACTATTGAATAGAGTAAGATAAAGCACATTAAGCACTTTCCATGGGCCAAGAGAGGGAGGTGACTTGTGAAAGTCAGAGCTGGGGGCAGAGCGGGTAGGAGGGAGGTCGCCCATGCCCCGCTGCCCCCTCTGCCGGATGGTCTGCTGAGATCGCTCTGTGCTCCTGTCTAGGAGTACGGGAGCCCCAGCCAGTTCTGGGAGCAGGAGCTGGAGAGCTTACACTTTGTCATCGAGATGAAGAACGAGCGAATCCACGAGCTAGACAAGCGGCTCATCCTCATGGAGACAGTGGTCCGTGGCTGGCAGCGGCTGGTGGGGGATGGTAGCGGGGGCAGCTCATGCTTCTACTTTCTGGGCACTTCCTCTGTCAGGTGTGCAGAGGGAAGGCGCTTTGAGGAGGGCCCAGCCTGGTCCATACCAGCTGTGACCTGCCACCTGTGCCGGCCCTTGAGCCGCTGAGGCTGGTCTGGGTCCAACAGTGCCTCCTTGTCATCCGGGTCCTATACATTTCTTGACTGCTCACGTTGCTGTCACTTGGGTGACGCTGGGCAGGTAGCCGGGCTAATCAGGAGGGGCTGGCAGATGTCACAGGTCGGGCAGGGGCTGAGGAAGAAGTCAAGGCTGAAAAAAAAAAAGTCAGACAGATTTGGAAAGCCAGAGTCAGCAAGGACAGGCCTGGGCAGTGGTGGGCACTGGGGACACAGGTGGCTTTGTCTCCAGGAGAAGGGAGGCCTTGGGAACCTAGGGTTGAATCCAAACGGATTATGTTACGTTGTCCTGGAAGAAGTTCCCTGTCCTCTTGTGTGGCGCACAACCTAAATTTTAAATCAGACCATCTCAGAGCTTCCCTATAAATTTTTTTCAACCATTTCTGTGGAACAGCATAACAGATACACTTACATTTTTATACATTAGATACTTCTGACTTTTGGAGAACCAAAATACTCTGGTGAACTGATGGAGATTTTAAATAGTAGTGGCGCTCTTCTTTTTTTAATACTCATCTGGCAAAGCGAAAAGCTGGCAGTCCTGTGTTCATGCCTTAGCTGTATTGTTCCAAGTAATCTTATTGCTTCACGAAATGTGACATTTGGTCTCAAGTAGATCAGTGTTTTCAGTGAGCACAGATAAGAGGGAGGTGACAGCACACATTGTGTCGAGTGAGGTTGGTGGCTTTCTGAGCTCGCTCTTATTTGTCACAGAAAGAAAAAAACCTGCTGTTGGAGGAGAAAATCACCACCCTGCAGCAGGAGAACGAGGACCTCCATGCCCGAGGCCGCAACCAGATGGCTGTGTCCAGGTAGCTGCTCCCACCCCCCTCCTCCCATCCCCACCACTTTTTTTGTGAACTTCCAGTTGGGAGAGTCTCCAAGAGGCCCTGGGAATGGATTGACGTGGGCCCAGGCCTGTCTGGGGAATGCAGCTCCTCTTTGCTTGGGGGGGGGTCAGCAAAGGGAAATCCCAAGGGACCGGCTCTGCCCGGAAACAGAAGTCACAGGGCTGATTAATATCTGTTTGTCTCCATCCTGGCTAAGTGGGCTTCATGGGAAAGCCCAATCCAGGAAGAAGGAACAGGAAGCGTAGGGTTCAAGAGGCCCAATGAACGAATGAATCGGTTGTAAGGGATCCGTAAATGAGAACTAAGATCACGTGTCGGATGTAATTTGTTGACTACACATTATCTCATCGAATCCTCGTAATTACTCTAACAGCCAGTCCTGTTATCATTCCCATTTCACAAATTCACCAAGAGCGAATACCTTGTCCAGAGTTACACGTCTCAGTGGTGGAGCCGATCTGAACCCAGAGCTGTCTGCTAAACTTCAGACAAACCTAGAATGGGACACTAGGGCCGTCTGTTCAGTTCCCCCAACTGGTTCAGAGGCTGAGAAAAGGCCGGGGTGGGAGTGGGGCTTGTGGGGGGGCGGTGGCTGAGGGCCACACTCCTTGGTCAACAGCTTTTTTTTCAACAGACCAACAAATTACATCCGACACATGATCTTAGTTCTCATTTACGGATCCCTTACAACTGATTCATTCATTCATTGGGCCTCTTGAACCCTAAGCTTCCTTTCCTTCTTCCTGGATTGGGCTTTCCCGTGGAGCCCACTTAGCCAGGATGGAGACAAACAGAGTTGCCTTTTGGGACAGGCAGACGGGGCGGTGGGACCCCGGGGAAGGCTTCCTGGAGAAGTGGGCTGGTCGCTGCAGTTGATGGAGACCCCGAGGGGCGGTTCCCCACAGGCAACCCTGGGCTCTGTCTGTGTCCACAGGCAGCTCTCTGAGGACCTGCTTCTCGCCCGAGAGGCCCTGGAGAAGGAGTCGCAGTTGTGCCAGCAGCTCCAGCAGGAGAAGGAGCAGCTGCTGTACCGGGTCCTCGGGGCCGACGCCTCCCCCGCCTTCCCGCTGGCCTCTCTCACCCCCACTGAGGTCTCCTACCTCGCCACATAGCGCCTGGACCGCCGGGATGCTGTGGTCACAGCTTTCTCTCGAGGACTTGGCAGAGAAAACAGCAGGGGCCTCTTGTCCCTAGGAGGGGACAAGGGTGGGAGTGAGATGGGGAGCCAGGATGTGCGGCCAGTCAGCCCTGGGGGCTTGGGCCACGTACACTCACCCTCGGGGCTTCGGAGGCCCCTCAAGTTGGCTCAGGGGACAAACAAGAAGAGCCCTTTCCTCCCTCCCCTTCTGTCTGTTCAGATCGGGGGGTTCTGAGGCTTTCCCCAGGGGCAGCCATGCCATATTGGTCATCTGACCAAGAGGAGACAACCCACTGGTCCTCACTTCCCGCAGCCATCCCCCCAAGCCCCACTCCCGCCCCGGCCTTTTCTCAGCCGCTGAACCGGTTGGGGGAACTGAACAGACGGCCCTAGTGTCCCATCCTAGGCTTGTCTGAAGTTTAGACTAGGGGCTGGGGGGCAGGGGAGGACAGGCGCCACATGCTGTGAATCAAACTGGGGCGGGTGAGTGGCTGGGAGGGGGGCACTGGAGGCCCTGCCGACTGGGCAGTGAATCGGGCATGGCACCGGTCCCAGGCCCAGAATCCGGTCAGTCTAGGGGTTACCGGCAGAGCTGCTGCTCCTGGACCGGGCAAGGCTCACTGCCCTGCACTCCCGGTCCCTCGGCCTCAGGGCCATCAGGACACGGGGGCCACCTAGTGGATCTAAGTACCCTCGACAGCCAGAGCTGGAACCTCATCCCTGTACTGATGAGGAAACCAAGGCGGGGAGTGGGACCCGCAGAGCCAGGACTAGGGCCTCACCTGTCATCCAGGTTTCACCTTATCATACTTTTTCTTCCTCCCCAGGCTCTGGGAGGTCATGTCTGAGACTTGGTCTTTCTCCTCCTTGCTCTGACTGCCCCCCACCCTTACGAGTGCTCTCTTTCATTCCTGCTCTCCACTTAATTCCTTCTACCACCCCTGACCCCAGGCCCACGGATCCTGGCCCTCAGCCTCCCCGTCAGTGCAAAGGGGTGGCTCGAATAACTAACCCCAGCAGGCCTGTCCAATCCTGACTGTCTGTGGATTCAAGATTCTTCTCAGGAAGTGTTGGGTCATCTGGAACCAATAACAATCCCACCCCTGTATAAGCATTTTAATTAAATGCTTTCATACACACCTCTCTCCTTGATCTGCAAAAGCTCCTCAAAGCAGGTTCTTACCCAGCTTTAGCAGAGAGCAAACTGAGATCACAGGAGCCAATGGGCCATGCCTGGGGTCCCCCAGCCCCCCGGACCATCACGTAGGAAAAGTCAACTCACAGGAACTGAGGTTTCCTCTGTCATCCCAGACTGCCTTCTTCATTCCCCCAGATGTGGGCTTCATCCATTTCTAGTTCTAGGGGTTCAGATGTGACTCTGTTTCTTCAGCCCTGGGCAAACAGGTTTTCCAGGAGCCTTGGGGACAGCTCTGGAGTGAAACACACACACACGTCTTCCTATAACTTTTCCCAAAGCCTGACTAGGATAGGCTAGTTCATTGGACGTTAATGGTCACAACCAAGAAAAGAATGGGTAGCCAAGTAATTTGGGAAACTCTAGGTTCACTCAAGTTAAACAGCTCTGCAAACCGCAGGATTTCTCAGAGCCTTTAAGATGCTAACGTGCACTGCAAACTCCCAAGGAGGAAGCAAAGCGTCCAGCATCTCCTAAACATCTTTGACCAAGTTTCTCCCCCAACCTGAGCACTTCAGGCTGCAGAATGCACTTTAGAAAACATCGTTCTAATTGAGAGAGTTGAGGGCTGGAGAAGGGGCAGGTTGTGGGAAGTGGGGTTTCCCTCATGCAGCCTGTGGTGGTTGTGAGGAGGTGAACTGAGGTCCTACCCTCACCCTGGGGCAGGCAAGCTATGGAAACTAAAAAACACGTGATAGGGCTTCCCTGGTGGCCCAGTGGTTGAGAGTCCGCCTGCCGATGCAGGGGACAGAGGTTCATGCCCCGGTCCGGGAAGATCCCACATGCCGCAGAGCGGCTGGGCCCTTGAGCCATGGCCGCTGAGCCTGCGCGTCCGGAGCCTGTGCTCCGCAATGGGAGAGGCCACGACAGTGAGAGGCCCACGTACCACAAAAAAAAAAACCAAAAAAAACCACGTGATACTGCCTTGATTTGGCCCCTGTTTTTCTGGAGAGGGTGGAGGTGGGTCCTTACTCAAGGCCTCTGCTAGGGGCAGGGATCCTTGAGGAGTAAGTCCTGGGGCCTGGGGGGACTCACCAGCAGTTCTGGGCTCCTCCTCAGGTACTGGGGCCCCACGGGCCCTGGCTTTGCTCAGGCTTGGCATAAAGGCTGGCTCAAAGGCTGGCTGTCAGAATAGGGTGAGGCCTGGAGTGAGGCCACGAGGCTGAAACAAGAGGTGAAAGCAGTGATGGGCTGGCAGAGTGTAGGGGGTGAACATGAAGGTTCTTTCTGCTCTGCAAGGGGCACCTCCTTGGCATCAAAACCACCGAGGTTCATACGGTCACCTACCCCTGCTTCTACCTACTGCTCTACACCTGGATGCCAGGGAGCAAGGGAACACAAGGACACGGGTGGTAGCTATCCCTGGGCCCTGAAGGTTCATGGCCTGGCAGGTGTCAATGCCAGCGTCCCCGGCCCAGGTCTCTTCCACATATAGGGTGTTCCCTGCATCCTACCTGGCTTTCCTGGCGTACCTGTTCACATCGCCATGGGCCTGCTCACTGACATGAGCGGGTGGATCCAGCTGCAGAGACAAAAAAAAACCTGTCCATCAGCTGCCCCAGGTGCCATCTCTGACTGGGGCACAGTGGGCAGGTTAGAGGCACAATGTACCCCTTCAGGGAAAGGAGGAGCGACTTGGCCAAGGTCACACCTCAGTATTAGAGCACCTGAAAGGCCAGGGTCTCTGTGGAAAAACAAGCTGTTCAAGTCCCTGGGGGGAAGCTGGGGTCTGCTCCCCGACTCAAGGAGAAGCAGGAGGTAACGGCACTTTCCGGTGCGGGTTTTATCGCGCTCTGCTTCTGTGGGGATGTTAAAGGGTGTTCCCTCCGCAGAGCGGGGGCAAAATTGTTTGGTAAACAGTCAAGCAAAGTGAAACTGGGGAGACTCAGACCACTGAGTCTAACACGTGTCCCTCTATGTTTTGAAGCTCCAAGGCAAATGCCTTTAAGAGACAGTGTTTTCCTAAGAACGCTTTTTTTTGGAGAAGGGGGTGGTATGACTTTTTTGGTTTTCTGCCATTCCAAGGAACATGTCTGTGGAAATGCTGGCCCAGCAAAGCCAGTGTCTCCCAGCCATCGGGGTGTTCTTTTCCCTTTGTTGGGTCTCAAGTTTCCACTTTTGACAAGTGGGAGAATAATACCTCACTCTCTCTACTTCCTAAGGCCTCTTGGGGGGGCTCACCTTCAAGTCTCTGCACCTCAAATTCCGGCCCCTCCAGGAAGGTCTTTTAAGAATTCCTAAAGTCCGCATGGTTGGTAGCCTACTGCTTAGCACAGTTCTTCTTCAGATGTTTGAGGTTATGGGTTAAGTTCTTCGAGAGTAAAGAACATCACCACCACCACCTGGGGAAGGTCTGGGCCCACATGGGTTGGTCACGAAACCGTTACTAATGCATTTAGTCCATTTCCGATCACATACACACCCAGCCTCAGGGCATGAGCATTTGTTCGAGACCCATTTTCATGGGATTTGGGCCACTTTGGTCTCAGCTTGAGTGTCACCTCAGAAGACTCCCTGACCCCTATCTCAGTAGACCCTCTCACATTGTATCCTCGATAGAGCACTTAGTATTGGGTAGATGATCGTGTTTGTTCACCTCCCACTTCTTCCTCCCCATTTAGACTGTAAGCTTGCAAAGCGGGGGCAGCCATCTTTCTCTTTAATTCGTCATTGTAACCTCAGCACCTAGTTCAGCGTCTGCTCTGTGGTGGGTGCTCAATAATTGTCAGACAAATTAAAACAAATTATATATTTTTATACAATAAGCTGATAAGTAGTTCTACTTGACAAATGAGGAAACTGAGGCCCAGAAAAGGAAGTGACCTCCCCAAGGTCACTCAAAGCAGCAGTGTCAGAGTTGGGACTAGAATGCAGATTGCTCAGATTCCCAGTCAAGCCATGTCTCCCCTCTGGCTCCGGGCCCTGATCCCAAGCCTTCACTCCCACGCCCCTGCCCTGATACGCCACCACCACATACACACTCTGCCTCCTCTTACCTTCTGCCCTGGATATTCCCAACTCAGTCCACAGCCACCTGTGGCTCACTCAGAACTACGCAGATCACACTGAAGTTCTCTCCCAGTCGGACTGATGTTGCTGAAGCTTGGATGGTGGGTTCGGGTGAGAAAGAAGGGTCTGCCATGGAGAGAAGGGGAGAGAAATGGGGACACATATGTTGAATTATTGTTAGAATGGCTGGAGTGAAGGTCTGGGTCAGAGCCTGAACAAGATGGCTGCGCAAGAGGACATGGAGCTCACGTCCCTCCCACAAACACATCAAAAATACATCTACGGGGCTTCCCTGGTGGCACAGTGGTAGAGAATCCGCCTGCCAATGCAGGGGACACGGGTTGGAGCCCTGGTCTGGGAAGATCCCACATGCCGCGGAGCAACTAGGCCCGTGAGCCACAACTACTGAGCCTGTGCGTCTGGAGCCTGTGCTCCTCAACAAGAGAGGCCGTGATAGTGAGAGGCCCGCGCACCGCGATGAAGAGTGACCCCCCCCCCACTTACTGCAACTAGAGAAAGCCCTCGCACGGAAATGAAGACCCAACACAGCCATAAATAAATTTTTTAAAAAATTAAAAAAAAATACATCTACGTGTACAACAAGTCTCTCAGAATACTAACTGGAAACTGGAAGAGTTCCTGTATAACCAAGGCTATGAAAAGATTCCTGCAGAATCGGGTAGGATGGGAAGAAAAGCATTGGGTCAGCACCTGTGAGCCTGGGAGGGGACTAAGGTAAATCAGAGAGGTGGATGCTCGTCCTGGAGAGTGAGTAGGTTGAGCCACATACTGGGTGTCCCAGTCCTGGGGTCCTACACGGAGGGGACAAGCCCTCTTGGCTGCTTGCAGAACCAGTGGGACGGACAGAAATGCTGGCAAAGCCAGGACTCCACTCATGAGGAGTACAGGGCTACCAGCCTGCCAACAGACAGGGTGGAGAGGTCTACCCTAGCAGCAACTGCCTCGCCACAATCCCCAACCTGAGCTGAGCGAACACCCTGGCCCCACTCGCTCCACACCACGGCCTGGCGCTGGATCTAGGAAAGCCCGGACCTGGGAAAAGACTATCTAGGGCTGCAGAGGTGACCTGGGGGCCTGGGGTGTGGTCCAGGTGGGGCAGCAGTGGCCACTGCCAGCGCTTACATAAATAGCACCACAGAAGCAGCCCAGACTTCTGACTGCAGCGCAGCCACTTCAGTTCCCGCCACCACAAGACCACCATCCCCAGTAGCAGCCTAGTGAACGCTCCAGCTCCACCCACCCCGTACCACAGCTTTGCACTAGATCCGGGACAGACGAACACAACGGGAGCGATGCGATCACGGGCTGGGTCTGAATGGAGCAGCAGCCACCTACACAGGCAGTGCATCAGACCCCTGTAAGCACGGGAGCCCCACTTGTTTCAGCGTTACCCTCCTTTGGGGCAAAGGCCCCAGTGCAGGGAGGAGGAAAACACACTTAAAAGGCAACAGAGCCAGCTTGAGCCTGACCCTCAAGTCATCTACTCCATCAACTTGGGAGCGGGCCCCACCCAACAGGCCTATGACCACCACTGAGCAGACAGTGAGTCCCACCTCACACCCTGTGCAGGCTCTGGCTTCTCCAATACCAATCACACCCCTTTCTCAAGGTCACAGTGGTCAGCACACCCTGAGGAAAGATGTGGCTGGTGTCCACATCAAATCGAGCCCTCACACTGAAGACACTGGCACACACAGTCTACATAGGGATGCTCCCACATAAAAACACCACTTTGAGACCACAATAAGTAACTGTTTTGCCTAAATTCATACAGAGAGAAAGTTAAATAAAATGAAAAGGCAGAGGAACTACTCCCAATTTAAAGAGCAAGAGAAAACCCTTGAAAAAATAATGAAACAGATAAATCAGACTACCAGACAATGAGTTCAAACAGTTGGTAATAAAAATGCGAACTGAGTTACGAGAATTGATCTATGCACAGATCATTTTAATAAGGAACTAGAAACTATAAAGACCCAATCAAAAATAGATAATTCAGTCTCTGAGATTAAAAGCAATCTAAAAGCAATGAATAGCAGACTAAATGACACAGAATGCCTAAGTGATCTGGAAGACAGAATAATGCAAATCACCTAATCAGAACAGCAGGCAGAAGGATAAGTGAGAAGAAAGAAAGAAAGAGAGAGAGAGAGAGAGAGAGAGAAAGAGAGAGGGAGAGAGGGAGGGACGGAGGGAGGGAGGGAGGGGGAAAGGAAGGAAGAAATATGCAAGATCTATGGGATAAAATAAAATGTGCTAACATCCACATTACAGGGGTTCCAGAGAAGAAGGGAGAGAAGGGGATCAAAAATATATTTGAAGAAATTATACCTGAAAACCTCCCAAGCCTAAAAAAACAGATATCCAGGTACAGAAAGAACAGAGAGTCCCAAACAAGATGAAATCAAACAGACCCATACCAAAATATATCATAATCAAAACAGCAAAAGTTAAAGAGAATTCTAAAGGCAGCAAGAGGAAAAACAAAGATTCATATACAAAGGAACTCCATAAGGCTATCAGCTGCTTTCTCTGCAGAAACTTTGCAAGCCAGAAGGGAGTGGCATGACATATTCAAAGTCCTAAAAGGGAAAACGCTGCAACCTAGGATACTCTACCCAATAAGATTATCATTTAGAATAGAAGGCGAAACTAAGAATTTCTCAGACAAGCAAAAACTAAAAGAATTCATCAATACTAAACCTACCCTAAAAGAAATGTTGAAGGGTCTTCACTAAATGGAAAAGTAGTAAGACTCTGCAGGAAAGGGAAAATCCCAATAAGAAAAGCAAATATAAAGATTGAGGATCACTTAAATAAGCCAGTACTTAGATCAAAAAAATTTTAAAGCAACTACAACTAAAACAAACAGTAAATAGTTAAGGATGAAGATGTAAAATATGACATCAAGAGCAAAATGTGGGGAGGGGGAGTAAAAATATAGATCTTTTCGAATGTGTTTGAACTTAAATGATTATCAATTTAAACTAGATCATGGTAACCACAAATCAAAAATCTATAATAGATACACAAATCAAGAAGACAGGAACTCAAGCATACTACAAAAGAAAATTAAACCATAATGAGGGAATTCCCTGGTGGTCCAGTGGTTAGGACTCTGTGCTTTCACTGCCAAGGGAAACTAAGATCCCACAAGCCATGTGATTTTGCCTAAATAAATAAACAAACAAACCACAATGGGAGAAACAAAAAGAAGAAATGAACAAAGAACTACAAAAACAACTGGAAAACAAGGAATAAAGTGGTAATAAGCACATACCTATCAAAAATTACTTTAAATGTCAAAGGACTGGTACAGCCACTACGGAGAATAGTATGGAAGTTCCTTAAAAACTAAAAACAGAACTACCATATGACACAGCAATCCCACTCCTGGGCATATACCCAGGAAAAAACAAAGTTCATAAAGATACATGCACCCCAATGTTCATTGCAGCACTTTTACAATAGCCAGGACATGGAAGCAAACTAAATATCCATCAACAGAGGAATGGATAAAGAAGATATGATATATATATACAATGGAATATTACTCAGCCATAAAAAAGAACAAAATAATTCCATTTTCAGCAACATGGATGGACCTAGAGATTGTCATACTGAGTAAGTCAGACAAAGACAAATATGATATCCCTTATATGTGGACTCTAAAAAAATGGGTACAAATGAACTTATTTACAAAACACAAGTCCAGTCATGGATGTTGAAAACAAACTTATGGTTACCAGGGATGGTGGGGGAGGGATAAATTGGGAGACTGCGACTGACATATACACAGTACTATATATAAAAGAGATAACTAATAATAACCTGCTATATAGCACAGGGAAATCTACTCAATGCTCTGTAATGGCCTATATGGGAAAAGAGTCTTAAAAAAAAGAATGGATATATATATATATATATGCCATGCACCTGAAAGTAACACAACATTGTAAATCAACTATACTCCAATAAAAATTAAAATTAATATGTATGAAAAAATGTCAATGGACTACATGTTCCAATCAAAACACACAGCGTGGCTGATTGGATAAAAACAAGACCTTTTAATATGCTGCCTACAAGAGACTCACTTCAGGGTCAAAGATGAACAGACTAAAAGCAAGGTGATAGAAAAAGCTATTTTATGCAAATAGAAATGACAACAAAGCAGGGGTAGCAATACTTAGACAAAACAGACTTTAAAACAAAGACTATAACAAAAGACAAAGGGCATTATATAATGATAAAAGGAGCAATACAAGAAGAGGATATTATACTCGTTAACATACATACCCAATATAGGCACACTTAAATATATAAAGCAAACACTAACAGACATAAGGGGACAAACTGACAATAATAGAGACTATAACACCTCACTGACATCAATGGACAGATCATCCAGACAGAAAAAACCAATAAGGCAGAGATCCTAAGAGACACAATAGAGCAGGTGGACTTAATTGATATCCACAGGACACTACATAGAAAAAAAAGCATAATATACATTCTTTTAAGCCTGCATGGAATGTTCTCCAGGATAGATCACATACTAGGTCACAAACAAGCCTCAACAAATTTAAGAGGCTAGAAATTATATCAAGCATCTTTTCTGACCACAACAATGTGAAGCTAGAAGTCAACTACAGAAAGAGAAATGGAAAAAAATGTGAGAATTAAACAATATGCTCCTAAAAAAAGCCAGCATGTCAGCAATGAAAGCAAAGAAGAAACCAGAAAATACCTCAAGGCAAACGAAAATGAAAACACTACTTTCCAGTATCTATGAGATACAGCAAAGGCAGTTCTAAGAGGGAAGTTTATAGTGATACACGCCTTCCTCAAGAAACAAGAAAAATCTCAAACAACCTAACCTACAACTTAAAAGAATAATAAAAAGAACAAAGCCCAAAGTCAGTAGAAAGAAGGAACTAAAAGATCAGAGAGGAAATGAAACAGATCAAAAAAAAAAAAAAAAAACAATAGAAAGGAAACCAAGAACTGTTTTTTTTTAAAAAGATAAACAAAATTGACAAACATTTAGCCAGGCTCACCAAGAAAAGAGGGGACTCAAATAAAATAAGAAATGAAAGAGGAGAAATAACAACTGATACCACAGCGATACAAAAAATCGTTAAGGGAACACTATGAACATTATACACCAACAAATTGGACACCTAGAAGAAATGTACCAATTTCTAGAAACAAATGGCATGCCAGGACTTGAGTCAAGAAGAAACAGATGGGGCACTTCCCTGGTGATGCAGTGGTTAAGACTCCGTGCTCCCAATGCAGGGGGCCCAGGTTCTATCCTTGGTCAGGGAACTAGATCCCATGTGCATGCCGAACTAGAGTTTGCATGCCACAACAAAGGAACCCATGTGCCACAACTAAGACCCAGTGCAACCAAATAAATAAATAAATAAAATATTAAAAGAAACAGACAATTAGAACAAGTTGACCAGGAATTCCCTGGCGGTCTAGTGGTTGGGACTCCGCGCTTCCAGTGCAGGGGAGCCCTGGTCAGGGAACTAATCCTGCAAGCCATGTGGCATGGCCAAAAAAAAGAGAACAAACTGATCTTAGTAGTGAAACTGTAATTTAAAAAACTCCCAGCAAACAAAATTCCAGGACCAGATGGCTTCACTGGGGAATTCTACCAAATTTAAAGAAGAACTTATACTGATCCTTCTCAAACTATTCCAAAAGACTGAAGAGGAGGGAACACTGTCAAAGTCATTCTACAAGGCCACAATTACCCTGATACCAAAACCAGACAAAGACACTACCAAAAAGGAGAATTACAGGTCAATATCTTTCAGTATAGATGCAAAAATCCTCAAAATATTACCAACCTGAATTCAACAATACATAAAAGGAATCATATACCATGACTGAGTCACAAAAGGCTGGTTTGTTCAGTATATGCAAAATCAGTGTGATACACAATGTTAACAAAAGACAAAACTCACATGATCTCAATAGACACAGAAAAAGGATTTGACAAAATTCAACATCCACTCATGATAAAAACTGTCAAAAAGGGAACATATCTCAACAAATAAAGGCCATTTACAACAAAACAACAGCCATCATAATACTCAACAGTGAAAAGCTGAAAGCTTTCCCACTAAATTCAGGAACAAGACAAGAATGTCCACTCTCACCACTTCTATTCAACATAGTATTGGAAGTCCTAGCCACAGCAATCAGACAAGAAAAAGAAATAAAATGTATCCAAATTGGAAGGGAAGAGGTTAACCTGTCACTATTTACTTATGACATGATACTCTAGAGAACCCTTATGTCTTCACCCCAAAACTATCAGAATGAGTTCACCAAGGTAGCAAGATAAAAGATTAATATACAGAAATCTGTTGTGTTTCTATACATTCGTAATGGAATATCAGAGAAAGTAAAAAAAAAAAAATCCCATTTAAAATTACATCAAAAAATTAATACTTAGGAATAAACTTAACCAATGAGGTGAGAAACCTATACTCTGCAAACTGTAAAACACTGATGAAGGAGACTGATGATTCAAAGAAATGGAAAGATAGCCCATGCTCTTGGATTAGAAGAATTAATATTAGTAAAATGGCCATACCACCCAAAACAATCTATAGATTTAATGCAATCCATACCGAACTACCCAGGACATTTTTCACAGAACTAGAAGAATCCTAAAATTTGTATGGAACCACAAAAGACCCAGAATTGCCAAAGCAATCCTGAGAAAAAAAGAACAAAGCTGGAGGTATAACCCTTGCAGACACCAGATTATACTGCAAAGCTACAGTAATCAACCAGCATGATCTTGACACAGAAACAGACACATAGATCAATGGAAAAGAATAGAGAGCCCAGAAAAAAACCCACACACCTACAGTCAATTAACCTATGACAAAGGAGGCAAGAATATACAGTGGAGAAAAGACAGTCTCTCCAAGAAGCGGTGCTGAATAAACTGGAAAGCATATGTGAAACAATGAGATTAGAATATTCCCTCAAACCATATACAAAAATATACCAAAAATAACCCTCAAAATGTTTTTTTTTTTTTTTTTGCGGTACACGGGCCCCTCACTGTTGTGGTGGCCTCTCCCGTTGCGGAGCACAGGCTCCCAACGCGCAGGCTCAGCGGCCATGGCTCACGGGCCCAGCCGCTCCGCGGCATGTGGGACCCTCCCGGACCGGGGCACGAACCCGCGTCCCCTGCATCGGCAGGCGGACTCCCAACCACTGCGCCACCAGGGAAGCCCCCCTCAAAATGTTTTAAAGACCTAAATGTAAGACCTGAAACCATAAAACTCCTAGAAGGTAACATAGGCAGAACACTCCTTGACATAAATCATAGCAATTTTCTTGGATCAGTCTCCTAAGACAAAAAAAAAATAAAAGCAAAAAATAAACAAATGGAACCTAATTAAACTTAAAATCTTTTGCACAGCAAAGGAAACCACTGACAAAATGGAAATACTACCTACAGAATGGGAGAGTAGTTGAATAGAATGAATAGGTGGAATAGTTAAATTGATAAGAGGATCAATGGTTGAGATGGTTGAATTGATAGAGGCCATGTGAATGGGTGTAATGAATTAATGGAGGATGGATGAATGGAATGGTTGGCTGGAGGAAGGGTGGATCAGTGGAACAGTTTGAGAATGGGTGGGTGAATAAACAGGATGACCTGATGCAAGCTAGCTTAAGCTGATTGGCTGGCAGTCAGACAAGGTGGTTGAACATGTGGAGCATTGTTAAATCTGGTTGGTTGTTTAGAGCTCCATAATCCATAGAACCCCAACCTGAGGTGCCCAAAGGAGGCATCTCTCCCCATCACCTCCCCCTTCCCTGCCCACCCAGAGCCCTAGGTTCATGCACAGTGGATGCAGATCAGCACGTACTTGGTAGAGATTCGTCTCGTGCCACCCAGGCTTGCCAAGCAGAAGAGAGAGCCAGCCAAGGAAGCTCAGGGCCAGTGGATGGTGAAGCCCTCTTCACCACAAAGGAGATGTCTGTCCTCACAGATACAGAGAACAAACTAGTGGTTACCAGTGGGGAGAGGGAAGAAGGGGTTACTATACAGGGGTAAGGGATTAAGAGATACAAATTATCATGTAGTAAATAAGCTACATGGATATACTGTACAATACAGAGACTATAGCCAATATTTTACAAAAACTATAAATGGAGTATAACATTTAAAAATTGTAAATCACTCTATTGTACACTTGTAACTTATGCACCAACTATACTTCAATAAAAAAAATAATAAAACTTGAAAAGGAGACGTCGGTCTCATCCATGGGGACCTCCTTAGGGGCTAACTCCCAATGCAGTGTCACCTGGGCCAGGGCGTTGGTCACCTGACAGAGAACTGGAACTGGCTGCACCGCCTCATATAATCCTCTGTGAGGACAAAGAGTTCCTCTGGGTCTGGAAGGAGAGAGAATGAGCTTGACAGATTTGTTGCTTCCTGATGCTCTACCACCACCCACAAGCATAAGGTCCCTGGTGGGGACTTGAAATCCTACTTTACCTGCCTATCCCCATTCTCTATGCTCTTGGCTGTCTCACATGGTGTCCTGTACTGAAGGCTAAAGACCAGTCTGCTAGTTTCAGTTTTGTCATCAGTTTGCTGTGCATCTTCAGTCTCTTTCCCTCTCTGATCTTTAGTGTCTTCATTTGTACAACAAGGGGTTCAGACCACTCAGTCTCTAAGGGCCCTTCTCTGTGAAAAATATCACAGGAAATACTGAAGCAGAAGTCCAGATTTCCTAATCTTGCCACCCACTACCTGTGGGATCTTAAGCGAATCACTTTCTTCCTCCAAGCCTTGGTTCTTGTTTGGTTTTTTTTCATCAAGTAGGAGCAATAATCCCACTCTGGCCTATTTTGCAGAGCTGATAACAAGCAAATGAGATACTGGATATGATGCACCAGGCCTGTGGGAGGCAAACGTTCATCAAACTCTTTCACGGTACTTTTAGCAACACAATCTCAAGTCAGATTCTTCGGTGCATAATGGTGCACTGAGTAGGAATTAACTGGGGACTAGCTTTCTAAAGCAGTGCTACCAATAGAACTTTCTGTACTTGTATCTGTGTTGTTGAAGATGTAACCGCTAGCCACATGTGGCTATAGGGCTCTATGAATGTAGCTAGTGCAACTTAACTGAATTTTCAGCTTTTAGTTCATTTAGGTTTAAATAGCCCTATCTGTTGAGTGGCTTCTGTATTGGGTGAAGAAGCTCTAGAATTAGACAAATGCAAAGGTTCTTAACCTGGCTGCACAGTAGAGTCACCTGAGGTGTTTTTAAGGTAACCAGTTCCTGGGCCCCAGCCCCAGACTAAGTCCATGGGGACCTGGCTTGAGGCGGGGGGTTGGTATCAGCGGGTTTAAAGCTCCCCAGGTGACCCTGATGTGCAGCCATAGCTGGGACACACTGGCTGTTGGTTCCCATATCTTCCTGAAGATTGGAATCAGCTATAGGACTCGGTAGGCTTCTAGATTCTGTCCAGAGTTAATGGCAGTGGGGCCTAAGAATCTGTTTTTAACAGGCTCCCAGGTGATGCTGACAGTCATGATCAAGACCCTCTAGATTAGCTTACCATTACTGCTAGGGTTGGAACTGAGGAAGAGAGAGACCATGCTGAGTCTAGAAGAGTCATCTCTTTCCTCCGTTGCACAAAGGTGGACTCTGACTCCTCCATTCTACATGCAACTAGCCATAAAATCCCAAAAGGTCACAAGAAGGACCTTAGAGATCCACGAGTGCCATCCTCTCATTTTATAGGTGGGTCTAAGGAGAAATACTGAAGACAGGTTTGAAGGGCTTTCTGAGTTGTTTCGTGGAGACCCTGACTCCAGGGCACCTGTGAAGATGAAGGTCTTCCCCTGGAGGTCCTTGCTGTCTACACACATGCTGTCCTGGCAGTGCCAAGCCCACCAGCTGTATTCCCATCTCTGTGCCCTTAGATTCCACCAGCTGTAAGTGACTGTGCTGGCTGAAGGGCTTGATTCTGAAAGACAGTCGGTGGGCAGTGGGCCGGGGCGGGCAGGAGATGGGGATAACCTGAGACACCGAGTGAGCAGCGTCTGTTTAGCTGACAGTGCCCTTCCCCAATTTTTGTCACTCCACCCACCCTGTCTTCCCCGATCGAGCTGTCAGGATATATATTGGCCCTACCCACAGTTTGATCGGCTCTCCTATCCCACTGGCCTCAAGTGCAACTTCTGATTGGTCCATCTTCCCCCGCACTGACGTTGCCCACACATTGCAAATGAAATCTCCCAAACTCCTTTGCCCTTCTTGGCTTCTTTCTTGTGTCCCTTTGTTCAGGCCAGCAAATGCCCTCTGAATGCCTCCACCTGCCAAAAGATGCAGAGTCCACAGAACTCTCATTTTAAGAGACTCAGTTGAGGGACTTCCCTGGTGGTCTGGTGATTAGGACTCCAAGCTCCCACTGCAGGGGTCATGGGTTCGATCCTTGGTCGGGAAACTAAGATCCAGCATGCCGTGTGGTGCAGCAAAAAAAAAAAAAAAAAAGACTCAGTTAAGGGAGGACAAATTTTCTGAACCCGGTTTTATATCCCAACCTTTGCCCGATTTTCTTCCGGACTTGGGTGGGCAACACTGTGGGACCAACTTTGCCTTTATTTATGCCTTCCCTGCGATGGAGCACCTGACAGGAGGGTGGTCTCCAGCCTGACCTCTAAGCACAGATAGGTCAGTCTTTTGGCCTTACCATTGCCACCTTTTTCCCTACAGGCACTGTTTGCTGCCTCCACAATTGACATCCCAAGATTGTGGACAGCCTTATCTCCCATTCTGTAAAACCACTAGGCATCTGACGGGTCCTGTGAGCCCATCTTACTGTGCCTTTTAAATGCCTATAGTTGCTTGTAATGGGATGCCCAGTGTGGGTTCTGGGCCATTTTAATCCCTATAAAGACTTATCAAAGTGCTTGACAACTACTGCCTGACATCCTCTGACCCACCCCCTGCATCCATTTAGGCTGTCACAGGAGTTCTTCCATCCCATACCTCAGGCATCCCTAACCCTCCTCTCCCAGGTTCACAGGGGCCCTCCAGCAGACCACCTTCCGCTGGCAGCTCTGGGGGCTCCCCAGCCCACAGGCTCAGAGTCCCCCACCTTTTGGAATCGGCCTCTCCTTAGCACCTGGGTCAGGATGGAGGGAGCTGGGCGGCTTGGGGCTGCGGCCTCCACAGGCGTCTTCATCTGCAGGGACTTCTGGCTCTGGTCTGATTTGGGTTCTATCACCTGGAGCTCCTGAGCCTTCGCCTCACCAGGGCTGGCTGCTTTGAGGCTCCTCTTTTCTGGGCTTTGGAGTTCTGCCACACTCTTGGATTTCAGCTGCAGGGAAGAAAGGGTGAGTCTGGGGTCAGCCTCCACCATTCTGTCCTTTCCTCACCCGAGCAGTTGACAGAACCACAGAGCTCTGTTGTTTTTTATACTTACTACTACTACACAAGTAATTCTCACTCTTTAAAGAAAAATTATAAAATACAGACAAACCAAGAAAAAGGATTAAATTTGCCCCAAAACTTACCATCCAGAGATAACCACCATGAGTATTTGAAGCATATTTTCCCAGGGCTTTCTAATGCAAATATTTTAAATAAATATTGTTAAAATGGAATATAATACATATTAATAATCTGCATTTTCAGTTAGTATGTGATTACCATTCCATGTCAAACACATGCGGACCAACATTTTTAATAACTTGAATGGTATTTCATGACAGTGATGTATCTTGATTTGGGGGTATTTGGGTTTTCATTCTTAGCCCAAATAAACCATTTTGCAATTATCATCTTGTTCATGCACCTTCAGTCAGGTTGCTTCCTCAGAACGAATTCCTTAGAAGCGGAACTGATGGTAGGCTATGCAAGGGACCTTACACGTGTTCGTACCCAAGCTTCCACCAGTATTTCAAAACCTTCTAAGCATGTTCCAAAAGAGGGAGCTTAACCTGCACTTAGATATGTCTCATGATCGGGAGCTTGGTATTTAAATATACCAATAGCTACCTTTAATGTTAGTGTTTCTGGAACAGGACTAGCCCTTTATATACATCTTATTTCATCCTCTTAATGGCTGCAAAGTATTATTCTGATTTTACAGATGAGGAACTTGAGGCTCACGGAGGCTAACTTTCCCAGGGTATGTGGGGAAGTAGGAGACCCAGAACTCAGACCTAGCTCAGCCTGACTCCAGAGCCCACGGTAATTCCACCAGCAGTGCTCTTGACGCTGAGTGGCTCTGGCTGCAAAGCAGTCCTTTCAGATATGGACTCACTATCTCCAGCTTTTACCACTGAGCTAATTATCTTCCCTGTGGAAGAGGAAGTGGAATCATTCCACATGCCTGCCTGCCACGCCAGCCCCCAAATCTCTCTTCATACAGAGGAAGTTGTAAATTTATACTAAGTCCCGAGGCTCTTTTCCTTCCTAATAGTTACCAGATTCATCCTTTTCTATCACCACTGTTAACACCACACAGTCAAAGCTGTGATCAGATCGCATCTAGACTGTTGCAGTACCTCCCAGCTAGTCTTCTCGCCTCTGTTCTACTATCTTACACACAACATCAGATGCATCTTCTTAAACCACCATGTTACAAAAGCCTTGGGCAACCCCTTCACTGGTATGGATGGCAGGGGCCAATCGGGGCAAGGAGACTCTGGTACAGTGTCTGGGCATCAGTAATAGTAAAAAGTCCCAATGGAGTTTAGCAATCGTCCTTTTTTTATGGTCCGAAACCACCATCACCAACATATAGGCACCCAATGGGCAGAAACAAAACAACAAAGGATCCAAACCACCACTTTCAAACCTGAGTCCTCTGGTTTTCACCACTGTTAAGAAAAAACCACACTCCTGTTTGCTTCTCCTTTGTTCTCACACTACGACCACACTCACAACATTTCTGACACGAGATGTGTGGATTTTTCCACCCCTACCCTAAACGATTCTGGGACACCAGCTGCATGTCCTATAATTCAACTCAATTCTGACAATATCCACCTGGAGAGAGCATCAGATTTCCCCACCACCACCACCACCATAGGTTAAGGGCTCAGTTCCAAAAGACTACCCCTGCCCCCCTACTTCAGATGACAGACTTAAGTCCCAGGCTGTCACCTATGCTTGTGACCAACCAGCTGCAAATCAGGGTTCCCACAACCACCTCCTGGGGGCTTGTTAACTTGCTAGAATGGTTTACAGAACTGAGGGAAACATGTTTACCAGCTTATTATAAAAAGATATGATGGGGGCTTCCCTGGTGGCACAGTGGTTCGGAATCCGCCTGCTAATGCAGGGGACACGGGTTCGAGCCCTGATCTGGGAAGATCCCACATGCCATGGAGCAACTGGGCCCGTGAGCCACAGCTGCTGAGACTGCACTGTAGAGCCCACGAGCCACAACTACTGAAGCCCGTGCTCCTAGAGCCCGTGCTCCGCAACAAGAGAAGGCACCACGATGAGAAGCCCGCGCACCACAACGAGGGGTGGCCCCCGCTCGCTGCAACTAGAGAGAGCCTGCGCGCAGCAACAAAGACCCAACACGGCCAAAAATAAATAAATAAAATTAAATACAACAAAATTTGTGCCCAGGATTTGTTAAAAAAAAAAAAAAAGATATTATGATTCCTGACTTTGTATACTACAAAGCTACAGTAATCAACAGTATGGTGCTGGCACAAAAACAGAAATATTGATCAATGGAACAGGATAGAAAGCCCAGAAATAAACCCACGCACCTATGGCCAATTAATCTACAACAAAGGAGGCAAGATTATACAATGGAGAAAAGGCAGTCTCTTCAATAAATGGGGCTGGGAAAACTGAACAGCTACATTTAGAAGAATGAAATTAGAACATTCTCTAACACCATACACAAAAATAAACTCAAAATGGATTAAAGACCTAAATGTAAGACTGGACACTATAAAACTCTTAGAGGAAAAGATAGGCAGAACACTCTTTGACATAAATCACAGGAATATCTTTTTTGAATCCATGTCCTAGAGTAATGGAAATAAAACCAAAAACAAACAAATGGGACTTAAAAGCTTTTGCATAGCAAAGGAAACCATCAACAAAATGAAAAGGCAGCCCACAGAATGGGAGAAAATATTTGCAAATGATGTGACTGAAGAGGAAATAATCTCCAAAATCTACAAACAGCTCAGGCAGCTCAATATCAAAAAAACAAACAACCCAATCAAAAAATGAGCACAAGATCTTAATAGACATTTCTCCAGAGGAGACATACAGATGGCCAAGAGGCACATGAAAAGATGCTCAACATCACTAATTATTAGAGAAATGCAAATCAAAACTACAATGAGATATCACCTCACACCAGTCAGAATGGCCATCAACAAAAAGTCTACAAACAATAAATGCTGGAGAGGGTGTGGAGAAACAGGAATCCTCCTACAGTGTTGGTGGGAATATAAATTGGTACAGCCACTATAGAGAACCGTATGGAGGTTCCTTAACTAACTAAAAATAGAGCTACCATATGATCCAGCAATGCCACTCCTGGGCATATGTCCAGACAAAACTCTAATCCAAAAAGATACATGTACCCCCAATGTTCATAGCAGCACTATTTACAATACCCAAGACATGGAAGCAAACTTAGTGTCCATGGACAGGGGTGTGGATAAGGAAGATGTGGTATATATATACAATGGACTATTACTCAGCCATTAAAAATAATGAAATAATGCCATTTGCAGCAACATGGATGGACCTGGAGATTATCATACTAGGTGAAGTCACACAGAGAAAGACAAATATCATATGATATCACTTACATGCAGAATTTTAAAAAATTATACAAATAAACTTATTTACAAAACAGACTCACAGATTTAGAAAGCAAACTTATGGTTACCAAAGGGGAAAGGTGGAGGGGGGGGATAAATTGGGAGTTTGGGATTGACATATACACAGTGCTATATTTAAAGTAGATAACTGGGACTTCCCTGGTGGTCCAGTGGTTAAGACTCCATGCTCCCAATGCAGGGAGCCCAGGTTTGATCCCTGGTCAGGGAACTAGATCCTGCACGCCGCAACTAAAGATCCCACTTGCGCAACTAAGACCCAGCACAGCCAAATAAATAAATATTAAAATAGATAACCAACAAGGACCTACTGTGTAGCCCAGGGAACTGTGCTCAGTATTCTGTAATAACCTAAATAGGAAAAGAATCTTAAAAAGAATATATGTATAACTGGATCACTTTGCTGTCCACCTGAAACTAACACAACATTGTAAATCAACTATACTCCAATATAAAAGTTAAAAAATAATAATAAAATAAAAACCAAAAGATGTGACGAAGGATACAGATAAATATCCAGATGGAAGAGATACGTAGGACGAGGTGTGTAGGAAGGGGCTTGCAGCTTCCATGCCCTCCTCTGGTGCCCCACTCTCCCAGAACTTGCCCATTAGCTCCAGAAGCTCTCCAAACCCCATACTTGGGGGATATTTATGGAGGAGGCTTCTTCACGTAGGCATGATCCATCAACTCACTCTCCAGCCCCTCTCCCCTTCCCAGAGGATGGGGGTAGAGTTGAAAGTTCCAAGCTTCTAGTCATGGCTTGCTCTTGATGGTGACCAGCCCTCATCCAGGAGCCCCCAAGAGTCACCTCATTAGAACAAAAGACACTCCGGTCACTTGGGAAATTCCAAGGGTTTTTAGAAGCTCATGCCAGGAACGGGGGACAGAGACCAATATTTCTTTTTTCTGTAATTACACTACAGTGTAAAAGGTTTCCCTAGTGTCCCTGGCAGGGATATATCCTGAGAGCCATGCCCAGCCTTGGAGGGAAAGGAAGTTGCAATGGTTTGGGGCAAGTTTTGGTAGTTTGGGGGAGGTTTATCCTGAAGTTCTTACATGGAGAGCACTTAACAGAGCAGAGAATTTTTCCACCCACATTCTGGTTTAACCCTTGCTGTAGCCCCAAAAGGGCACCCAATGAGCATTATTATCCCCTTTTTACAAGTTGAGAAACTAAGCCTCCGACAGAACAGCTGGACTCAACATACTGAAGAGGTGGCCTAGAACACTGAGGTCTGGCATCTGAAAACAAAGATTCTCTAAGGAGGTATTCTCTAAGACACTCCAGAGACGTGGGGATAAGCCTGGGCGAACTGACGGCAATATGGCCTTTAGAGCCGGTGGTGCCGGGCTTTGAACCTTTGCTCTGCTACACACTAGCTGTGTGACCTTGGCCAGGTCAATAATTTCCCTGAGTCCCTTTTGCTTCATTTAGAAAATGGGAACAAGAACCCCTGCTTGGCAGAGCTATTGTTTGTATTAAATGATAAGCGTGAAACAGCACAATGCCTGGGTTATGATACACGTTCAATAAACAGTTATCATGAATAGCTTATTCATTTCCTATCACTGCTGTAACAAACCGCCACAAACTCAGTAGCTTAGGACGACCCAAATTTATTATCTGACAGCTCTGAAGGTCAGAAGCCTGAAATGGGTCTCACTGGGCTAAAATCATGGCGTCAGCAGGGGCTCTTGGAAGATTTTAACTTGCCTTTTCTGGCTTCTAGAGGCTGCCCACATTCCTTGGCTTACGGCCCCCTTTTCTCCTTCTTCAAAGCCAGCATCGTTGGACCAAGGCTTCCTCACGGTGCCGTCTCTCTGGTTCTCTGATGTGAGTCCCTTGGTTTCAGAACCAGGTTTCTTATCTCATCGAACAGCCAGCCAAAACGCTGAGACGCGGGGTTTGAGAACAGGGAGTTCAAGTCTCGAATCCACATCCCCAAAGGCAAAGGGGCTCAGGGTACGTATCGAATAAAGGATAAAGAAGCAGCGCGGTCTGAGGCGTGCGGAGCGGGGAGAGCGTGGGAAGCCTGGGGAAAGGTGATTGGAAAAAGGTGCGAGAAGTGCTTTTCTGCGCAGGCGTAACTAGGCTACACGTTCTGCACGTTCTGAGGCGTTTTCGGCCCTCTGCTGGCGAAAGATCACTCGCGCATGCCCAGTTGAAGGGTCAGTGGTCCTATCCAGTCCAAACCAACCCAGCTCGAGCTAGACACGGCTGATTCCAAGTTCCCGGAAAATAACTCGGGCAAACATTGTTTAGGCTACGTGCTGCTTGGAGGACATGACCTGGATCAGTGAAGGCAGGTGAACTGGATTTAACCCATGGTTTCATTTCTTCCACATTTAAGGATGCTTGTGATTACATTGGGCCCACCTGAATGAATAATCCGGCATACTCTCCCTATTTTAAGGTCCGTTGATTGGCAACCTTAACTGCATCTACGGCCTTAACTCCTCTCTGCTGTATAAAGTTCTGGGTGTGAGGATGTGGATATCTTTGCAAGACCACAGTATATTTTTTAAAATCTAAATATAACGCTAATGCTTTAATAGCCAAACATCTATGGATAGGGGCCTTCCATGAAACAGAAGCCAGCCAGTCAGTGGGCAGGATAAGAGAGGGGCCAGGAACGCCCCCTGGTTCTTTGATTGTCCTAATTGAGAAGCTGTTGTCTGAGCAGCCAGCTGGAGGTACCTTTGGAATCTGGAATCCTGTAGCTCTCAGAGCTGGGGCTGTCCTGGCTGGATTCTGCCAGGGCCCACAGCAAACCCTGATTACAGGGTGGCTGCACACACTTCAATAGCAGAGGCCCTACCTCCCAGGACGGAGCGCTTCCATGGAAGATGGGGTTCTGCGGGAGCCATCACAAGATACCTACAGGTTTGGAGCTCACGGGTTCGCCAAGCCAACAAGTCGCTGAAGCAAATTAAAGGAAGATGTCAATCTTGACTTCAGGTTTGGATGATAATGATCATAACTCAGAAATTGGGAACCCAGGCACTGTGCAGAGTGCTTTCCATGCATTATCTGACCTAACCCTACGAAGCCCTGCCAGGAAGCTTTCACTCATGCCCCGTTTTACAGATGAGAAAAATGAGTAGCACATAAGTTACATAGTTTGCCCAAGGTCACCAAATTAAGAGAGATCCTGTCTTATGCTACCTCTTTGTATTCTTCATCTTGCTGGCCCTGGATCTCAGTTTTTGCAGTTATAAAATGAAGAGGTTGGACTAAACTGAGATTTTCAAGTTTAAAAACAAACCAATAGACAGAGTCTAGATAAAAGAACCCTGTCTTGAAATGTCGAATAATAATAATAGGATTGCTCTGGTTGAAGAAGATGGGGGGCTGAGACTCACCCAATCAGCTTTTCAATCACTGCTCACCCCCTCCTCTCTTGTCCCCACCCCAAGGCAGGCAGTAAGGCAATAGAATTAATTCCTCAGAGCATAGTTTTTAAATTCCTGGACTATATGAGCTCTCAAGCATCCTTCTCAGTGCCCATGTTCTAAATGAATGATCATGTCACCTCCAGTATCCCCCATCCTCCAACTCCTTCTCCTTCAAATAAACCCTCCAATCTCAACCATCAGCCCTTTCATAAACTGCTACTTCTTATCAGGAGGGTGCCTGTCCCTTCCCTTCCACCTGAGGCTCCCTAAAGGGCATCTGATAGCACCACGTGGGAATAGCTATTGCCAATGACGTGACAGATCTGGAAGAGGACGTCTGGGATGACACCAGCTCTCTAAATCCTATTTCAAGCACAGCTGTTCTCTCGCAGAGATTATTACAGCCCTAACCTCTTCCTGGGATGGCTGGAAGCAGGGAGATAGAGGGACAGTCTCCCTGGGGCCTCAGCCTCCCCTGGGTATTTACCTACTGTCAGGTTCTGGGCCAGAAATCCTTCAGGCTGTGCCCCTGCTGGACCCTCCCTACAACTGTTGATATTTGTAAGCAAAATCATAGATTCTTAGAGTCAAAGAATTTAGAAATAAACACTCAAACTCTTAGAATTACATAATCTTGGTATAATCAGGTTCCTTTAAATTAAAATAATACTGCTACCACTTATTGTTTTTGTGCTAGGCTCCAGGCCAGATGTTTATATACATCATCTAATCGTCGAAACTACCCTATAATTGTAAGATTACTGTTATTCCCACTCTACTCCTGAATAAACTGAGTCTTGGTTTTATTAAATCTTTCCAGTGATCACAGGAGCCAGGGTTTATACCGTCAGATTTCAGAGTTGCACACACTGTACCACCGATGAATCCCACATTGCTAGACTTAAAATTATAGCCTCTGACTTTCAGATCAAAGAGGCCTGTTGGGTCTGGAAAGGACTTGGGCGATAACACTCACGGTCCGTCCTTGTCACCATAAGAGGAGGAAGCTGAGCTCACGGAGGCGACAGTACCCAGCCACGGGGCACAGACAGTGAGGGGAGGAGCTGAGCTAAGTGCTCAGATCCAGGACTCACTTCCCTCCCTCTGCTGTCGACAGGGCAGTCCTGGGAAAGGCAGAGACAATGGGGCGGGGTGTCCTCAAGAGTCCCAAGGGAGGAAAAAGATCTGCCAAGATGGAAGAAGATGCCCATACCTGACATGACTCAGGTGAGCAGGCACAGGAAGCAGAGGGCTCTGGGGTACATGGTGGAGCCACCTGGAGCTGAGATGCTGATGGGGCTGCAGGGGAGAGATGGTCGGTGCCAGCCAGGTGTGATCAGGGAAGTGGCGAGGGACCCCTGGGAATGGGAGAGGAGGGGGGCTAATTTCAAAGGCAAATCAAAGTTCTGGCTCTTCTCCAGTGGACTCCACACAAAATTCTTTCCTCTGGGTTCCCCCTGCTAAGGTGAATGGAGCCATTCGGAGCCCTGCTCAGGAAAAACTAGCCCTGCGGCCCTGAGAGAAGGTCTTCAAGGGCAGACAGGTAGAGCTGGGAGGCAGCCGGAGGGACCACTGCAGGTCACAGGAGGGTCATGAGGGGGCCTGAAGGACAGTAATATCTGAGGACGAAACAAATGAGTGTGGTAGGAGGGAAAGGCTTGAACTGGATTTAGAGCAGGGTTTGGCCAGTGCCCCAGGGCCAGATCTGCCTGCTGCTGGCTTCTAGAGAGCCTGTGACCTAAGAATGGTTTTAACATTTTTATTTTATTTTCCAAAAATATTTATTTATTTATTTAGATATTTAGTTGCGCTGGGTCTTAGTTGCGGATCCAGGCCTCCTTAGTTGCAGCATGCAAACTCTTAGTTGCAGCATGTATCTAGTTCCCTGACCAGGGATTGAACCTGGGCCCCCTGCACTGGGAGTGTGGAGTCTTAGCCACTGTGCCACCAGGGAAGTCCCTGGTTTTAACATTTTAAATGGTTAAAGAAAATATTTGGTGACACATGAAAATTATGTGAAATTCAAATTTCTGTGTCCGTAAATAAAGTCATATTTGAAAACGGCCACACTCCTTCCTGTATGTACTGTCTAGGGCTGTGCTTGCACTTACGACAGCACATGTGGCCCACAGATCCTAAAATATTTACTGCTGCCCTTGGCAGGAAAACTTTGCCAACCCTTGCTCTAAAGGATGTTATTTCTTTTTTTTCTTTCTTTTTTTTTTTTTTTTGCGGTGCGCAGGCCTCTCACTGTTGTGGCCTCTCCCGTTGCAGAGCACAGGCTCCGGACGTGCAGTCAGCGGCCATGGCTCACGGGCCTAGCCACTCTGCGGCACGTGGGATCTTACCGGACCGGGGCACGAACCCGTGTCCCCTGCATCGGCAGGCAGACTCTCAACCACTGCACCACCAGGGAAGCCCAAGGATGTTATTTCTTAATGCCATTTGCAGCAACATGGATGGAGCTAGAGATTATCATACTAAGTGAAGTAAGTCAGAGAAAGACAAATATATCACATCACTTATATGTGGAATATAAAAAAATGATACAAATGAACTTATTTACAAAACAGAAACAGCCTCACAGGCTTAGAAAACAAATTTACCAAAGGGGAAAGGTGGGGGGAGGGATAAATTAGAAGTTTGGGATTGACATATACACACTACTGTATATAAAATAGATAACCAGCAAGGACTTACTACTGTACAGCACAGGGAACTCTGCTCAATATTTTGTAATAACCTAAATGGGAAAAGAATCTGAAAAAGAATAGATACATGTATATGTATAACTGAATCACTTTGCTGTACACTTGAAACTAACACAACATTGTAAATCAACTATACTCAAATATAAAATAAAAATAAAAAAATAAAGTATGGTATTTCTAAAACATAGTTTTATTTAAGTAAATAATATGTAAATAAAATTCATTCTCAAAAAAAAATTACCGATGAGGTTTCATTTGACCAGCCCTTCCCCCCAACACATGGCCCCCCTCCCCTTGCCTAAGAGGTTATTTATTGCCTTGGTGTGTGTTTTTCCAGATTTTTTCCTGCATTTATATAAGCACGTGTGTATCCGTAGACGAATACAGGATTGATTTATGAGCTGTTTTTTTTTTCTGTACGTAGTTTTACACTGTACATATTTTTCTTAAACTTGCTTTTCAGTTTTTTTAACAAAACAATGTGCTGCAGGCCCCTGTGTAGACCTACCTCTATACTTGTAAAGTGCTACATAGTGTCCAATGCCTTGGTTCTATACCATCCATCCATTCCCTTACCACGGGATGTTAATTAGGCTGTTTCAGAGGTTGTTTCCTTTTTTTTTGCTACAGGAAACCATGCTGCAATGAGCAACAGCTAGCATTTCAAGACTCAAATCACTACGTTTACTCCGAGAAAATGTTTGTGAAATGAAAAGAATGGTATTCAACACAGGCATGTCATGGATGGGTTTTCACTCATGTATGTTTGTGACCTAAGTGAACACAGCAGCGTAGATCGCTCCGAACGGAGCCTGGGGCTCTTGCTCTCCTGCAGAGTTTGGTCAACATTCTAACTGCTGTTTGTAAGCTGGCAGAAACCCTCCTGTCTCTTGGTTGACACAGGATCCCCCTGTACAAACGTAACCATCATTCTTGGAAGGAGGGAGGTAGTGCGGAGGGCTGGGGGACAGCAGAGCACGGGGAGCCTGGGGGGCTTGGGGTCCGGTTTTCACTTTGCCACTCGCTGTGTGACTGTGAGCAGCCTCTTCCCTCTGGGCCTCAGTTTCCCCGTCTGTTCCAAGAGGGTGACAGACACCTAGAGCTCCAGCCTTCCAGGGCTTTAGCATTCTATTTTCAGTCGCTGAGTCCTGCGAGGAGGGGCAGGATTTGAGAGGTAATGGTTTAGCTGCCAGCTTCACGGGCACAGTGCTCTCAAGCGAGGTGCTAGGAGCTGGGCAGGTCACTACGTTGGACTCAAGTTCTCTCTGACCATTCCCTAGGGGAGAGATTTCACCAGGATCGCAGCCATGTGTCCCAGATAATGGGCATAGGGGATCCACCCAAGATCCTGGGTCTAGACCACAGGCTGTTACACACTCTCAGAGAGCCCTGTTCCTCTCCGTCCCACAGCACTTACCTCAGTTTGTAATTTTATGATAATTTGTGTGATCGTGCCATGAATGTCCACCCCTGTCCCTCTAGGGCATGAGCTCTGTGAAAGCTGGGACCAGGTCTGCTTTGCTCCCCCATTGTTCCGGCCCCCCAGCACACTGCTGGGCACTTTGTGGGCACTAGACAAACATCTGCTGAATGAATGAATGAACTGCTCCAGGCTGGTTTCAATAGCGGAGACATGGCCCAGGGCTTCTCTCTAATCCAAGGGCTCCCAAAGAGGCAAGTGACAGAAGGGCAGGGAGCAGAGGGGGGCAGGACACAAATGATCCAGGCAACATCATGGAATTGGAAAGGTCACTCCCTCCCCAGGTGTCAGCCCAGGTGGGGTGGAGGGTGGGGAGTTTCTGGAATGGTAGACCTTGGGACTAAATACTCCTGAAATCTTTAAATTGTAGGATTCATTCTTTCATTTATTTTTCATTCATCAAATATGTATTGAGAATCTACTTTACCAAGCAATGGAGACATGGAGACAGGCATTAACCAAAATCACAAATAAATAGATAAATACCAGCTGGGACCTGTTTTGATGGGAAAACACAGGATTCCAGGAGAGGCAATGGAGAGGGGTATGCTCTGGAGGAAGAACTGGGAAGGAATTTCTGAAGAAGTGCTATTTAAGGAGAAACCCACAAGAACAGTAAGCTAGTCAGGTAGGCTTAGAAGAAGAGCTCTCATTTCATGCAAATGGAATCTTTCAGTAGAATTTTGAGTGAGTCATGGGATCTTGGAGTCCCAGAAAGAAGATCTCAGGATTACAGAATCTTGAGACAAACACAGATTCTTCAACAGCAAATGGAGTCTTAGAATGTTACAGACTAAGAGGCATCACAGATAAGAACAAAGGGAATCTTAAGAGATCATTTCTTCCCATCCCCTTCTATCAAAACAAAAACTACAGTGCAAGGTCATATGACCCAGCCAGATTAGCTCTCACCTCTTATTATTAATAGACCAGGACTGTATCCATTTAATAAATAATAACAATGCTTATATTGATTGTCTCATTACTAAGTGCTAATTGCTGCTAAATGATTTATATCATTATATCAGTGAATTCCAACCTGAAAAAACAGAATCTCAGAAAGGTAAATAACTAAATGGTTCAGGGTCACTCTGCTAGAATGTGGTGGAACCAGACCCCTCAGGCTTTTATGCTTATTTCATTTTTTAAATTTTATTTATTTTTTATTTTTGGCTGCACTGGGTCTTCATTGCTGCATGCGGGCTTTCTCTAGTTGCGGCGAGCAGGGGCTACTCTTTGTTGTGATGCATGGGCTTCTCATTGCTGTGGCTTCTCTTGTTGCGGAGCATGGGTTCTAGGCGCGCGGGCTTCAGTAGTAGTGGCACGCGGCTCAGTAGTTGTGGCTCATGGGCTTAGTTGCTCCGCGGCACGTGGGATCTTCCTGGACCAGGGCTCGAACCCATGTCCCCTGAAGTGGCAGGCGGGTTCTTAACCACTATGCCACCAGGGAAGTCCCTATGCTTATTTTATTTTTAACTTAAAGACTGGGCTCTAAAGCACTGTACTACATAGCTTTCTCTCATTACAGTGGCTTTCAGGCCTGCCCCTTTCACTGTGACCCCAGGATTCCTAGATCTCTCTCCTTGGGGGGGTCAAGGGAATCTTTTAGCTCTGCTTTGCTGTGGAGTGATGAACTGCCTGTAAGGTCCACAGTACACTCTCGTCCTAAACATGCAACGATAGGCAATTAGATAAGTAAATTGTACTTTACTGGTATATGGTAAATAGTATTACCATATAAAGGAATTTGATATAGCTACTTTAAATGTTTTGAATAATAATATTTAATCACATGAAAAGATGTTCAGGGCTTCCCTGGTGGTGCAGTGGTTGACAGTCCGCCTGCTGATGCAGGGGACGTGGGTTCGTGCCCCGGTCCGGGAAAATCCCACATGCCGCGGAGCGGCTGGACCCGTGAGCCATGGATGCTGAGCCTGCGCGTCCGGAGCCTGTGCTCCGCAGCGGGAGAGGCCACAACAGTGAGAGGCCCGCGTACCGCAAAAAAAAAAGATGTTCAAAATAAAGATTTATAAAAGATGAAATAATATTTGCAATATGTTACAATTTTTTTGCAAAGAAAAGTTTGTGTGTGGTGCATAAGTGCTCCATAAATGTTGCTATTATTGTTGTTGTTGTTGTTGTTATAATACAGAATGATGTGATGGGGACTTCCGTGGTGGTGCAGTAGTTAAGAATCCGCCTGCCAATGCAGGGAACACGGGTTCGATCCCTGGTGTGGGAAGATCCCAAATGCCACAGAGCAGCTAAGCCCATGCGCCACAACTACTGAGCCTGTGTTCTAGAGCCCAGAAGCCACAACTACTGAGCCCACGTGCCACAACTACTGAAGCCTGCGCACCTAGAGCCCATGCTCTGCAACAGAGAGAAACCACCGCAATGAGAAGACCGCGCACCACAACGAAGAGTACCCCCCGCTCGCTGCAACTAGAAAAAGCCCACGCAGAGCAATGAAGACCCAATGCAGACAAAAATAAATTAAAAAAAAAAAAGAATGATGTGATAATGTAGGCCATATTTGGATTGTAAACTTATGACTTAAATTTTTTTCATCTTTTGATTATCTATAATGATAATTGTTAAGCCTGTCTTCCATTTGAACACTGCTTCTCCACCTCTTCATCCTCTAAGTGACATGCCTACCCGAAACTAAGTGTCCTCATGTTGCTAAGACCCCATAGCAGAAAATAATCTGCTTTGTGCCAAGTGAAACTCTTTATGTGCTCTCCCATAGACAGAAGCAACCCTCAAGTCTATGGAGAAATGCCAGGCATTGCAACAGGCCTTTTTGGTTTTTTTCCTTCTGGCCGCACTGCGCAGCTTGTGGAATCTTAGTTCCCCAACCAGGGATTGAACCAGGGCCCTAACCACGGGACTGTCATGGAATTCCCCTGAAACAGGCCTTAAGAAGAATTGTGATAGAAGAAAGAGAGCCTTCCTGGTGGCCATGTGAACAGTACAGACTAGGGCCCCTTCCTACAGTGAATTTTTTTTTTTTTTTTTGGCTGCGTTGGGTCTCCGTTGCCGTGCATGGGCTTTCTCTGGTTGCGGCAATCGGGGGCTACTCTTCCCTGCAGTGCGTGGGCTTCTCATTGCGGTGGCTTCTCTTGTTGCAGAGCGTGGGCTCTAGGTGCATGGGCTTCAGTAGTTGCAGCACACGGGCTCAGTAGTTGTGGCTTGCGGGCTCCAGGGCACAGAGTTTAGTAGTTGTGGCGCACAGACTTAGTTGCTCCGCGGCATGCAGGATCTTCCCGGACCAAGGATCAAACCCGTGTGCCCTGCATTGGCAGGCAGATTCTTAACCACTGCGCCACCAGGGAAGTCCCTCTCCAGTGAATTTAAAGTGAGACCCGGGGATTCCCTGGCGGCCCAATGGTTAGGACTCCGCACTTTCACTGCCCAGGGCCTGAAACTGTTCAATCCCTGGTCGGGGAACTAAGACCCCACGAGCTGCATGGCACGGCCAAAAATAAAAAGAATTTTTAAATAAAATAAAATAAAGTGAGACCCATCTCTGGGAACACCCAACATTGGGCATCCTCTCCGGATGGAGGCCGGCAGAACTGGGAACTGCCAGTAGGTGGCAGTATGTGACTGTTTCCAGCTTCCCCAGCTGGCAGCCAGGAGATCTTGAACTCCTCTCTTAAATTGCAGAAACCACAACCCAGCTAAGGGAAGTGAGAAAATCTGGAATCCCAGTCCCTTGTTCTGGTACGCATCACAGCACCACAGTCTCTCTTACAAACACTTTTGGAAGGGCCACCCCATGGAGGAAGGGGCTTGGGTCAGTGCCAAAAAGATGAAGTCATCTTAGCCTGTTCTCTCTTCCTATCATAGTCATCCTTTGTTTGTCTCTCTCCTTCCAGGCTTTGTTTCCACCAGCCAGTGAGGCTGCGTGACATGTGCTTATTTGCTATTCCAGCCCCTGGATGTTTAGGTTGTTTCCTTTTTGCAGTTAATAAATACATTGTTGGGGCTTCCCGGTGGCGCAGTGGTTAAGAATCCGCCTGCTAATGCAGGGGACACGGGTTCGAGCCCTGGTCCGGGAAGATCCCACATGCCGCAGAGCAACTAAGCCCGTGCGCCACAACTACTGAGCCTGCACTCTAGAGCCCGCGAGCCACAACTCCTGAAGCCCACGTGCCTAGAGCCCATGCTCCACAACAAGAGAAGCCACTGCAACGAGAAGCCTGTGCACTGCAACGAAGAGCAGCCCCTGCTCACTGCAACCAGAGAAAACCCATGCACAGCAACAAAGACCCAACGTAGCCAAACAATAAAAATAAAATAAATTTATTAAAAAAACAAAACACTGTTGGGCCTAAAAAAGCTTTCCCTGTATTTCAAACTATTTTCTTAGGACTATTTTCTTAGGACTCATTCCCAGAAATGAGATGATCAGCTCAAAAATATCAGGGGTATATTAGACTTTTTTCTGTAGCTCAGGGAATAAGGCCCTGGGCTCTGCAGTTAAGGGAATCTGGCTTTCACGCCTGCCCTTAGTCCCTTGGGCTGACTTTGGGCAAAGGCCATGATTTCTCTGAACTTCAGTTAACTTTACTGCGAATTAAGTATACTAACTAGCTCCCACACTTGTACACTAGTTCCCACTCTTTCTCCATCATCCGTGTTGCCCCCCTCTATCTGATCATTCCCATCAGCACACAAATATGCTGTGATGCCTCCAATCTTAAAAAAACAAATGAACAAAAACCCTCCTCTCAATCCCTATCTCCCTGCAAGACACTGCCCCATTTCTTTGCTGGCCTTTGCAGCAAAGCTCCTGGAATAAGTAGCTAATACTTATTATCCTCAGCCCATTCCTATCAGGTCCATACCACCAACAATGCACTGAGTCTGCTCTTCACAGAACAGGAAACAATGCTTCCCATATAATGTAACATATCAAATAAGCCTAATTAGTTTAACATTTCCCTTTTTACAAGGAGAGAGAACAAATCTTTGGCACATTTTAGGGGCCCTCTGAAATATTTCAAATCTCAGAGTTAGTTCTAAGTCAAAAAGACTTCATTTAGAATCCGATTTCGGAAAGTTAGTCAAAAATATCAAAAGTTTTCAAAACACTTGGTCAAACAGGATCATAGGTCACCGTGAAAATATGCTTAGCTATCCATTTAAACAAAATAACAAAGACTTCATAGGCAAACATAAAAGGTTATATAGTTCTGAGCAAAACTTAGCTTTTTAATATCGAGAAGACTAGGTTTACTTAAGTAATTAAAGACCTGATAAAGACAACATAGAAAATAAGGTGTAATTTTGGCAAAGCATAAGATCTACCTTTTATAATCTCTTATTATCAAGAGCAGACCAATAGGAAAAAGCTGTCCTTTTAATAGACAGAAAAACCAAATTTAAATTTTGCACCAGCTTACTTTTGGTATTAAAATGCATTCATTTAATTAAATTTATTCCAATTTTAGCCAGTCCCGATCAGACAAAAAGTTCTTCCTCAAGATTCCTTTTTTCGTAAACCTTTTATAACCTTCTATATCCATTTTATTTGTCCCTTGTTTTCTTTCCCATTTAGAAATAACCAGCTTTAAGACAAAATCACCTTCTTTTCCCTTAACAAAATGCATTTCCATTCCTTACACCTTTACAAAAAAAACCCTTGCATACAAAGATGTTTTCCTTATTAATTTTAGTAGTTTTAATTACATATATTAATTAAAATTCTTAACCCTTAAAAACCTTAATTTCTAGTGAAAACTAAGAAGTAAGCAATTATGAACATTTACATTAGTATTCTGTAGATTGGCAAACTTATACTTTTTATAATTTCTAGCAACATGTGCTTTCTCATAGAAAATTTTCTCAGCATGGCACCAAAGATATTTACTAATAGTTCCAAACATCTTTATTAAAGGATGCCTATGCTCAGTAATTAATGTCTCAGTATCTTTTTAATTTGGGGTTGATCTAGATATTCAATAAATTTCTATCATTCAACTTAATTTAGCAAAACTCTACAGTTTCAAGTTCCCAAAAAGATTTAAGGAAACTGTTTTTAGGTAGACATACCATAAAACATAATTAGTCTTAAAGAGTTCACCTAAACTCTTATCACATTTACATTTAAAGAAAATTTTACCATACCAAGTTATTATTCTTGCTGACAAATCTTGTAACAGAGATAACATGAACTTATTTGACTTTTAGTTAATCTACATACAATAAAAGTATTGTACTTAATGTTGATAACTCTAAAGACCCATCTGTATTAATCAAAACAACAAAGTTAAATTAGCTTTATTTACTGTAGATGAATCCTAGATCATGTGGACTTGAAAAACATTTGGCTTAGTTTCTGTTATATTTTGGCGAGTATACTCAATTTATATACTGCTTTTTTGTTTTAAGCCAATTAAATAGAGTTCTTTTACAAATTAGTTTTAGCAACACCATCTGAAGGTAGAAAAAATACCATTATCTATAATGTGCATACGTAGATATATATACAAATAGACACAAAGATCTCATAGTTTTCATTTTAAAACTTTAGTCATGAATCAGGTATAATACTGATTATATTACTAGGTATAAAACTCACTCGTTTATAGAGTTTATTATACTTAGTGAAGTAAATCAGACAGAGAAAGACAAATATATAATATTGCTTATTTGTAGAATCTTAAAAAAAGATACAAATGAACTTATTTACCAAACAGAAACAGACTCACAAACATAGAGAACAATCCTATGGTTACCAAAGGTGAAGGGGGTGGCATAAATTAGGAGTTTGGGATTAACAGATACAGAATACTATATATAAAATTGATAGGGACTTCCCTAGTGGTGCAGTGGTTAAGAATCCGCCTGCCAATGCAGGGGACACAGGTTCCAGCCCTGGTCCAGGAAGATCCCACATGCTGCAGAGCAACTAAGCCCACGTGCCACAACTACTGAAGCCCGCGCTCCTAGAGCCCACGCTCCTAGAACCCGTGCTCCACAACGAGAAGCCACCGCAATAAGAAGCCTGCACACCATAACAAAGAGCAGCCCCTGCTCTCCGCAACTAGAGAAAGCCCACCCGCAGCAACGAAGACCCAACACAGCCAAATATAAATAATAAAATAAATAATAAAAAATTTTTAAAAATAAAATAGATAAGTAACAAGGACCTACTGTACAGCACAGGGAGCGATATTCAGTATCTTGTAATAACCTATAAAGGAAAAGAATCTGAAAAAGAATATATAACTGAATCACTTTGCTGTGCAACTGAAACTAACACAACACTGTAAATCAATTATACTTCAATAAAAAAACAAAAAAACTCACTAGCTTAGGGCTTCCCTGGTGGCGCAGTGGTTGAGAGTCCGCCTGCTAATGCAGGGGACATGGGTTCGTGCCCCATTCCGGGAAGATTCCACATGCTGCGGAGCGGCTGGGCCCGTGAGCCAATGGCGGCCGCTGAGCCTGCGCGTCCGAAGCCTGTGCTCCGCAACGGGAGAGGCCACAACAGTGAGAGGCCCGCGTACCACAAAAAAAAAAAAAAAAAACAACCCCACAACACCTCACTAGCTTATAAATAACAGTTGGAATAAATTGCCTACTCACTCAGATGACTAAAGTCTTTCACTATTTGTAGAGAAGATTTTTAAGATCTGTATGTGCCCTTGACAAGCAGTTTTAAGGAGGCTATTTGGGCAAGAGTGTCCTTTAAGCAGTTTGTGTTTAAAAAGGCCTCTTCCTTTTTTTTTTTTTTCCCCTCCTGTCTTGGAAATTGGAGATGGCCTAGGTAAGAGTTCTCAGAGAGGTTACAAGCCTTTTGAGTTAAAAGGGGATCCATGAAAAAGAATGGGTAGAATGGGTAGAATCTGAACTGTCTCTACAGCTGCATTTACAGTTGTGCAAAGATTTGTAAGATGTAACTTAAATGACATTGTAGGTTGATCCACCCATATAAAAGCATTATAGCTGGTTTTAAAAGGGGCTGTCAGAGGGCTTCCCTGGTACCGCAAAAAAAAAAAAAAAGGAGGTTGTCATTACAGAAAAGTCAGTATGGCTAGCCTTCTGCAGGGGATAAATCTCAGTGTTAAAAAAAAAAAAGGAAGTTCAGAGTGAGATGGCTAGCAGGGAGGAGAGCATCGTGGTAGATATTCAGAGGAACAGGGAGGAAGAGAGGAAGCCGGAGAGAGAGCGCTCAGCAGCCTCAGAGGATGTTTCCAATGTGGAAATCCTTTGACATAATTAGGAGTTTCTCTGAGGGAAGCAACAGTGGGTTCATTATGATGTTTCGAGGCTTCCAATACCAATTGAAATAGGCTTCCCATTATTTGTTGTGTTACATCCTTTTTCTAATTAACTGTGCAGATAAACTAATTTAGAAATTTCAAGTGAGACCCAGTTTGGCCAATTTAATTGTAAATCATCCCAGGTAATCATAGTCCAGTAAGATCAATACTTGCAGGACTAGGATACATAGTTTTTACACATAAATCCAGCAGGAGTTCCAGAAAGGGGCTGCTCTGCAGCCTCACCCTTAGAGAGCGAAGTTTCCATTTTTCTAAGAGTGATTAGTCACCAGACCAACGTGGGAAACAAAGTCCTGAAAACAGAAGCGCACAGAGGAGACCCAAATAGAGTAGAACTTCTGCCAAGGTGGGAGGTTCAGGTACAAAACTTACCACTATGAGCCAGGACCACCTAAGAAACAACAGAGCACAAAGGACTCTTAGAGGTACCTTATTCCCATCATAGTGATGCTGGAGTTCGGGAGAAGGCAGGTCACTCTGTATCCCATTTGTCTGACACCAGGTCCACCAAAGACATGCAGAAGGCTGCAGATAAGAAGAGAGTTTATTTGGTCTTCAGAACTGCAATTTGGGAGATACAGATTCCAGTAGAACTGAAAGAGTGCTCCAAGGAAGAGAAAGAATCAGGGTTTATAAAGGCAAAAGCGGTGAGGCTGGGAATTCCCTGGCGGTCCAGTGGTTAGGACTCCACGTTTTCACTGCCAAGGGCGTGGGTTCAATCCCTGGTCAGAGAACTAAGATCCTGCAAGCCATGTGGTACGGCCAAAAAAAAAAAAAAAAAAGTAAGGGAAAATTGTACTTGTATTTAAAAAAAAAAACAGCCATGAGGCTGGACTCTGACATAAGAAAGTAAATATTTGTCCTTAAGGGATGGCTATTATGAGTTGTTTTAGGGTAAGGGTCTGATGAGTACATTGAGTACCAGGCTCTGGATGACAATAGATATTCTGGAGAACAATACGTCAAAAGATCGGATTCCAAATAGGCTGAGACAAGCGTAAGTCACACTTCCTCAGTGGCCTCCAGGCTCCATATTTAGAGAGCTCTCTTAACAATACCAAGTCCATTTGGATTTTCCTTTCACATTGCTCTGCCCAGAGAGCTAGGTAAAACATTATTTCTGAGTGTATCTGTGAGGATTAGCATTTGATTCAGTAGACTGAGTACAGAGGCTTGCCCTCACCAACGGGGTAGGTATCATCCAATCCACTGAGGGACCAAATGGAACAAAAGGCAAATGAAGGGCAAATTTCTCTGTCTCTTCTAGAGCTGGGACGTCTCTCTGTTCCTGCCTTTACACCTAAGAGCTACGTCTTCTCATCCCCCTGCCCATCCCTGTCCCCTCACTACCTTCCCGCCCCCTTACTCTCCCTCTGGCTCACCTCACTCCAGCCACACTGGCCTCCTTGCTGTTCCTTCAATATTCCAGGCTTGCTCCTGCCCTGGAGCATTTGTTCCAGCTGTTTCCTCTGCCTAAAACACTCTTCCCACAGATCTCCCATCAGCTCTGCTACCTTCCTCACCTCCTGCATGTCTTTGTTCGAATCTCACCCTCTCATTGAGGCCTCTGCTGAACACCCTACATAATACTGCAACTTCCCATATCATCCTGGGACACTTCATCTGCTTCTTCTTCTTACTGTCCACACCACTTGTCACCTCCTAACATATTGTCATGTTTACTTATTGTGTGTCTATCTTCCCTCTGCTGGAATGCAGATTCCATGAGGGCAGAGATCTTCATTTTGTTTACTAATAAAACTCCTAAAATAGTGCCTGGCATGCAGTAGGTGCTGAATAAATATTTACTAATGAATTGTGAGGATTCAATGTGACATTGCAAGTAAAGCACTTACAACAGTGCCTGGCTCATACAAAATGCTCAATAAATAGCACATACGATTACGATGCTTGAGGAAACCTCACCTCTATCCTTGCTGGGGCCAGCCTCCTCATATCCTATCTCAGAAGGTGTTGCTTCTGAAGCCAAGCAGGACCCTGTGGGGCTCCCAGGTACAAATCCTTTCTGTGTCCCCATTTCTTGTTTGTAGAAAATAGGCTTTATTTAGAAGCAGGTTCAAACAGTTGCTAATCAGGGAAGGGAGGGAATGCAGAAACAAGGGAGGAGCAGTGAAGAAACAGTGCAGCCTTGGGTCAGGGTCCTGGTTCTTCCTGAAGGAATATACATAACAATATCTTTTCTTTTTTTAAAAATAAATTTATTTGTTTATTTTTGGCTGCGTTGGGTCTTCATCGCTGCACGCGGGCTTTCTCTAGTTGCAGAGAGCGGGGGCTACTCTTTGTTGCAGTGTGCAGGCTTCTCATTGCGGTGGCTTTTCTTGTTGTGGAGCACCAGCTCTATGCATGCGGGCTCAGTAGTTGTGGCTCGCGGGCTCTGTAGTTGTGGCTCACGGGCTCTAGAGTGCAGGCTCAGTACTTGTGGCGCACAGGCTTAGCTGCTCTGCGGCATGTGGGATCCTCCCGGACCAGGGCTCAAACCCGTGTCCTCTGCATTGGCAGGCGGATTCTTAACCTCTGCGCCACCAGGGAAGTCCCTCATAACAATATCTTTGAGTTCTTCTGCAGGAACTAAGGCCCCCACCCAGGAGGAGGATGTTAACTTCAGCCTGAGCACAAGATTCCTGGAACCACCCTGTTACCTCGCCACCAGCCAATCAGAAGAAAGTCACACACCTTGCAGCCCTCACCCCAAATTTTGCCTATTAAAAATTTCCCCCCCCAAACAATTGGGGAGTTTGGGGATTTTGAGCATGAGCCACCCATTTTCCTTGCTTGGCCCTGCAATAAACCTTTCTCTGCTCCAACTCTGATGTTTCAGTGTGTTTGGTGTCACTCTACTTCGGACACATGAACTTGCGATCGGTAACACTTCTGTTGAATACTAACAGCAGATCTCATCTTAAGGTAATTACTTACTTTATTTATTTATTTATCTATTTTAATTTCTTCTTAGTCTCCTACTAGATTGCATTCATCTTTTGGTCACAACACTACTCTCATTCAAAGGTCTAGGTTATGTGGGATCCATCTGCTGTGGCCATCATAGCACTTTATAGTTTCCAGATTACAACTGCCTAAACCGTATTGTAACAAAGACCTAACCATCTGTCTTCCATAAGAGTGGAAGCTCCATGCGGGCAGGTCTAGGCAGCATTTCCCATTTGCTCACTTTAGTCTCCCAGCTCAGTGCCCAGCATGCAGCAGGTAATCAATAAATGTTGGGGGGATGTATAGATGAAAGAACATACTAGGTCCCCTTGCTAAAAAGGCTTAGAGTTCTCTAATTAGTGAGAGGTTGAAGACAGCCTTTGGAAAGAGCATTGATCATCCCTATCTTTTGCTTGAGCTAACTGAAAATCAGAGCATCTAAGAGTCTTGCCTATGAAGACTCAGCAGCCCAGGGTTGCCATCTTTCCACCAAAGCAGAATTTCTAAGGGGTGGGTGGGTGGGAAGTACTACTGATTTCACTGCAGCATCACCTCCTCCAGGAAGTCTTTACAAATCCCCTGGGGGACAGTCATTCTCAGTTTCCTCTGGATTCCCAAAGAGTTTATCACTTTTTTATTATTCTATGGTTTTCCCCACAGCCCCGGATTATAACTGGTGGTCTGTCTCCCTTTCTTCTGGACTATGCACTCTCCTGAGCCAAGCTAGAGCAAGCGCCCCCCTGGAGTCACCTGGCACAGGTTTGAATCCGGCTCCACAACTTACTAGCTGTGTGACCGTTTAAAAACTGGGCTTCTCTGGGCTCTCCTCTGGAAAGTGGCTAAGTAATGTCACAGACCTGAAGGGGCTATGGAGGGACAGAATCTGATCAGGCAGGTTAAGTGCTTGGCTTTAATTTTATCAAGCCTCAAGGTTCTGTTTCTCAACAAATCTTTGGTGAGCAGTAGGAATTTGGGGACAGTGTCCAGAACTGGAGTCGGGAGCTTTGACTTCCAGCCCTGAACGGCCGAGTGACCTTGGCCAAATCCTCCTCCCCTCTTCAGGTCGCAGGTCTGGGGTCTGAGCAGAGACGGAGTTTTTCCTGGCGAGGCCCCTCCCGGCTGGTGACATTCTAAGATTCCAGGAGCGAATGAACTTGGCGGGGGCTGGGGGGTGGGGGGTGGGGTCGGCGGGGAGTGGGGGAGGCGGGACGAGCCCGATTGGGCCCCGCGCGCCACGTGTCCGGCCCAGGAGCCGAGGACTGTTCTCCCGGCCCGCCCCTGCGCTGCGGCTGCTGCTGCTAACGGGCTCTGACCCAGCGAGCTCCGCGTCCGCGCGTCCGCCTGCTCGTCCGTCCGTCCGCTACAGGAGGCTTCCGCCGCGCGGTAAGTAGGTTGAGGTAGGAGACGGGATCGCTCCAGTGGACCCCCACCCCTTCCGGCGGGCTTCAGGGATGCGGGGGGCGAGCCATAAATGCCCAGTCATCGCTGACCCACGCCTGCCGCCGGCTCCGGGGAGGGGCGCGGGAGGTGGAGGCCGCGGGGACCGGGAACCCGAGGGCGCGGGAACCCGAGTGGGTCGCAGGCAGGGCGCGTCTGCGCAGCATAGTGGAGCAAATCCACTGCCGCAGGCGGGGAAGCGGAGGCGGACGGCGGGCGGGAGGGAAGGGAAGAGAAAGGAGGGGAAGGGAAGTGGAGGCGAGGGGAGGCGAGGCGAGGGGAGGGCCGGCTCTGCAGAGGGTGTGGTGGAGGGGCGGGGGGCACCTGGGCCGGGGCCACGCAAGCTGCTGGCCGTGCTTTGCGGGACTAAAGCGACTCTGAAGGCCCGGGATTGGAGACAGCTGGACAGGGGACGGACCCACAGGGAAGGGTGTAGCTGAAGCCGAAGACTGAGGGCAAGAAGAGTCGGACCCTGCGCTGCACCTGAAATGGTGGTCGTTGGGGCAGGGCTTTTTGTGTGCAGACTGATGGGGGACCGGCTGTCCACACCTCAGGGCCCCAGTGGACCCTCCCGCCCTCTTGGGGCCACTCCTCGCCTCTAAAGGAGACTCCAGCTGGGCTCCAGGGGCCTTGTGATGGGTCAGAGGCCCCACCCTTCTTCCTGCGCCCCCTCAGCCCAGTTTCAGCCTTTCCAAAGCTTGGGGGCTTCAGATGACTCCGCAGATGCGAGCATGGGCGTGAAATACCTTGAGTCGGAATCCCAGCTCCACCAACAGCGTGCAGTGTGACCTTGAATCCGTAGCTTTCCCTGTCTGAGCCTCAGTTTCCTTCCCCAAGTCCAGAGCTGATAAACCCAGCCTTTCAGAGGAAACAATGGCTGTGAAAATTGATTTATCTGTCAGCTGCAAGGAATGATTACAGGTTTGGAAGTCTTGACTACAGGCCTGGGAAGCCTGGCCTACCCAGCTAGACCGTGCAAGGGGACAGGGTGGGGGTGGGGGTCCTTTGGGAGGATCCACCCTTTGCTTCCTCCCTCCCCCTCCTTTTCTCTAAACTCTGGTGGGTCTTCCCCGACAATTCCAAATTTGGACATACAGCTTCTGGGTTTGTAAAAGGACTCTGGTTTCCCTGGTCTGCCCTTTTCCCTCACTTCCCCTTCTCCCCTCTACCCAAAGCACACCTTAAATTGCCCGCCCCACTGACCCAAATGGGATATCGTGACCTGCTTAGCCCTCCCTTTGGAGGTGAATGACTGCCCAGCTTCAGCTGCCATGGACCCTGCCCCTCTGGCTGGCAGGCCCTGTGCCATGGCAGAGGGCACTGGCCTAGGGGCCAGTGGGAAGCTGGGTCACAGTTCCAGGTGCCAAGGGTCCTTGGGCAAGCCCCTTCCTTCCCTGTGCTTTAGTTACCATTCTGTGGTGAAGTCTGCTGAACTGGCTGCCCCTTGCAGTGCTGGTGTTCTAGAATTCAACTGTTCTAAGATTTAGGATGGTGGGAGTAGGGTGGGGCGGAGGCCTCTATCCCCCTATGCAGCTGTGACATTCACTCAGACATCTTTCTCTGCCTTCCACTCCTTGTTCCCGAGGCGCGGGCTGCTGGGATACAGAAAATATTTGTGGTTTCTGGGTAAGGGTCACAGCTGTTGCTGGGGCAGACTGTGGATGTGAATGTGTAGAGGAGGGGGCTGTCCCTGGGAAGTCGGGGACCTGGCCTCTTGGGGCTTGTTCCTGGGATAGGGTCGGGGAGCTCTGCAGTGTTGGGTAGCCGCCAGCGTCTGGACCATCTGCACTGCAGCACCCAGAGGGAGCCCTGGGCCACCAGGCTCCAGCCACACCCAGTCCCAGCCTCTGCCCTGCCACTAGCCACCTGGAGCCCTGGGGACATGCCTACCCCTCTGAGCCTTAGTGCCTGCCTCTCTAGAGGGACAAGAGCTGTGCCCAGGGCACCCAGCTGGTAAAATGGGTTGGAGTTGCCTGGCTTTTCTTAATGGCCATTCTAGAATTTTCCAGGGAGGTCCAGTAGTGTCACCAGCCTCACCCCACCCATCCCCTCTGAGATGCTTCCTGGGTGGGGACAAAGCACAGGATGTGGTCTCTACCCTGATTTTCGAGCAAGCATGTCTGTCTACCTCCCTCTCAAAAGAGGAGAGGAAGTCTTGGGTGAGGGTGCCTTTATTCGTCCTTTTAAACTTCTTGGTTTGGAATCCAGCCATACTCCCTTTCCTCCTGGGCTTGAGAACCCTCCCCACTCACCCCACCCCCAGACGGGCTAAGGAGGAGTGCCTGTCCTTGGGTTCTCGGAGCCTCAGATCCCCCGCCTGTAAAATGAGGATGAGGTTGATAGCCCCCTCATGAGATTATAAGATGGGAGATGTGAAAAAGTGCCTTGTAAACTGTAGAGTGCCCTGCCCAGAGAATCGAGTGCTCTGTGGTGTGGTGCCACAGAAGGGTGTAGTGCTTGAGAAAGCAGGTGATCCGAGCCTCAGGTTCCTCATCTGCAAAATGGGTGTCCTCGTAAATAATAGTAAAGCAGTCATTTTTATTATTTATTGAGCGCCTCTAACTCACCAGGCCTTGGCTGAACCCTGTGTTAGATGCTGTTACCACGCCCGTTTTGCAGATGTGGAAACTCAGCCCTCAAAAGTTTAGGGTAGAAAGAATATTAACACTTACCTAGGGCCTCCTGTGTGCCAGGGCGTCTTCTGAGCACTAGATATGTCTTAATTCTTTTCACGCTCACCACAACTCTTCTGAGGTGAGCATAATTTTTATCCCCCATTTTACATTTGAGGTTAAGTGTGTGCCCAAGGCCACACAGCTCCTAAATAACAGGTCAGGCTCTGATCTCAGGCAGTCTGGCTCCTGCCTCTGTACTGGGAGACACCATGCTTCGCTATCTCTCACAAAAGTGACCTGAGCATTCCAACCCAGGCCAGTCCAACTCCAAACCCGGGGCCCCTGGACCATATCCTGGGGCCTTATCCTGCCTGAGGATCAATGATTCTGGGTCAGGAGAGGGAAAGACTCTGCTCTCTAAGAAACCCTAGTGCTGTGAGCTGGGGGGTGTGCCCGGGCACAGGGCCAGGAATGGCATTTACTCTGGCTTCATTAAAGGCAGGTCCTGGAGGGCGGAGGGGCTGGTCTTTGGTGTCTCCCTGCAGACTGGGGGAGGAGCCATCAGGAAAGGGGAAAGGGAAGGATCTAGATTTTGTAGGCCAGGGGCCTCCAGAGGGGGGTACATACAACCTGGGAGGCACTAAGATGATTTTCTGGGATGCCGGAAGAAACTTAGACTTCTTATTATATATGCTTTTAATCTTATGCTTAAAAATGTATATGTTTGTTTATCATGATGAATGATCATTTTTTTCCCTTAGTTACTGACGGTGTATAGGATCAAAAAAATTTGCAGATCACTGCACAAAAATGTCAGCTTCGTGGGGTGGGAGATTCGTCTGTCTCATTGTCTGCTCTACCCCCAACTCCTGCCAATGGGCATGCAGGAGGCGCTCAATAAATAGGTTTTGAAAAGTGAACCTCTGCTTAATCACTAGCTTTCTTTATGAGCTGGGCAAGTTACTTAACCCCTCAAGTTATTTCCTCTCCTGGCTGTTTAACGAGTCTGAAAACCAGTAGGCAAGGTGATTCCTTTTTATTCTATGACTTTTCAAGGGAGTCACTAGAGAAAGCATGAAAACCACTCAGTACCTTTCACTCAACAATCCTTATGAACCACACTTAGTAGTAAGGGTACATTAAGGAAGCATATACAGTAATTTTAAAGAAAAGGTAAAATCATTCCTCAGATATAAAAATGATCATGTGCGAAAGATTTTATTCTACCCAATAATCAGTGACTGGACCAGGCAGATGTTAGAACCAGCTCAGAAGAGAATCAGCAGATGCCTTTATATTGAAAGGAATGTACAAATGGAGGCAAACTTGTTTTTCCACCAGAGGTGGGGGAAGGGAAGGGAAGTCCACTGAACCTTTATCAGATGGGACAGAATGAGCATGTCTCTAAGAATTATCGTGCATTTTTACAGATTTTTTTTTTCTCACAATACCTTGGAGACAAGCAGCCTCCATCTCATTGAGGAATGATAAATCCACAACGCTTGGCCCAAGCCACTCACGAGTAGATAGTCACACTGTGGTTCAGAGGTGGGAGAAATCCCTCCTGGCTTCCTAGAAAAGTTAGCAGAATCACCTAGGAAAGTTTTCAAAAATTACCAAAGCCCAGGCTTCCTCCCTGGCCTGTTGAATCTCTGGGGGTGGCCTTATGTGTTGGTAAGTTCGAAAAACTCCCCAGGTGGTATTGATAAAGCCAGAATTGAAAAGGCACTGGTTTTGTTGCTAGAAGGCTGGTTAGAAAATGCCAGTGGAAGAGATTCCTGGTTTAGGGGGGAGAGGGTGTGGTAGTGGGTGAAGAGGTGGAAGGCGAAGGCAGACAAATCAGGACGGGTGTCAGTGGCCATGAGTGCGGAGCTCAGAGGGCCTGCATTGAAGGGGGGCCGTTGGAGATGAGTGGGCAGAGTCCCTCCGGCACTCCTGGGGCGCAGGGGTCTGGGTGATTGTTTTTTGCATGATCTTCCAGGTTATAAAATTTTTCTCAATTTGCCCTTACCCTCCACACCTGATCTCACCCCCTACTACTCAACATCCCCTCTCTCCTCTCAGAAGTACGCTCTGTTCCACCAAAGCCCACAGGCTACGTCTTGAGAACAGAAATGCTTTTTCTTATGCCGGTGTTTCTTCTCCCCTCTTTCTTCTCCTTCCTCTGCCTCATTCTATCGAGTCCAAACTTTTTTTTTTTTTTGGTTGCGGCAGGCGGGCTCCTTAGTTGCATCATGTGAACTCTTAGTTGCGACATGCATGTGGGATCTAGTTCCCTGACCAGGGATCGAACCCGGGCCCCCTGCATTGGGAGTGCGGAGTCTTAACCCCTGTACCACCAGGGAAGTCCCAAGTCCAAACTCTTGATTGTGTACTTGTATCAGCCCTAATACGCATCTTTAACTTTATATATGTATAGCGAACATCAACAATGGAACATGAAAGGGCAAGATCAATTTAGAAAGTTGTAATATTCTCATTCTGCACCCCAATGGATCACTGTGCCCAGTACCCCACTTTGGAGACCACTGCTCTAATAACGGTGATTGTGATAACAGAAGCTACCACTTACTAAACATCTACTCTGAACCTGACCATGCTAAGTATTTTACCTGCCCTACTTCATTGAATTTTCACAAAAACCTTATGAGATTATCATTTCTGAGATGAAGAAACCGAGTCAGAGAGAAATGATGTAACTCCCCCAAGGTCATGAGCAGTCAGGATTTGAACTCAGGCCATGACTACAAAGCCCACATTCTTTATTACAGTGCCACCCTGCCTCCTTTGGGACTTCATAGGCATCTTGTAGATGCGGAAATTGAGATTCATATTTAGGTAACTTACAAAATTACTAATTGGTGGGGAGCAGAGCTGTGACTCAGTCCTTCTGTAGGACTTGGACAAGACCTTCTGTCTGGCTCTCGGTTTCCCCAATGCTATAGTTAGGCAGTGGTGGTTGAGCCAGCCCTGGTATTCTCTACCCCAGAGTGTTCCTTCTGGAGCGAGTCCTGATTGCTTGCAGCCTAAAGGACTGAGGCAGGAGGTGGCCACAGCAGCACAAGGCCACCATCAGCTCTATCGTTGAATGGGTTTCTGGAAAATGGGTTTCTGGAATGATCTTCCATGATGAGCCTTCATGGAAATCCAGGTCCAAAGAGATTCAGGGTTCCTGAGAGGAGAGAGGCACTGGTGTATAGCGGCCATACCTGCCAGTCTTGAGAAGCTATTTTAACCAAGATGGTGAAACTTGCCTATTGGGGGTGGGGTGGGGATAGAGAGGAGTCCTGTGGCCTTGGGGGAGAGCTCTCCTAGGACTGTTATTCTGAGATTTTGCTGTGAAAATCCCTGGTGGATACCTACAAAAGCCTCTCACATCCACTCTGGGTTTTCCCAAGGAGGGAGTGATATTATCCACATTGTGCAGATGAAGAAACTGAGGTCTAGAGAGACAACCTGGCTTGTCTGTGGTTACAGAGGGGCAGGCTGGGAACCAGAACCTGGGTCTTTTCCTTCGGCCTCTTCCTAACGTCCCAGCGTGTTATTACCCGGGGGTGGGATGCAGGGATGTGAGCCATTGTCTGGGCCTGGCAAGTCACTTATCCTCCCTGAGATGCCTTTACTTCATCTAGAAAGTGAGGGGCTTGGAAGTAATTGTTAAGGGCCCTCTGGGGTTCTGAAACATTGGATATAAAACATTTATTCAGGCAACCTGGGAAGTGTGGTCTGGGTCGCCCTGGGAGGGATCAGAGCCCCTCGTAAAGCCAGGGTAGATGGCGCCTCTGTGATTAGCTCCAGAGCTTCCCTGAAACCTCAGAGGAGGGACTGTGGGAGCCTGGCCCCCCTGAACTGCAATCAGAACATCTAGTTCTGGAAGTTTGCTTTCCATGTATACACAAGACATGCACTCACAAGAGGCACATATAAACTGCTCTCAGAGCTGAGAGTATTTTCCCAAAGACTTGGAGGCTCCTCGTCTGAGCCGTCCAGATGGGCCTGGGCTGCCGCCAGCAGCTGAAGTTTCCAGCAACAAGGCCAAAGGAAAATGCTTCGAGGCTGGAGGTGCAGGTGACGGGCCTCAGCTGACTTCCTGGGCCTCATGCAGTCCCTTTTTCTCTGCCGGCCCTGGAGCTCCCTCCAAACCTATGTTCTCCCTGCTGTGTCACATGTATTTTGCCCATACCATCCCCCAGACCTGGGGAAACCCAGAGCTGGCTCCTGGCCAGACCCTAGGGTAGATGTGGGTTCCTGCTCCCCCTCGGGGGAGTTTCTATTTCCTGAGGAGAGCTCAAGTTTGTACCAAAGGGCCCCTGGTTGTCAGGGAAACAGCAGGGTTTCCTCAAGCTCTGCTGTCAGCTCGCTGCGGTTACAGGCAGATCACTGCCCTCTGCTCTTCACTCCCAAGCCCATCATCTCACATCTGTCTGCTGACTGTAGTTTGGGGGACTTGTATTCAGGCAGTGGGGACACATGGGTAAACATGACAAAGCCCTGTCCTCAGAATGTCCCCCTAGCACACTGAATGCCACCATTTACGTCTCTGGCCTGGCCTTGACATAAGTTGGGTCTCATCCTCCAACTCTCCAAGGCAGAAAGGGGAAAGCCCCAGTTCTGTACTTAAGATAAGCTTGAATTCAGAGATGAGCAACGTGCCCAAGCTCACATAGCTGGTAAGTGACAAAACAGACTTGAATCCAGGCCTGTCTGTCTGACTCCAAACCTATGTTCTCCCTGCTGTGTCACATGTCTCCTGTGTCCCCAGAGTGAGAGAGCAGGATTATGGGCTGAGATCAGGGGCTGATTTCCCCTCAGTGTTGTTGTTTTTTTTTTTTTTTGGCGGGGTGTGGTGGCGTAGGGGTGATGGTATGTGAAGAACTGGAAAACACTGAGGTTACGCATCTCCTTTGTTTCTACCCTCTGTTCTGGTTCAGTTCCTTGTAGCTCTTACTGGATATAAGTCTGATAGAGTTTCTTATTTTTACTTTAAAAAAGTAATACGTAGACATGGTTTAAAAAGATCAAACCGTGCAGTCCTGACTACAATGGACAGCACTGGTCCTTTCTCCTCACATCCCAAGAAGATTGTGGCTCTTCCATCTCTGCCCTCCTGCAGAGAGTGCTCAGTAGCTCCTCCGCTCCCCCTTCTCTAACCCCTTTCCAAAGCAGCAATGTCCCTTTTTACGTTTCTTTTTAGATAAGATATCTTTGTTTCTTATTCCTTCACTGCAGACCCTGTGTCCTGACACCCCTTTCAGTGAGGTCGTGTGTCCTGTTTGTTCAGTTGCCCACCCTCACCCATGATCTGTCCCATCAGAGAAAAACCCAAGTCTTTACAGTGGCCTTAGGCACTGGTCCCTTGATGCCACGTCTTACCAGTGTCCCCACCCCACTCCCTGCCTCTGTATCAGCCACACTGACCTCACTGCCTTCAGGTAGCCACATGGTTCATGAGGCCTCTGGCCACTTCACCTGAGATCACACCCCTTGTCACTCTCTCCCAACCAAGCTTCATCTTTTCTCCTTAGTTTTTATCATATGTTTGTTATCCTTCCCCATTATAGAGGAAGCTCCAGCAAAGCACATGTTTTAGAAAGTCTCTTTTATTTACTGGTATATCCTCAGTGCCCAGAGCAGTGCCTTATAGGAGTAGACGCTAAAGAAACCATAGCCCGTCAGATATTTGCAACAGGTGACCCAGAGCCCCTTGAGGGTGCCCATCTACAGACTGTTAAGCCCCGAATTCTGGAACTGTTCTTGGTGACTTGGAAAGAGAGCATGCATGGTGCAGATGGCATGGACCCTGGGATCTAGACTTTGTTGAATTCAGGGTCTTTTTTTTTTTTGCGGTACGCGGGCCTCTCACTGTTGTGGCCTCTCCCGTTGCGGAGCACAGGCTCCGGATGCGCAGGCTCAGCGGCCATGGCTCACGGGCCCAGCCACTCCGCGGCACGTGGGATCTTCCTGGACCGGGGCACGAACCCGTGTCCCCTGCATCGGCAGGCGGACTCTCAACCACTGCGCCACCAGGGAAGCCCCAGTGTCTTTTTTTAATTGAAGTATAGTTGATTTACAATGTTGTGTTAGTTTCAGGTGTACAGCAGAGTGATTCAGCTTTTTCAGATTCTTTTCCATTTTATGTTATCACAAGATATTGAATATAATTCCCTGTGCTATGCAGTAGGTCCTTGTTTATTTCATATATAGTGAATTCAGTTTTAAGATGTATGATCTTGGGCAGATTATTTAACCTCCCTGAACCCCCATCCTCAGTTTCCTCCTCTATAAAAAAGGGGAATTTGACTCCAGGAAGGATTGCTGTGAGGATTAAGTGAGACAGCATCTGGGAAAGTGCCCTGCGTGGCCTGGAGGCGTCGTGCTGGTTAGTGGTCGTGCCCTTTCCCTCTTTCAAGTTCTCCTGGTTCCGAGAGTCTTTCCCATCCTGCTGTGAGCATCTGGATACTGGCTAGTCCATCCATTATCCTCCAAAAACTGCGCCTGGCCCTGAGCTGGGTCTTTGGGTGTGATTTAACCTGAAGGGCTGGAGGCAGCTGGAAAACAGCTGCGGGAGCACACTCTCCCTTGAAGGGAATGAGGCTGAGGAAATTGAGGGGAAAGAATGGAGGGAATCAGAGTGCAGAGGAATCTCATGGCATTTCTTTTTTCTCCGCAGTGTTGTCTGCTGCAGAACTCGAGACCATGGCCAAGCTAGCACAGGTAAGGAGGCTTTCCCCTCCTATAGTCCTTCCCCTGGGCCTGGGCTTCTCACTGTGCCTGCAGCACAGATCCCTGGTACCTTCAGTTACAAAAGAGCTGGAGAGGTTCTCAGGCTTTGCTTGCTCCTATTATATAAGTCACGGCTCTTTCAGATGCAAGTGACCGATGACAACACACAACATTCTAAGCAGAAAGGAGGTGTATTGGCTCACATGACTGAGAAGCCTAGGGCTTCAGGTCTGGCTGGATCCAGGGGCCCATGTGATATTGTCAGGATCCTGCCTCCGTGAACTGGGCCTCCTCTGGGTGGCTTCATTCTTGGACACATTCTTCCTTAATTATTCATACTAGCCATCAGCAGCAGCTCTAGGCTTCCATTCTGCTTCCTGGGCAGCGTGCAGGATACAACATAATTTATACCAAACGATTCCAGGGAAAGTCTTGGGTTTGGTTTTCATTGGCTGGGCCTGGGTAACTTGGATCCAGGTGGTAGAGCTGGTCCCACCTGAACTGCCTGGCCCAAGAGTGGTTCCCCCAGGAAGGGAGATGGATACTGGATAGGCAAAAGCATTGGAGAGGGTCCTCTCTGCTCTGGAGGTGGATTTGGGTCCTCTCTGTCACATGCATTTGGGATTAAGTTTCCCTGGCTTGGGAGACAGCAGTCTTTCACGCTGTCCGAGCGCTTTGCTGGGCTGTGGAATTGGAGGTGTATCAGAGCTTCTACTCCTGTGTGTGGCCAGGATTAGGTTCCGTCCTTGGTCAGAGCTAGGTGTTGCTCTGGGCCAGGGTTTGCCCTGTTGGCTGGCCTCAGAGAAAAAGACGTGGTCACTGCAACAGTGGGGTTGAAAAGGGAGAATAAAACAAAGGGACCCCTGACTTGGCCCCTTTGGTCCCTCATGTCAGTCGTAGAGCTATTGGCCACAGACATAATACAGGAGCTGTGTGATCTTGGGTGAGTTCTTTACCTTCTCTGTGCCCCCAGTTTCCATTAGGAGGTGATTGAGCTCAGTGATAGCTAAACTTTGTCCCCATCTTCAGGACTTGCCACCCAATGAACAAGGGCCTTAAGGATGTCTATTCACAATGTTTGAAGAGCCCAGTGTGTTATATGATGTAGGATCAGTACTCAAAAAAGTCTTAGCCGTGGCCTCCCTGTCGGCCTCTGAGGAGCACACTTGCACAAGTGGCCTCTCTGACCAGGAGAGAGTGCTAGTGGTTATAGACAAAGATCCAAGGCGTAGCTGTTGTTGCTGCCCATTTCCCATGAGTAATCATCCCAGAGTTACTTCCTGAGAGGCGTTCGAATTGCAGGGTTCTGGATGACCCAAGTGGACAGATCAGGTCCTGGGAGACCAGGGTGGCCAGGAGCTAGGGCACACATCTTTGGACTCCTGCACCAGTGCTCGCAGACCCTGCTGTCTGCCTAGCTGACCTGTGCTTTCTTGTCGCCACGGACCAGCAGCCATAGACATCCTACAAGCGAGAGTCCTAGGATGGCAGAGCCTTAGGGCGTCCCTTATCCTATGGGATGAGTTGGAGCCCCCATGCACAGGGCTAATGCTCTAGTGGGAGCAGTAAAGGAGCTCTGGGGGCACGCAGGTTGAGGAAATAGGAAAAGTTGCCTGGAGAGAGCTACTTGAGGAAGAGCAAGGGAGCTGAGAGTGCTTTAGGTAGAGGGGATGCTGGAACAGAGGGGCAGAGGGGAGAGAACGTAGTGTGTGCAGGGCAGTAAAAGCAAGTTGGATGCTTGGAGTGCAAGGGTCGGGAGAAGGAAGAAGGTGGCTGAAGACAATACAGGTCTTCCTTGACCTGCAGTGGGGTTACCTCCCAGTAAACCCATGGTTAGTTGAAAACATCATGCGTTGAAAATGCATTTAATCCACCGACCCCACTGACCGTCAGAGCTTAGCCTCATCTACCTTAACTGTGCTCAGAACTCTTACAGGAGCCTACTGTTGGGCTAAGTCATCTAACACACAGCCTATTTCGTACTAAAGTGTTGACTATCTCATGTAATGTATTGAATACGGTACTTAACGTGAAAGCCAGAATGGTTGGGTACAGAATCGCCGTCAGTGTATTCGATGACCACCCTCGTGGTCGTGTGGCTGCCTGGGAGCTGCGGCTTGCCCCTGCTGCCCAGCATCACGAGAGAGGACCCTACAGCATATCGCAAGCCCAGAAGAAGATCAAAATGTACAATTCGAAGTACAGTTTCTACTGGAAGTGTATCACTTTTCGAATAATCGAAGTTGGATCAGTCGGGTACCGCCTGTGCTAGGGAAGAGTGAGAAAGGGCTTCCTTCCACTGAGCTGAAGTTTGTGTCTAATGCTCCCAATTATTAGCACCCCAACTCTGCTGTGCACCCCTTCCCAGCACACACATGCGTGCACACACGTGTACACACACACACACACACACACACACAGAGGCACAGAACAAGCCACTCCCTCTTTTCTCTGGTCCAGGCCGCCCCCAGTTACTTCTACTGTGATCTCTGTGTCAGTTCTCCTTCTCTCCTTCCAGAAGGGGGGACCCTGAGGCCCAAAGTCATAAAGAAATAGTGTGGTGTCATAGAAAGGCCCAGAGGCATGGCTCTGTGGCCTTCATTTCACAGGGATGTTCTGGGTTTGACGTGAAGGTGAGGGGACAGGGCGAGAGTGGCAGGTGTTGGTGGGGAGGCCTTGGTCAGGCCTGCTCCAGGTGGAGTCCTGGTGGGGCAGCCACCTCTCTGACTCATGTGGCTTAGGTTCCCGAGCGGCCTCGGGACTCCTGCTCTAGCAGCAGCCTGGGTGGAGCCTGGGGTCCAGGCTGCTCACCAGCTGGCACTGGGGCCTGCTGAATATTTCAGGGTAGAAAGTCCTTTCTCCTCTTCTCTCCCCTCCCCTCGCCGGTACTTGAGGCCAGGAACCTGTGTGCCAGAGGAGTGGCAGGCGGTCAGGGTGAGGTGGAGAAGTGGGGACGGCTGTGCAGGTGGCCCTTGGAGATGTAAATTCACCAGGTTGGTGTGAGAATGACCAATGATGGGAAACCTGGGTGATTTGAAGGACTGTCCCTGCGTCTCTAAATGTGACCAGTGCTGGGGCCCCCCTGCGCCGCCCTCTCCCCGTGGCTGTGATCCTGCAGGGTGCTGGGATAACTAGTCTGATGGGCTACTTACTATTGTTGTGCAAAGAGCCACATGGGAGAGAGACCGACTTGCAGCTGGCCAAGCCCGCCTCTAAGGGAGCGTTTTCTCCCGTTGCGGACACGCGGGCTCAGCGGCCATGGCTCACGGGCCCAGCTGCTTTGCGGCATGTGGGATCTTCCCGGACCGGGGCACGAACCCGTGTCCCCTGCATCGGCAGGCGGACTCTCAACCACTGCGCCACCAGGGAAGCCCTAAGGGAGCGTTTTGATCGGGACTTGTGTCAGCAGTTGGACTTCCTGTCCTCCAGCATGGCATGGCCCCATCTTTCAGCTGCAGCCTCTGCCCCAAATGCTGCCTCAACCACTGCACTGGGTGAGGAGGGAAGAGGGGGGAGCAGAAGCAGGAGAGAAGGTGTCAGCTTACTGCTGGGACCTCTTCCCTTCTTCCTGGGGGCTCCGCTTCCATCCTTCCCCTCTCCTCCTCCCTCCCTCCTGCCCACTTACAATCCCACGATCTTGGCAACTTTGGGCATCCGCAAGAGCCCTGAAGAATCTGGGCTTGCTTTCCTGACTGTTCTTGTATGCTCTTGGCTCCAGGCCTTTGCCATGCTGTTTCTCTGTATGAAGCCTTTTCCTTCCCTCCCCCACCCCTTGGGCCAGCTGTTGCTCATCCTTTAGGGCTCAGCTTAGCCTTCTCCTCCAGGAAGTCTTCTTTGATTGCTCAGGATATGTTCACAGTCCTGTGTCTGCCCGTACACCTATCCACCTAGGAAACAAATGGTGCCTAGTTGTGGCAAGCCTTGAGCTAGCTGCTGGGAATACATCAAGACAGGTACGCGTGGAGCTTTCTAAAGGGAGTATCTCTTTTCTGGTCTGGGTATCTGGCGTGTGTCACTCTTTCTTTCTCTGTCCAGCGGTGTGATCAGGTTGCAGGGGATTCACGGGTGGCGGGAAGAGGGCCGTTTCCCTTTCTGGTCATCCTCCCTGCCAGAACTTTAAATAGCAACCCTGCACCCACGCATGCATACCTTGGAGGAGCCAGCAACGGCTGACATAAACCAACAGAGCGTTCAAATGCCAGGCCGGGTCCTGCAGTGCAGGTGCCGGGAGACACAGGAGGTGGTCGGAGGCTCATTTGCTGCCGTGCACTTCTTACTGCTCTAGGCACAGTTATGCGAGCCACCCTGCCCCTCCCATGAAGCCTGTCCTGGTTCCCTCATGCACCTGGAATTGCCCTCCACTGTTTTCCCAAGTCGCTTTGCCTCTGTCGTGGGGTATTTATTACGAGCTCTATGCTAATTTGTGTTCTAGTCTCTCTCCTCCACTGGGTCAGAAGCTCATGAAAATCAGGCTCGGGTCTTCTTTCTCCCTGAATCTTCGGCCCCTCACATCGGACCTGGCACAGGCTAAGTGCCCTGTCACTGCACTGTGTGCTTAGTGCCCTGGGCTCTGGTATCCACGGCTATCCCAGCTCTCGCTGCTCTCCGGGGCCCCGTGGCTGACCCATATCTGACTTCTCTGTGAACCAGCCCATTGTGCATTCAGCTTCGATGTCTAAGATTCTCTGGCTCTGCCTCTCCCCGCCTTTGTCCCAAGGACCCAGCCAGCTTGTCCTCAGATGCCAGTTCATGGCTCAGTTTACTGGGCCCAGAAGAGCAGCACCTCATCTGGGTGTTGATTCTGAGGGTGGCTCTGGGCCCCCCACCCTGGGCCAGGACCCCACCCTCAGAAGCTGGCAGCTGCAAGGTTTCTGGAGCTAGAGAGCAAAGAGGAACTGGAGAGAGATGTGGGTTCTGTGTGACCCCAGCAAGTGGCTTCCCTTTGTGGGGCTTGGTTTCTTTGTTTCCATGATAGAGATCATCTGAAGCGCTTCTACAAGACACTAAAAAAATCACACTCGTGGAGGTGAAAGGGCTTTGTACATAGACATATATGGAGCTCTGGTTATTTTTGCAGGAATCATTCCCACCCCCTGCACTCAGTCTGGGTTTTATCTCTCCCGGCTCCTGGGAAAGTGGTGCAGAGCCGGGGGCTTGGCCGAGCGCTCCTCCCGTGGGGAAATGGTACCACCCTTGGGGCAGGCGGTGGCAGGAGGTACAGGGAGAGTCCTCCGTACCCTTGCCCGGGCTTTCTGTAGCCAGAAAGAGGCAGGGAGCTCAGCCACGCTCCAGGTGAGCGACGACGGTGTCTGGGGTAGGACAGTGCAGGTGGGGATAGAGAGAAGTGGGCAGATTCCATCTCACCACGTCCCGGGTCTCTTCAGAGAACTGTGAAAATACACCCCTGGGTCTTGCCGTGGCCATTATGGAGGCTGAGTTTTGGGATTTGTAGCAAATATCTGATCATTTTAGGGACAGCGGGGACCTGTATCCTGTGGCCAGGGCTGGGAACCCCGTTCAGGGCCAGCACCTCACCCTCTGCTCTTCTCTCCACAGGGTGCCAGGTACCGCGGCTCCATTCACGACTTCCCCGACTTTGACCCCAGCCAGGATGCCGAGACTCTGTACAATGCCATGAAGGGCTTCGGTGGGTGCTCGGCCCCCAGGAGTGGGGCCCTCAGGAAGAGAAGCGGGATTCAACTGGGCTTGAGGGTGTCCCCATACCAAAAGGATAGCCCTCTTGGTGGGCGGTGGGGTGGGATGGTGAGATGTACTCGGTCATTCTTTGGTCTCCTCTCTTTATTATTATAATTTTATAATGAACTATTCGAATAAAAAGATCTAAAGAGTAGGAGAAACTTTACCCATAGACCTGCCACCCAACTGGAGAAATAGCACTTACTTCCTCCTATAGTTGAAACCTCCATGGTGGGTCGCCCTCCTGATAGCATCACTCTGTCTTTTCTCTTGGGGGTAAGCACTACCCTGAATTTGCTGCTTATTCTCTTTTCTTTTCCCTATCACTGAAATAACCCTGTCCTGGGCGTTAGGACACCTGGGTTTCTCTAAGCCAGGCTCATTAGAAGACCTTGGGTGAGTTGTTGCTCCTTTCTGGGCCTCAGTTTCCTTATCTGTGTGATGAGCTAGATCACGGGCCCTCTGAGCTCGGATACTACATGTGCTAGGATCTCTCTCAGTGGTGGCTTGTCAGGTCCCCATAGATTCCCCCCTCCAATGTCACTGCCTCACGTGAGCAGAAGGCTGATGCTGAGGACTTGCAGGGAACAGCCCTGGTGGGCTTCCTGGAGGCAGGTTGGGGTAGGGTGACGGGTGCCTCCCCTCTTCTAGGCAGTGACAAGGAGGCCATACTGGAGCTGATTACTTCCCGGAGCAACAGGCAGAGGCAGGAGATCTGCCAGAACTACAAGTCCCTCTATGGCAAGGTAACCATGGCAACCAGAGGGCGGGTGGGATGGGGGTGGTGGTGAATGATTTCATTCACCTGTGTGTTCAGGGCCTTTTCTGAGTATTTTACTCCAGGTCAGCCTCTGTGCTGGCACTTCCGCCCTCCTTTTTTCTTTTTCTTTTTTTTTGGCTGTGTTGGGTCTTTGTTGCTGTGCGCGGGCTACTCTTCATCGCGGTGCGTGGGCGTCTCATTGCAGTGGCTTCTCGTTGCGGAGCAAGGGCTTAGGTAGTTGCGGGCGCGTGGGCTCAGTAGTTGTGGCGCACGGGCTCTAGAGCGCAGGCTCAGTAGTTGTGGCGCTTAGTTGCTCCGTGGCAGGTGGGATCTTCCTGGACCAGGGATCAAACTTGTGTCCCCTGCATTGGCAGGCGGATTCTCAACCACTGCGCCACCAGGGAAGTCCCCTCCTTTTTTCTTCTCTCAGGCAGGGGCCATTCAGCCACGGGAACATCTAGAGCACCTGCTTCACGCTGGGCACTGCGTTAGGTGTTAGGGCTACACAGGTGAATAAGACCTGAGGGTGTTAACCCTATGGACTCACGGACCGTGGGAGAGACACACAGGGAACAAATAAACACAGACAACGGGGGGAAGAGGCACAGTGCTGTGGACTTGAATCCTGCCACTTGCTAGCTGCGTGCCTCTGGGGAGGTTACCTGATGTCTCTAAACCCATTTCTGAAGGCTGATGATAGTACGTACCTCCACGAATGAGGATTAAGTGAGATTACTTAGTCCAGTGCCTGTACAGAGTAAGTGCTCATTAAATGTAATCCTTATCATTATAACTGCTCTTCTATCTCCTCCTCCCTCTGCCCCGCAACCAGGACCTCATTGCAGACTTGAAGTACGAGCTGACAGGGAAGTTTGAACGACTGATTGTGGGTCTCATGAGGCCACCTGCCTATAGTGATGCCAAAGAAATTAAAGACGCCATCTCGGTATGCAGCGTGGGTCTGCGCATGTGTGAGGGTTGGGGGCGTGGTTGATGGGAGATTCCAACCTCTCCAGCAAGTGTTCAGTGAGCCCTGCACCCACCCCGCGTGTGTGCGCCGCTTGGAGGCAGCTTGCCCAAATCCTATCCCAGAGGGGCGCCACGGTCTCTTCCAGGTGGACAGAGGTGGGACAGGTGTCGGTGTGAGGCCCACCCTGTGAAATGGGGCCCTTGGCCCACACGCCCACCCCAACAGCTTACAGTCCCGAGGAAGCAGGACACAGGGAAGTGGAGACAGGTTGTGTCCAACACCCAAAGGGCAAGGGCATGTTAAAGGAGGTCATGAGGACAGGCCCTGGGCTCGGGGTGGCTGGAGAGGGCGTCACAGAAGGTGAGAGGATCGAGCTGGGCCCAGAGCCTGGAGAGGATTTGGTTTGATCAGAGTGGGCTGGAGAGGAAAGGACAGGAGCGGCTGAGGAGGTGTGTTCAGGATCTGAGGGGCAGCCCAGGCTAGTGGAGGTAGAAAGTCGCTCCCCACCAAGCGGCGGGAGACTAAATGCCCTCGAGTGTACTTAGCACTTTACAGTTTATAAAGTGCTATGATCTTTGCCTCAGATGAGCTAGTAAACATGAATTTGTTTCTAACTAATAAACGTAACCATGTAAGAGGTTATCACCTTCTCATTCTTCCTGTGAGTTCAGTAGAGCAACTAGTATCATCTCCATTTTATAGATGAGAAAAGAGAGGTGCAGAAAGGTAGAGTTTTTTTAGTGAGCAGTCACAAAGCAAGCTTCAGGCAGAGGTGGCGCCAGAACTCCGTCTCAGGGCAGCAGCTCCAGCCTGGTGCCTAAGAGCTGTGTTAGGGGCACCCTGAGTGCTGCGGGTTTCCTTGCTCTGACCACCCCAGGTTCCCATCTCGGGGCTGGTGGCCTCCCATCCCAACCCTTGACTCACATGCCCCTTCCCCTCTCCCAGGGCATTGGTACCGATGAGAAGTGCCTCATTGAGATCTTGGCTTCGCGGACCAACGAGCAGATCCACCAGCTGGTGGCAGCGTACAAAGATGGTGAGAAGAGCGGGAGGGGCCATTCAGGGTTTTTCAGATGCATAATGAGGGTGATCACAAGAGTAGGGACCCTAAGACTCTACCCATTCACCTTTTTTTTCTCCTTCCCTCTGTTCTGTCCATCCATCCAATAAGTACCTGCTCCGTGCTGGGCAGTGTGCTAGGTTCTCAGGATATGGCGGTGGGCATCCGTATAGTTCCTGCCTGAGAGCTTATAGATTAACGAGGTAGTGAGGGATACAGATAATAAACAGGTAAACAAGTCAACATGACGGTGACTTGTTGTGGTGAAGTGTCATGAAAGAAACAAACAGAGAACAAGCATCCGACTTTAACTGGGGAGGACGTGCTTCAGACAGGTGGTCAGGGAAGCCTGTCTTGGGAGGAAATGAGAAGGATCCAGTTGTACACAGAGTGGGGAAGAAGACCCAGGAGAGGGAATGGCAAGACCAAAGGCCCTTGAGCGGAATAAGCCTGGTATCCAGTGCGAGCCTAGAGCCTAGGGCAGGACCGGATTACACAGGGCCGTGTAGGCCAAGAGAGAGAGACAGTGTTTATTCCAAGCCCAGTGGGAAACAGGCGCCCACGATGAATGTGGGCTTTAAGACAGTCACCCATGTTGCTGTGGATTGGAGAAGCAGAGAGAACAGTCAGAAGGCCGTAGCCACTCTCCAGGTGAGCGACGACGGTGTCTGGGGTAGGACAGCGCAGGTAGGGATAGAGAGACGTGGGCAGATTCCATCTCATCACATCATGGGTCAGTACAGAGAACTGTGAAAATACACCCCGGGTCTTGCCATGGCTGTCACGGAGACTGGGATTTGTAACAAATATCTGATCATTTTAGGGGCAGCAGGGACTTTTATCCTGGTTTCCTGGGGTGTCCTGGGGATGGGACTAGAGCTTGTGTTCCTTCCCCGCAGCCTACGAGCGAGACCTGGAGGCTGACGTCATTGGGGACACCTCTGGTCACTTCCAGAAGATGCTCGTGGTCCTGCTGCAGGTTGGTCCACCTTGGGGCCCTCCCCGAGCTCTCTGCCAGGGTGCAGGGGGCTGTGAACACCTTCTCCCTGTTTTCCCAAACAGGGTGGCCCGTGAGGGCCTCCTTGGTGGTTCTTCACATGTAAAGTCCTCCTTGGTGTTTTGTGGCCTCCCCCCTCCCTCTGCCCATCTTATCCTCAAACTTGAGATGGTTTCTCTCTGGCTCACCTGGGTGTGGAATCTGAGCGTCCAGGGTCTATTCTGTCCCCCGTGGCTTGCACAGGCAGGTGACCTGCATTTCTTTTCACATACCCTGTCTCTCTTGTGCTCCTGTGTCCTCCTTCCTCTCTCCGCACGTACCCCTTCCCCCTCCTCTCCAGCCTCGCTCCTGCCAAGGCTTCCCCAGCCGCTGCACCTACCTGAGCTCACCAGCAGGGGCGCCAGCGGGGTCATAGCATCTCTGGAGCTGCCTACGTGGCATTCCCCCATAGCCAAGCCCTGCTACTCCCTCCCACCCACGGATGACATAAAAAAGAGCGTAAAGATGCTGCACACTGGTGTCCGTGGCTGAGTTCTGCCTGCCCAAGTTGGGTTTCTTCCTTTGTTCATTTCCCCCCACATACGTTTTTTTTAAAAAAACACTTTGAGTTAGTTGCTAACATTTAAAACTAGGGAGATTTTGGTCCAAAACCAGATCTCTAGATTCTTTTGAATAATCGAAAGCTCTGGCAACAGCAGGCCTGCATTCTGCACGACTGCAGTGGCTGGAGTACACATCCCACCCTGCTGCTTCTCCTCTCCCTGCTCAGCCCCTTGGGAACAGGCATTGAGGTATCTCAAGTCCAGCTCCAAGGACCAAACTTTTAGGAAGGTTTATATATAAAGCCACCTCTTTGTTTCTTTCATTGCCCTCCCTCCCCTCATCTTACAGCAGCTGCTCCCAGTTCTTTTCCTCTTGTTACCATAACTATCCTCATTCGGTATTAAGCAGCTGCGGAATTATCAGGAGATGCTCTTCAAGAGTGGGAAAGCGTGGCCTTTGCCCCCATTTTCAAAGCTCATGTTCCAGACAGGAGCGTGCCAGCCTGTATCTTGGAGTCAAAGGTGTGGCCTCCTCAATATCTAACATCTAGCAGGCGGTTACATGGCACGGATTGTAAGCGTACCGGCTCTGTCTCCTTAGTCTCGCTCGCAAAGAGAACCAGGGGGTTTGAGATCGTGAAATGCACAGTTCAGGGGGAACAGGAGATCAGCATAGGCTTGACCTCTGCCCACATAACTGGGAGCCCGGTATGGCTGGCCCCTGGCCCCTATGAGTATCCCCCTCTGTCTGATGGGGCGTAGGGCGTAGGTGGAGTGACAGGAACACAAATAGGATCTGGTGCCTTCACAGCTTGTGAGCTCAGATCTCAGGCCCCCAGTCTCAAATCCTCATTGGTGAATTCCTTGGCTTAAGATATGGGAGCCCCTAACAGAATGCAAATATGCAGACTTTTGACCCCTGTGATGTTGTTGGATGGCCTCGTGGGCCATGCCAGGACTTGTGGCAGGAGTCCTATCCTCAGAGATGTTCTCAGTACAAGGCTTCCTCTGGGGTGGAGGCACCTAGGAAGACCTTGGTTATTCTCAGGACTCCTCTGTTTGGTCCAAGCTCCAAGGATGAGGGAGAAGCCAGTGGGAGGGGCCCTATGATTTGCTGCAAAATAGATGCCGTGGTCTTTTTTTTTCTTTTTCTATTTTTTTGGCTGCACTGCGTGGCATATGGGATTTTAGTTCCGCAACTGGGAATTGAACCCGGGCCCTCAGCAGTGAGAGCTCGGATCATAACCACTGGACCGCCCAGGGAATTCCCAGGTGCTGTGGTCTTGATCCAGTGGCTGCTGTCAGTCTCTTCTCCTGGACACTCTGGGCCACCACGGTTTTCCCAGTCCTCCCTGTCTCTACCACTGGCATCCAGGCTTTGTCTTGGCTCTGGTATCTGAACCATGTGTTCCTTGTCTTTCTGCCCAGGGAACCAGGGAGGAGGATGATGTAGTGAGCGAGGACCTGGTGCAGCAGGACGTCCAGGTAAATCAGCACCAGTGGAGGTCCCCGGGCACAGCGAGGCAGCCCTGAGAGAGGGGAGAGGTTGGGCATGCAGGGAAGGGCTGGAGGCAGAGTAATTTGCATCAGATGCCAGAAATAACTGACTCACAGCCATCATTTATACAGTGCTTTGTTGAAGAAAGGACTTAAGTTAGCTTTCAAAGGTACACAGTATGTAAAGTTGGTGAGATGTATTTTGGAGCTTTTCATCATTTGTTCCTTTATTCATTCAGTTAATTAATATTTATTGAACACTTACTATGTGCCAGGCATTCTGCCAAGCATTGGGGAATCCTAAATGAACAAAGTTGGACAGTACTGGGGAGACAGGCATATATTAATCACACAAACACCCTCCCTGTGGATATACCGTACATTCCAGGTGTTTTGAGCCCCCACTATGTGCCAGTAACACTGCAGCAGTAGATACAGAGAATGTAAGACATAATTCCTGTTCTTGAGGAGCCCATGTCATAGTGGGAAGCAAGGCATATAACTATTATAATATACACTAGATCAAAGCTATAAAGAAACAGGAAGCCTAGAAGAGAGAGGGAAGGAAAGAGAACTCTGCCTAGGGACATCAGGAAGTGCTCTGAGAACAAATGGGACATTTAATCTGGGCCCTGAAGTTTGAGTAGGAGTTTCCCCAGAAAGAAAGGGAGAATATGCAAATGTCCTGAGGCTACCAATTAATGGCATGTTCAGGGATCTGGCAGCAGTTCTGAGTGGCTTGGCTGGTGAGTTCTGTCTCCTGCGGTTTCCTCTTTTAGTTAAGTCTCACCTCTTCCCCTTCAGGACCTGTATGAGGCAGGGGAACTGAAATGGGGAACAGATGAAGCCCAGTTCATTTACATTTTGGGAAATCGTAGCAAGCAGCACCTTCGGTTGGGTAAGCGCCAGAGAAGACCTACCGCTGCCCCCTTCGAGTTATGCCAAGAGTCCCTTTCTCGTTTCCTTTTCTGCTAAGGGAGCATGATAGCTGCCCCATCCACAACCCAAACACTAGTCTTGATTTTATTAGTTGGTGGTTTGTATAGGCCCTCATGAGAGGCCTTAACAGGATGTTCAGCCCCTCCATCTCAGTACCAGTCCTGTCTTCATGTTGGAGCAGGAGGTGTACACAGTCCCTCACAGCAGACGCAGCGAGGCTGCATGGTGGCCGGTGATGTGCACGACCTCCCTGACCCCTCCCTAGGTGCCAGCCCTACCTTCATGGTGGCACTCTGGTCCTGGCCACTGTGCCTCCCCTTCTGAAGTCCCCATTCCTTCCAGTGTTATGGGGGTACTCTTGACACCCCTTTCTGTCTGTCGGACTCAGTGTTTGATGAGTATCTGAAGACCACGGGGAAGTCGATCGAAGCCAGCATCCGAGGGGAGCTGTCCGGGGACTTTGAGAAGCTGATGCTTGCTGTGGGTACGTCCTGACATTGCATTCCTGGGGCCTTTGAGGGATTCAGGGATTCTGACACAGGAACGGGGAATTGTATGGTATGGAGGTGGGAAGGAGAAAACCAGATTGTCTGTTTGCAAGCCAGATATTTCAAGAGTCAGTATGTCTGAGCCTGGGGTAGGTTGTGTGTATGTGTTTCTTGGGGGAGAGCTACGGCCCAGCCCTCATCTTGCCCAGAGCTATCCCCCACCAACCCTATTTAAAGTAGTCAGGTTCTAGCCCGCTCTGCCAGCAAGATCCAGAGGTTCAGCTGGTACCTTTCTGTTGAGGAACTACCTTTCCCAGCCCCATCCCAGATGCTTCCCCACCTGACCCGGTTCCCTGTGAAACCCCGAAGGACTAGAAAGTGGAAGGGGGTCCTTGCAGTACACTCCCCACATTACAACAGGCCCATTTTCTGATTTCTCTGTCCCCTGGGTTTGTGATAAAAGCGGTGGGTCTGGGGTGCTCTAGGACTGCGGCTTTTCAGGAACCAGGTTCTTCCCAGGTTTGAACTTGGTGACCCCCAAGGAACGGAAACAAAAAAGGGCTTGGGCCACCCCTTCGTCCTTCCGAGGCAGCCAGAGTAACTACCTCTTCCTCCCTCTTCCCAGTGAAGTGCGTCCGGAGCACCCCAGAGTATTTTGCTGAAAGGCTCTTCAAGGCCATGAAGGTGCGTGGTGGGGTTGATGTGAATGAGGTAGGGGGATGGGGGCTCTGCACGCCTCCACAGGACTGTTGGGAGTCTGACAAATCCTTGGGGTCCACCGGCCAAAGCGAGTGTTCAAGGCGTTGACCACAGGACAGCGTGATGCCACTTGGTCCCAGGTGAGCTCCAGAGCCTGGAGTGCTGCCTGGTCACACACCTGTCCACCCAATACCTGCCCTGTCCTCATGATTGATCAGAGGGTGCAGTGACAGCCTGCACCCGATCCAGCTAACCGGCTGGGGTGGAAGCCCATGCTTTTTTTTTTTTTTTTTTTTAATTTTTATTGGAGTATAGTTGATTTACACTGTTGTGTTAGTTTCAGGTGGACAGCAAAGTGAATCTGTTATACATACACATACATCTGCTCTTTTTTAGCTTCTTTTCCCATATAGGCCATTACAGAGTATTGAGTAGAGTTCCCTGTGCTATACAGTAGGTCCTTATTAGTTATCTATTTTATACATAGTAGTGTGTATGTGTCAATCCCAATCGGAAACCCATGCTTTTTTAAATACTATTAAACAGAATGTTTATATGCAATGTACGTAAATAAGTGAAAAACAGTTTGGCATTTTCTGCCAAGATTCGTGATGTTCATCCCTGAGACCCAGGTACTGAGGGTAGTGCTTCCCAGGACTTTACACACATGACACACAGAAAGTGGTGATATTCCCACAGTGCGCCAGGCTGAATGAATCATTTGTTGCCAGAGGCCATAGGCCCAAAGTCCCTGCATGGCCATCCCACAAGGACAAGTGGCCTGTAGCCCATCCTCTGTCTTCCAGCGCCAGAGTGAGCTGGACAGCTGGGCCCTGCAGAGACGTTTGCCTGTATGATGTGTTCATAAGAACGTTCATAGCAGTGTTGTCCATATTATGAAAGAACTAGAAACAACCCAGTGTCCATCAGGAACATCATAGACAAATAAATGCATAGGGGTGTATTTACAGAGTCCCAAAATGTGCAAACCTAAACCACGTATTGCTTAGAGTTACAAAGTTAGGTAAAATTATGAGGGTATCAAGGATGGGAATGACATGAGGTGGGGGAGGAAGGAGATAAAAGCAGGAGGGACACACAGGGAGCTTTGGAGGGATTGGCAATTTGCTGCTTTCGTTCTTAACTTTAACATTTGATCTCAAAAAGTTGTATTTTCAGTTGAGTTGGGGGCTGTCAGCACTCCAGCCCCCTCTCAACTCCCCGTCCCCCAAACCCGCTTGTCTTGCAGGGGCTGGGGACTCGGGACAACACCCTGATCCGCATCATGGTCTCCCGCAGTGAGCTGGACATTCTCGACATCCGGGAGATATTCCGGACGAAATATGAAAAGTCCCTGTACAGCATGATCAAGGTGAGGTGCTCACGGGGGTACAGAGAAGGCTGAGGAGCTCTCCCAAGAGAAAAGGCACTGTCCTGGAAAGTTGGGCATCTCATGGGGATTCCAGGAGCCTCAGCCTGTGGCACCTTCAGGAAATTTAAGGCAGCTCAGCAGAGGAGCAAGTGTCCAGGGTGCTTGTAAGACCTGAGGCACCTCTTTAGAGGAAGGCAGGGCGGGGCCATGAAGAGCATGAAGTTGAATCCAGGTTGAGGGCTCCATCCCTAGGGCAGTGAGAGGTCAGCCTCCTGAAGGCAGCAGGAGGCACTGAAGAGCACAAAGGAGGGTTTATTTGGGACCTGTTGGCCCTGGGCCGGGCAATGACTCTGGGCTGTCCAGCCCACGAGACTGGAGACAGGAGACAGATGCAGAGCTGGTTGAGTTCTCCTTGTTTCAGGTGAGTGGGATAAAGCTTTCTGAGTTCAAGCTGAGCTCCCCAAAGTGTGTTTCTTTTTTTTTTCTTTATAAATTTATTTATTGATTTACTGATTTTTGGTTGTGTTGGGTCTTTGTTGCTGCTCGTGGGCTTTCTCTAGTTGCGGCGAGCGGGGCCTACTCTTCGTTGCGGTGCTCGGGCTTCTCATTGCGGTGGCTTCTCTTGTTGCGGAGCACGGGCTCTAGGCACACGGGCTTCAGTAGTTGTGGCTCACGGGCCCTAGAGCACAGGCTCAGTAGTTGTGGCACATGGGCTCAGTTGCTCCGCGGTATGTGGGGTCTTCCCGGACCAGGGATCGAACCCGTGTCCCCCGTATTGGCAGGCGGATTCTTAACCACTGCGCCACCAGGGAAGCCCCCCAAAGTGTATTTCTAAATAGGAATTGTATAGGCATTGTGGGCAAAAATGTCCCATGGAAAACGTTTGGGAAAAGGTAGAATAAGCAAAGATAAGTCAGCTTCTTTACCTCAGCACTTCTCACAGCCTTCACTTTAGTATGTCCATTACGAGGCTCCAAGAGGGATGTGGAATGTGCCGTGTCTATCAACTGTACATTTGTTTGTTTGGTTTCGGCACTCCCAATGTTTTTGCTCAGGGAGCCCTATCTTATGGACTATTTCATGTGGGAGAGCACGGCTGGGGCTTATCTGGTGGCAGGGGTGTGCTGAGGCCAGCTGTCTGGGGAAGGCATCTCTTCTTAATTCCACGTTCAGTAAAGGCATATCGGTAGCTTGGAATTGTCCATTGGAGGTATTTACACCATGGAAATTGGCAAATGCTACAAATCAGGGCTTTTTTTTCTTTTTTTCCCAGAGAGCCAGTTGTTACTACTTACCAGTACACCACTTTTTGGTCTCAGCCACCTCCAGACAGGAGGAGAGTCAGGGCTGCTGTGAATACGTGGACAGCCTCCCCCTGTTTGGGGGAGAACCTCCCCTCCTTGTCTGAGAGGATCCCAGGGCTGAGTGAGAGGTAACCTTTCTCTGTCTTTCTCCCCAGAACGACACCTCTGGCGAGTACAAGAAGACTCTGCTGAAGCTGTGTGGGGGAGATGATGAGTAAGTGACCAGCCGAGGGCTGGAGGGCGTGGCCTCGGGCGTGGCCGCAGTCGTGGCCGGTCAGGATTCTCTTGGCCTCATCTGGATGGATGGGTGGATGGATGGATGGATGATGGATTGAATGGGCTTGGGGATTCCCCGAAGGTCAGAGCACCACACAGGTGAAAGTCTGCGTGTCCATGTATGTGCACATGAGTGTGGTCTTCCATACATGGAGACGTCTACTCCTGTGAACTTGGAAATCAGCCTGGGGGTGTGGACCAGGAATCAGAATATGAGGGTCTAGGCCCTGCTACTTTCTTCACAGGTGCTTCTCGGTTTCATCATCTGTTAAATGGAAAAAAATACAGATGCCTGCTCTGACTCCTTGTTTATTCAGCATCTCTATTAAGTACTCTCCATGTGCAGGCATTGAGGGGAAGCACAGTGATGATGCCTCCGGCCTAGAAAAGCATACAGACCAGGGTGTACGTACATGATGGGGAAGTATACGAGCCTCTGAGAGCCCTCAGAGGGTGCACTATGCCAGACAGGGCGGGGAAGCTCCTGGAGACAATGAGGCTGAGATGCAAGGAGGAAGGTGAAGAGGTGAAGACAGGGCCTGGAGGGAGAGTGTTTGGGGTGGAGAGAGGGCCTAGAGAGGAGAAGGCACAGCCTGGTTCATTTATGTAGCTGAGGTCACACTTCTGTAGCATGCTGGGGAGAGATGAGGCTGAGAGGTGGGCAGGGTCTGGGGCCTCTTCCTGGCACACGAACCTCACCTAAGGGTAGCAGAGAACCAGCCATCGGAGGCGTTAAATTGGGGCGTGACTTGACCAGATTTGGGTGCTAGGAAAGGAGCTACAGGTACTCTGATTTCCCTTCTCTGGGGCTTCTAATGATCCAGTTAAGTAGGGAATACGAGAGCCTCCCGTTTACCTTTGTTAAGCGCCTTAGGGGCTGATTCAGTTCAGCAGATATTTACCTGGCAACTAATAAACCGGGGTGCTTGGCAGAAGGAGAGGTAGAGATGGCGTGGCCCTAAGCTGGTCATGGAAGTGTCTGAGAGGGGAGACTTGGATAGAAGTCACTCAGATTATAAAGAGGAAAGGGGAGGTTGAGGGACTAGAGAAATCATCTCCTGCGTGGGGCCTGGTGCCAGGAAGGCTGCTGCTCAGAGCCAGCATGGTGGGGGGGGGGGGTCGCCAGAGAGGGTAGAAGGTTCTCAGAGGTGGAGGGAGGGCTATGGTGAATGGGTGAGGCCCAGGCTGCAGAGAAGGGAAAGCCAGATGGATTTACTTAAAGTGTGTGTGCATGAGTGTGTGTGTGTGTGTGTGTGTGTGCGCGCGTGCGTGCTTGCGTTGTGTGTGAGTGTTGCCCACGATGACCTTCCCTCCTGTCCTCTCCCTAACACCCTCCGTTCCAGTGCTGCTGGCAAGTTCTTCCCGGAGGCAGCGCAGGTGGCCTATCAGATGTGGGAACTTAGTGCAGTGGCCCGAGTAGAGGTCAGACCCTCCCCCCACCCCGCCTGCTTGACCTCTTGACCACAGTTTCCACTCTTCTGCTCGCACCTTCCTGCTGCTCTGGTTGGCACCCAGCTGCCCCCTGGTGGCCAACCTGAGACATTGAGTCTCACGTCTTGAAGCTTCCTGTTCTCCGCGGAGTGATGGATGGGTGGGTGGGCACTCTGGTGTTGGCACCTGATTCCTGCGTTCACCTCTCACATGCTGGGGGGTGTTCTGCCCCACTAACTACTAACAGACCTTGCCAAATGGAGACCTGGTTGGTTCAGTAGCGGGGCCTGTCCCATCCTAGGTCCGACAGTTGGGTTTTGGAGGCATGAAAACTGAGAACAGCTGGGCACCCCTGGGTGCACTGGGGGATTCTTGGTCATCCTGACCATCCTCAGACCCAGGGTCCACACAGGGCAAGAAGGAAAGCTTTCACAGAAGTACTCAGGGCAAACGCATCCAGGGACTGGTAGCCCTTGGCCCCTACGAAAATATTTGGAACCTAGGACTCTATTACTCACTCGCTAGCTACCTTTGGCGGGTCCCCACCTCTCTCTGTCTCCATCTCTCAGACGAGGCTGTTCGACATGGCAGTCTGGATGCCCTCCAAGGGCTCTTGTGCTCTGATGTTATAGGACGGCGTTTCCCCAATCATAAGGCAAGAGCTGTCATTGCAGATGATGTTAAGTCATATGAGAAATGAATTGCGTTTTTCTTCTGGGGAGGGGGACCTCCATGGCATTAAATAACCCTGAGTCCACATAGTGAGAAAGCTGCCCCACTTCACTTTCATCGACCTTATTGTTAATGTCAAAGAAGGAGTCTCAGTTTGGTGCCACGGCTTTGCCATAGTCGCTAATTTCCCCTTTTCACAAAGAGCTGAGAGAGCTAGCTTCAGGTTCACAGCTGCTGGCAAGCAACGGTGTCTTGTTAAATTAGGTGGTATTTGAAAACATGTGTTTTGTTTTTATGACATGTATTTTCATGGGTTATTATCAGTTTATGGCACATGACACCAACTTTCTATTCATGATAGTGATATAAAATTATTTTCATTCATTAATTCATTGAGCAAATTTTTTTTGAGAGCTTACCCCTGTGTCAGGCACTGCTGCAGGCTCTTGGGGTATATCAAAGAACGAAATGGACCAAAATCCTTGCCCTTTAGGCATATTTAAATACCCTTCAAAATGAATGCATTTAAATAAAACAGAAAAGAAGCTGAATTAAGTTAAAATATTAAGAAATAACATAGGGTGTACACAAATATAGAAAACATTATGAAGTCATTCAGGAGTGACTGAAATTTGGGCAACTCTGTTCTGGTATTTCAGAACATTTCAGTTGCCTTTTCAGGGAGAGTGTTTCTCTAAGAGGCAAAAAGACCTTGGCAACAGGGCAGGGTTCCGAGGGACTGGGTTCCAGTGCAGCTGGGCCAGAGCTGACTCCTGGGGCAGGAGCCCGGCCTCTCTTCCCCTGACAGCACTTGACCTGCTCCCAGGCCTGGGTCTGTCGCTCTCCTCCCTCTCTCAGCTCTAGGGCAGGGGTCTGTCTGCTGTGCCTTCACCCCCGCCTCTTTCCCCCCAAGCTGCTTGGTTTGGGGCTCATGGGGAAAAAGCCTCCCCTCCCTCGCATGCTCCTTTCTTGGCCTGGCCCCCGGGGGGCCTCCAGGCACCTGCTGAGTCACTTTCTGCTTCTTGCAGGTGAAAGGAACTGTGCACCCAGCTGGTGACTTTAACCCTGACACAGATGCCAAAGCCCTGCGGAAAGCCATGAAGGGACTTGGTAAGGGGCACGTGAAAGGGACCAGGTTGGCCTCTGGAGCAGCAGGGGTGGCAGGTCTGGCAATGGGCCTGGCAGGGGCAAGAGCTGAGGCCTCAGACTGGGATCTGCAGGATGATGAGCCCTTTATTTGCTTTGAGTCTCCACCACCCTGGAGCCTCCAGCTCCCTAGGTCTAGGGAGGAGAGGAGTGAGGGCGTTTGTAAGGAACATTCCCAGAGACCAAGGTGCTCCCAGGCCCTGGTATAGAAAAAAGTACTAGGTGATAAGGCTGCGTTTTTGCTCTGGCTTTGCTGCGGACTCACTGTGTGACTTTGGGCAAGTCCCGTAACCCACCTGGGGGTCTCAGTATCTCCGTGCATAAAATAAGGGATGTGGACCCTGTAACCCAAGAGGCCATTTCTGGCGTGGGAACACCCCCTGCTGGTTGCCCACATCCAGGCCTCCGTTTGGCTTAGATGAGAAGAACCACCTGTGGGTGGGTGGCCTGTCCTCAGGAAGGCCAGCGGGGACAGCGCATCTGGGTTTGGCTTCCATTGCCCTTTCTCCCCCGTCTGTCTAACAGCACCTCCCAGGGGACCTTGGGCTAAGTCTTTTACCTTCTGGGCCTCATTTTCATTTGTCTCATGGGAATAATATCTACCAAGCATATCTAGGACTGTAAGATGACAGGGGTAAAAATGCTCTTGAAAGATAGAGTCCTTAATAAATAAACAAATAAATAAAGACAGAGTCCTGTGCCAGGTCTGAGGTTGATAGCATTGATCTGAGGGGCAGGAAATGGTACCCTGATGCCTTCCAGAGTCAACCTGCTGTGGTTAGAGGGACTTGGGGTCCAGCTTTCAGGGCGTTACAGAGAAAGGACGCAGGGTCCCCAAAAGGACTTAGGTTGTCAGGTTGGAAGGATCCCTTAGTAACCCCTCCAGCTCTTCGTGAAACAGAAGGGGAGGGGACTTGTCCAAGGGGATGGCCATTGCCAGAGCTGGGACTAGAACTCAGAAACCCTGGCTCTCCACCCAGTGCTCTCTGCTCCCCCAAGGGTCTTTGTTTCCTCAACTACTGACACAGCAGAAAGAAGTGCAGAAGGAATCCAGGGGAAGTTAGTGTCTTGGGCCAGAAGCAAGGCTCCTGCAGGGACTTGGGGGCATAAGACTGCCTATCTTGGCCTCTACCCTGACAAAAGTGGATGGGGCCCATCACTGGGGGAGATGGGGGAGCTGGGCCAAGGCCTTCCTCTGAACTGTGGTTTTGGGGACTCAGGAACTGACGAGGACACCATCATTGACATCATCACGCACCGCAGCAACGCCCAACGGCAGCAGATCCGCCAGACCTTCAAGTCTCACTTTGGCCGGGTAAGGGCCTCAGCCTGGGCCCTGGGCCCCGCATCCACGCTCCTCCTTGGAGGGAGCTCGGCCTGTCACAGCCAGCTCTGCACCTGGGTCTTCATGGCAGTGGGACCCCCCGCTGTGGCCACGTGTTCTTGGAGTGTCTCCGGCACTGGATTTGGGCTGCCTGCACACACACCTCTCCCTCCCACTGCACCCCGGGTTCCTTGTGGTCAGGAACACGTGTGTGACTGGCTCCACTTAGAGCTTCGATCAGGGATATGAGTTGTGTTAGTGGCATGTAGTTTTGGCTGACCAGTTTCCCCAGGATGGAAATGGCACTGCCCTCTTTCCTTCTCTGTCCCCTGCCTCCAAGGAGAACAAGCAGGTCTTCCTCCAGCTTGGTTTTTTTCCCCCACCCTCTTTGGCTTCCTCAAAACAGTGAACCCAGTGTCAGCCAAGACAGACACAGGCTCCCACGATCCCTGCATCCACGTGGAGCCCCCGTCTCCTCCTTCCACGTCTCCTCCCTGTTCCAAGTCACATGTGGGCAAGTGCTGATGTTGGCGTGACCTTGGTTCTGCTCTCTGCAGGACTTGATGGCTGACCTGAAGTCTGAGCTCTCTGGAGACCTGGCGAGGCTGATTCTGGGGCTCATGATGCCACCGGCCCATTATGATGCCAAGCAGTTGAAGAAAGCCATGGAGGTAAGGTGTGGGCACCAAGGGAGTAGGGTCCAGTCTCTGTGGGTGACACAGGTACTCCTCCCAAGCCCAGGTGTGTTGGGTGTAACTCCTTGGTAGCGCCCCTCCCACACCTATCCTGGGCTCAGTGTCTTAGCTCAGTTCCCTGTCTCATCAACCCACAAAGGCAAGGCCTCTCTTTTGTCCCCATTTTACAGATGAGGAAGCTGAGGCTCAGAGCTTAAGTTACTTGGTTAAAGTCATAGCACTAGGAAGTAGCAGAGCTGGAATTTGCATCGAGTCTGTCTGATTCGAGTGCCTGACTTGACAACCACATGAAACCACTAGAGTTTTCGGCTCCTTAAGGATTAAGAGGAGAGCAGACATTCCCTGGGCAAAGCAAATTGAGATTATTGTCCTTTTAAAATTCCTGGACAAAAAAAGGAATGACTTAAAAACATGGAATTAGGAGAAGGATGGGGCTAGACCATGGATCTCAGAACACTCTGAGGGTAAGGCTGTCCTCATCACACACCGGCTTTTAATAAAGAGACTGTTGAAGCTTTCCTTCAGGTCAGAGAACCCAGAGACCAGTTGACCGCTGGGCAGTAACCTCCCAGGACAGAGACACGTCTTACCTTTTTTTATAGCCGTTGCCCCAGCAGTTTGCACAGTGTCTGGCACATAATGGGTGTTTAATAGATATTTGAATCCGTCAGTCAGCCAGTCTTGTCTGCCTCCCTTCCCTCCCCCAAGGTGGAGACCTTAGAATAATAGGTTCCTCAGCTGCCTCAGTCCATGTATCGTCCGTCAAATCCAGATGTAAACAAATGCACCTTGTTGTTTTCCTTAAAGCACGGAACTTGTTGTTTTCTCCTGACAAATATGTGTTCACCATGAAAGCTTGGGAAAACATACACAGAGCAAAAAAGAAGAAAATAAAAATCATCTGTGATCCCTCACCCACCCAGAGACCGCAATCACTGTTACACTGTGATGCATGTCCTCTGTCCTTTTTATGTACTTAGATATAAATATTTATATTCAGATATGTATGCATCTAAGCATTTTTATACACACACACACCCCCATATCCTGTATATTCTTTGCTTTTTAAAATTTTTGGTCCAAAGCACTTCTCATGGGAGGTTCTGGAAATCTTTACAAGCTAGTATGGTCCCTTGATTGTGCCAAGGTCTGGTCTGGGGGCCACATCTGAGGGTAAAAAGAAAATTAGGGAAGGCTTGGTCTGAGCGTTGACCTCCTGTGTGGTTTCTTGGAGCAGGGGTCTCTTTGACCTGGGCCCGTCGGGCCTCTGTACGGGGGTCGGGGCTGTGGTTCAGTTCCTCTTTGCCTTGACCTTCTAGGGAGCCGGCACAGACGAAAAGGTTCTCATCGAAATCCTGGCCACTCGGACCAACGCCGAAATCCAGGCCATCAATGAGGCCTATAAGGAGGGTGAGTGTGGGAGGCCTGGGGCCAGTGCCGCTGGGAGGTGTGGGCGGAAGAGCAGGTCCCCCAGCTCCTGGCCTCACCCTACAGCCCTGGCCCATCTCCCTCCTCTCAGGCCACGAGGCTTTAATAAGCCCGTTGGGTGTGCCCAGCCCTGTATCTGGGAAAAGGGTGCCCCAGACGGAGTCCCAGCAGGACAGAGGCCTGGAGGTAGAAGAGGGTTTGACTGGGAGTGGGAGAGAGAGCACCCAGGCCACTGGAGAGAGAGGGTGGCTTCATGGGCGTTTGGCCTGTGCAGTCACACAGGCCCCACATTCAGAAGGCCCTGTGCCTGGTTACATGCTTTGCTGTCACCGTCTTGAAATTTTTAATAAATTTTTAACAAATGATCCCATATTATCCTGAAGAACCTTGCGTGTCAGTCAAAAACGTTTTAAGCATTTTCTCTTCTGAGCAGCTTTAAAATGGTAGAGTCTTTGAGCAGGGAAGTGACATGATCAGAGCTGTGCTTTTGTGTCCAGCAACTGCCATGCAGAAGCGAAGGTAGGAAAGAGAGTGAAGACAGAGAGGCTGTTGTATGGGAGGGGGGAGAGGCACTGAGCCCTCAGCAGGGGCAGGAGCAGAGGGAGATGATGGACCGATGGGCACATCACTGTCAAAATCAACAGGAGCGTAGCTGGATGCCCCCAAGAGCCAACTACAAACTCCTTCATCTCCACCACCCCACCAGCACTGCTCTGACTTCAGTCTGCCCTTCTAGGACCCCTTCCCCATCCCATGTCCTTCTTGGCCAGCAGGTGCCCACACCTCCTTTCTCTGTCTCAGACTATCACAAGTCCCTGGAAGACGATCTGAGCTCAGACACGTCCGGCCTCTTCAAGAGGATCCTCATCTCTCTGGCCACGGTGTGTGAATTCACGGCCCCAGGCCTGCTTGGCCCTCTGGGGCCCTGGGAGGGGGGGAAGGGTTGCTGCAGGGAAGGGCAGGGAGTTAGGAGTCCACTCCTGATGAGAGGATGTCTTCCCCTGCTGCCTCCTCAGAGTCTTACCACTGAGGCAGTTACTACTTGTGCAATGCCTTCTCCATTGTTCACTTTTCAAAGCTGGCTTAGTGCCCCCTTCTCCAGGCAGCCTTCCCTGATTGCCCTCAACCTGGCTTTTTGGGCCCCCAGCTGACAGGACAAAGCCATGTAGGTGACCTTTCCCTGTGTCATCATCCAAGAGCTTCTGTTACCATGTCTTGAATTCTCGCAACCCAGGCGCCAGGCCCTGATGCACAGTTATGGCAAGCTCAGTGTGTCTGAGTCAGGCATTGGGCTAAGCGCCTTCCCGATGTTTGTGGTAATGCTCATGACTGCCTACCTTATGAAGGCAGGTTTATTGTCCCCATGTTACACATGAGGGAGAGGATTCAGAGAGGTGAGTGGCTGAGCAAAGTCCTGTGGCTACTGAGGGACAGGGAGGGTGGATGTTTGGAGGCTGAACTTTCTTACTGGTCCTGCTACAGGGGAACCGTGAGGAGGGAGGAGAAGATCGGGACCGGGTGCGGGAAGATGCCCAGGTGAGACACCCCACCCCATCCCCCGCCCAGTGACTCCAGCTGACATCTGTCCATGCCAGGCCCTGGCTATCTGGGAGTGGGGAAGGCATCTGGCAGGACATGGCTGGTGTGACCGGCTACACTTAGACTTTTGGCCTCTGCACCTCTCCACCCTTAGAAGTGAGACTAGGACACTTTCCAGAACTTTCAGAGAGAGGCTTGGGAGGGTGGTGCTGATTCTACCGACATTCCCTATGTGAAGAGTAGAGCTTGAGCCCTAGACCCTCAGAGCTAGAAGGAACCTATGGATGGTCCAGGTCAGGCCCCTCATGTTACAGTTGGAAAATGGAGGCCCCGAGAGCGTGAATGGCTTCTGAAAGTCACACAGCAAATCAGTGGCCCAGGTGGAATTGACCCAGAGGGCGCTGGTCTGGGAGCTTGCTGGGAAGGGGGCCTGAGTGCTAAAGGTCTCAGTTTATTATCCATAAAATGTGACCAAGTCGAAGAGAATGTCCTGGGAGACCTAGAAAGGGAGTTCATCGAGGGCTGGGGTCTTTGTTTTGCTCACTGATGTATCCAAAGTGGCACATGGTTGGTACTCAATATATATCTGTTGTTAAGTGAATAGGGGGGCAGGGGGTTCTATAGGGTCTCCTGGATGCTCTGCTGCTACCCTGCTTCTAAGGCTGATGAGCTTGAGGTCTGGAGATGGCTTCTCATGGAGGCTGGACAACCCCAAATCCATTGTCCCTCTGGGTCCCCATGGATGGGGAGTCCCTGTTGAGGCCATCTGCACTGTCCCCACTCACCTGTGCCTTTTTCCCGGCATCCTCTGGCCCGGCCCAGGTCCAGGGGTCAGGCATAGATACCACAGCCAGTGTTTCCAGCCCCCTTCTTTTACAGTTGGTGGGTTGAAAAGAGCCCTGATAGACTGGGAGTCAGGGCAGCAGCCCTGTTCTGAATTCTGCCAGCAGAGGTGTGAAATGTTACAGCACCCTCTGAGCTGAAGAATCTGTACCTGTAACCCGACAACTACAGAACTATTACAGTGTGTACTGAGTAGGATGCTGAGGCTATTTCATACTTTGGTATGACCCCATTTTCTTACTGGAGGAAAAATGAAGCCCCTTACCTATCCAAGGATACAGTTTGTAAGTGGCCGAGGTGTGATTTTAAGCCGGGCTGGCCTGACTCCAAAACCTGCACTTAATACCATTTAATATCCTCCAGGACCCAGTATAGTAATTTCCCTGCAGCTTCCAAAGCAGGTAGCTGCTGATACCTAGTTTTCCTGCCCCTTGTTTGGAATACAGTTGTCAGAAGCTGCAGGGTTCCATTCAGATAAGGTATTCCAAATGTGTTATAGATATGTTTGGGGGGGCTAGCCTGGGAACCCAGTCTAGGGAAGCCCCCCACCAGACTGGCTTGCTGAGACCACATTTCATCCCCTCATTCAGCAGGTATTTATTAAGTACTGCTGTGAGCAGCCCCATTGTGCCGTTAAGGGTCTTTGAACCTGGCTTTCTCCTGAAAGCTCAACCCAAATCCATCCATCACCCTGAAATTCATCCTCCGGGGAATTCTGCTTGGTGCCTGGTCCGCCTAGGAGGCTATGCTTCTAGTTGCTGCCAGCAGGGGGCAATGGTGGGCCTCGCTGGCAGCTACTTTTCAGGAGAGAAGCCGGGAGAGAGAACCTGGGTGGAGTCAACCAAGGGAGCCAGAGCCAGACCCCGCCCAACTCAGCTGCTTCTCCAGATTCACAGTTGCTAGACCCTGATCTTAATGTGGACTCATTTCCTTATAGCTAGAAATATTTTGTTTCTCAAGTAATACATATTATTTTGTAGAAACTTTAGAAAATAGACAAGCAAAACCAAAAACAAAACCCCATAACCTACTACTAATAATAGCTATTTTAGAATATATTATTCTAGTTGTCTTTTTATGTATTTATAAAAATGGATTCCTGATTTATAACAGTTAAAAATGAGTATTCTGTGAATACGGTAACATATTTTTTAAAAATCAATAGCATCATTTAATGGCTAAATACTTAAGAATCTACCAAACTTCTTTTAAAAAGCTCTCTCCCTGGCAACCAACTCTCATCACATTCATGATTGTTTTCCTTAGAATAGATTTCTAGAGGTGAATTGGGAATGCTGGAGGAAAATGTATACAAAAATTGAAGGCATTTCACATGCAGAGCCAAGGTCCCCCAGAAAAATAATGACATTAGTGCTTGACGGTGTGTGCTTGCTGGTTTTACACCTCCTCCTTCCCAGGCTCTCACTCTGGGCATCGAGAACAACCTCAAGCTCTTGGAAATCTGGGTCTGTTATGATCAGGTGACATATGGCCAGTGTTTACCTGTTGCCCCACAGTATTGCAAGTAGCTTGCCCTTTACTCTCAGTGTTCCAGTGTGAGCAGTAAATCATGTAAATAATCTAATTATTATAGACCCAGAGTGAAATGAAAATTGTAGCCATTTTTAGATAATTCAATCTCCAGGTTATTTTTTAATATAACAGCTTTATTGAAATATAATTTGCATACTATCTATTGACCCATTTAAAGAATACAATTCGGTGGTTGCTAGTGTCTTCACAGACTTGTGCAACCATCACCACAGTAATTTTAGAACAATTTCATCATCCTAAAAAGAAACCCAGTACATATTGTGGTTCCTCTCATTTCCTCCCAACCCCCCAGCCCTAGGCAACCACTAATCTACTTTCTGCCTATATAGATTTACCTATTCTGGACATTTCATATAAATGGAATCCTACAATATACGGCCCTTTGTGGCTACTTTCTTTCACTTTATTGTAATGTTTTCACAGTTTGTCCATATCATAGTATATATCAGTACTTTATTCTTTTCCAATGCCAAATAATATTTCATTGTATGGATATATTACTTTTTTTTTTTAACCTCCATTCATCAGCTAATAGGCATTTGGGTTGTTTCTAGTTTTTAGCTATTATGAATAATGCTACCATAAACATTTGTGCACAAGTTTTTATGTGCATGTATGTTTTCATTTCTCTTGGGTGTATGTCTACGAGTAGAATTGCTGGGTCATGTGGTAACTCTAACTTTTGGAGATTAATTTTGGCATGAAGTGGCTCAGCTAATAAGGAAAAGCTTTTGTGTTGAATATCTGGAAAATTATTGTAGTTACCCACTGCATTTTTCATATTACAAATAGGATGGTCTTCAAGTGCTTTGAAAAAACAAATATATCTGGGGGTTCTTCTCATCCAAATAAGTAAAGAATCTTGACACTTTAGATTCCATTTTGTTTAATTTTTTAAACATCTCCCTCTTTTTAATAGCAATACTAGACTTTTTAGCATAACTTTTAAAAAAAAACCTGTGGTAAAATACACGTAACACATTGTACAATTTACCATCTTAACCTTTCTGAAGTGTACAGTTCATTGGCATTAAGTACATTCACGCTGTTGTGCAGCCGTCTCCACCGTGCATCCACTGATCTCTTCATCTTGCAAAACTGAAACTCTGTACCCATTAAACAGCAACTGCCTACTCCCCCTCCCCCCAGCCCCTGGCAACCACCATTCTGCTTTCTGTCTCCATGAAGTTGACTACTCTAGGGACCTCATATATTTGAAATCATACAGTATTTGTCCTTTTGTAACTGGCTTATTTCACTTAGCATAATGTCCTCAAGGTGCAACCAGGTTGTTTTTAATATGGAAAAGTGTAAATAAAAACCAGAAGCATCCCATAATCCTAGTAGCTCTGATAACTCCTATTTGACTTAAAAAAAAAAAAAATTAACGTATTTGCATGTTGAAGAAATGTAAACATAAAATTTCAGGAAAAATAAAACAAAATGCAAAAGCTCTTCCCCCCAGTCCTTCTCCTTGAAGGTAACCGCTGTTAACAGTATCTTGACTACCCCTCTAGCACGACTTCCCAATAAATATGAAAGAGTGAGCATACATTTATCTTTTCTCATCTAGATAAAAGGAACACTTACACACAGCATGCTGTACTTTACTTTTCTGCTTAATTTAAATGGAAACTCTCTCCTTATCAGCCCTGTAGACCAGTCTGATTCTTTTTACTCGCTGCGTGGATTTCCATTACTAAATGAACCATTGCCTGTTTAACAAGTGATCTAGTGATGGTTTCCAGTTTTTCTCTATTACAGTGAACAATATCTCCAAAGACTTCTGCTGGTTTATTTGTAAGAGAAATTCCTAGCCACGTGTAGTCGCTTGATCAAGCGGTGTGTGCATTTTGAATTTTGATAGACATTACAAATTTATTTAATGCAAAGGTTTCTAAAGCCCAAGTCTACTGAGATGTTTATAAAGAGGATGATTTCAGTCTGCCCAATAGAATAAAGTAGTTGGCAGAGTTTCGGAAAAAAAAAGAAAAGGCAAAACTCAGTCTGGGGTACACAGGACTGGCTATATTCTGTTCCCAGGCCCTGCGAGTCACAGCTATTTGCCTAACAAAGTAGTGTCCTAACCTCAGAATTTTGTGTTCAGCATAACGTGATGATGAAAATTCACCCTTGTAAGATGACTTGAACAACTGGCATCTTCCACCTGATCGGCTGCACGTCCCCTCCAGGCCTCAGCTTTCCTGTCTCCTGTCTGTAACATGAGGGGGTAAATGACAGGTCTCCTAAGGACCCTTCAACTCCGAGTGTGGTAAAAGGTGTAGGAAACAGGGCACGTCTCACGTCGAACTTCTCGGTGGCTCTGAGGAGCCTCCCTAGGTTGCCAGGCGTGAGGGGTAGAGTGTCCTGTCCTGTGCCCTCCTCTTACCCCTCCAGTAAACACGTTTCATCGTGAATTCCCAGACCTGTCCTCATTTTGAGCTCCAGCCCAAAGGTCAGGGGAAGGTGCCTCCTCCCAGCCCCTTCCCTGCCCCCGACTGTGGGACCTCTGCCACCCTGAGCCAGGCTCCCTCACCTGCACCCCAGGGCCCCCTCTCCGGGCCTCCTCTGACTCTTGCCTTCCCCCCTCTCTCTCCTGTCTCCTCCTTGCTCTCAGGTGGCTGCTGAGATCTTGGTAAGTGCCCGGTTCTTCACGTGGATTTTAAAGGTCTGAGTCTGGCTGTGCCTCTGGGCGGAGCTGAGGGGCAGAGTCAGGCAGTGATTTGGGGGCGTGCCCCCCAGGTTCTCTCTCTCCCCTTCAGGGCCTCCACAGAACCCCGGTGGGTGACATATGGGCCAGGCGAGTGTTTCCCAAAACTTCACTACCCACCATCTGCCTGATTTGTGCTACATACCACCAGATGTGAATAATTTTCTTTAAATGGACTCTTTTTATTTTAACCCAAAATGAGTTATTTTAAAGGAAATTTCATATCGATGTAAATAGAACTGATAGCTGGCTAGAAGATCACTGTGGAAGCCTACATATGTGATGTGTAAAAATATGTTTGCCTGTTTACCCCACTTGGAGAAACACTGGCTAGGCCATTTTTCCTTGCACACGTGCACAGACACACTTCCCCAGAGGGGCTTTCAGAGGGGTTTAAAGATGGAAGGAGAAGTCTGAGTGTCCATGCCCAGTGCCTGTTTGCCCCTCCCCTGGGCCCAGTCCCGTGACCCTGAGGCCAGGGTGGAAGTGCTCTGTGCTCAGCTCCTCTGGGTGAGTCCACGGGGTCTCTGGGAACTGGAGCGGGGATGTGGAGTCCGAGGAAGAAGGAAGGGGCCAACGTCAGCCTCCTTGGGTGGCTGAGTTAGCCCAGCTTCTAACTGCCCTCGGCCCAGGCAGACATGAAAGTGAATAACAAACGAGGCTTTCTCGTGTCTTCCCTCTCAAATTCTCTCCCCGACCCCGGCTCTGCAGGAAATAGCAGACACGCCCAGTGGAGACAAATCTTCCCTGGAGACACGTTTCATGATGATCCTCTGCACGCGTAGCTATCAGCACCTCCGGAGAGGTGAGGCCTGACTCCCTCCCCCTCCCAAGTCAGCAGGAAGACCCCCTAGTCTTGACAATAGGAGCTAGTTGCCCACGCACCCACTCCTTACCCCAGCAAGGGAGTGTGGTGGCCAATGGGGACCGGGAGCCAGGTCTAGTCCTGGCTCTGCTGCTAACGGCATCATTCAGCCTCGGGCCAGCTCTCTTCACCTCCTTTGGGAAGCATGTGGGATGCCTGGGATAAGAGATGGCAGGTGGCTTTTCCCTCCAAGGCCAACTCCAGTGGATTGGTAGTGGCTGCCTAGAATGCTGCGTTGAGGATTCGAAGGTTCTGTGTCATGATTCTTTGGTAACGTCTGCCAGGAGCGAGGCGGTGAGGGGTGATGATGACACAAGGACCATGTACACACACCAGGCTGCCAGGTGCACAGGGCACACCCGTATGTGGCGGCCCTGACACTAGGTGATGATGAAGTGCCCTTACCACTCAGACATGGACGTTTTGACACGCGTATGCCTGGCACTTGCCAGTAAAAGTGCTTTCGCACAGTGACTAAAAGAACGGACTCGGGAGCTGGAATGCCTTCATTCAGATCTCCCACTTATCAGTTGTGTGACCCTGGGCAAGTTACTGAATATCTGTGCCTTACTTCCCTTACCTATAAATTGAGGATTTTAATTCTACCTCACATGACTGTTGTGAGAGTACAAAAAATAAATACACAAAAAGCACTTAGCACCTGGTAACTTCCTTAGTGTTATCATTGTGATTACTTACATGAGTCTCTATCCCGACTTCCCTGGTGGTCCAGTGGTAAAGACGCCACGCTTCCACTGCAGGGGACACGGGTTCAATCCCTGGTCAGGGAACTGAGATCCCGCATGCCTCAGCACAGCGAACAGACAAACAAACAAAACAAACCTCTATCCAGGAGGAAGGGGAGGCCCAGAAAGGGGGAGGGGTTCACCCCAGGTCAACTTGATGAGCTTGTGGCAGAGCTGTGAATAGGACGCATGCTCCTTCTGCTACCCATGCCTGGGTTCCTGGAACTTGTCCAAAGCTCTGGGGCACTGTCTGACTTGATAGAGATTTGGCTCTGAGCTCAAGGCAGCCCTGAGGTCAGAACATCCCTTCCACAGCAGTCCTGACCAATGCATTTAGGTCTGGGCTGCAGCCATACCTGCTGCTGCTGGGTGGGTTGGGGAGGGGTGATCTTCCCCCCTTCCTCTGAGTCAAAGCTCACCTCCCACCTCCGGGGCTTCTCTTGGGGCCAGTCTTCCAGGAGTTCGTCAAGATGACCAACTATGACGTGGAGCACACCATCAAGAAGGGGATGTCCGGGGATGTCCGAGATGTGTTTGTGGCCATTGGTAACTGGTGGGGACCAAGGGAAGGGGCTGGGGGGCACAGGGAACATGGCCAGATTCACTGGATGAGTGTGGCCTCTATAGTTTCCTAAGCTACTAGTACTGGAAAGTAAGCACTGCCACTCCTTGGGCTCTGCCTGTGTGTGATTGGCAGGATAAGACAAGAACGTGTTCTGGGTTGCAGGGCAGGATGAGGAAACAGTGCTCTCTGGGGAGGTGGCTGGGAGGGTGATGGCCAGGCTGGGTAGGGGGTGCAGTGTCCTGCAGGACTTGGGTGTGTACACACACACACATACACACACACTTACCTTTCCCTCCTCCCAGCACCTGGATCTCTTTGGTTACTCTCTTATTGTATAATTTGAGTTCTTGCCTTTGAAGAAGTCTTTCCCCTTTTGGATCTCAGTTTTTCCATGTGTATAAACGGATGAGTAGATATGAGCAAAAGTCAAACTTGTTTTTCTTAGTATTAGTGATTAGCAGCGTCTTATTTATGATTACAAAATGCATGGTATTGACACACATTTGTTTTTCATCTTACCTGGAGGTGTCAGTGGAAGGTTTTCACATAATTGCCTTCAATTACAGGATGCATCTTGATTTCAGGGACTTCAACTTCGAGGAAAAGGTGTTTTAGAACAGATGGAGCAGAGGTGTTATTGTTGTGATGTTATCATCTAACTTTCAGTGGGTCTTTACCACCTGGGAACGATACCTAGGAGGCAGAATAGCATAGTGAATCCAGGTAGAGTCCCAGCGGTGCCACTTACTATCTGTACAGTTACATCCATTGGCAAGTCACAGAAACCCCATGCCTCAGTTTTCCTCCTCTGTAAAGTGGATGTGATCATAGTACACAGATTTAAATGAGTTAATTATACAACACTTAAAAGCATCGCCCCCTGGCACATAGAATGCACTGGATGAAGGTTAGCTTCTATTATTATTTCCTGCCAGGCACTGTGTGAAGCCAGTTGCACACAGCTTTGGTTGAATCCTTACGAGGTGCTTTTATCTGCTTATTTTACAAAGTGGGGCACTGAGGTTCAGAAAGGTTACATGTCACTGGTGGAGGCAGGACTCACACCAGGGGCCGCCCGAGCCCAAAGCTCACGCTAGGATTAATCACCAGAGTAATTGGTCTATGGAGACACGTCTAGACCTCTTTTTCCTCGTGTTTCTCCCTCTGTCCTCTCTCCTCCCACCTAGACCATGTGTATGCGCGTGTGCACGAGTGTGCGTACCGACACACCACTCCAGCTCATTCCATCCCACGGCAGGCCCCGGGGTCCTCAGAGGCAGGTGGCGGGCTTCAGGTTCTGGAGAAGGTTTTCGGGGACGGTTGCAGAGGATGGAAGTTCCTGCCCAGTCTGCTCCTTAACCACACTGACTGAGCCCCAGGCTCCCAGTCAGGGCAGGCTCCTCGGGGGAGGTGATGGGACTGGGGTTGTGGATTCGGGAGGTAAAGTAGTGGAAGGCAGACAGCAGACTTCTTACCAGGAGGACAGAGGCACAAAGGAATTCACAGAATGTTCAGAGAATGGGCAACAGAGACAATGAGAGAGCAGAGGCAGGCAGGAGCTTTGATTTTCAGGCCAAGGAGCTTAGGGTTTGTCTGGGAGGTGGTAGGGAGCTACATAAGGACCTGGGAAGGTGGGTATGTAATGTGATCTTTCCCACGGTTCCCGAGCCTGCTGCAGGGGAGGGTACAGGCTTGTCTCCTGCATGACTGTGCCCTTGGGATGCACAGCTCCAGCCTCTCGCCCCCTGCCTTCCTGATAGGGATACTTTTATATCCCGAGTCATTCTGGCTTTCTGGTCCTGGCGTCTGATTCCTCCTCCTTAAGCTATCTGAGACACCCTCCCGCCCCCCCGTGAGCTCTGGAGCCTTGAAATCCAGCAGCTGCTGAGGACTAGAGACCCCCAGGCCTTGCGAAAGTGTGGGAGGTTGTTAGGCAGGCAGTATCTGGGGTAGGGATGGGGGCTGCCAATGGGGCAAGAGTGGGCAACACTCAGCCCTAGAGATTGGCACCGTGCCCTAAATTATACTGACAAACGTTCTTTGGCATATTTCAATCAGTAGTTCTCAAACATTAGGCTGCACCAGAATGGAGTGACCAACCATCTGGGTTTGTGCTAAAACCAGGAATGTCCCAGGAAAAGTGGGATGAGTTGGCCACCCACCGTCCGAGTTGCAGATTCAGCACATCTCGGATGGGGCATGAGCATGTGCATTTCTACCAAGCTCCCAGATGATGCGGATGCCTTCCAGGAGCTATACTTTGAGAACTTCTGCTTGAAATATTTCTTGAATCTGGGTCTCTAGGGTAGACCCAAAACCTGAGTTTTAAACAAGTTCTTCTTTGATTCTGATGCCCTTACGAGTTTGAGGCCCTGTACCTTGGGTTCACGAGTGGTTTCTTCCCTTTGAGTCCTCTACTAGCCTTAGTTAGCTGCAAGCACCTTAGCAGGAAGCGAGTTGCAACCCAGTGAGAGCCAAGTCTAGGGATGAGACAGAGGAGGCAGCGTCAGGAAGAGGGAATGAAAAGTGTCAGGCCCTGGATATGACCCTGGCGTTGGCAACGATCCTAGGCCCAGGTTGCGGATAGAGGAGATGCTACTTCTCTAGCAGCAGTAGCAGCCCATGGTCTGGGCACATCTCCTCTGACCAAGTTCCCTGCATCTCTTTCCTCTTCCTACCAGTTCAAAGTGTCAAGAATAAGCCTCTCTTCTTTGCCGACAAACTTTACAAATCTATGAAGGTAAGAAGACTTGTCTGTTCGTTTCCCTTCGAGCACTTCTGCCCCCACAAACACAGATGTGCGCCATCCCCTGGATCAGGAATTGTGTTTGTTTCCGCCCATTTGATAGGTATCGGCATCTGCCTCGTGCCTGGTTCTAGGAGAGTAGTCCTCAACCAGGGTTTACGTTGCCCCCCGGGAAACATGTGACAATGTTCAGACTCATTTTGGTTGTCACAACTTGGGGAGTGTTGCTTTTTGCATCTGGTGGGTAGAGAGCAGGGACGCTGCTAAACATCCTACAACGTACAGGACAGATCCCCGCAACAAAGAACGATCTGGTCCCAGGCGCCAAGGTTGAGAAACTTATTCTGGGGACTCAGGGCTGAAAAGGACAGTCTCTGCCCCTTGGAGCTCACATTCTAGCAGATGACACAGTGTCTCCTATGACCAACGATCACGAAAGGAAGCAAGTGCTCAGCTCTGGGACTAGCCCTGGCTTCCTGAAAACCCAAGCCACTCTGGCCACCCTCTCAGCCCAGCAAGTGGAGTCTCAGCTGCTGACAGAGCCTGCGCAGGCAGTCTGGTGGGAGTGAGCCTGAGAGCCCTGTCAGCCTGCTGTCCACAAACATGACAGCCGTCTCTTGAGCCCCCGCCGTGTGCCGGCTCTGATTCCTCAGCTGGTGTTCAGAGCTCCTTGGGGAGCAGAGGTGGGCCTTGGCTGCCCGTGTATTCCATGTCCTGTGTCTGCTCCTTGGGCCCTGTATTAGTTTCCCAGGGCTGCTGTCCCAAATTAAGTGACAACAGAAATGTATTCTTTCACGATTCTAGAGGCCAGAAGTCCAAAATGAAGGTGTTGGTAGGACTGGTTCCTTTTGGAGGCCCTGAGGGGGAAACTCTCCCATGCCTTTCTCCTAGCTTTGGGTGGGCGTCTGGAATCCTGGTGTTTCCTGACTTAAGCATGAGTCCCTCCAGTCTCTGCCTTTATCTGTGTGTATGTCCATGTGTCCTCTTCCTGTAAGGACACCAGTCATTGGATCTAGGGCTCACCCAAATGCAGTATATCCTCAACTGATTACATGTGCTAAGACCCTATATCCATATTAGATCACCTTGTAAGGTTCTAGGTGGACATGAATTTGGGGGGCACACTATTCAACTCATACAGGCTGTTCTTGCCTCTGTCTGGCCAGTCCTGGCACAGGGGAGTTTGAGTCAGGACTGTTTGTGGAAGAGGGAGGCAGGATGTCCCATCCTGGTTTTGGAGGGAAAAGGGAGAGAGGCAGAGGGACACCCATGAGTTCCTGCCTGACCTAACCCCATTTCTCCTCCTGCCCTGTGTTTCTCCCTGTCGCCTGGCTCCACCAGGGTGCTGGCACAGAGGAGAAGACCCTCACCAGGATCATGGTCTCCCGGAGTGAGATCGACCTGCTCAACATCCGGCGGGAGTTCATTGAGAAATATGACAAGTCTCTCCACCAAGCCATTGAGGTGAGGGGCGGGGTGAGAGGTCAATGGGGGAGCGGTGAGTATCAGATGCTTGAACATAGATTAGAAGTCCTTTTTATTCCCAGAATGTTACCTCTTAGAACAGCCAAGATGTTGCTAAATGAGAGGAGACCTGCCTCACTCTTCATACCAAAATAGATTTCAGATGGATGGATCAAAGGCTTATAAAGATTTCCAAATAAAACAAGAGTCTTGGGTCTTCCCTGGTGGCGCGGTGGTTGAGAATCCGCCTGCCAATGCAGGGGACACGGGTTCGTGCCCCGGTCAGGGAAGATCCCACATGCCACGGAGCGGCTGGGCCCGTGAGCCATGGCCGCGGAGCTTGCGCGTCCGGAGCCTGTGCTCCGCAATGGGAGAAGCCACAACAGTGAGAGGCCCACATACCGCAAAAAAAAGAGCCTTTTTTTTTTGGCTTTTTAAAAGCAATTTTATTGAAGTGTAATTTAAGTATCATAAATTTTATGAAATTTACTCGTTTAAGGGCCTCAGTAATTTTTAGTAAAGTTAATGAGTTGTACAGCCTTCACCACAATCCAGTGTTAGAACATTTTCATCACCCCACTGATGTCCCTTGTACCTGTTTACCTATTTCCACCCCCAGCCAACCTACAAGTGACTTTCTGTCTCTATGGATTTGCCTTTTCTGATTATCTCATGTAAGTGGAATCATGTAATATGTGATTTTTTGGATCTGACTTTTTTCATTTATGAAGCCCATTTCTTTGATTTTGGGGACTGACCAAAATCTGAAAGTTTGATGCTATACTTGGTTGACAAGACCATGAGGAAGCTCACAGGCAGTCTCATACAGACTTGGTGTAAATGTAACTTGGTAGCACATCTTCGTTATTTTTTTCTTCCGGTTTTATTGAGATATAATTGACATATAGCATTATATAAGTTTAAGGTGTACAGCATGATGATTTGACTTAGATACATCATGGAGTGCTTATCACAATAACTTTAGTGAACATCCATCATCTTGTATAGATGCAAAATTAAAGAAATAGTAAATTTTTTTGTGTGTGTGATGAGAACTCTTAGGATTTACTCTCTTAACTTTTATATGTAACATACAGCGGTGTTAATTATATTTATCATGTTGTACATTACATTCCTAATACTTATTTGTCTTATAGTTTGTGCCTTTTGACCGCCTTCATCCAGTTGCCCCTCCCCCACCCCCTACCTCTGGTAAACACAAATCTGATCTCTGTTTCTATGAGTTTGTTTGTATGTTTGTTTGTTTTTGAAGTATAATTGACCTACAGCACTAGGTTAGTTCCTGTTATACAACATAGTGATTTTTTTCTATGCATTTCAGAATGATCACCATGATAAGTCTAGTTACAACGTGTCACCATACAAAGATAGTAGTTGTTGACTATACTCCCCACGCTGTACATTTCATACCCATGACCCACTTATTTTGCATCTGGAAGCTTGTGCCTCTAATCTCCCTCACCTTTTTCTTTCCTCCCCCTACCAGCTCTCCTCTGGCAACCACCTATTTGCTCTCTGTATCTATGACTCTTTCTTTTTTTCTTATGTTTGTTCATTTATTTTGTTTGTTAGATTCCGAGTATAAGTGAAACCATACAGTATTTCTCTTTCTCTTTCCTACTTATTTCACTTAGCATATGTTCTAAGTGAACATATGGCAAAGATTTCGTTTTTTTATGGCTGAGTAATATTCCATTGTATGTATATACCACATCTTCTTTATCCATTCATCAATTGATGGGCACTTGGGTTGCTTCCATATCTTAGCTATTGTGAATAATGCTGCTCTGAACATAGGAATGCATATATCTTTTCTAATTAATATTTTTGTTTTCTTTGGATAAATACCCAGGATTGAAATTGCTGAGTCATATGGTAGTTCTATTTTCAATTTTTTTTTTCACATGACAATTAAAAATATGGTGACTTTATTTCTATCTTCTTACAGTCCCCAGTATCACATCTGGTAAGAATCTTCATATCTGTAACACAAAAATATCTCAGAAAGCATGTTACAAGACAGTATATATAAGCAACAGTTTGGCAGAATTCTAGTTCATATCCCCCACCCCCCCAAACATTTTTTTAATTCAAAAATGACACTTAAGTTTATCTAACATATGTTCTACTTACTACTTAAAATACCATGCTCTAGTTAAATAATTCATCAACAACACTGTATACAAATAAAATATTACACAAAATATATTTAAGAAAATGTTTTGGTATTTGATCTGAATAATAAATAAAAACACAGGCACTTCTACACTGAGACAGGAAAGCAGTCACTACTCAGGATAATAATTTTGTATAAGCAATGCGTAACCATATGGCAAGAATAGAATTCTGCAGTTTTAAACTGACAAACCACTGATAAAAAGGTCTGCCACTTCAATCTTTTCACTTAAAGTTCAAAAGTTACATATGCTTTCCTGGTTCACAATGAAAAATCAAAAACACAATATGGTTGCCAGGGTCAATTCAGTCTTCAGTTTGAAGATTATGGAATCATACTCATTATTTTCAAATACTGAAAAAGAGAGAACTATCACAACACCACCCAGCAAACCAAATACAAGATAGTTAAGCTTCCTCCTTATTATGACCATAAGACCATAACAAGATAAACTGGATGAATGTCACACGGTGATTCCCATTTTGCAAAACTGGTTGATTAGATTAACACAAGGAAATGTTGCAGTGGCAGGAAATTTTGAAAGAAGTCAAATTTCTCTAGACAATTTTTAAAAATTCATCCAAATTTCATGAAAACGTTATTCCATTCCACAGAAAGCACTGAGTCATACATAACAATGTCTTTGTAGCCAATAGGTTTATGAATACCTAAATTGCAGATAGTTCACTCATTATAATGGGAAATAGGGTTATCATCATGTGAGAGCAAAACAAAAATAAAACAAAGATAACACGATCAAATTCCAGAAACATGATTTCAGATGACAAGGGGGACAAGTTAGAAAACAATGACCACTAGCCAGCAGGAAGGGTCAGAACCATTCGTCCTGTCATATCCTACATAAACATTAGTGTCTTCTGCTTTCCCTCTTCAGAAAGTACTACACTGAAAGGTTTAGAGACCCTCATATGGATACTACCCATAAAGGCAATTTTGATGGTTTTACATAGAAATTACCTCTAATGTGAGAGAACATCACATGGGAACTATTCGAGATACATCTTTCTATGCAAAATTTAGTTTGTACATAATTTAACAACTTAAATAAGCATTTTGCAACCGAGACCAAATATCAATCATCTCTTGAGGTTTTCTACTATGTACCAACATCAAACCTACATAGGAACGAATGTTATTCCTGTTTTACTCTTCTATATCAAATGTCCTGAAGCCTTTGTGTTTCTCTGGAATGAGGCCGAGTTTCTGAAGGCACATTCCAGTATAAACAGCATCGATGGAGTAGAAAAGGACCTGGCCAGTTACATCGTATAGCCTCAGAGCCAGGTGGCTAGAGTAGAGGAATCCCCCTCCCCCTGCATAAGGCAGGTAGACGCCAGTGTAAAGAACTTCCAGGACGTAGTACTTCAGTTTCTTATCCTGACGGGGTCCAGCATTGGGAATCACATCACCTATAAACAAATCTTTGGCTTTGTTCTTGGATAAGCTATTCAAGTGATTCAGGATGTGACGGGTGTTCACAGAAACATCATCATCGCCCTTGAACTCAGCATTTGGGCAGGAAGTGCTCACCCACCTGAGAAGGAGTACTTCTTTCAGAGATAAATTGAAGAAGGTGTCTCTGTAGTTCCACATAAGAATGCCTTGGTGCTTCTCACTCTCGAATTTCAGCACATCTGAAAGGTCAGGATGGTTGTCCCCTGCAGGGGTCTGGCCCAGTAAGAAGACTCGCACCACTGTTTGGTTCCCCACATTGGTTTCTTTGCCCCAAGATTCCCAAATCGCTTGCCTTCTATCGAAATGTGAAGTAAGGGACTTAATCGCCAGCAATAAGAAGGGCTGCTTTGCGCACTTACCTGGTTGATCTATAAGCAGTGAATAATTTCAACATCTCAAATACAACAGAAAGTCTTTAAATCTGTCTGGCAAACTGTCGAAACCTGAAACTACTGACGTGACCCTCAGGTCAGGTTCACCATAATTCAGATGGCTTATGTTGGAAAATCCTTATGCTTCCCCTGTCTGGTTGGCTAACATGTTCAAAATGGGATTGTACCTCCTGTTCAGCTTTTCTTGTTCCCTGTTCCAATGTGCCTTGGGAGGGTCAGGTATCTTCCAGAGCTTTTCTTTGGGTATTATTACTTCCCCTCCCCATTTTTTTCTTGGCTACTGCTTTTGGAGACTGCCACGATCAAATAACTGAAGACATTTACCATCATACAGAACTGGTTAAATAAATTACAGTGTATCCGTATGACAGAGTACAGTACAGCCATGAAAAAGCATGAGGAGGTTCTATGTGCTGATTTGGGATCTTCTCTAAGTCAAAACTTATGGCCCAGAATAGTATGAATGCTCTGCAGAAAAGGGACATTATACATGTATACATATTTGTATATGCATATGGAAAAGCATTGCTAGAAAATCACACAAGTAAATACCACAGTGGCTACCTCTTGATTTAGGAAGTTAGGGGTTGGGGTAGGAGGGAGACCTATTGTATAATCCTTTGATTTGAATTGTTTACAACAATGATTTTTTTTTTTAAGAGGAAAGTTCCTCTTTTTTTATATATAACTTTATTTATTTACTTACTTACTTTTGGCCGCGTTGGGTCTTTGTTGCTGCCCTTGGGCTTTCTCTAGTTGTGGCAAATGGGGGCTACTCTTCGTTGTGGTGCGGTGGCTTCTCTTGTGGAGCACGGGCTCCAGGCACGCAGGCTTCAGTAGTTGTGGCACGTGGGTTCAGTAGTTGTGGCTCGCAGGCTCTAGAGTGCAGGCTCAGTCGTTGTGGCCACGGGCTTCGTTGCTCCGTGGCATGCGGGATCTTCCCGGACCAGGGCTCGAACTCGTGTCCCATGCATTGGTAGGTGGATTCTTAACCACTGCGCCACCAGGGAAGTCCTAATATATTACTTTTAATCATATATCAAAAATTACAGAAACAAAAAATATGAAAATGACAGGAGCCCTCTAAAAAGAGGGAGAAAGTCTGCTCCCTCCCCCCCATAGCCCTGTCGCATGCCAGACAATACAACATAAATCCAATGAGGGTCACATCAATTCTTGCAAGGGCCTGTTACCCAGTAAGTGCTCAATGATGTTTGTTCAAATAAGGAATTCCGTAACACAGGGATCCCCAATCCTGGTCCGAGGGCTCTTAGGAACCGGGCCGCACAGCAGGAGGTGAGTGGTGGGTGAGCAAGGGAAGCTTCACCTGTCACTCCCCATCGCTCGCATTCCTGCTGAACCATCCCCCTCCCCTCACCCCCCACCACGGTTCGTGGGAAAATTGTCTTCCACGAAACTGGTCCCCGGTGCCAAAAAGTTTGGGGACCACTGCCATAACACTTGTGTTAATGGCCGTGGGGGGAGGGTTAGCAGGGTGCAAGGCAGCCATGGGAGCAGACAAGAATAGAGGCAGGAACGCTTCACAGAGGAGGGGGCATCTGATGGCAGACAGGATTTGGGGGCAGTGTGGAGGGCGTGCTGGGTGGAGCAATGGTAGGTATGTAGGTAGTAAGATGACCAAGATGCTCCCGGAAGGAAGCGGGGAGGTGAAGCCACAGAGCTTCATGAGGGTCAGACCACACAAGACCTTGAAGCCAGGCCTAGAGCTTGGACATTTTCCTGAGGTTGATGGGGAGCCACGGAAGGGACATGGTCACATTTACGTACTAGGGAGACATCCAGGCTGCCAGCGGCTGGGAGGAGGGGGCCTTGAGGTCATCAAGATTGTTTCACTCACTCTGCTCTCCCTCTGTCCCTGCCAGGGCGACACCTCCGGTCACTTCCTGAAGGCCTTGCTGGCTCTCTGTGGAGGCAAGGATTAGGACCGCCGGCGTTGGCGGGCACCTCTGCTAAGAAGTGGTCATCCCCCCGCCACGACCCAGCCTGATGCTCCAGCTTCAGAGACTAAAGAAGGGACAGGGGTGGGGGGGAGGGGCCAGGGTGGGCTCTTGTCTTCAACTGGGGTTTAGGAAAAGCTCCCACTCCCACTAGCCAGTAAGGGCGCGGCACGGTCACTCCTACTCACGTCTGAGTGGCTGAAGAACCGTAGCCATTGATCCCGTCCACCTCCTCTCCCCATCTTCCTCCTCCTGCCTTCCCAGCTTCCGTCCGTTGTCACAGTCCCTGCCCTGGTTTGGGCTCTGTCGAAGCCAAAAACATTCTGAGGCTCTGAATGTGAAGCGAGTGATGTGTGTGCTTTGCATGGTGGGGTGTGGTGGCAGGTGCCAGTTCTGGGGGCGGTGGGCGAGGAAGAAATATCTTCGGGCCAACTGACAATCCTCCCACCGTTTCACCACCACCTCTGTCCCGGTTATTGTGCTAGACCACTGAACCAGGAGTCCAAATACCTGTGTTCAAATTTGTATCCGCCACACACTTGCCTTATGACCTTGCACCAGTCTCTTTCCCTCCCTGAGTCTCCTTGTTCTTGGCTACAAAATGAGAGAGTTCAACAAAAAGATCTTGGCTTTCTAACATTGACATTCTAGGATGTGCCTCCAAATCATTCCCTTTCTTCTCTCCCATTTCTCTCCCTCCCATTTCTTCTCTCTTTAAATAAAAAGAGACACACAGACACATAAATGCATTTCCAAGAGGGATCTGTGGTTTTGACCTAGAACCTGCAAGCCCAGATTGTTGCCATTAGAGCTGAGGTGTTAACCTGCCCAGGAGTGACTTTCTATCTTCCCATCCCTTCCTGGGAATCCCAAATGAGGGTCTGAGCTCAGGTCAGCCTGGGAAGGCTGGCGCAGCCGGGTCTGGGTCTCGGGTCCGCTCTCCTCCCTCTGCTACCAGGATGTTTCTCTGTGCACGCTTCATCCATGACATCCGAGCCCAGACTTCCTCTTTTGAGCTCTTCAGGGGCACCAGATGTGATCGTGATCTGGGGAGGCCTGTGGGAAGCTTCCAGTTTGTGAAGATCAGTGATCAATGGGAGGTCAGCTGCACTTTCTCCATCTCCCTTCCCCCAGCTCTGCTTCTGCTCTGGGACTCAGATCTAAAGTTATCTAGCGACCACGGATTTAAAGTTATCCAGTGACCATGGCATGTGGGTGCCTACTGGCTGGAGGGCTCTCCTCCCTGGCCCGGCGGACCTGCCCTCTCCTGCAGTTCAGCGTGTGTTTGTTGTAGCTGCTGAGGAGGGAGTGGCGTGGGGACATTGGGAAATGTGCTGCGTCTGGTCTTTTTTCTTTTCTTTTTTTCTTATTTATTTATGTCTTTGGCTGCTTTGTGCATAGCATGCGGGATCTTAGTTCCCCGACCAGGGATCAAACCCGTGTCCCCTGGCAGTGGAAGCACAGTCTTAACCACTAGACCGCCAGGGAGGTCCCGAGTCTGGTCTTGTGGGACCTTGGACCAGCCCCTGCCCTCACTGGGCCTCAGTGACTCCATTTGTACAGTGAGGGGTTGGACCTAACAGTCTCGAAGAGCCCTGTCTTCATCTCTGACGTAATGAGTCTGAAAGTCAGGCAGTTTACCTTGTGTCTTTCCCACTTCCTTCCCTCTACCACCCTGTGAGCCCAAACCCCCATGAGGGTCAGCTGCGAGCTTGTTTGACTCTTTGCCCAACTTAATTGAACTGTTACCGAAGATAAATTAACACAGTGGTTCAGAGCTGTGGAGTCAGACCTTTGCCACTAACTGGCTGTGACCATGTTATCTCTGTGACCCTCAGTTTCCTCGTTTGTAAGACAGGTCCCAGTCCTACCTGTGGCACAGCCTTTGTGGGGTAAATGAAATGATTTGTAGAAGTTTGGGGCCATCTGGCTCGGAGTCAGCTGCCAGCACTACCTGCCCTGAGCCAGGCCCCATTGTAGAAGCCGAGAGGTGGCTCCCAAGACGCTTCCTTGAGCTTTGTTTTCAAAAAGTCATCAGCCGCGCATCACAGAGGCATCAGAAGACAAATATCGAAGCGCCTTAAAAGTATGCACCGAGGGGGGGGGCTTCCCTGGTGGCGCAGTGGTTGAGAGTCCGCCTGCCGATGCAGGAGACACGGGTTCGTGCCCCGGTCCGGGAAGATCCCACACACACACAAAAAAGTATGCACCGAGGGGGGACTTTGCTGCTCCCATGGTTAAGACTCTGTGCTCCCAATGCAGGGGGCACGGGTTTTGATCCCTGGTCGGGAAACTGAGATTCCCCTCATGCCACACAGCGCAGCCAAAAAAAATAAATAAAACTTCCGAGGGAAAAATAGGCTGGGGATGGAAAGGAAAGAGTGATGGAATCTGAGGCCATGGGAAGACCTCATGAGGCTGAGGGGAATACACAAGTGGAAAACCCAGGAATTTCTAGAATTCCTGGAAAGCAGGAAGAAGGATAGCTCAAAGGGAGCACTGGCCGTGTACCGGACACCACACTAATCCCTCAACATGCAGTTTTCACTTGTTAACTTGAATTTTCAGTTAAGGTATGTTGCATTCTGGGATAGGTCAGCAGTAGGAGGGAGACCCTCAGCGTTTTGAGGGGAGGTAGATGAGATTAGAAATGGGAGTTCGCATCCACTTAGAGGACCTTGTAAGTCAGGATTTTATCTCATAACCCAGGGGGAGCCTTTGGAGGTTCTTGGCCGGGGAAAGTAAGCCTCTGAATTTAAGCAAAGACTATGAAGGGAGGGTGGCCAGTTGGGAGGCTACTACAACAGTTGCGCTAAGTCCCAGGTACCTGCAGAGCAAACCCCACTTTTTTCTTGGAGCTGTGGCAGAGGAGGGAGTAACCACTGTCCTGAATCCAAGGCACCTCATTCTTCCATTCATCCATCCACTCATGCACCTCATGCGTACTGAATGCCTCCTATGTGCCATGCCGTGTGCAGGATGCTAAAGATAGAACAACTTAGACCGTTGTGGTCCTCATCCTTAAAAGATTATGTTCAAGTGTCCCTCCCATCCAGCCGTCTCCAAAACTGTACTAAACAACACCGGAGGTTGTTTCTGTGGCCAGAGTTCAACGGAGAGAAGTGGTGGGGACTAAATTAAAACTAAAAGGAAAGGGAAAGCAGAAGCCCAGACCGCTGCTGTCTCAAAGTGGGAGCACAGGAGGATGGTCGTGATGCTCTAGTGTGGAAGGGACCCTCAGAAATTCTCACCTCCCTCTCAGCCAGACAGACAACTGTCACTTCACAGAGAGGAAGCAGCAGGCCTAGGGTCACGTAGCCTTTCAGCGGCAGAAAACTGGAACCGTGCAGTCCTGGCCCCGGTCTAGTGCTTCTGTCAACACCCTGCATGTCCTTCCACTTTCTTCAGTCTTCCCCTCCGAGAGGGCTTCAGCCCAGAGCCGGCTCCCCTCCTGCCCTGAGCCGTGCCTTTTCTCTCGGGGCAAACGCTTCTCGGCAGCCCTGGACGGGTATGCGCCCACCTTGGTCTTTGGGACCAGGAGGAAATGTCTGAAGGAAGTGGCTGGTTGGGAGGAGGTTGCCCTTTTAAGCTGAGCAGAGAGCGACTCTTTGGGAATCGCTGCCATCACATTTCCTGCTGTCGGAGAACATTGTGGGAACTGTTGGCTATTTACAGCACCCTGATAACTTGCTGTGCCCGGCTTTGCTGAGAGCCGCGAGTCACCATCAGCAGAGTGATCCCACCGGAGTGATTCCCCTCCTCAGTAATCCTCTGCTGCTTTGCAGGGGTGAGCACCTCATTCTACTAACGAGGAAACTCAGGGTCCAAGTGGTGACGCAAATTGCCTGAAGGCAGCACGTCATGGGTTGACTGAGCTGGAAATGGTCTTAGAGATCATCCAAACCAACCCTCTTATTTCCCAAGTTTGGAAATCGAGGCCCAGAGAGCAGACTGTGGCCGCGCTGTCAGCAAGGGCTAGTCCTGCAGCTAGCACCAGGGTCTCCTGATTCCGGCTCTGCTCTCTCGGGTGACACATCCCCCTCTTCCTCCTGATGGCAGAGCTGAGAACAGGAGGGACAAGTGTCAAGTTACGCAGTCCAAATTTCAGAACCCAGAGCGGTAAATCACCCCTCTAATGGGCCTCCCCGCCCCCCTCAGACCTCAGGTTTCCCAGGGCAGACTTCCCCACTTCAGAGCTGCAGTTAGGCAATTGGGAAATTCTAGTTCTGTCACTGAGCCTAGTTAGATCTATGGAGGGAGGGAGGCAGGCAGACCAGCCTGGATTTGAATGCCAGCCAACCACTGGGAAGTAGGTAAGTTGCTTGGCCTCACTATGCCTTGATGTCCTTATGTGTAAAATGGGAACATCCAAGGTTTCTATCTCACAGGGTTGTTGTGAAGATGAACTAAGGCAATGCATGTCTATCTCTGGGGACACTGTCCAGGACACAGCAAAGACTCAATAAATATCACCTCTTTGTTATTAATAAATAGACTGGATTCCATTTCAGAGCAGAGAAAGACAGAGAGGAGTCTCTTTCAAGAGCCTCTGATGATGGGCTTCCCTGGTGGCGCAGTGGTTGAGAGTCCGCCTGCCGATGCAGGGGACGCGGGTTCATGCCCCGCGGGTTCGTGCCCCGGACCCGGAAGATCCCACATGCCCGCGGAGCGGCTGGGCCCGTGAGCCATGGCCGCTGGTCCTGCACGTCCGGAGCCTTTGCTCCGCAACGGGAGAGGCCACAACAGTGAGAGGCCCGCGTACCGCAAAAAAAAAAAAAAGCCTCTGATGATTAACTGAGTCCCTACAACTGTTCTCCTTACCTTCAGAGAGCTAAGTCGGGAAAGATTATAAGAAAAATTCAACCAAACACGCAGTAGGAAGGGGTACCAAGTGCAGAGGCCACAGATTAACCACAGAGAGGCCTGAAAAATCTCCCTGGAAAGAGGGCATGTGAGAAGCACCTCAAAAGATGGTAGAGAAGCTCTCAATAGTAAAAGATATTGAAGGAGGGAGAGAGTCGCAGGCAGGGACAACTTGAGTAAAGGTACAGAGGTGGGAATTGGAGGCAGTGGGGTGTGCCCGTGGAGGTCCTGGGCCCCGCACCCAGCGTGAAGACAACGTTTGGGAAGGTCACGGAGAGTCTGGGCTGGACTGTGGCCCTTTCCCTCTGGGCCCTAGCCAGCCCCTGAATGTGCTGGGGATGGGAGTAGTATATTAGAGACATCCTTTAGAAAGCCATCTCTGGGGCCCTGCGTGGAGGAGGAGACCAGCCCAGCAGCTGGGAGACCATCGGACAGGCTTGCAGTTATTCCCCTGACGTGGAGGGATGAGGACCCGAGCCAGGGTAGGGGGAAGCAGAGATGGAGAAAAGAAAGACACAAGAGGGAACAGGAAACCAAGGAAACTGCCTGACCTGCCATGGGGAACAAGAGAGGGAGGCCGAGGTGAAGCCAGGGGTCATCACCTGGGAGCCCAGAGGCAGCAGGAAGTGCTTTAAAGGCAGGAAGAGGCCAAGGCCCCTGGTGCGGGCCATCCCATCGCCCTCCGCTCAGCTAGGTGAGGACTGAGGAGGCCCTCAACCAGAGCCATCTGGGAACTGGCCCTTCCCCCAGGCCCAGGTGTCTAGCAGTTAACAGATTCTGTGGGATGGTCCCACCCCTTCCTCTAGCCCCACCACCTGCCTTCAGTGCTGCCAGCTGTAGCCAGAACCCCCTAGTGGCTACCCCACAGAGATGGCCATGGGTGATAGCCATGGGTGGGGATGGGAGGGCCTGATAGGAGAGCAGGGAGGGCGGGGGATGACACAGAGATCCCAAGCCTGTGCTGGGCCAGGGATCTCCATTTCCACTTTCCCACGCATCGGGTATCCACTCAAAGCCCATAAGTACTACTTACCACACACACACACACACACACACACACACACACACACACACACACACACAATTCCAAATCACCACCAGACACAGCCACAGGGACACACACTGTATACCCAGAATCAGAAACACACATTCTTGACCATAGAGAGAAAAATGATTAGGCCTCCAAAACACGGTTGGTCACAAATAGAAAGACAGACACCGCTGCCCACAGATGCACTGCTGGCCACGCAGGAAGGGCCTCACACAAGCACCCAAACTGGCGTTTCACACGCACTCGCTAGGGCACGTGTGAGCTCATGCTTTTCCTGGCACGCAGCCTTGCTGTGCAGCACACAGCTCCAGGAACCTGTGACCTGCCTGTTCCGGTGTATATTCTTTGTTCTGTTCTTCGGTAGGAGGAGGAACAACCAGGCTGTCTGGCGGGCAGACTTTGGGCCTAACTACCCTGCCTTGAGCTCTGGGGAGGCAAGACCAGCTCCCTGGAGGAGCTGGGGGGTCAGCCTTGCAATGGAGAAGAATCCCCGGGAAAGGATTCCTGGAGGAAGTGAGCCTCAAGGTGAGTGAAATGTAAAGGTGCGGGAGGGAGAGAGAGATTTTCCTTCAAAAGCCTCCAGCCCGTTCTCCACTTCTCTTGGAGTGTTCTAGAAGAAGCTGGTGGTGAAAGGGTTAACAGCGCCAGCTGTCACCCCCAACCTCCTACCCTTGAACCTGGGAAAACTTGAGGGCTCGGATTTGCCCACAGGAAGTCAGGGTCACTACATTCCTGATGCCTTTTTGCTGTTTCCAGAATAAAACTCCCCAGGTGAGTGAGATGGAAACCTAAAACGAAACTGCCAGACTTCTCAGACTTGGGCCCCATTACTGTCACCTCAGTCAGCAGCTGCAACACCAGACCCATCCTCATCATGACCTCTCCCCTCAGGGTCAGAAGTGCTGTGCTTTCTCATGGGCAAATGTACCTTCCCCTTACTGGGTCTCAGGCTCCCAACCTTCCTACTTAGGAGGATGTTTCAGGAACAAAATGAGATTAAGCACACAAAGACCCTAGCACAGTGCCTGGTACCTGGGAAGTTCAGGCCCTATTACCTGCCTTCCCAATTCCCTACCCCTCCCAGGGTCCCCTCTCTCCCCTGCCTCTCTCCCATCTTGGGGTCCAGGTTAATTGGAGTGCAATATTTGCGTAGACATGAGACCTCACCCGGGGAAATTCCCCCTGGTGACCAGGCTTCCTTTCTGAGGTCAGGCCGCATCATCAGACACTGCTCCTTCCTCTCCAGCTCCCCCCAGTCTCCCGCTGGCTTTCATCCCTGTCATCTGGCCGGTGTAGATCCAGGCTCACAGATTTAGTCCCATCCTTTGATCCTGGGTGCTATCCAAGAGGGTGTGAGGGTAGAGGGTGGGCTGGGAATCTGGAACAAAAGCAGAAGTGATACGTACTTGAGGGACAAAGGGCAGCAGGCAGGAGGTGTTCTGGAAGCCTGGATTGTAAAGCTAACTCAACCTTGGGCACGTGCCTCCCCCTCCCTGGGCCTTAGGTCTCCTTCCGTCTGGCCAGGGGGTTGGTCTGGATAATCTCAAAGCTTTGTTCCAGAGCTGATATGCTAAGAAACCACTTCCTTCAGCAGTGCAGTCTTGCAACATTTGTCCTTGGATCTTCTTGCTTTGACTCTTGCTACATACCGCCTGCCCTGTTTCTGTTTCCTTGGAAACAACAATTTTGCAAAATGCATCCCTGAATTCCATTTTTCAGGTGTTGACAGAATTATATGTACCTCCTCTCTTCGTAGTGACTTGGTTTGAGTTTTAATTTTTCCTTTCACATCCACCATGTATGATGTCCTGTGACCCACAGAAGAGGGATAGAGCTCTCCAGATGCTAAGATCTGTTCTCCTCCTGGACTCTGACCCTGGTACTGAGAAGCTACCTTCCCTGGTACAAAAAAAGGAAACAGTGAGGTCCTGTGACCACCTGCATCAGAACCAACTGTTAGAAAAGACCTTTGAGGGCAGTGGTCACAACTTTGAATCACCTGGGGAGCTTTTTATTTATTTATTTTAAAATTTAATTTATTTTATTTTTATTTATTTTTGGCTGCATTGGGTCTTCGTTGCTGTGCGCGGGCTTTCTCTAGTTGCGGCGAGTGGGCGCTACTCTTCGTTGCAGCACACGGTCTTATTGCAGTGGCTTCTCTTGCTGCAGAGCACGGACTCCAGGCGCGCGGGCTTTAATAGTTATGGCACGTGGGCTCAGTAGTTGTGGTTCGCGGGCTCTAGAGCGCAGCCTTGGTAGCTGTGGTGCACGGGCATAGTTGCTCCACGGCATGTGGGATCTTCCTGAACCAGGGCTCAAACCTGTGTCCTCTGCATTGGCAAGCGGATTCTTAACCACTGCGCCACCAGGGAAGCCCTGGGGAGCTTTTTAAATACCAATCCCAGGCCACACCCCCCTGAGATTATGCTGTAATTACTCTAGGGTGGGGCCTCGGCATCTGTAGTTTTACAAGGCTCCCCAGGTGATTCTGATGTGCTGCCTGGATTGAGAAACACTGATCTAAGGCCCCCACCCAAGACCAAATGGATCAGATGATTCTGACAGACACTAAAGTTGACAAACCCCTCACCTATGATATTCTTTATGAAATCATCCTAATGGGCACACCTCTACGCACACAGCTATTCCCTGAGTTATAGATGGGCAAAGAGAATTGACCGCTTTTCACAAATGAGGAAGGTGAGACACAGAGAGGAAATTTCTACTGAGGTCACATAGTGAGTCAGCAACAGCAATGGGCCTAGCACCTAGTGGATGCTTGTGGACTCAAAGCATTTTTGCAAAAGTCACAGATTTGATGTTTGGGTGACCCAGAGAAGTGCTAGCATACTTGGTACTTCCCGCTAGTTCATGACAGTGAGTTCTTGGCTGTCTGTATCTGAGCAGGTAATTCTCACTTTGGAGTTGGAAGACCCAGCTTAGGGAGCTTGGGCTTCTCAAACTGCTAAGTACTAAGACTACCCCTGAAAGGTTATTTAAAGTGCTATCTCTAGGGCTCTATCCCCGAGAGTCTGATACCTCAGGTCTATGGTGGGATCCAGAAATCTGCCCAGAGTCCTGGTCTAGGTTCAAATAACACTGGGGGAGCTTTCAACAGAATTGATGAATCAGGAAGCCCACAGAGTCAAATCTATTCATTCGCTAAATAAATATTGATTGACTATTATGAGACGGGCTCAATGCTATTCCCACAACATCAGCAACGAGACCAGAGACGTCAGGGTAGGAGAGGAAATTAAGGGTAGGGTGGGCGGCGGGGTGTCCGGTTAATTAAGTAGCAAAGGAGTGGGCCTGTGAGAGCTTCCCCCTGTATATCCAAATCTCACCCATCTTTTGAAGTTCAGCAAAGCTCTCATCTCCCCCAGGTAAGCTCTGGAGACATTAATTACCTGAGTTTGAACTCCAGCTATGCCACCTAGTAGCTGTCGGCTTAAACCACTATAAGCCTCAGTTTCCTCCTTTGTAAAACCGCAGTACCAATCTCATGGGGTTCTGATGAGGAATGCATAAAAGAACGCATTGAAGAGCACTTAGTACCATGCCTGGTACATGTTAATCTTAAGTATCAGATATTACTGTTATTATTTCCTGACCATCTTGGCCTGCTCTGATTTCTCCTTCCTTTGAACTTTTAGTCTTCCTTACAGTGTCAGAAGGGAAGGTCGCTTCGTGATCATCTAGTCTGATTCCTTCATGTTATGGAAGGCGAAGCTGAGGACCAGAGAGGGGAAGGAACTTGCCCAGGGCCACACAGCAGAGCCAGGACTCAAACTCAAGTCTTCCGATACCCAGTCCAAGGGCCTCTTCTTCCTTGATGTCTAACCCTTGGCCTGAACAGGGAAGGCAATTTCAGGAAATCCATGGCTGGAAGAAGGAAGAAGGGGAAGAGAAGGTGGGAGAAGCTGATTGTTCTCAGCGTTTGAGCAGGGAAAGCCCAGAGCTAATCTTCCCACTGGGTACGCAAACCAAGTGTTCTAACTGGAGATTGCAGCTCATGTGGGTCCAGCTACTCGAGCCTCCTTAGCCCTTTAAGGTCCCTCCACCATTTAGGACTCCAGGAGCAGGACCCAGTCTAAGCTGAGTTTTGTAAATTCACAGAGGATCTATGATGATTGTGGCCTCTGGAGAGAAACTACTGTGTATAGGGGAAATATCACAATCCCGGAACATCAGGGCTGAATTACACATTATACTAATGAGGAATCTGAAACTCCATTTCCTCTAGGAAATTGAGGGACATTCCTCAATTTCACAGAAGGCTCTGGCTGACTCAGGGGGCTTCACAAAGGGAGCCAGGAGCAAGATCTCTCTCCCTGATGCTGAGTCCTGCCATCATCCCAAATGCCAGTTTCTGAGCTGTTGGGGACATGAGTAAGGGAGGCCTTGCAATTTGGTATCAGAGGACAGAGATGGGAGCATCTGACAACGTGGGTGTGAGAAGGTATATTTTTACTCCCCGCAGAGAAAAGAGTTTACATGCATGGAAGCGTATCACCCTTTGCGCCTGGTCTAGCTCAGGGACTGGTGTCATTGGTCCTGTAGGACTTTCTGCACGGTTTGGTATGGTAGCTGCTTGCCAGATGTGGCTATTGAAACATTTAAAAAGCAGCCTGTGCAACTGGGGGACTGAGTGTGGTGTGGGAAAGAGCACTGGACTAGGAGTCAGGAAGTCCCGCGATTAACTCACTTGGAAAGTCACTTCCCCTGTCTGTTCTTTACTTCCACATCTGTAAAGTGAGACTGTTGGGCCAGGAGGTGTCTCTAGCATTCCCCGGGCAATCCCAATCTGAAGGGCACAGAAGCAGTTGAGGATCAGAGTCAGTGGGCTCTCCCACTCCGTCACCCCCTGTCCCCCTACCTCCCAATGCCCTGTCCAGGACTGATGTGGCCTCTTGATATCTGACCCTGGGTATTTCTCCAGACCCACCTCTGTCACTTCCCCTTTGCTTGCTTCAAACTCCATGGTCCACTCAGAGTGAACAATTTTCAGTTCCCTGAATGTACTCTCTCTTCTCTTTGCATATTCTATTCCCTTTGCTGAGAACACCCTTCCTTATGCTCTTGCTTGGCTACTTTCGGGTCTCAGCCAAAGTGTCCCTTCCTTTAGGAAGACTTCCCAGATCCCAAATCCTGACCAGACGCTCCCTTGTCCTGGCTCCTATAGCTCCTTGTATTCCTCCTGTCAAAATATAACTCTGCCACCCTTGACTGTAGTTACCTATTGATTTGCCTGTAGCCCCCAGAGCAAAGCTATCCAATAGAACTTTCTGTAGTGATGGAAATATTCTATACATGTGCAGTCTAAGGTGGTAGCCACACATGGCTCTTTAGCACTTGCGATGTGGCTAGTGCTACTGGGGAACTGAATTATTAATTTTATTAATTTCAACAAATTTATATTTAAATAGCCATGTACTGCTAATGGCTACTGTACTGGACAGCGCAGCCCAGAGCCTGTGAGCTCTGAGTGGGCAGAAAGTGGGTGTGACTTGTCCATTCCTAGGTCTTCGGTGGTCTATAATGTTGTGCAAGAATGATGAAACTCCAGAACCGGGAATGATGGAGAAAGGCCGGCTCATCCAGATGGTCCCCATCCTTCTCCTCCTCGGCATTTTTTCAGCAGATAATGAACTGAGACCTTACGTTTGTAAAGCAGTCAATAGTTTACAAAGAATGTCTGTAAACCATCATTTTATTTTAATTACCATCGCAGGAGGCGGGCAAAGCAGGACTCATTATCCCCATTTTACAGCAGGAGATCACTGAGGCTCAGGATGGGGAAGTGAGCCTCAGGAGTTAGTGCAGAGCTGGGCTGCTCATTGGTGGGTAGGTCTCTAAGGCCCCACTCAACATCTCAATGAGATCCGGCACAGAGGGAAGGAGTGGGCTTTTTCCTACCCTGTGGAGAAGAAACTAAGTGGAAACAGATGGGAGAGGAACGGGGAGGGGGGATGGGCAAGAGGATGTGCGCTGGGCGGCTGGTGATTTTGGCCAGGACCCTGGGTGCTGGAATCCCCCCACCTTAGGCAAAGGAAGAGATCGAGGTCCTCGGGGAGAACTGACGCTGGGGCAGGGTGGGCCCGCCGGGTTGCCTCTGCCCCTGGGCCAGTTCCCAGTCCAGCCACAGAATCATCAGGCTTCCGGGCGGGCTCTTACCAAGACCCCCCTCCCTGCCCTGGAATTCACAGCAAGCGACAGCCCGTCTGGGAAGTGACAGGTGGGGAACTGACAAAGAAGGGCCCTGTGCTCTGCCAGGGGGCGGGATGGGCCTCAGTCGAGTCTGCGGGGCTGCCTGCGTCTCTGTTGTGGGGAATTCCCCTCCTGCCTAAAAGTCAGCCTGGCCCAGCTCTCCTTCCTGCAGAAGCGCAGTGAGCTGAGGAGCCTTCTCGGGTGGCAGCCCCGCTGCACAGACCCCGTCCTCCCCTGCCCTTCCCCAGGTGAGTGACCCGGCCCGGGGGCCGTGAGCCAGGACAGGGCAAGGGCTCACCGCACAAGACTGCCGGGGCCACCAGACCCTCCTGGCTGAGCCACGAGCCACCTGGCCCCCCTCCGCTTTCCTGCCAGCTGGGATCTGTGGCTGCCCCGGCCCAGCTCCCTCACCCGCTCAGGGCTTGGCCTCTGGGTCTCTACCTCCTTGCCTGGCCTGGTTCTCCTCCTGCGTCTCTCCCTGCATTTCTTATTTCCTCTTCCTGCCCTCCTCTTCTTGCTCTGCCTTCTCAGCCAGTCTTTTTCTCTCCGGTCGCTGCCAATTTTTCCAAAGGGAAGGAAAAGAAAGGTCTATTTTTGTCTTATCCTTCTCCCAAGAAAAGGGGTTAGGTAGGTTTGCAAGTGTGAAGGCAGGTGTGTGTGTGTGCATGTGTGAGAACGTGTGTCTACGTTTGTGAGTGTGTGTCACGTCTCCCGAGGTTCCTGTGTGTACGACTGTGTGAGCAAAAGCGTGTGCGCATTGTCTATGTGTTTGTGCGTGAGTGTGTCCGTGGGCGTCTGTGTCTGGGTCATTACACGATTATGCGTCTGTGAGTTTTTGAGGGTGAGTGTGTGGGCATGTGTTGGGCACTTCAGTGGTCTAAAGCTAGACAGGAAGAGACCAGGTGGGAGTCTGGCCCTGCCTCCCCTGGGAACATGGTGGAAGGCTGGGGCCCTCTGTAACACGGGGGAGAGAGGACGTCTGGAGGGCTCTCCCACCTGCTCTCCTCCAGCGTCAGCTGGACCTTTCTGTGGTTGAGGCTTTAACACAGAGAGAGCCTGAGGCACTAGGAGTGGGTGATGGGCGGGCAGACAGTGGTGGTGCAGCCTCCTCTTTGATCACAGTCAGTCCAGATTTTCCAAAGCTGGTCAGAGGCCCAGCCCAGGGAAGTCCCTGGCTAGGAGGAGCAAGGAGTGGAGGCCAAGTCGCTGTCACAGTGGCTTCTGGGCTGGAGAAGAATGGAGGGAGAAGTGGGAGGGGCCCTAGAAGAGGGTGCATGGGAGAGGACTTAGGGTGAGGCTGAACAGCGCCGTCAGGGCTTCCCAGGATTAGGAAATGCTCTGGTTCCCATGGGTCTGCCTCCTTCAGGGGCTGGGCTGAGCCTGGCTGACCTCTTCCCACTTCCAGGAGGATGACAAGGGGCAAGCTTGGATCCAAACCCAGATCTGCTTGACATTCTGAGCTGGAGACAGGGAGGCCAGAGGGAGAGGAGCTGGCCTGGGGCTCCCAGGAACTGTGGGAGGGGCCTGGCTAGGCCACGTCTGCTACAGGCGGGAATTTCCCCCACTGTCACTTTGCCCTTTCCTCTCCTCCAGCGGTGCCCTAGAAAGCCTAGAGTAAGAGGCAAGCCCAGGGACGCAGCGGAAACAGTTGGGATGAAAAAAGAGGAAAACAGGAAAGACCCTGGAGGAAAAGGAGAAATGCCTTCTAAGCCTGGTGTTTCCAAGAACACTTTGTGAGGTCTAGGACAAGTTCCTCCACAGCTCTGGGCCCTGAGGTCCTCACTGGAAAGAGTAGATGAATGGTCCCTGCCCACCCTATAGGGCTGATCATAAGTATCATTGTTGCCTCTCACTGATGCCAGGTTCTGTGACGTTTCATTCTTTCTACGCTGTGTATTGGGCACTGTTTTAACTTTCTTGTTATTGATGAGGAAACTGGAGGAGAGTCATCGTGAGGTGTAAGTGGCAGGACTGTGATCCAAGCCAGGGTCTATCAGACTCCAGGGTCCACCTCCTAACCCTTGCATGACATGCCTCTTGGAAGTGGGGCAAACTGTTAATATGAAACGGTTTAATTCACCTTAAAGTGCTGAATGAATGTGAAAAGTTATGGATTTCTTTTTTTTTAAAATAAATTTTTATTTATTTATTTATTTATTTTTGGCTACGTTGGGTCTTCATCGCTGTGCGTGGGTTTTCTCTAGTTGTGGCAAGTGGGGCTACTCCTCGTTGCAGTGTGCGGGCTTCTCATTGCGGTGGCTTCTCTTGTTGCAGAGCATGGGCTCTAGGCGTGCAGCCTTCAGTAGTTGTGGCACACGGGCTTAGTTGCTCCACGGCATGTGGGATCTTCCCGGACCAGGGCCCGAACCCGTATCCCCTGCATTGGCAGGCAGATTCTTAACCTCTGCGCCACCAGGGAAGCCCCGAAGTTATGGATTTCTTAGCGCCGTTGTATCCATCCTCTCATGCAGTTATTTGGGATGTAGATAGAACTAAATGCTTTCTGGGGCTTAGGGTGGGAAGCAGAGACCATAGACTGCTCACTTATTTACTCTTTACCCCCAAATACAATTACCTAATACAATTTCAGCCAACACCATGTGCTTGACATGCATTTCTCATTTATCACTGAAATCTCCCTCTCATATATACACACACACCCAACACCAAAAAGCACCTAGAATCCATCGTAGGATTTTCCATTCCTGAGATTGCCTCCGGCTATGGAGATGTGGGACTGGATCTAAGGAAGGGACCCAGACCCAGGACTGCTCCTTTCTCAGTTCATTAGCTGCTCATCACCCCTAGCGAAGGCCCAGACTCACTGATTCACCTATCAGAGTGAGGCACATGTTCGTTTGTCTTAGAAGCTCTGTTTTCCATGACTGAGATGTGTGGAAATAGCATTGCTCCGGGAGCAGGAGACTTAAGTACTGTCCCAAACTTGCTGTAAGACTTGTGACAAGTCCCTGGCCCTCCCTGGCCCTCCGTGGCTTCATCCCTGTAAGAAAAAGGCTTGATCTTTTCTAAGGACTCTTTAAGGACTGGCATTTTGAGTTCTGTGCCTTGCTAGCTGGCAAGACTCCATAATATAATGTTCAAGAGCGTGAAGAGATTAAGAACCGGGATCTTCATGTTCCAGTGATCTGTTGCTGCTGAAGACCCTGTGGAAGTCACCTAATGCCTCAGAGCCCCAGTTTCATCTGTGAAGTGGGGGTGATAATGGTTCTGACCTCAGAGGCTGGTTGGGAGATATGTGAAAGTGCAGACCTAGCACACAGCAAATATGCCATAAATATTACCTTCTAATGTTTTTAATATGCAGCTTTCACTCCTTTTTAGGCCCTTGATTTAGAGCTAAATCACTTATAGGTTGAGAGCTTTTTGGTATGTGTTTCATATCCCTCAAATGTGGATTTAGGTGTGAAACTTTGGAGCAGCCTTGGTGGAGGTGGTGGAAGGGGGCGGGGGAGTGGTAGAAAAGAGATTGGGAAACCGCCTGCCTTAAAACAAAACGAAACAACGAAACAACACACAAGGCCTTTTGATTCTCCTGCCAGGTGGGGCTTTGCACTGCTGCTTGTCCTCACTCTGGAAGAGCAAGAGATTCCCAGCTGACTAAGTCACTCAGTTCTCAGTGTCGGGCCCAGCTTCCCAGCTTGGAAATTGCCTTCCAGGGCTGGGGGGAGAAGGGGGTGCCAGGCTAGGGGGCCCATCTCCTACCCTGCCTAGCCCCCAGAGTCTAGGGTCCCAGAGAGTTTGTGGATGGTGGGATGGAGCCTGGGGAGGTTGCATTCCTGGGTTTAACAGTGAAGTTCTACTCAATGCGTGCAATCCACATCTACAAACCACTATCTTTTCCTGAATACCTACTGTGTGCCAAGCGTTGGGCTTTACTTACATTATCTCATTTATCCTCATGATCACCTAAGGGGTAGGTAATCATTATCTCCATTTTTTAGAGAGGAACAGAGACTTAGAGAGCCACCCAGGAAGGCAGTGGTTGAATGTTTAGAACCCCATTAGTTAGGTCCATGGCCTACGTTCATCATGAGTGTTGAGTTTCTGTAAGAAAGTAAGAAAAATCAGGACACTGTAAAGACAACATGATGCAGTGGAAAGAGCACATATGACCGGGAGCCAAGGACCTGGGTTCCAACCCTGGTTCCATCACTCCATGTGCGTGGCCTTAAGTAAGTTCTTTACTACTCTGAGGACTCAGTTTACCATCTGCCAAATAGGGGATTGTGATCAACGGTCCAATGGCTCCTAACATGTAATGTTTAGAACTCAGACTGAAATGGATGGAAGAGGTGGATGTGGTCATGACTTCGAAGAGATGCATCTTCTCACATATTGCAGTTGTTAAGAAAAATTATCCAGAAGGAGGGAATCGGGCAAAAAGATGACTGTGTGACCTTTTTGTGCCATACTAGAGCACTGTCCAACAAGCCCACCTCTAGGAATCACCTGGCACTTTGGGGAATGAAACCATTTGCATAATTCTCTAAGGTCAGACATTTACAAAAACAGCTGAAATAGTTTGGAAACAAAATGCAAACAGTTGGAGACTCTTCATTTTTTAAAGTAAATTTCAGTGTTCATGAGAAGGACTTTGTTTGGGATTAGGAAGAGTGCATTCCAGGAAAAGCAAACTGGGAATTACAGACAAGAGCAGGAAGAAAACCGGACAGGGCAGGCGGGGACAGCGCACAAATGGGTGAGGTGATGCCTGAGAGCTGCAGTATGAACCAGTCCAAGATCGTAATCTCCTGGTGATTGGTCACACTCAGTGGTGCTTTGTTTGGTGTTCGCATCCCTCTCTTCAAAATATGTGTACTTATTTTCATAATTAAAATGAACTAGAATTAATATCGTTTTGAGACTTTGATAACCCCTTTGAAGTAACTAAAAGCATCCCAGGATGTCACAAAGCCTGAAAAAGAGTTCTTGGATTAGGCATATAGTTGTGTAGGTTGTGTGTGTGTGTGTGTGTGTGTGTGTGTGTGTGTGTGTTTTCACACAGAGTCACAGTTAATTTACAGAGCTCTCCTGTAAAATGAGGGCCTGTATGAAATAGTTCCCCAAATCCTTTCTGAGGATGAGGGCCTGTCAATGACTAAGTTTTCAATAGTTCCGGTGAAATGAATCTTTTGGAATAAGTTTTTCATAAAGCTATATTAAGCTAATTTGAAGAGCTGTCCTATATTCCAAGGTTAGGACTTGACACTTTTTGAAATTAAAATTTACCCTCTTTTAAATAAAATGGTGGGCTTAAAAAAACAAGTGTTCCCAAGCGTAAACCAAGTTACTGCTCCTTCCTGGTCTGGGAAATCTCACAGCCTGTTTGCATGATCTGGCCCACATATAGGTAGACCGTGTAGAAAGTGGGCTACGGATTTGCTCACTTGGGTTTCAATCTTGGTTCAGCCACTTACTGAGGTCATCTAACCTCCACGCGCCTTGTACATTAATTTATTTACGGTTAAAAAAAAAGGGGGGGGATAAAAACCATCTCACTAGGGTGGCTGACCGAATTAAATAAATAAAGCATGCAAAGTGCTTACCAAATTTGGAGCAGTAAGTACGCAAAAAATGTCAGCTGTGACAATGAGATTCTTTAAGGGTACTTTCACCTCAGAATTTCTGTGAGCTCTGTAAGAAGTCCGGGGGAGCCCTGGACCGAACTCTAGGACCCCGAACTCTAGCTCTGGCTCAGCTACAAATGCTTACATGCCGTTTGGCAAGTCTCCCCCTCTCCCCCACCGGGCTCCGGCCCCTGTGCCCCTCGGCGCAAGGAAAAGGTGGGTGGTCTCTTAGGCTCGTCTCTACTCTGAAATTCCGGCTTTCAGTGTGGCCCCAGCCTCATTCCGGCGCCCGGAGTTTCCGCAGCAGGGAGGGCGGCGAGGGACTGCCCGGACCTGCGGAGGTTGCAGCCCGAGGCAAAGGCTACCCAGGAACCGGCCTGCTCCGGCGGCGGCTGTTTACCTCTCTGCGTCCCACCCCGGTGGCTGCGGACCCGCCCAGATGGCGCAGCGTGATTGGGCGAGCGGCCTGTCAATCACTGGGGACTTTCCCAGGGGGTGGGGCGGCCCGGCCCCCAGCACTTCCTAGTCACCGGCCCTGTCCCCTTTCCCCGACCCGGGGTCCTGTGCAGTGCTGTGGGGCCAGAGACTGGCCCAGGCCTCTACCGCGTCCCTGGACTCGGGCTGGACGCGGAGAGCGGGGTGCTGTCTCCCCGGGTCCCCACCCTCAGGTAAGCCGGCCGGGCGGAGCGGGGATGGAAAGGAATGGAGTCTGGGACTGGGCCGGTCCCAGCCTCGGTAGTCCACCGGGCGTGGCAGGGGGGAGGTCAGGCCCGGACTGGTGGCCTGGGTTTCTTGTCTCCTGGGCTCCGGCGCCCGAGGTCCCCGGGCGCAGGGCACCTCCAGGGGCGGCCGGGTCCGGCCGAGTGGGGAATCCCTGACCTGCGCGGAGGGTGGTGGGCGCGCGTGCGCACTGAGTGGGCAAGCGTGTCTGGGAACTGCAGGCGGGCTGTGTGCTGGGTGTGCGGACCCGCGGGTTGCAGGGTGTGTGTGCGGGCGTGGGTCTGTTTATAGTGTGGGAGACCAGTTTTGGAAGCCGTGTGCACACGTAATGAAGAGGAAAATAACTCTTATTGGGCGCTTTCCAAGTGCTGAACTAAGCTCTTTACATGTATTAAACTCGTTTAATTGCCACTTCCATCCTCAAAACGAGTATGATTATTATTATCCGCATTTTACCGGTTAGGAAACCGAGGCACTTGGAGATTGGAGTCATACAGTTAGAGAGTTGCAAATTCAGGATTTGAACGCTGGCGTTTGACTCCAGACTCTGTGCTATATACTGTTTCTGTTGAACATATTTTGCCCACTGTGGGAGACAACATTTGGGTGCATTTGCAGGGTAGCTGTAGTGAATTTTGGGGAGCGATTTGGGGTGTGGAGTTTCTACATATGCGTGAGTTTTCCGCTGTAGAACATTTGTCTGCAAGAGTGTGTGAAGTTGTGTGTACATGGAAGTGACTGTATTATATATTCTTTAATTGTATGGGAATTTTGTGGGTGGGAATTTTGTTCCGCTGAGTGAGACTTCGTGTTTTGGTTGGAGGGGGGGACTTTTGTGGATGATGCAGAAGAATCAGCAACGTTTATCCCCACCCCCTTGCAGAATGACAGTGCAGAGAAATGTATGGATTCCTAATGCATCATTTTTATTTCACAGTGTTGTCAAAATAGAATTTAATCAGCTCTTACTCATTTTCCAAACAATGTGGTAGGGTAGAGGGGAATTCAGCACCTGATGAGAGATCCGGAAAGAGGACTCTCAATTTTTTTTTCATTCCTGACAATGGATATTGCATTAGGAGGCTGGAATGTTTATTAGCACAGACTCATAGCAATCCTATGATGTATTAATATCACTGTTTTACAGCAGAGAGAACTGAGGCAGTGAAAAACCAATAATGGTAATAATAACAGCTTACATTTATCAGCACATACTGTGTGCCAGGCACAGTGCTTTATGTTGAGTATCTCATTTACTCTTTTCAGCAACCCTAGGAGAGAGTCACTAGTAGTAGCCTCAATTTTGAGGTGAGGAAACTGAACCCCCAAAAGGTTAAGACTTGCCCAAGACTAGTAAGCCTTGAATCCTGGGCCCTGTTTCCTTTCCACTATCCTGGCTGTGTCCTGGGATCAGGGCCTGGCACTTCAGTGAAGCACTTGATCATGTCCCTCTGGAGGCTGCAGCCGTGAGTGTCCTGTGTTCTACATACTTATGTGACCCTGTTTTCTCCCACCCGTGTGTGTCCGTGGGTATGGCATGGCACTCACGCTGAGGGTTGCTGCCTGCCCCTATTCCCACATCAGGGCCTTTGGGGCCCCAGGAAGCCGTGGGGTCTGACTCATACCCTAACCCCCAGTGCTGCCTGTGACTTGGGCCCCGGATGTTCTGGGTTGGGTTGGCCGACCTGATTTGAACACCTCAGAATTGTAGGAGGTCGGCTGTCTGCCTCCCTCTCTGGGTGCTACTGGGTACTATTTTATTCTTGCACTCACTGTGATTTAACCGCAGCAGCCTGCTTTTTTTCCCCTCGGACAGGCCAAGCTTATTCTTGCCTTGAGGCCTTTGTATGTACTGTTCCTTCTGCCTGGAACACCTTTCCCCAGCTCTTTTCATGGCTGGTTCTTCCTTATCTGTCAAGTCTCAGCTCAAATGTCACCTCCTCAGAGGGGCCTTCCCTGACCTTTCTATGCAAAGTAACCCCTTTTTTCACTTTCTGTCATATTACTATTATATATATATTTTAATACATTCATCACGCCCTGAAATGATCTTGCTTATTTGCAATTGAGAAAGTATGTGTGTAGACACGGTATGTGTCAGGCATACAGTAATTTTTACTGTTTGCTTGTTTGTTGTCTTCCTCTTTTCCTAGAATAGAAGGGTGAGAGCAGGGACCTCTTTAGTCTTCACGTGTGCGTTCCTGATACTAGATAAAGAGTGTCTGGGGTAAGGCTTTGCTGGGTTTGTTCAGCAGATGAGTAGAATAGAAGAAACTAGAATAATGGTGCATTTCACAGATGAGAAAACTGAGTCCTAGAGATGGGAAGGCGCTTGTCCCAGAGAGGTAGTGGCAGAGTCAGGATGAGAGCCAGAACTTGCTTCCCAAGGCATTTTTCTTTTCTTCTGATAGTCAGCAAACATTTCCTGACAGCCCTCCGGCCTGGTGCTGTGTGGAGTGGCGTGGTACTCAGGTGAATAAGGTACTGGCTCTGCCCTCCAGGAACTCGTTGTGGACTGGGCAGAAATGTGCCATGAGCGCTAGCTGGAAGGCGTAGTGTGCCAGCACGTGCCCGGCAGTAAGTCTGACTGGGGTGTGGAGCAATTTGGGGGTGCCAGATGGTCAGGGGCCTTCTGGAAGGAGGCGACTTCAAGGCCGGGCCCAGGCAAGATGATGAGGTGCAGAGTGGGGCCTGAGCCCCTTCTGCAACTTAGGGTAAGAGGATTTGGGCTAAGGCTCTGCTGCACTGGGGGAGCTGACCACCTGGGCTAGGAAAAACCCAATGGTCTTGACTACCAGGCAGAGAAGTGTCAGTTTTTCCCCGTCAGCAGCACTGGGAAGTGATCAGAGCATTGGCAAGCCCAAGCGTGCATGAGTCCCCTGGGTGGCGTGTTAAACAGATTGCAGGGTTGCGCCCCCAAGGGTGTCTGATCCAGCTGGTGGCCGTGATGCTGATGCTGCCGGTCCAGCTGCTCTCTGAGAACCCGTGGTGTAGTGTGCCTGATTTAGAGTTCAGCACACCTGGGTGCGTGCTGTGTCTGCTTCCTCTTCTATAAGTTTATGTGACGTAAGTGCTACTTCCAGAGTGGTGTGAATTAATGAGACAGTGTGTGTCAAGCGCTCAGCACAGGGCTGGCATGGGGTAAGTGATCAATCGCTGCTGGCTGCCGAACATCATTAAATCTCATTAAATTAATGAGAAATCTCATTAAATCTCATTAATGAGGCTGATCATGAGGCTGTTGAAGGGATTTCAGTAGGAGACGATGCAGGTGGTCCGATTTTTCAGGCTTCGGGGTGACTTGCCTTTAATCCTCTGCCACCTCTGGACCATGCTGTGTCCTCTCTCGATGGGTCATCCTTTGTTTTGTCTCAGACGTCTTTCCATCCCTGTTTGGAATAGTGGCAGTAGACATGTGGGAGGGCCGCAGAGGACATCTGGCCCGAATTTCCTCAACAGCACCCAGCACCCCAGCAGGTGATTAGCCAGCCTCCGCTTGACCACCCCCAGTGCAGCGTCAGGAGTGAACTGCCTTGTAGGCGGGGCGGCCCCTTCCAGTGTTGTTACAGGTGGCTCCCCGGTGTGGGCCCACCTCCTTTCTCGTCCCTCTTTTTTCCCCTCACTGCTCACCTGACCACATGGAGGGAGGGGTGCAGGACGAGAGAGAGGGAGGGCAGTAGGAGGTGTGGTGAAAAGAGCGCGCAGCTGGCCACCAGAAGACTGGGTTTGCTTCCCCTCTGTGTCACCGCCGTCCCTGCAGCCTTGGGCAGGTCCTCCTCCCTTTGCTGGCTTTGGTGTCCCAGCTGCAAAATGAAGGGATTGCAGTGGCAGGCGTCTTAGGGCATTACTTCCAGAAAACTGTAGCCCAGTGACTGGGCTGCCCTCTATGGCTCCGGTAGTTGCGGAGTTCTTCCCACAGGGCCAGGCCTTTCTGTGCCCACCCTCCCGGCTTCTTGCTGCTGCCCACCCCCCACCTGCCCCTCCTCTTCCTGTTCCTCTTTGGAGAGTGTCTGGAGCCCCCTGGAGAGTGGCCAGAAGGAAGGCACAGGGAAGCAGGGAGAAGCGCCCCTCGTTCTGTGGGGAGCAAGGCTCCATGGCCCGCAGAGACAGACCTGGGCGGCCACTTGTGGGAGGAAGTCCTTGTTTTTCCCCGTGACCGGCCCGGGACAGTCGCTCTTCCGATAGGAACAGATGACTGGGCTGAGGGGCGGCTGGCTCTTTGTCTGGGGGCTGTCCCCAGGTGGGGCTGAACTCTCCTCTCCCCAAGGAGCCCACCCCCGAGGCTGTTGCCTGTGTCCTTGAGCACCTGTGGAGTGGAGAGACCCGGTGGCCCAGGCAGATGTGTGAGTGTGTGTGTGTGTGGTGGGGGGAGGGAGCTGGGGGCTGGGGTGTCGTGTCACCAGGGAGTCATCTACTCAGAGACCAGAGCTGGTGCTTTTAGGGCGGGCGTGGGGGTGTCCCATGAGTCAGGGGCCCTTGGTTTTGTCTCCACCCGCAGTGGAGGACGCCTGTACCGCTCTCAGCTGGCCAGCACACCCTGGTCCTGTGCCTTCCTCACGGCCAGCTTCATCTCAGTGGTCTGAGGGACTCCAGTTCCTGCCACACCCCCACTGCTGCCTCTGAGGTGCTGCCACTCCCCGCCCCAACCTCTGGGAAGAGGAGTGGGGGTCTGAGGACGGCAGACCTGACTTCTAGAAAACACGAAGGAATCTTTCAGACACAGAGGTAACATGCAGACACTTGGGCATCCACCCATCCAGCTTAAGAAAGAACGTATTTTCTGTTCATGTGAAATTTCTCCCCGATCATCTCCTTCCCCACCCCTCCAGAAGCAAACAAGTGTTCTGAATTTAGAGCTTATTCTCTTGTATTTCTCTACAGTTTTATTATAAACATATACATCTGTAAACAATATTTAGTATTGTTTTGTTTTAAAATGTTATTTAAATGCCATCATACTGCCTGTGTTCTTCTGCAACTTGCTTGTTTCGCTTAGTGTTATATCTGTGAGGTTCATCCTTGTTTGTGTCTCTAGCGGGTGCCGGTTTGTTTTGCACAGCTGTATAGTGTTAGCATTCCCTGGTGTGAAATGGCGTCGGTGTCTTTATTCCTTTTCTTCTTCATTAGGTTGTTTCCAGCCTTTGCTATTAAAATAGGCCCTCTCCAGCTTTTATCTGGCTAGTCTTGCCCCCGGAAGCTCTCTTCCTAACCACTGTGGCTCCTGTTGGGATAGTCTACAGAGTGTTCCCAGTTGGTCCTCACAGCATTTCCATAGGGGGAAGAAACCAGGAAAGTGAGGACTGCTCAGGGTCACTTGGTGAGGGAGCAGAACCAGGAGTTGAACCCATTAAACCCTCTTTACACCATATTTGGTATGAGGGGAATTCTCAAAAGTTGTCATCTTCTCCCTTGGAGGAGGGAGTTACAGGGCGGAGAAAGCCTTTGTTGGATAAACCAGCTTTGGGCATTTTGGGGTCAGGTAGACGGGAGGACAGTCGAGTCTCCCTTCCCTTTTTTTTTTTTTTTTTTTTTTTTTTTTTTGCGGTACGCGGGCCTCTCACTGTTGTGGCCTCTCCCGTTGCGGAGCACAGGCTCGGGACGCGCAGGCTTAGCGGCCATGGCTCAGGGGCCTAGCCGCTCCGTGGCATGTGGGAATCTTCCCAGACCGGGGCACGCACCTGCGTCCCCTGCACCGGCAGGTGGACTCTCAACCACTGCGCCACCAGGGAAGCCCTCCCTTCCCTTTTGTCCCAAGGTTGGGCCTAGTGCTCTTTGTCCCTGTGGCTGATAGTGGATGTGCTCCTCCTAGGTTAAGAGAGTCACAGCTGCTGGGAGGGAAGCCGGGCTTCTCGGCGCAGAGTATTTGTACCTGTGGATCCCAGGAACCCTGAGGAGGTGAAAGAAAGAGGGCTGGGGTTGCTTGGGCTGCCTTCTCAGCCCTTCTTAGGGGGCTGTTGGCAGTGGGGAGTACAGGTTGGGGACTGATGATCAGGTGGGGCTGTTCTCCTTTGTCCCTTGGGAACCGTGCCACCTTGAGCCCAGCTCTGCACCTGTTTTGACTCGGCTTCCTCTCCAGCAAAACAGGTATAAGTCCCCGTGTGAGGGCCCACAGGCAATGGGTGGGAAGCTTCGCCCTTGTTTCCAGCACCAAAGTCCGGTGCTTTTCTTCCCGCCTTTGTCACCTCAAGCCCAGCCCTGACCTTCCTGAAACCAGATCCTTTCTGGCGGGTTCCAGGTTGAAACTCTCCTTTACAGTTGCCAGGTCTCCATCTACCACATTCCTTGACTAGAAAACTTGTCCCTGGGCTTTCCCTCCTTATTTATGATTCAGTCCCTATAGCCTGTCTGTCCACGTGAAGCAGATTCATAATAAGGAGGCTCTCATCCCTGCCCGCAGCCCTCCAGCCTCATTTGGTGCCAGAACAGTAGCCCTTTCCTCTTGTTCTGGCCTTGTCAAGCCACTTAACTTAAAAACAAACAAAAAATTAAACTCTCCCTTTAAAAGTGTTACAAAATAACATGTATTCATTAGAGAAAAAACTCCAAAAACTCAAGCAATACCAAACGTATAACGTAAAAAATGAAAGTTGTGTTCTTTTCTCCTCTTTCTCTCCAGCCTGTATTTTAAAATTAATTTTAAAAATAGAACAGGACTAGATTCCATTGTAAAGAGTTAAAAAACTAGGTTAAAAAAAAAGTTTCTTTTGATTACAGTCCCCTAGCCCAAGTCCTTCTCTAGATCTGTCTACTAGCAGCAGTTCGGTGTGTATCTTTCCAGACCTTTATCTATGCACATTTAAGATTTCATACATATATGTATACATACACACACACACACATATATGCACATGTAGTTGTGTGTTGTTTAATAAATAGTATCCTATTATACATATAAATCTATACTTTGCTTTTTTCCTTAACAATTTTTTTCTTAATAAATAAATATTTATTTATTTATTTTTGGCTGCGTTGGGTCTTAGTTGCTGCGCACGGGCTTTCTCTGGTTGTGGCGAGCGGGGGCTACTCTTCATTGTGGTGTGCGGGCTTCTCATCGCAGTGGCTTCTCTTGTCGCGGAGCACGGGCTCTAGGCGCACGGAATTCAGTAGTTGTGGCACACGGGCTCAGTTGCTCCGCGGCATGTGGGATCTTCCCAGACCAGCGCTCGAACCCGTGTCCCCTGCATTGGCAGGCAGATTCTTAACCACTGCGCCACCAGGGAAGTCCCCTTAACAATATTTTATGGGCACCTTTCTGCCATTGCAAAGCAGTCTGCCCCATTCTTTTTGATGGCTGTATAAGTAGTACATTGAATGAATGCACCATAGTTTATTAAACTAGTCCTCACTTGATGAACATTCAGGACGTTTTTGCTGTTACAGAGTGTGTGGCAGTGCACATCTTTGTCCAGTCTCTGTGTATAGTGACACAGAGATTCCTGGCTTACTTAAATAGGCGATTACCCAGTCAGTTACCTCTGACCCTTTAGATAGTTGTAACCTCCTCAAGCTTACTTTTCTACAAGAGAACTTTCTTCTCAGCCAATCAGGCATACAAGCCTGATTGTTGACGTCATTGAGAAAGGACATTCTTTAGTGTGGGCAGCCAGCTATAGGAAAAGCAAATGTCCACAAGACGACATCAGTAGAAACATAATACCTGAAAGGGTGGAGGTGAAACTTGCTCTCTTTGGTCAGGCAAACCACACCTGGAGTGTTGTGTCCAGTTTCAAAGCCAGCTGCAGATAGGGTGGGGGTGGAGGGTTGAGGGGGTGGATGCGGAGGGATCTGGAAGCCAGTCCCTACAAAGGGCGATGCAGGGAACAAGGGCTAAACTGCTTTGACAGAATGCTGCAGGTTCCAAATCTCCTCAGGGCTGAGATGGAGAAGAGGGTCATCTTGTTCCTTATTCTAGGGAACCCCAGGAAGCAGAGCAAGGGTCAGTGGAAGCAGAACTGGGAGTAGCCTAACTACAGCCAATGCTGGCTGCCCAGGGGAGGCTCCTGGAGGAGGAAGTTGGTCTGGGTCACTAAAGATGGTCAACCAGAGTCCCCTGGCTCCCCTGGGGACCGGATAAGAACAGGACCGAATTTCCCCTGAGCTTCCTTTCATCCTGAGAGTCTAAGCCTTGTTGACTGCTGGCAATCAAGGGCAGACTGGTACCTGAGGCAAAGTTAGCAACACATAGAGGTAGGGACCTAGAACCTGGGGCATGTTCCTGATAGTGGGACAACAGGCAGGACTGGTGTCCTCCCCCTGAGACACAGAGCCCTGTGCCCCTCAGTCAGTGCAGGCTAGTGGAAAGGGCACCAATGTTGAAGTCTGATAGATCAAGGCTGGATTCTTTGTTCTGCCACTAACCGGCTGTGTGTCCTTAGGCAAGTGACTTAACCTCTCTGAGTCTGCTTCCTCATCTGAAAAATAGAGATTATGCCATCTAGCCGAGAGGATTGGTTTCCTTGCTGGAAAACAGGGATAAGAATTTTTATCTCTGTGTGGTGAGAAGAAAGTGAGGTAATAATGTTGGTAATGATGCCAGCCTAGTGCCTGGCATATGGTAGCACACAACTGTCAGGCCCTCTCCCAGGTTTAGTTACATGCTCTTTGGTCGACTTTTGCAGCGTTTCCAGCCAGCTGATGGCCCTGGTCCTCCCCACTGTCCCTAGGCTGATAGTGTAGAGCCTGGGTCTTGGAGGCTAAGTGGGGGCAGTGGGGCTCCCTCTGTGGGTGAGTCAGTGGAGGGGAGGAGGGGAAGAAGGACACAGAGACGTGTGCCATGTTTGAAGGACACAGTTCTCGGGCTGAGCTGGAGAGCCTGAGTGCAGGCCAGAGAGGAGGGCAGGACCTGGGAAAAGGCTGCAGACATCATCCAGGGGTTTCTCACTGCTCTTGGGGAGGCGACAGCACCCCTGATAGCACTGCAGGAGGATCGATGAGGCAGGGAAATCTGCTTGGGCATTGGGAGGGATTGGAGCTGGGGAGAGCAGGCTTTTTAAGGTCAAAAGGTTTTAGAAAGGGATGACAATAAACTGCAAGTTCTGGAAAGTTAGAACTAGAAGGGGCCTTAAAGTTTGTCTAGTCTTCCCCCTTTTGTTGTATTATTGCTATTGTTGCTAACCTCTCCTTTTAGAAAACTGAGGCTGGGTGATGGAAGATATTTGCCTTGGTGTACGTTGACTAGATCCTACGATTCCTGAGCCCCACCTGTTCCTCATATTACACCCCATGCCTGCAGCCTCTTTATTACTGAGTTGGTTGGAAAGACTGATTAAATCTTTGGCTCCTCACTGGGGAGGATGCTAAGGCGGGCTCCCTGGGTACAGACCATCTAAATAGGTGCTGTCTCTCTGCTGACAGCCATCAAGAGGGCACCGCCTGCTCTTTGATGGATGGACCTGGAGCCCCAGTTTCCCTGATTGTGAAATGGGTGAGGAGTACTGGAGGTCATCACGAAGTGCAGATGTGGACAGATTTTTGCTTTAGTTTGCGAGGTGCTTTCATGATGCCTCACTTCCCGTTAGCCCTTGGGGGACTTGGAAGATATTCCCATTTGCAATTGAGGAAAATGAGACTCAGATGATTCCTAATCTTTCATGAGCATCGCCTTGGTCCATGGGCTTCTTGTAGCTTCAGCTTCACCAGCTGTGGTGTTGTCCCAGTGTCCCTGCTTAACAGTTATTTGCAGTTCACAGAAATTAAGTGGATGCCATAACCAATCAGCTGGGCACAGTTATGGGGCTGCCTCAACCTTTTAGTAAGAACCTACTGAGTGCCAGGTACTTAGTGAGGTACTATTATTATTATTGTTTAGGAAATCTTATTACAAAATGAATACATTTCTTTGTTAAATAAACAATTGGGAAGTAGAAAGTGAGAACTCCCTTCCAATTATACATATATTATTTCATTTAACTTCCTTAATCTGACCTGCCGTGGATTCTGTTATTATTCCTATTTTGCAGATGAGGCAGCTGAGGCTCAGAAAAGGTGAGGGACTGGTCCAGTATCACACAGCCTGCAGGGGTGGGCAGAGCTGGACCAGGGGGAGGCAGGCGCAGGTGAGGCCGCAGGTGCAGTGTGTAAGGAGGGCTCCCGCTCAGGGTCTCTTGCGTGCACTTGGGCGCCCCTTTTGTTTTGCACCCTGCGTGCCTCACCTGCTTACCCCCAGATCCCACCCTACTGGGCCCCTTTCTTCCTGACTCCAAGGCTGTTTTATCTCCAGTGTGCTGGGTCCCGTCTCTTTCCTTGCCTTGTGGCTGGCTCCCAAGCCAGACTTGGGTCTCCGTGGATCCTTAGGCCAGTTTTAAGTCATCACCCAGTTTCCCTCTGGTCCAGGCTCCTCCCTGTGCCTGTGAGGGAACTGAGGTACAGAGAGTGGACAGCTTGCCCATGCCCATCAGAGCGGGCAAGAGAGTAGACATCAGGACCTCTGATTTCTTGTCCTGTGCCTTCCTCCTGAAGACCCCTTCCCTTCACCACGCTGTCACCCCCACCCACCAGCATCCCTGCCAGCCCCTGCCTTTGCCTGGGGATGAGGCTGCTGGCCACCGTGACCTCCCAACTCCCAGTACCAGAGATCTACTCAGGAGTTTTCCTCTGGTCCAGGGAGAACTTCACTTCCCCCAGAGCTGCAACATCTAACTGACCTCAGGATGCAGCCAGTGCCCAGTAGCATTAGATCAGACTAAGTTCCCAAGTGGTCCTCAGTTTCCTCATCTGTCGAACAGACATCAGCCATGCCTTCTTTCCAAGGCTGTTGTGACAGAAAAACAATGCTTGGGAAACTCTAGGTAGTTTGCAAATGTTACTGGCTATGCAAATTCGTATCATTCATTCATACCTAGGAGCTCCTACTTCTGGCACCAGCACGTGGCTGATCACAAGGCAGCTTCTGATGGGCTGAAGCATTTCAGTGCAGAAGCTGGAATGTAAATTTAATTCTGAATCTAGCCTTTTTCAACCGTCATCATCCTCTTGGGTGGCGGTTGTGATTTGGGCCCACGTTCCCACCCCCCCATCCCCTTAGCTGCTCACCTGTCGTTCTGTCACGCCGGCTCTTCCTCCTTTTTTGGGCTGGTGGCTCCTTCAGTTTCAACAGGATCGCCTCCGTCGTTTCACTCTGTCGTCGCTGTCTGGCCTGCCATCTCTCTGGGCCCTTTTTTGCCCCTAAATCTGGACTTTCTGGTTCCAGCGGGCACCCCCAGGCCTCTCAGGGTGGGCTGTGGGATCCCACCCCCCTGCCCTGAGCCAAGATCTTGTCTTGGAAGAAGGTCTGAGCTGGCTGCCTCTTCCCCACCGACGGTTTCTGTTTTCGGAAGGCAGGTTGGTGTCCACTGCTGGCGGGTCACCTGATCTGTAGCTTTAAATGTAAAGGAACCAGGCTCAGGTAGGTATGGAGTCCAGGCCAGACGTGGCAAGAATGTGGGTGGGGCCTCTGCTTTGCAGTGGGATTGCAGCACAGGAGCAGAAATGGAGGGTGGGAGCACTGGCAGACTGGAGAGAGAGCAGGCACCTTCCAGCTCCATCCTGACGTTTTGTGTGACCTTGGTCTTCCTGCTCTGGGGCCTGACTGCTGCCCTCACACCATGAGGGAGGGTCAGGTTAGCTCACGCCCCGGGATGCCTAGGCGCTGAGCTCCCGTACTGCCCCATGCAAGGCGTGTGGGTGGTCAGCGCTTCCTTCCCCTGTCCACACCCACTCCTGCGGTCTGTGACAGAGGGGAAATGTGCTGTCAGCCAGGGAGGCAGGACAGTGATGCAGCCCCGCATTCCGAGACCCCTGGGGCGCCTGGTAACGGGCTTGGCCTTGTTGCCCTTGGAGATTCCCGTCCAGCTCTGTCATCCTGGGAAAGAATCCCCTCTCCAGGAAAGGCCTAAAAACCACACAGACCAGGAGGAGAGTTCCCATCTGCCCGGCGGTCATCCTGGAACTGCCGCTGACCATCTGGGCATGAGGTCAGCAGGACGTGGAAATTCCCCATTCCTGTCTTTGTGTTTCTTTCCTCCAGAAGTCCAGACCCTCCCTTGGGCAGCTCCTCTGATCTCCAGAGAGGACTTTCTCACAGTAGACTGTTTGGTCTGGGCTCCCTCTGCCTGTAGCCTGTTTCTCCCCCTGCCCCCCAGCTGCCCAGGCTGGAGTCAGGAGAATAGCCCTGCCTGCCCCTCCGCTGCTTCCCGTGAGTCCGCTTCCCTGTCGGCTCCCCAGTGCTGAGGGAGAGCACGCGTGGTTTGGAGGATGTGGAGGTGGGGTTTCAATTCCTGTATCCTGCATCCTGCTCTGTCGCTTGGCCTTACATCTGGGCATCTCTGAGAGATCTTGGCTGTGCCAGCCTCGATTCTAGAAGTATATATGTATGGCTGTCCAGGTGCTTCTGGTCCGTGGATCACGGTTAGGCTCTCAGGATGTTTACACATGGCCTGTCAGGAGGCAGGCGTAGGGTCAAGGGTTCCTCTGGCCCTTTCTGTCTCTGTGTTCTGATCAGAGGTTTATTGGGGCTCTATTCTGGACCACTCTGAAGATACCCTGGTAGACCAGGTGATCTCGGCCCATGCTCTCGTGGAGCTTCTAATCTATTGGGCAAGCCAGATGTGGAGTAAAAACATTCCCAAATCATCACATAATGTCAGCTGTGAGTTCCATGTAGGGTGAGTGTGGAGTGGTGAGCAGGAACCCGGACACCTGCTGTCACTTATCACCAAAGGTGGCTACGGCCCCTCCGGCTCTTGGTCTCCCCATCTGTGAACTCCATTCAGCTCTTAATCACGGCTCACCTCCCAAGTGCCAGGCCTGTGCTGGCAACAGAGATGAGGAGAGCATGCCCCTGCCTCCAGGAGGTTCTCAGTCAGATGCACATAGGCTTACCTCAGTCATATATATTCCATACTGGGCGTAAGGGCTTGCTGGAGAGGCACACAGGAGAAAGGGGAGCATAGAGGAAGGATGCCCCCAACATCTACCAACATTTCAAGCTCCTTGCTATATGCTAGTCATTGTGTCAAGTGCCTTACCCACACTGTCTTTTAATTCAGTGACCACTTCAAAGCTTTATTGCTCTGCTGTGTAACATTGACCTTTCAAGTTAAAAATAAGTCCCCCCTAAGCTGGCTGGTGACTTTTGTGTTGGGTGTGTGGGCAGCTGTCCTTTGCCTCTGTGGGGCTCAGCAGGGCGTGGGTGCCTCTCAAGTGTGTGTTTCTCTTTTTCATTAGTCTTTGGGGGAAAGGTCCCTCTCACCAGAATTTTGTTTTTCCTCCTGGCTCATGGCATCCCATGGTAATGTGGACCCTCTGGGCAAAATCCTTGTTTATCTCTTGTGCTGCAAGGCAGGGGAAACAGCCCAGAAGGTACCCATGTTACCCTGCAAATAGGCTTGAACTTGCATTTTGCTCGTCTGGCCTGAGTCTTGGCAGCTGGGTGAGGACAGCAGGTGATCAGCTCGGCTTTCTTAGGTGGAGCTGGATTTTCATCTTGGCCCTCACTTGCTGGCTGTGTAATCCTGGCTGAGTTACTTAACCTCACCAAGCCTCCATTATAAAGTGAGGATAATTTCCTATGTACTTTAGGGTTGTTGTGCAGTTTGACTGAGATAATGCATCTGAAGGGCTTAATGCAGTGCCTGGCAAGTAGGTTAATGAATGGTGGCTGTTATTATTAGTCCCTTTTTACTCTTTTCTTGCAGTGAGCACTTGTGGGTGCTCAAAGGGCCTTTGAGGACTCGTGACTGAAATCGTTTTGGCCCTGGGGGTGGTGTGTCTTGGGAGGGAGGTTTCGGGGCCCCAAGTCCTTCTGAAGTCCCCGGTGGAGACCTTTGGAGCTCTTTCGTGGTTAGTAAGCTCTTTGTAGGGCTGGAGGCTGAATCAGTTTTTCAGCCTCAGGGCCTTTGCACTTACTGTTCTCTCTGCCTGAAATATTATTCCCCCAGATATCAGCATGGCTAGTTCCCTCACCTCCTTCTATAAAGTCCCTGCCTCAAACTTCCTGCTTAATTTTTGTCCGTAGATGTTTTTATCACCCCTAATACTATGTTCATCTCTCTCACTATGTATCTACTTGTCTACCTCCATCTCTAGAATGTAAGCTCCAAGAAGGATTTTTGTCTATTTTGTTTGCTGATAATTACCTAGCACCTAGACTAGCACCCAGCACAGAATAGATGCTCAGTAAATAATTGTGGAATGAATGAATGCAAGAAAGAAGTTTCTCTGCTAAGTCACAGAACTCGGATTCTGAAATCACTTTGCACAGTGGTTTCAAATGAAATAAAGCTGGTGAAATTGAACAGAGTAATGCAGAGCACTTGCTGCACAAGTAGATGGTGCTTTGATGGAAAATCCGTCTGTTCATTAGAACTGGAAGGAGGAGGTTGACAGTGTCAATTCATACAGTAAATATTAGTCAGGGGGTTTTCTTCTTGTTCTTTCTTTTAAAAAAGATAGTGCACATATAAATGGAAATTCAGATTGGATTGACTTGCTTATCCCTTTGGTCACAAACATTTCATTTTAGAGATCACTGATTTAGTGTAAGACTTTCATTTCCCCTCCTCCAAGAGGGGAAGGGACTGCCCACAATCCCACAGTGAGTTAATAGCTAGACTATTTATTCACTTGATAAGTGTTTATTGGGCATTCCTGTCATAGCTAACACCATGCTGGGTGCTGCGGATGCAGTGATGCAGGGTCCTCTTCTTCTGGACCCTGTCAACAGGACATGAGCTCAAGTGTTTTGACTCCAAGGCCAGTGCTCTTTCTTGTACTCCACATTGCACCTCACAGTTGACTGCAGTTCCAAATGAACTGGTGGTACAGTGAGGCTGCTGAAAGAAACTGATGCCATTCTTAGGTTGCATTAATAGAGGCAAAGTTTCCAGATCAAAGGAGGTGACTATTCTGCTCTGCTGTACTGTGGCCAGGCAGTCTGAAGTGCTGTGTTCTCTTCTGGGTTATGGTGACTGCCTTCTGGGGCACTGATTGACTAGGATGCCTCAGTGGCTTGGCCAGCCCCCTGACATACTGCTGTTGTCCTTACAGCCAGGCGGGCACCACGGCAGGGGCTGAGCCACCATCATGGAAGGGAGAGGACCATACCGGATCTACGACCCTGGGGGCGGCGTACCTCTGGGCGAGGTGTCCGCAGCTTTTGAGCGCCTAGTGGAGGAGAATTCCAGACTGAAGGAAAAAATGCAAGGGATAAAGATGTTAGGTAAAGCAGACCCTGCACTCTGCCTGCAAGCCTCCCCCCTGCAGCCTGCAGTGCCAGCTGGCATATGCTTCTGCCCAAGTCATCCCTCTCCCTCCTGCCCCACAGCTGTGTCTTTGTGTACTTCTGTAGCACGGTGGCAGTATTCCCAGCCCTGAGTCCCTAGCACCCCAGAACCATGATGACAAGACTCAGAATACCTTGAGGGACTGAGAAGGAGGCCTGGGGTGGCGGAGAGGGAGCTGGCAGGCCCAATTAGCAGACAGGGAAACAGAATGGCCCATCTTCCAGAAGCACCAGAAATGGGGAGAGCTGGCATCACCAGGGCAACCAGGGTACGGTCCCCAAGTGTTAGAGCAGGGAGCTGAGCTTGGCTTGAAGCAAGGCGGGAGGAGGCCCCTTGGTTTCTCTGTTCCTGGCTTTTCCTCAAGCTGTCGCCACTGCCCAGAACAAGCCTGCTTACCTCCACATGACTGACTGGTCCCCATCTGTCAGTACCCAGCTCAGATGCCGTCTTTTCCTCCATGAGAGGCTTTCATTGATTTCCCCATCCAGAGGGGACTCTCTTTCCTCCAAACTCCTCCTTTGCCTTGCTGCCACCTTCTCTGGGCTTAGGCTTTGGGGGTGAGCACAGCTCCCAATTTTCCAAATGCTTTCTCCTTGCTTGGCAGATCTCTCCTTGGAATGGCAGATTTGGGGAGGAGGGATGGAGTTTCCCTGTCTCCACTTACAAAAGAAGGCAAACGAGGCCTAGAGGGGTGGTTGATGTTATGGAGGGTCTCCTCCCTTCAGGCAGTCCCTGACTGCAGGCCGTAGGCTGTGGGTAGCCCCCCGGGACCATGATCGTGGGCCTAAAAGAGCCCCTGGCTTTGTGGAGTCCCCAGCCAGGTGCGGTGGGAGTGGGGCAGGAAGAGGGTGCCAGGGACCAGGAGTTTGTTCTAGATTCCCCTCTGCTCCTTTTCCCCTGGTTGCAGGGCTCTTCCTCATCAGGCCTCTTTCTGGTTGTGGACTAGAATGACGTGTGTCCCACTCAGCCCACAAGGTGATGCAGGGAGTGAAACCCAGGGCCTGCAGCTCCAGAACCCAGGTAGAAGCAGGCTTAGAGGCTAGGGATGGGAGAACGAGCGCACTGAACTGAGTAATTCCTTTTATTCCTCCTTCCCCCATTGTCTCCCCAGGGGAGCTTTTGGAAGAGTCCCAGATGGAAGCGTCCAGGCTGCGGCAGAAGGCAGAGGAGCTGGTCAAGGACAGTGAGCTGCTCCCACCGCCGTCTCCCTCTTTGGCCTCCTTCGACCACCTGGCTGAGCTCACAGGTACAAGAGGAGCCCAGGCGGTCCTCTGCCTTGCCCGTACTCCTTACTTTCTAATCCCTTAACCGTGGACTCCCTTCTTAATCAGAAATCCACCTCTCCTTCATTTATCCTTAGGCCGCAGGCCATCCTCCCAGTCATGTTCTGGCTATAGAATCCCCCAGAAGATCAGGTTTGGAAAGGACTTCAAAATAACCTTGTCCAAAGATAGCTGGTGACTCAGCAGTCCTGAGGCCCTGGCAGACATTAGAAATGGATCACAACAATCCACTGCACCCAGGATGTGGACTCAGGATCTTTATCAGCATAACTTATTCAGCAAATATTTAATGAGCAGCTACTATGTGCCCGGCATCATGCTCCAGGCAGCCACTTTGGGCCACTAGAGTTGGCATCTGAGTCAGAAGCTCTCTGGTCTGGCCCCCCTCCTTCCATTTTACAGGTGAGGAAGCTGAGGCTTGTGGAAGAACTAGATTTGCCTATCAGCCTGCTGCAGTGTCTTTCAGATGTCAGGTCCATATGCTACCTTTTTTTTTTTTTTTTTTTTTTTTTTTTTTGTGGTATGCGGGCCTCTCCCTGTTGTGGCCTCTCCTGTTGCGGAGCACAGGCTCTGGACGCGCAGGCTCAACGGCCATGGCTCACAGGCCCAGCTGCTCCGCGGCACGCAGGATCTTCCTGGACTGGGGCATGAACCCCGCGTCCCCTGCATCGGCAGGTGGACTTTCAACCACTGCGCCGCCAGGGAAGCCCCATATGCTACCTATTAAAGGAAAGCGTTGACTATGACTTAGGGTTAAAGTCCTGTGTGTGATCACCATGCATTCCCCTGGCATGTCTCCAAGTCCAGGACAAGGTCTGGGTCTAGGGAGGAAAAGGTGCCCCCCGACATGGGGCTTAGATGCCTCCTGCTGCAGCCCCACCTTACGGTCTCAGCCCATGCCAGTGTGCCAACCTTCCATTTGGCTGCTGGCTATATTTAGTGAATGGACACATGGAGGAAAGTGATGCTCACAGAGTCCACTGTTCTGCAGGCAATGGATGTTTCCAGCTTCCACTTGTCCATTCAGTAGCGCTTTCTGAGTCCTGGTTGGGTGCCGGGCCTATCCCTAGAGGGAGCCGTGCAACTCCCCTCAAGGGGCCCCCTGTGGCCAGAGTGCCAAGAATTCGGGGAAGGAGAGCTAAGTTTGAGTCCTGGTTCTGTCTGCAGTTGCCAACTGTGTGACCGTGGGCCAGTTGGTGACCTTTCCATGCCTCAGTTTTCTTACCTTTAAAATGGGGACACAGAGCCGTCTTGAGAATTGGCTGAGATAATAAATATAAAAACACTTTGTTAATTGTAAATTGTCATCCTTGTCATCATTGAGGCAGGTCCAGGGTAGCAAGGAGCAGTGGCCACCTTGGGATTTTCCCAGCAAATCCAGGGAAGATGGTCTCTCTGCCCAGGTTCTACCCCGTCATTCCAGAGCCAATCGTTCTCCCAGGCTACCGGGCCCTGCTGGGACCACCTCCCATTTTCCCAGACTCGTGTAGGGAACTCTGTCTGAGAACTTTCCTGGCCAAGGCTGTCCTTAAGGGGGCAGCATCTGGGCTTTTCCCCTTTCCCTGCTGCTCACCCATGTTTTCTCAATTGTCCAGGAAAGGATGCAGATGTTCCAGCAACCCCCGCTGACCCTGCACACCCCAGCGACAAGCCAGAGCCAGTCCCCAAACCTCCAGCAAGTGTAAGTTGCATTTGGAGTCACGGCTGAAAGTTGCCTGGATTTCAAGGTCCCATTGGCAGAACAGCAAGAGAGAGGTTTGGGGTCAGGAAACCTGGGTTCTGACTTGCTGGGTGATGTTGGCAAGTTGATCTCAATCTCTCTGGGGCCTCGGTTTACCCATTTTCAAATGAAGGTCAGAGTTAAATCTTACCAGGAAGACCCTGATATGTACAAGGAGTTCCTCCCATTTGCTAGGTTGCATAATGTTAAGCATGTATCGACTGCACGGTGCTCAGAAAGTAGGCGGATGTGACAGCGAACTCCCCTTCTCAACAGGGGCTCAGAAACTGTCTTCTGCAGATTTGCCTTGAGAAGTTTTGCTTGGTATCCTAGGACTGGAAGGGACCCAGGTGGTCGCATCATATATTTTTATTTTTAAATTTTTAAAAATATTTATTTATTTATTTATATTTGGCTGCATCTGGTCTTAGTTGCAGCACGCGGGCTCTTTCATTGGGGTGCACGGGCTTCTCTCTAGCTGTGATGCGTGGGCTCTGTAGGTGGCACGCGCGCGCGCACGGGGCCTTAGTTGCCCTGCGTCATGTGGGATCTTAGTTCCCCAACCAGGGATTGAACCCGCGTCCCCTGCATTGGAAGGCAGATTCTCAACCACTGGACTACCAGGGAAGTCCCAGTCGTATCAGTTAGAGTCTCCATCCCACAGATCAGATCAGATCCAGAGAGAGAAGGACATTTTGTGAGGTCATGCAGACAGCTGAGGAAACGGAGAGGTGAAAGGGAAACTGTCTAGGGTGGGGCCGAGATCCAAAGCTGGGCCCTTGGTGGCCATGGGGCTTCTGCTGTTCGACCAGGTTTAACAGCAATCCCAGAGCCAGTTGCTGGTCCAGAGGGACCATTGGCCCATCCTCTGGTGGCACAACCAGTACCTTCTACTTGGAGTGGCTGGGTGATGTGGGGGAGACTGGAGTCCTTGGCCTCCCTGGATTTAGGTGTGTCCTGAAAGTCTCTCCAAGTTTGTGGATGTCTTGTTGGGACTTGTCCCAGATCAGTCCACTCCCCTGGGATCTCTGGGGCTGGGTTGGCAAGGCTGGCACAGGACCACCATGGCTGTGGCCACACTAACTGTTGTCTGTGTTCTCCAGGTGACCAGTCAGAGACACCTAGGCCCAAGAGACAGCTCTGGTGCCATAGCAGGAATGTTAGATTTGCAGTCCTTAAATGCAGTCCTACTTTTGCATTTATTAATGATATGCCTTCAGTTTCCTCATCTGACAAATGGGGATATAACCTTCTGACCACTCCGTGGGTTGCTTTGAGAAAAAATGGAGTTCATGAAAACATTTTAAAAGTGCAAAGCCGTTAAGAAAGATACGATCCTAAAGTGCTAGCGGTTTAAAGTCAGCTAGTCCAGTATCCCTGTTCTACAGATGAGGAAACTGGCCACAGAGGGATGTGACCTTGAGTCACACAGTGGGTTGCGGGCTGACTTGCTGGGAGTCATTCCTGCTTCGTGGTCTGTGAGCTCATCCTGGGCCGGCTCTCCTCCTGCCCAGAGGACTTGGACGTGAGGAGGGGTTTCCTCCTTCCATTCTCTGACCCCGCTGTACTCTCAGCCATGGGGCCCCAGAGGACGGGCGAGGCGTTTTTCTCTCAGGCAGCCCCTGACCCCCTTTTTCTGCACAGAGCACCTCCTCTGAATTTGAAGTGGTCCCTGCCGAGGGGCATTCTTCACCAGAGAGCGGTGGCCACACCAGAAATACCATGGTGAGTGGACGGCAGGTCCCTGGGCATATCCCCCGTCTCCTCTCTGTTTCAGTCACCTGGCCCCGCGTGAGAGGCACAGGACCCGCTTATATCCCCTGGGCACCCCGGAGTCACTAGGGATACGCTCGAGGGGCCAGCACCAGGGGGTGCTTCTCGCTCACATATGCAAATCCGTGGCTGGTGACTTCCGTGTGAGCCACACAAGCACCCGACCATTGTGAAAGCCCGGGCACGTTGCCAGCCCCACTGGCCTCCGCCAAGCGCTGGGCACCTCCGCAGGCTCTGACTCAGCCTTTGGGCCTGTGGGCTCGTAGCCTGGGTCGAAAGGGTCAGAGAAACCCAGAGCAGCTTGAGGCAGATGTGGCCCTTCTGTGCAGGCTCTTGGCTGCTCCCAGGCTCCCCTTTGGGGCATGCAGGTAGGAGGTTAAACCTTGCACTTACACATACACGCACGCATGCGCGCACGCACACACACACACTCCCCTCCAGCTCTGGGGTGTCCACCTGGCATCCTCATTCTCTACTTTACCCTACTTGCTGCCTTTATTCCAACTGTGTTGTCCTGTTTTCTCTTAAAATGGCAGACTTATTGGAGAACCACTGAGAAAGGTGTGGAACGTTGTTCAAAAGTCTTCAAGTCCTGCCCTCTCCTCCTCCTTCCTCCTTCCTCACTTTGAGATTTTTTGATTGTTATACAGGCAATAAGTGGTATAACCCTTCCCGGATACCTTGGTCACCACTGCCTCATTCTACCAAGGATTTGGGGCACAAATGTTGCTCTTTGCATGTGAAGTGAATGGCTTTGGGAAGTGGTAACTGGGACGTGGAGGGAAGTGAGACAGGAAACTGCTGGTTTCCATTATAAACCTTGTAAAACAATTTGACTTTTTAAGCTACAAATAGTTGATTAAAATGTTAAAATTTTAAGTTAAAAGCCAAAAAATTAGTGAAAATGTAATTAAATTAAAAATATTGAATTAACAAGGCAAAAAAAAATGTTGCTCTTTAGTTCACTGATTGCATCTTGTGTCTGTCAGTCCCCAGTGCAAGGTCCTCATCAAGTTGTCATGCAGCTTACACTAGCATGCCTTCAGTGATGAGGGGCTGCTCTGAGTATCAGAAACGTTCTGTGTTTTGTCCCCTGGGAACTTCTGTCCCCTTGTCCTGTTCTATCCCCAAGGGCTCTGAGAAGCTGGCCAAGGAGGCAAGACCCCCCTGCTCAGAAAGCATTTCACTCTATGACCTCAGCCTTCACCTCGTTAATAGGTTCCTCCTTAGCCCCACCATGTGCCTAGTCTGTGCTGAGCAAAGACAAGACAGCCTCCCTGCTTTCTGGGAGCTTGTAGGCCAGTTGGAGAAGTCAGGGTGATGAAACAATTCACCAGCCTTCAACAGAGCACCGTTCACCACCTCATATCCTGTGTGGGAAGAGGCAGTGGGGGGATGAAGACAGAACTGAAGAGCCTCTGATAGAATAAGGTGCTAAGAGTGTTATGGAGGCATTCACTGGACGGCACGCTGTGGCTGTCAGGGCGTTCCCACTGCTGCAGAGTTCAGGTGAGGGAAGTGGCCATAGATGGAGAGTCAGGAAGCCCACGTTCCAGTCCTGGCTCTGCCACTGGCTCACTGGGCAACTTTGAGCAGCCTCCTTCTCCCCGAAGCTTCGTTTCCAAACTGGAACCCGGAGGCTCCCTGTAGCTCTGATGGCCTGCGACTGCCATAAGCGGTAGGGGAGGCCTGCTAGAGCAGCTGAGACACGGGGGTGCTGGGAAGGATGAACAGAGGGGACACCATAGGAATGAAGCCCGAAGAGGCGTGGGGCCTGATGGGTGGGGTCTCAGGCAGGGGAAGAGGGGGACTCGGACGCCTGGCAGGGGCTTGATGCAGTCAGCTGTCAGCTACCCCTGTGGGTCCTTGGACGTGGTGTTCGCATAGCTAAGGCATTGTCTTTGCCAAGAGTGTTCTAGACAGAGGAAAGAGATAAAGAGAGAGACAGGGAGTGATAGATTCTGAGATTGGACTATATTGCCCACAGTTTGCTTCCTATCTCAAATCTCTGCTAGATTGGGATTCTTTGAACTATCTATGATTCCTAACGTGTTTTGAGTCTTGGGTCCTCTGAAAAGTTGATGAATGCTTGGACCACTCCCAAGAAGACACATGTATAGACATAACAGTCAGACAGTTTTGATGTCTGCTGGCCAAGCCTTCCTAAGCTGAAGAAGCAGTGCTGTGTACTGAGTGACACCCCTTCCTGGGCTTGCTGTTTTTGTGTGTCATTTCACTTGCATAAGAACCCTATGGGGTAGAAGAGAAGAAGCGGGATGCGTACGTGTAGTAGTTGAGGATTCTGAGGCCCTGGGGACGAGGGATTTACCCACAGGCACTCAGCAAGGCCCAACGTGTGGGAGGAAGGTGGCTCCGGCACTGGTAAGCCAGCCAGTGGCCTGGGAGTCCCGGGTCCTGCCCTGTGAGTCAGCCCCAGACAGGGAACCTGCATAACTGGAGAATGTCCCTCGGCTGAGCTGGGATCAGAGGGGGAAACTGAGTCATGAGGAATGGGGAAGCAGAGGGAGGAAGGCTGGCGGCACCTACTCAGACTGTGGTGAAGAGCGGCCCGCATCCCCTCCCCCCACCAGGAGCTGGGCCCCCTGCCCCACGAGGACGGCAACCTGATGCTGCACCTGCAGCGTCTGGAGACCACCCTGAGCGTGTGCGCCGAGGAGCCTGACCACAGCCAGCTCTTCACGCACCTGGGCCGCATGGCCCTCGAGTTCAACCGGCTGGCTTCCAAGGTGCACAAGAATGAGCAGCGTACCTCCATCCTGCAGGTGAGGCCGGGCCCAGGGAAGGTGGCCGGGGGTCTGCCATGTGGTTCCCCCTCTGCTTCCTCCAGCTCTTCTGGGGAGTCCAGGGTACCACGGGGACTTCCGAGGGTGAGGATGGGGACCCGACTTGGGCTTCTTGTTCAAGGCAGTGAGCAGGGTAAGGAAGTTGTGAGAAGGGCCAAGGAAGAGGCAGGAAACCGGGAAATAATGGTGTGGGTGGCGCAGATTTCATGGTTGGGGTTACTCTCGAGGCTGGGGTGTGGTAGGTTGGCAGCAGCCTTGCCTTTGTTCTTCACATACAGGTGGGGAAAGGGAGGGGACAGAGGCCGGCCCCTTGTATGTTACTGTCCCTGCCCCCTGAGTCAGGACCATCATTATCCACACTTCACAGGTGGGGCCACAGCCCTTGAGAGGTGATTTTTTTTTTTTTGCCTAAGGTCCCCCAGTTAGTAGATGGTGCAGCTGGGATTTGAACCTCGGTCTGTGGTATTCCGAAGTCCATGCTCTTAACTCCCATCCCAACCTGCCTCCCCAATGGAGGAGGCTTCCTTTTATAACTCTTCCTGTGCTGTGGGAATGAAGTCAGATTTCCTTCCTAGGCCAGGCCAGGCCTTGGAACCATATGGTCCTTGGCCAGTAGACTCTTTATTGCTCTCTTACCTTGGGCAAGTGACTTATCCTCTCGGTCCCTCACTGTCCCCATTCGTAACATGGGGCTGGAAATGCCTCCCTCGTGGAATTGCTCTGAGTATTAAATGAAGCCCCTTGTACAGTCTAGAACATAGTAAGTGCTCAAAAAGTGGTCACTGTTAAGGTTTTGTGGTGATGGCTCATCCACACTGGGCTGGGGACCTGAGCCTTGAGGGCTTGGGGGTAGGGAAGGAATCACAGATGGTGAAACGGAGGCTCCGAGAAAACCTGCTCAGGACCTGAGTATCTGTCACCTTAGTGACAGAGCTGTAACTCCAAGGCTTCCTCCTTCCTAGACCCTCCTCTGGGCCAGTCACCGCCCTGTTGTCTCACTCATGTCAGCAAACATGCAAGTGCCCAGTTGACGGATGAGGTGCTGGGGTGTCCACTGTGTGCAGCTTTGGGAAGGGTCTGGGTTGACAAAAGCAGGAGGGGCGTCCAGGCTGGAGACAGGTGTGAGGAGAGATGGGGGGAGCAGAGGATTCCCACCCCCACCTTGGGTGAGGGGCCACACTGGGAGGCTGGAGGAGTGATTGGAGCCTGGAGGGCCAGGCCGAGGGAGACTGCCTTCAGGTGTCAGCAGGGCCCGGAGATGTCAAGTGTCAAGGCTGAGCCACTGGGGAGGCGAACCTGGTGCGTTGCTTGTGGTGGGATCACTTTGAGTGTCAACTTTTCAGCTTTGTTGTTGTTTTCAATTAATTAATTTTTGGCTGCATTAGGTCTTCGTTGCTGCGTGCGGGCTTTTCTCTGGTTGCAGAGAGCAGGGGTTACTCTTCGTTGCAGTGGTTTCTCTTGTTGTGGAGCACACGCTCTAGGCGTGTGCACGTGGACTTCAGTAGTTGTGGCTCGTGGGCTCTAGAGCGCAGGCTCAGTAGTTGTGGTGCACGGGCTTAGTTGCTCCGCGGCATGTGGGACCTTCCCGGACCAGGGCTCAAACCCGTGTCCCCTGCATTGATAGGTGGATTCTTAACCACTGCACCACCAGGGGAGTCCCAACTTTTCAGCTTTGAAATAAGGATTGATACTGGGCCTCATAAAAGGGGTCCTGCCAACCCTTGTTATTTAAAAAAAATTTTTTTTTATTGACGTATAGTTGATTTACAATGTTGTGTTAGTTTTAGGTATGCAACACAGTGATTCAGTTTTATATATAAATACATATACACACATATGCAAATATTCTTTTTCAGATTTTGTTGTTGTTGTTGGGCTGTGCTGCGCGGTGTGTGGGATCTTAGTTCTCTGACCAGGGATTGAACCCGTGCCCCCTGCAGTGGAAGCGCAGAGTCTTAACCACTGGACCACCAGGGAAGTGCCCCCGCTGTTATTTTTTTTTTTTTTTCCGGCACGCGGGCCTCTCACTGCTGTGGCCTCTCCCGTTGCGGAGCACAGGCTCCGGACGCGCAGGCTCAGCGGCCATGGCTCACGGGCCCAGCCGCTCCACGGCATGTGGGATCTTCCCGGACCGGGGCACAAACCCGTGTCCCCTGCATCGGCAGGTGGACTCTTAACCACTGCGCCACCAGGGAAGCCCCCCACTGTTATTTTTTATCAGGCTCTTGTTTGTTTCCCTCTTAACTCTTATCATAGTTTGTAATAATTTCATTAGTTGGTTTCTTTACTTTGTGTTTGGTTTTTTCCCTTGTGTTCCCTGCTAGAATGTAGGCCTCACAAGAGGGGCAGGTGCCTTGTCAGTCATATTCACCACTGCATCCCAGTGTCTGGCAGTTCGTAGGTACTGAATGTACATTTGGTGAATGAACAAATGAATGAATGAACTAATGAACTCACACATGAGCTCTATTAACCCCTTTAATGGAAGGTGATGACTTTTGTGACGACCTCTCTCCGTCTGCTTTGTGCCCAGAGCGTTTGCCTCTTGCTTAGAAGGACAGCACATGAGGCCTTGTCCTGGTCTTCCCTTAGAGACCACAGCAGGACGTTCTGTTCCCTGGAGGCCCCACTCAGGGCTGTTGCATCCTGGGTGTTTGCCCAGCCTGTGGGTGGAGGTAGATTAATCTGGTTCCTCCTCGTTCATTCACTGATTTGTTTCTCAGTTCACTCAGCATTTCCAAGGCCAGGTATGGCATGGGGCCTCTGCTGGGCATTGCAGCCAGTCATAATGGTGTTCTATTCCTCCATGTCTGACCACTCACCAGTTCCAGGCTCTGTTCTCCATCCAGCCTTCTCAAGTCTTTCCTGGGTTAGTCAGAAAGGGCTCGGTTTTGCTGTGGAAACAAACAAGTCTGAAATCTCCCTGGATAACATGAAAGTTTTCCCTCATATTCTGTGTGGCAGGGGCTTGTTTCTGCTCCACAATCACATTGAGGCCCCAGCCGTCTTGTGCCCTTCGGCAGCGACAGGGAAAAAGAGACCAGAGAATTGTGCATGAGCCAGCTCAGAAGTGGCACTTGTCACTACCACTCACCTTTCATTGGCCACAACTGGTCACATGGTCACAGCAAGTCTGGGAAATGGACATGGAAGGGAGCGGGTAGAAGGTCTGGTGAATATCGCTCACTGTCTCTGCCCTCAGCCCAGTTCACAGCCTGCCACCTCCCTTCTCTGCTCTTCCATCACAGGCGAAAGAGGTACCATTTAGGATCTGCCAGATGGAGTTTAATCCCCTTGGTGATTCCCAAGAGCTGTACAACCTCATGCACATTATTTCACGTGCACTAGCCTACATTTTTTTTTTTTTTTTTTTTGGCCACACCGTGCAACTTGCGGGGTCTTAGTTCCCTGACGGAGGATTGAACCCGGGGCCTCGGCAGTGGAAGCATCGAGTCCTAGCCACTGGACTGCTAGGGAATTCCCTAGCCTACATTTAAAATAGATAGAGATGAGTTACGTAGCTTTGGGGAAGCTGTGAGGCTCCACCGAGGTGGTGAGTGGAAGAGCACCTGGCCATTTACAGGTCATGGGTTAGGTGCTCACTATGGATTTGTTGAGAGATTGAGTCGCTTAGTACTGACGTGGTGCATCACCCTTACCAGTGAGAACCTCCCTTCCCTCCATCTGTGAGGCCCTGAGTCTGGCTTCCCATCTTCCATGCCCCCTCCACCTTGCAGCACTTCAAACACATGTCCTCAAAGGTTACCAAGCGCCTGGCAGCTCACGAGGCACTTGCACTCTCCCGGTCTCATTTGTCCTCATAGCAGCCCTATAAAGGAGGCAGGGGAGGAGCAGTTGCCCCACTTTGTGGGTGGGGGAACTAACTGTGTCTCAGAAGTGAGGGAATCCTGAGCCACACTGGGAATTGGTGAGGTCTTGACCCAATGCCTTGTCTTCTGACTTGCCGGCTGACAACCTTGCTCCCTGGCTGCCTTGAGTACTCTCCAGATTGCCTAAGCTCTAGGCCTACTGCGACTCAGGTTCATTCAGCCAATCAGTCCTGCATTCCTTCAACAAAGTGTCGAGCTGAGCTGGGCCGTGGGCTGAGGATCCCGCAGTGGACAAGAGAGCGGCAAGAGGATCCCAGCCGTCTGGGAATTCATGGACTAGTCGGGTGGGGGGGACATTAAGAAAGTAACGACCTGATGGTTCTTTAGCTGTAATTGTCAGGGTACCAGGAAGGTTGAGAGCAGGGGACTGTGAGTGAGGATAATGGAGGTGACCTAACTCACCTGAGATGTGGGAGTCGGGGAGGACTTCTTGGAGGAGGTGACGTTTAGGCTAAGACTTGAAGCAGGAGTAGAAGTCAGCCAGGGGAAGGCTGGTGGGGAAGAGCATTCTAGGCTGTGGGAACAGCAGTGAAGGAGGAGGAGGGATGGTGCTCTCTGCCTTGGAGGAACAGAAGGCGCTGTGGCTGATTCTTGGTCCGGCGTCCTCATGGCTGGCTCTTGAGGGAGAGGATGCAGAGAGGAGCCTGGGTGAGCCTTGTGGCTTGGCTCCTGCTATCCCAAGAGGGCTTGGGTGAGGCCATTGCAAAGGGGATACCGTGTCAGGACCTGGCGTGGCTATAGTGCCCCTCCCGCCCCCTAGCATCAACCTGTATTTGGGATGCACCCCTTCCCTTACCTTGCCCGCATCTCCCTCTCTGCCCTGCAGACCCTGTGTGAGCAGCTTCGGAAGGAGAATGAGGCCCTTAAGGCCAAGCTGGACAAGGGCCTGGAACAGCGGGATCAGGCTGCTGAGAGGCTCCGGTAAGTCCAGGCTCCTCAGAGGAAGGGTGAGGAGTCGGATGGGCAGGAGGAAGACGGTGGTGCATGGCACTGATTTCCGGGCTGAGTGCTCTGAGGCCTGTGCCCAGAGCCCTGCTTTGGATGTCAGGTCTCTTGGTCCTTCTCCTTGGGTGTTTCCTCTCTGGTCCTTTTAATACCTTGGGGAGTGTTTGTGTATAAAGTGCCTTGAGAGCTTCAGAAGAAGGTCTGTACAAAGTGTACTCCTTCCTTGGGAACTTACCCCCTCCGCCTGTTAACAGCAGCTAGCTGGCTCTTGGAGAGAGGGCTCTGGACTTTGCTGCCCCCTGCTGGTCACCATCCTGACCTGCTCTGTTTCCTGAGAACAGTCAGGGGTTGCTCACCTGGGCTATACTACTGGGTCTCAGACTTAACTGTGCATCAGAATCACTGAGGGTCAGGAAAGGCATTGCAAGTTGACACTCCTGTGCTGAGATTCTGATTCATTGGGTCTGGGGTGAGACCTAGGCATCTGCATTTTCCAGTAGGCCTCTGTGATTACGATGTAGGTAGACCCAGGATCACACCTGAGAGGCACTGATCTTGACTGTCAGAGCTTGAAGGGCCCTTTGAGATCATGTGGGCCAAACCCCTCACCCTGCAGAGGGAAACTGAGGTCCAGGGAGAGGCCTGTGAGGCCCAGAGGGAGTCAGGTGTGACTGCTGATCCACTGTGCTGTTTTGAATCAGCATGTATTTATTGACTTCTGGATGGCCAAGCAGTTGGAATTTTATAGTCATAATGACTCCATCCATGGATCCAAAAACCCAGGCTGGAGGAAAGAGCCATGATTAGAAGGTGAGGATGCAAGTCCCCACTGTGTGACCTTGGGAAAGCCAGTTTACTTCTCTGTTTTCCTATTATCACATGGAAACCAGCTGGCAAATAGAATACAAAGAAATAGTTTCCATATCTCAGTCATACCTGAGTCCACATCACCATTTTTCTTATGTCCTGTATCACCTAGCTTATTATTTACTTAAGAATTTAATTTGCATCATGTTTTTGCTTAAGATTATTATAATGAAAACTTGCACTAGAGTAACTGGAAAACAGCATGACCTGGAATAAGTAGAAGATACCTCCAATAATGAACACAACAAAAACGGAAGGATGTTAATTCGTTTTGGCGAATTGCCCGCTCAAGGCTCTGAGGCTGAAGGCTGCTCTTTCTCTGTTAACACGGGAGACTAGCAAGCACTAGAGAGACACTCAGGACCTATCAGCACCAAACTGAGACTTTCCCCATGCTCCGCACAGGACGTCTGAGGATAATTGGAAAGGGTGGAATTTTCTCAGAGAGTGTGATCCAGGGTTCTTTAATGCAGTGTGGATGTATCCTGGAGGTCTCATGTATACAGACGTCTCACAGTTGGGGAAACCCTGTTGGTGAGCATCAGAGACTTCTAGGGAAGCTGCGCAAAGTGGCGTAAGGATGCCCTTTTTGGTTGCACCTGAGGGCAGGTCTCAGGGACTCGCCTTACTCCCCACGTCTCAGCTGCAACTCAGATGAGTAGCAGGTCTGAGGTCCCCAGGATCCTCGACCCAGGGCCAGCAATATGACCTTTCTCTTTGCCTCCAACCAGGGAGGAAAACCTGGAGCTCAGGAAGTTGTTGATGAGCAGCGGCAAAGATGATGCCTCCAGATGGCCAGGCTCACCAAAGACGGAAGGCACGGGCAAGAAGGGGGCAGCCGCACAGCAGCAGGTATGTGGTCAGAAACTCCTTCCCCAGCACTGCAGTGGCTGGTGCCCAGCCTCCAGAGGCAGTGAGCCAGCCCCGCTGCTGGAAGGTTCTAGTTGTTAGACGGCGTTTCCTTGGCTTGTCCTGAGAGTCCACCTCCCTGTAGCTTCCACTCCTCAGCCCTTATTCCGCTACCAGCCACATGGAGCATCCCATTCCCTGGGACACACGCTCAGCCTGCTGGCTGTGACTCTGGCTCCCTGGCCCCCACATACCTTCTCTTCCCCAGGCTGAATAGCTGCAGTTCCTTGGGTCATTTCTTATAAAGGTGGTGTCGTGTCATTTGTGCAGTCTGGGCGTATCCCCTAAACACATTTCAGTTTGTCAAGGTCTCTCTTACAGGGTGGCTCCGAAAAATCAGTTTAATGTCTCAGATACCCCTGGTGGTATTAGGGTGTTAGGTTGAGAAAGCCCCTGAAGGGACTCTGTTAAGCTCCTGCCTGGGAGCCTCTGACATACAGAGAACAGGGTGTGGGCTGACTCAGCAAGGCCTGCTAATGCCCTGGGCTGGCCCACCTGCCCCCTTCCCACCACAGCTCCCAGCGCTGGCTCACATCCAGTTCCCAGCTAGGAGCTGGCTGGCCCCTCGCCTGGTCTGTGCTGTGCTGCAGAGCTGAGTCCCAACTTTTTACTGACATGTTTTTCCTCTTTAATGGGGTTTAATGGCCGTACAGCAGGACTCCATGTCTTTAACAAACCCCACACTTGTGTAATAGTAATAATTATCCTAATAACTTAATTCCTTATTACTCTGTGGCAATGTAGAGTTTACCTGGGATTTGCAAACTCATTATGTGATTTGGACGTCCTCTCTACATGTCAGGGAGGCAGGGCTGGGACTCTTACTCCGTGAGACAGCTATGGCAGGAGGTTTGGAGAGGTCCTGTGACATCACATCTTCTAGATTCCTGCATCCACCTGCTATTAGGCAGATGTGGGGTGTGAGAGGGCAACATGCCGATGAATGGCCTTCTGAATCCCAACCCATGAAGCCCCTCTCTGCTTCCGTTTACCCCTCAAGTCAGAGCCTGCCTTGTCTGCCCTCTTGAGGAAGTGACCTGATCTCCCCTGGGTTCTCGGAAGTCTGTGGGCAGGCCTCTTCATTTTTCCAAAGCCCTTAACATCACTGACTTCTCGAAAGGCCAGATGCCCTTATTGCCCTGCCGGGGAGGAAGTTCCCGTAGGAGACGTGCGTTCTGGGCAGTGGTGAAGCCTGTGCCCTGGAGTTGCATGTGGGTTGAATGCTGACTCTACCTCTGGTCAGTGCTGCCACCTTGGACAAGTTGCATAACCTCTCTGACCTCAGTTTCCTCCTCTGTGAAATGGAGATAATGACACCTACCTCAGAAGGTCATTGGAGGATTCAGTGATGTGATGCCTGTACAGTAGGTTTAGCACTTGGCACGTGGTAAACAGTGAACATTGGCTATTGCTCTTAATGGCAGATTTGATGCCTCTCTTCTCTGTGGAGGTTAAGGGTGCACCCAGGAGCACGGCACCCCCCTTCCTCCTTCCCCAGTGAGGGCAGACCCATCCCTCACTTTTCCTAAAGGAGGTGAGACCGTCCCTGGAGGGTCCCCCCCGCCCCTTCTCTCCTTACTCCCGGGCTCTATGGTGTACTTACAGACCTCAGCCTGTAGGGGCGCTTGAGCCTCACAAGTTCACTCAGCACCGTGCCCGCCCCGCCACCAGCCACAGGGGAGTGTGGACGGGAATGGGAAGGCAAGGAACAAAGAGAATGTGGGCAACGACTCCAGGACAAATGCTGTCGGACCCACAGGATGTCAGAGGTTGGGGCCCATCCTGTTTGATCTCTTTGTACCGAGGCCCAGAAAGGGTGTGGGTCTTGGCCTATATCAAGCAGGGCCTTGGAGATAGAGCTGGTGTTCAATTTCTGAATTGCTAGCATCATGCGGCACGTGGGATCCTAGTTACCCGACCAGGGATCGAACCCGCACCCCCTGCAGTGGAAGCGCACAGTCCTAACCACTGGACCGCCAGGGAATTGCCAACACTTCCTATGTATAAAAAAAATTTTTTTTTAACTTTTTATTTTGAGATAATTTTAGACTTACAGAAGAGTAGCAAAGTAGCCCAGAGAGTGCCCATCTCCCCATCGCCTTAACATCTCACCTAACCGTGGTTCAGTGATCAAAACCAGGAAATGAACATTGGCACAATACTATTAACTAAACTACAGTCTTTGTTCAGATTTCACCAGTTTTTCGCTCATGTCCTTTTATTGTACCAGGATCGAATCCAGGATCCCACATTGCATTTATCAACAGTTGTCCTGTCTCCTTAGTTTCCTCTGTCTGTGACAGCGCCCAGTGGTTCTTTCATGAGCTTGAGGCTTTTGAGTTATACTGGCCAGTTATTTTGTAGAATGTCCCTCAACTTGGGTTCCTCTGATGTTTTCTTATGATTAGACTGATGTTACGGATTTTGACAAGAAGATCACTGGAGTGACATCTTGCATCATGTCAAGGGTACATGATATCGATGTGTCTGTTTACATTCAATCTTGATCATTTGGCTAAAGGGGTGTCTGTCAGCTTTCTCCATAATAAAGGGACTAGTTTTCCCTTTGTAGTTAATAAATATTTACTTTTGAGGAGACACTTTGAGACTGCAGATGTCCTGTTTCTCCTTATACTAATTTTAGTATCCACTGGCGGATCTCACCTGCAGTGATTATTAATATAGTCTTCTAATGGTGATTTTGTGCTTCCCTCATTCCTTCTCTATTTACTAATTGGAATTTTTCTTCTCCCCCATCTATTTATTCATTTATTTTTTTCTATTAATAGGGACTCAAGGATATTTATTTTATTCTTTGGCTTATAATCCAGCACTATTGCAATTTGTTTTCTTGTTCAAATTGTTCCAGCTTTGGTCATAGGAAGCTCTTTCAAGTTGTCTCCTATGCCCATTTGATATGCCCTTCTTCTTATTATTATTATGATTGAGCACTTCCTTACTTTCTGGCACCACAAGTCTCTCCATAATCACCTTATATTTTCCCTGCCCCAGGCCTGAAATTAACCACTTCTCCAAGGAGTCCTGTTTCTTTTTGTTAGAGAATGGTATTTAGAAACCAAGATCTGTGCTCATTGCTATTGGAGTGACGCTGCTTTAGGCCCTCTCAGAGGTCAGAGCTAGGAAATACATGTACTAATCACACATGCACACATATCTTTATTTGTGTATCTTTTTAAAAACATTTTAAAAATAAACATTTTATAAAATGTGTAACTCTTGCCTTCCACGCTGGAGCATTTTTGGCTGATGGGTGGGGGAGGAGAGGGCAGCTGGCAATGCCTTAGAGATAGAGCCTGAGCAGGGAAAGAAGTGGCCATGGAGGGGCGGGGGAGGGAGAGGGAAGGGTCTGGGAGCCCCTGAGGGTCAGGGAGGGGGAATAATGATCTCCATGGACTTCCCGAAGGGACTCAGTCATATATGGGACGAGTATCAGTGTCCTGGTGGGTGGGAGGGTAGAGAGACAAGAGACGGAGGGCTGGGTCTCATGGGTGAGCAGCCTTAGAGGGGCACTGAGTAGGGCAGAGAATTGTTACTTGAGGCTCTGCTGAAGGCCCCTCTGTGTTTCTCCTCAGGCTGGTGTGACAGCAGGTAAAGTCCCAGAGGTGGGAGCCTTGGGTGCTGCTGAGAAGAAGGTGAGGATGCTGGAGCAGCAGCGCACGGAGGTAGGTGGCTGGAGGGAGTGGTGGTGGTCGGGGAAGACCCTTCCTCACTCCTGGGACCAGCAGGACAAAGACCCTCCCTGGCCCTCTGGCTCCGGCTAGGCCCGGGTCTCTGTGATGCGTTGCCATGGTGACTACTGAACCATCTGCCCATGGGTGAGAGATGCTGCTTTTCCCTGGCTCTTGTCTCCTGATCAGTTCCCCTACCCACAGGAGTCACTCTGAGGAGGTGGCATTTGGGGTATGGCCTAAAATTGCTGCGGGGGGTAGTTTAGGAAGGCTCCCATGGTAAACCCTGGATGGTGGAGAGAGGTTGTGATAAGAGGCAAGTTTTAGCATCAGGAATGGGGAGTCTGGGATTCATCTGTCACCATGCAGCTGGTTCAGGGAGGAACTGTCACAGAAAGAGAGATCCCATACCTGCTTGCAGCACCGCTTCTAATCAGTTGAGAGTCTCCAGAAGTTGAGGCTCTTTCCTTGTGTCTCGTGCATAGTCTTCCTCCGTCCCCCACCCCCGGTATTTCTGGACCAGAGGTGGGAGCTCCATCCTCTCTATTCTCTGAGCCCCTCCTCTCCACACAGCCCCGTCCTTGTCCCAGTCCCTGGGCCTTTCTGCCCTCCCTGGTCCTCCAGCACATCTGAAAGTCATGTTCTCTTAGTCTTTTGTTTATATGCATATTCATTTTAGTTTTCTTTTTGTATTACTGTAAGTTTTTTTTTTTTTTCATTTTAAAAAGTTCGAGAATCTCACCTCCTGGAGATGACCACAGTTGATAACAGTTCATTGCATATTCCTCAGTTTTGTCTGTATACTTACTAATGTATGATGTTTGTAAAAATGTCATACATACCACATTGCAGATTGCTTTTTTCCTTTCTTTCCTTAAAATTAACTATATCTTTGAGGGTATTTATTTATATGTAAAACATACCCTGTGTTTCTTTAATTCTGAGTACTTTTTGTCATATTTTAATGTTTTTGAACTTGGGATGCCCTTTCCATTGTTAATTTAATGATGTTAGGTTGTTTTTCTTCCTCGAATTATTGTTATATCAAGATTATGGCAAATAATTAGTATCATCTCAGAACGGAGGCAATGTACTAGGCACCGGAATTTCTGAAGAGCTGTGCTCCATTTTCTGTTTATTCTATCATTTCCTTAACCTGTTTCTGATGCTCAGGTTGACCTCTGGATTTTTTTGCAATATAAATATTGTTGAGATGATCAGCAGTACACATATTTTTTACACACTTGTACAAGTGCTTCCTTTGGTTACATTTTTCAGAGTGGAATTATTTGGTTAAAGAGAACGAGAATTTGAAATTTAAATACGGAGTCCCAAATTGCCCTCCACATGGGTGTGTGTTCATAATTCTACAATAAAAATTATATACTCTTTCTGTGTCTTGGTGTTAGTCTTGCCTTCCCGGCAAGGGTAAAATGTGGCGGTTGATAAAGGTGATTTGCCCTGAGGAACGTTTTTGAGAAGCGCAGGATCGAGGCAGTGTGTGTAGCTGCTGTCCACGCACGCCGCACACGCCTGCGAAGCTGGTGTTGGAGGAGTTGGCTCTCTTTGGTCGTTCTCTGCTTATCTCCTGCCCACCCCAATCTCTCCCCCGCAGCTGCTGGAAGTGAACAAGCAATGGGACCAGCATTTCCGGTCCATGAAGCAGCAGTATGAGCAGAAGGTACTGTGGGGGTGATGGGAACTCAAGGCTGGAGCCCTGCTTCACAGCTGGGCTCTCTGGGCAGCATGCTGCTTCCCTCGCAGCAGCCTTGAATCTTGGACGTTCACCCCGGCCCTCACACACTCCCTTTCTCTGCCTCTGATCTCAGATCACTGAGCTGCGCCAGAAGCTGGCGGACCTGCAGAAGCAGGTGACTGACCTGGAGGCCGAGCGGGAGCAGAAGCAGCGCGACTTTGACCGCAAGCTCCTCCTGGCCAAGTCCAAGATAGAAATGGAGGAGGCAAGTGTGACTGTTGGTCCCACAGGTTCAGCTCCGGGAGGCCAGCCCTCTCCTCCCCAGCAGTCTGGAGCTAGGGGAGTAAACAGTCAGGGGTGGGACTCAGGAGACGCGGGTTCCATCTCTGACTCCCGTACTCAAGGGCTGTGTGGCCGGAGGCAAAAGCACTTTCCTTCCCCGTGCCTCAGTTTCCCATCTGAAAATTGAGATTGGATTAGTTATTCTTTTCATTTTTTTTCTTGTTTTTATACCAAAGAGCTTTGGTTCAGTTAAAATCTTATGATCTAGGGAACTGCACAGGGAAGCACAGAATGTAAGAGATTCCGCAGGCCTGCTCCAGTACACTTGATGAGCTGGGCGCTGCTGAATGTGTACAGTGGTGAGGGCTCTTTGTGGGCGAGGGGCTCCAGCATTAGACAGAGCTTCCTTCAGTCCTTCTTCTGGTCACTGTTCAACAGATCATGCCCTGGGCACTGTGCTGGGCACACAGACTCAGCAGTGAACAGTCAACCCCGCCCTCAGGGGAAGAGACGTGGGACATCTAATTACAGAAGCAAATGAGTAGACGTGTGTTAAACACGACACAGAAGTTACAGGGATCAGGGCGAGAGCATAAAGGGGGCCTGGATTCATTCTGGGGGGGGCCCAGGAACAGGTCCCCTGAAGAAGTAGCATCTGATCTGTCACGTGTGTGACTGACACCGGCCAAGGCCCTTCAGGATCCTGGAGCAGCTTAAAGAGGAAGGGCCATTGGACCCCCAGGCTCTCTGGAGATTTTATTTCTGTCACCATGCCTTCTCCTTCATGAGAACTGTGTACGGGCTGCTTTTGCCTGACTTAGAAATGGCCATTTCCAGCAGAGTTCCTTCCCATCAGTATGCAACACCCAGGGGCCTTCTCCGAGCGGTCAGCCTGCCTTGGCGACCGCCCCGTACCTTGGAGATGTGTGTTAGGGAGGACACTGCCTGTCTTTTCTGGTGAGTGTACAGTCACAGCTTGGGATTGTCAGCCAGACCCTGGCTCATGTTAGTGGGTGGGATAAGTTTCTGGCATCTGACACTCTTCGCTGTCAGCTGGGGGAAAGGCGGGATGTTTCAAGACAAAAGCGTGGCCCTGTGGGTAGGGACACATGGCCATAGAGGCCGTGCTGACCCGGGAGCCTCTTAAGCAGGGAGTCCGCGACAACTCCCACAAGATCCAGCCAAGGCTGCCCTTGGCCATCTTTGGCTGAAAGCAGCTCACCAGCTAGTTTGTAGGATATTGACATGTTCACACGATACAGATACAGTGCGAGTTTCCCTGGACCATCTCCCCTCACCACCCCCACCACCCCAATTCCAGGCTCTTCCCAGTGGTAACCATGGTTACCATTTGGGTGCATCTTTCCAGGCCTCTTATCACAAATAAACATACAGAAATAGACAGTTTAATATGGGCGTGTCTGGTCTTTCCTCTGCACTGTGCTGCCCTCTTCTATTTTAAACACTCGCTTTGACTTGCAAGGGGACAGAGAACACCAGAATTAGGAGACCTGGGTTCTAGTCTAGCCCCAGCTCACAGCGTGGCCTTGGGTAAGTCACCTCCCCTCTCTGGATAGTCATTTCCTGTCGTGTAAAGGGGCTAGGACTTGATGCTCTCTGAGGGCCATTCCAGATGTGGCTCTTTGCGATGAAGAACCTGGATTGTTCCATAGTAGGTATGGAAGCAGTGCTTCCACCTTGAAGCCTTCCCTGGTTTCTTTTCAGCTGTAGTATTCTTTCTTTTAACCTCACAGAAGTACTTTGTTTCTCCGTGGAGGAACCCTTTCTGCCTTGTGCTGCATTTATTTCTGTGAGGGTCTTATCTCCTTTGGGCTCAGAGACTGTAAGAGCTGAAAGCTCCTTTGGAGACTTTCGGTGGCTTACCGCTTTCTGTGCGTCATAGAAGACCCCTGTGCGAATCTGGTGAAAACTGTGGCTTTTCTCCCTAGAAAGTTGCACAGTCAAAATTGTGTGCTTGGGGGCTTCCCTGGTGGCGCAGTGGTTGAGAGTCTGCCTGCCGATGCAGGGGACACGGGTTCGTGCCCCGGTCCAGGAAGATCCCACATGCCGCGGAGCGGCTAGGCCCGTGAGCCATGGCCGCTGGGGCTGCGCGTCCGGAGCCTGTGGAGGCCACAACAGTGACAGGCCCGCGTACCGCAAAAAAAAAAAAAAAAAAAAAAAAAGTGTGCTCGGTTTAGGGGCTCACAGACCTCCTGAAGCCCACCTGTGACTCCTGTTACAAACCCCTTACCTATGGCAGATAGGAGAGCTTAGACCAGAGAGGGCTGGGACAGTGCCCAAGGGCTCAGCTCACTGTTGGAGGAGCTGGTGGCAGAACCCGGGGCCTTTCATTCAACTGAGCCCCCCCTTCCTTGAGGACAGGACCATGTAGACCTTACCGCTCTCACCCGGGTGCGTCGCCTGGGGCCTTGTGCGTGAGCATAGTGGGGCAGCAGAGTGAGAGCGAGAGGGGAGGCATGGCCGCGCAGGGCAGGGCGGGCAGTCAGGGAGTCTAGGCCTCCTGGAGAGGCTCCCTGCTTACCAGTCCTGTGTTCCCTGCAGACCGACAAGGAGCAGCTGACAGCAGAGGCCAAGGAGCTGCGCCAGAAGGTCAAATACCTACAGGATCAGCTAAGCCCGCTCACCCGGCAGCGGGAGTACCAGGAAAAGGAGATTCAGCGGCTCAACAAGGTGGGCGCATCAGCTATGATCCGTTGGGCGGGCAGGGCTTCCCTGAGCCAGCCGCAGTGCCCACCCTGTGGTCGGTGCCTCAGACCCTCAGCTCAGGAGGGGCGACTCCTGGGTCAGGGCGAAGGCGCTGAGGCTCTCGGAGCTGCCCCGTGATTTCCGCCACCTCTGCCTTCCCCTCCCCGCACGCTGAGTGCCAGGCTGGGACTCCATGCTTGCTCCCCTGCAGGCCCTTGGACGTGCTGTTCGCTCACACAGTGCCACCCCCTCATCGTTCAGGTTTAGCTTTAACACTGCCTCCTCATTGAGGCCTTCCCAACCCAAGTCTCCTTTGAGCTCCCTATTCTGTCTGTCTAAAGTACCGGCAGCTTCTTTCACACTCCTTCTGGCATTTTCTTGTGATTACTTATCGATGACCTGTCTTCCCATCTGACTGTGGGAGGTGTGCGTCTTCACCAGAGTACGTATCCCCCAGCACCTGGCGCCAAGCCCGTACATGCTTAGGAAAAACTCACTGAAGGGAATGGATGGTCGCTGGCCTGAGGTTCCTGCCCTCGAGAAGGGGGATCCAGGGAGATATGGGGCTCGGGGTGGGGGTGGGAGAGCCCAGGTTAAACGGGAACGCTTTGCTCTGAGCCAAGGTGAGAGGCAGTGGGCTGGGTTGGGCTGGGGGCTGTTTCTGGTCCCGGGCTATAGCCCCTGCCCACCTTCCAGTGCAGGGGCTCAAGGAACAAGCTGACAGGAGGGGCTTTGAAAGGAAACTTTCTCCTAAGGCTCAGCTTTTCCTGCTGTGGAGCCTGTGCTCAGCGTTTCCTCCCGTCCTGTCTGTCTGCCTTTCCCTTCTGCCTGCTTTTCCTGCTCACAGCGGGCTCTGCTGTGAGTTTGCATTCACTAGGCCCCGGGGGTGACCTTTTCTGTTTGGTTTTGGTGTTTGGTAAGCGCTGATGATGCTGAGTGTGGGGCCCTGGGACCTGTTCTCAGGGAAAAGAGTGATCTGTCCTGAGCTGGGGGAATTGGGGGTCTAAATCCAGGCAGAAGGTTGTACACGCTGCTGGTTGTAGGGATGACTCAGACAGGGTCGCTGCCCTCCAGGTTTCTGTGGCATAGCTGGGGACAGACACTGGTAGGGATGATTAACGCAAGGCTCTCCCTGTCTCTGGACCTCAGCCTGCTCATCTGAAAGATGGGGCAGACGGAGGAGGAGGGTGCGGTGCAGCCATAGCCGCCCCTTGAGCATCCGGAATTTACTCTTGGCTCAGCAGTTTCCTCATGTTTCTGGGGGAGTCTTGGAGACCAAGTGGGGCCCAAGTCCAAGTTGGGGAAGGTTTCCTTTATCTCCCCAAGGTCCAGGGAGGCACTGTGAGCAGTGCTGACGCATGGCCAGCAGAGGCCCTGCTGTCCAGGGAGCTAAAGTCCAGGTGGTGATGAGGATGTTCAGTCTTGAGCGGTGTTCCAAAGTTCTCAAGCAACACGTTAACAGGGTTGAAGGAGAAAATCAGTCAATGGAAAACTTTTAAGAGAATGTAAGCACGCTGTTTGCGTAAGGAAAGGTATCTTGCGGACATGGTAAAATAGGGGTGCTTTTAAAATTTTCAAAATGCTATTTGGTGATGTTTCAGCCCATTTTCAGGGTTGGAAAGGTAAAATATTAATTAAGTCAAAATTAAAATCCAGGCTAATCTAATACAGAAGAGCTGGGGATGGAGAGGTTGGCTTGGTGGGAATGGGTTACGGAAGCTGAAGAATCACAGGGCAGGCAGTTGTCGAGGGGACTGAAATTTCTTTCCCCAAGGGACTTAGTATTCTTTCTAGGTCTGGGTGCTAAGAATTGAGCCACTCGTCCTCAGGAAAGGAGATTTCTCCCTTCTACATAAAGACCACAGGTTAGGCTGCTGGTTAAGAGCACACGCTGGCTTTGAATCCCTGCTTTGCCACTTACTAGCTGTGTGACTTTGGACAAATCACTTCAGGTCTCTGAACCTCAGTTTTCACATCCATAAAATGGGAATGATGGTCACAATCTTTTCTTCATAGGACTGTGGCGAGGATTCAGTGAAATGATGTGTGTATAGTGTTCATAAATAAGATAGCACTTATTAAATAGTGGTGGTTATTATTATTGTTATCAGGAAAGGGGCCTTTCAAGGGGGCCTGACCCTTCCAATGAGGCCTGACTTCCAGGGCCTTTCTGCTGATGGGCCCGTCTCCTCTGTTCCTGATTCCAGGCCCTGGAGGAAGCACTGAGTATCCAGGCCTCCCCATCATCTCCAGCAGCAGCATTCGGGAACCCGGAAGGAGCTGGAGGCCTGCTAAGGAAACAGGAGCTGGTCACGCAGAATGAATTGCTGAAACAGCAGGTGAGTCTAGGGGGAAGAGGTCAGGTAGGCGGTGCCCAGTGGGAGCTGGAGCATTCCTGAGGGCCCAGGCTGGGCCTTGAACCATGTGGGAGCTGTAATCTGTCATCCACTTTCTGGCCATTGGCCAGGACCCCTGTCTGGATATAGGCTTATCCTCACTACCAGTGTATCCCTATCTAGGTCATTCCTCTACCACCATCATGGCTTAAACATTTCTGTGCCCCAGCTGTGCTATTATTTACCTAATATTTTGAAAACAAATTTTAAAATAAATTCAATAAATATATTTAAAAGGGAACTTAAATTTCTACTATAAGTGGGAAAACCTGTTTATTATTTGCCATAAATAGAAAGTAACTATAAGCAATAAATACAGTAAAAGGTAAAATAGTGTGGTTGAACTCTAGCTAGACACTGTTGCCTGATGAAGACTCTGAGCTTGAGTCGTCTCTCCCTTTGTTTAAGGGAAGTTAAGTACTAGAAATCTGTTAAAGACACAATAGCATAAAATGCAGACTTTCTTCTTGAGGGACACAGAGAATTGAAAGGAAGTTGAAAAGGTTTTGGTTCTCCCACGTGTTTCTGTGGTGTTTGGTGCCATGCTTTCGATCCTTCTCAATCATTTTGAGCCTGGTCAGCTTCTCACTGATCTGCAGTAAGGATGTGAAACTGCAGAGGCAGAGACAGGGCCCCACCCCGTCCCTTCCTTGCCAGGGCACCCCAAAGCCTTGGGAGAGTTTGTAGGCCCTCTGCTCTGGGAGCCAGGAGACTGGAACTCCAGGCCTCCACTCATATGCTTTTTCTGTGGCCTCCACCTCTCTGTGGGCCTCAGCAGAAGGAGAGGATGGGACTGGTTGATGGCTGTCGACCTGTTGTTTTCTTTTTTGGCATGGATCCTTTTTTCAAATAAAGCCCTATGTTGAAGCCCAGAATATAAGATAGACAGACCCAGAACTACTCTCTTTGAACTTGGGGGTGGGGGGCCAGAGGACAGAAGAGGCCAAGTAAGGGAGTGGGCCCAGAAGGAGGGCTTTCTCCCGCCCACCAGGCCAGGGGTACTGGAGTTTGGGTTTGACCTTCTTTACAACCTCTGCATGGAACCAGGTACCAGATCCTCAGAGGTACACCTGTTCCCCTCTCCACGGGGATTTTTGAGATGCGGTGAAACCAGTTTTGATGTCTGACTCCCATCAGGAGGCCCAGGGTTCTAGGCCCGAGCAGGTCTGAGCCTCCACTCAGAACTGCCCCTCCTGCCTCATCCCTTTCTCCCCACCTCCCCACCCCTTCCCACCCCTTCAGGTGAAGATTTTTGAGGAGGACTTCCAGAGGGAGCGCAGCGACCGGGAGCGCATGAATGAGGAGAAGGAAGAGCTGAAGAAGCAGGTGGAGAAACTGCAAGCCCAGGTCACCCTGTCACATGCCCAGGTGACAAGAGCTGGACCAAGGAGGGGGCAGCTGGCTGTCCTCACGGGGAGGGGGCATGGATTGGAGGGTCCCTGGTGAGACTGGATGTCAGGACACTCACTGATCCTCCTTTCAGCTCTGCTGCCACATTTCTGTGGCCCTCAGTAAGGCCCTTCCCTTCTCTGACCTGTAGCTCTGATTTTCCACAATCAGTTTTCATGCCTTAAAAGAGCAAATTTAGGAGTTAGCTCTGAGCCATCCACTCTCTCCCACACTGGAACTAAAAGGTGTTAATGCGAAAGCACGGAAGCAGTGAGGCTCACGCAGCCCTCCTGACCTGTGTTCAGACCACCCGCAGTGATGGGTGAGCAGGACTTACCTGCAGCCGGCAGCCTGGGCTGTGCTGTGTCTCACAGGGCCCTTTCCCGGGGCTGGGCCAGGCAGGACAGCCCAGAGTGGTGCCTCACGCGTTGGCTGGTCAACCCTGCGGTTGGTTAGGCCCTGGATCCAGGCCTGGCCAGGAAACACCTAGGCTAACGGTCTTCTCTCCTTCCCTCCTTCTCTCAGCTAAAAGCCTTCAAAGATGAGGAAAGGGCGAAAGATGCCCTGAGACAGCAGAAGAGGAAAGCAAAGGTGAGGAGGCTTGAGGGAGGAAGCAGCACTGACTGCATTTTACCCCTTCAGGGTGCTGCAGTCACTGGGCGGGGGCGGCATCGTTTGCTCAGGTGCCCAGCTAACTAATGAGGTAATGCGGGTGGAGCATTCATAACAGTACTTGGTACAGAATACGTGCTCAGGACACACTAACTGTTATCGTAGCTGATATTCGGTGCCCATGTACCAGTTTTCCATGCCCATGTGCCACTCTTGTGTGCATGTGCCAGCCTTCCGTGGCCACGTGCCAGTCTTTAGAGAACTGAGATTCTAAGTAGAGAACGGGAGACGGGATGGGTGTCGCTGGGACGGCCCATGCAGCCTGTCACAGGCCAGAGCCAGATGTCAGCCTTTCTTGCAGACCTCGGCAGACCGCTACCACCTGGAGCCCCACCTGGAGCATCTCTACGGGGCCTACCCCTACGCCTACCCGCCCGTGCCCCAAGTTGTGCCGCACCGTGGCTTTGAGGACTGGTCCCAGATCCGCTACCCGCCTCCCCCCACGGCCATGGAGCACCCACCCCAGCTTCCCAACTCGCGCCTCTTCCACCTGGTGGGTCTGTGCCCCTCTTTCACTCCAGGACACACACACAGGCCACCCAGACACTTTCCAGAGGGCAAGGTCAAGTGAGGGAGTCAGAAGCTGCATCCTCGGCCCCTTCTGAACAGCACTGTGGTGTGCGGCCTGCTGTCCCAGGGGCAGGACCTTCCAGCCCAGGGCTGCTCAGGGTCACTGGTGTAGGACAGAAAAGGCCAAGTAAGGGAGTGGGCCCAGAAGGAGGGCTTTCTCCCGCCCACCAGGCCAGGGGTACTGGAGTTTGGGTTTGACCTTCTTTATAACCTCCGCACGGAACCAGGTACCAGATCCTCACCATGCATTCGCTCCCTTTGCTTTTCTTTCTCTTTTCCCTTTTCAGTTTCCTTTCCTTTTCTCTTTTCTTCCATGTTTTTGGCTGCTTTTTTCTTCTCTTGCTTATCATTCTGTCTCCGAAGAGCTGCTGTCACCTGTCCCATCCTCTGCAGTGCCTCTGCCACAGCCCCCTCAGGTACCCCCGCTCTCACCTGGTGACAGCTGCCTTCCATCCAGCTTCTCCCCCATGACCGTCCCTCACATGCATCTTTAAACACTGGAGTGTACTGCGGGGCTTAAGAGATTAGCTCCAGGATTATAGAGACCTGGACTCAAATCAAAGCTTGGCCACTTGCCTAACTGGACGACCTTCAACAAGTTGCTTAACCCATCTGAGCCTCAGTTTGCTAACCTGTAAAATGGGGGTGGCAACCTGGGTAGTTGTAAGGATTCAGTTATACTCGATTAATATGAACTTAGTACTGTTCCGGCACACTATCTGCTACTGTGATTTTCAAGTATGGTAATTGCTTACTAAGCACCATTGTTGTTGCAGCCAGAATACACCTGGCGGCTGCCCTGTGGAGGGGTACACAATCAGAGCTCCCAAGTGATGGGCTCACCCACGGCCAGGCCTACGGAACCAGGTGAGCATGATCCCCTGGTACGGGGCCTTGTCTTCCATGGGGGGAGATAACTTCTTATCTGCCAGTATCACCCCCGTTTGGGGACGACGATGTTGCTACCTTCTGATCTAGGTGGAGGAGGAGGCCCAGCTTTCTGAAATAGTGTTGAGAAGAAAGGGACGGTGACTGCATCATGAGGGGGTTGAAACCATTCCTTCCTTCATTACGGTTCAGGGTCTAAATGCTGTGTGCTGTACGAGGTTCTGGGGAAGCTCGGATATGGTCCCAGCCCTTATGGCCTTACTGTCTAGTGAGGCGGGCAGAAATGAATGGTTAAAATCACACCAATGGGCATACAGCTACACTCAAGTGCCCTGAAGGAAGAGGAGCAGGTTTCTATGAGAGCAGACAGCAGAGGGACCTGACCCAGCCTGGGGGCCGTGGTGTTTGAGTTGAGACCCTCAGAATGAGTGGCATTAACGAGGTAAAGAGGCAGAAGCCAAGGGTGTTCTTGCAGAGAAAGGACAAATGCAAAGGCCTTGCTGGGAGGGGATGAAGAACTGTGGCCAACCTGAGGATTGAGAGAAGGCCGGCGTGGCTGGAGCCAGGAACAAGGTGGGGAAGGGGGGGATGGGCAAGGCAAGGTCAGGGAGGTTGGCGGGTCCTGGCCGAGAGGGCCTTGCAGGCCACGGCAGGAGGGCTGGGCTTTATCCTACGGATGATGTGCAGTCCTTGGACATTTTAAAATCAGAGTGGCATGGGAATTCCCTGGCAGTCCAGTGGTTAGGACTCTGTGCTTCCACTGCAGGGGGCCCAGGTTCGATCCCTGGTCGGGGAACTAAGATCCCACAAGCCCTGCCGTGCGGCCAAAAAAATAAAAAAATAAAAAATAAAATAAAATCAGAGCGGCATGAGAGATTAGATTTGCATTTTTTAAAGCTCCCTCTGGCCACGGTGTCTGCCACAAACAGTTGGGGACTGGAGGTCTGTTCGCTAGTCACAGGAGCACCCCGGGCCCTTGGTCACTCCCTCACTTTCTGCGAGGCTCTCATGGGGCAGAAGACACTGCCTTGCCTGTGGGGCTTCTGGGAGCAGAACTGCAACTAAGGGGAGCAATAGAGAGGCCAAGTCCATCTCAGCAGGAAGAGGAGTTTTCTAAGGGTCGCAGCTGTGCCAGGAGGTCAAGTGCCCCTCTGCAGAAGGAGTGGGAGCAGAGACTGCAGGGGGACTTAGAGGGCTGTGGTGTGGAGGATCTCGTGGCTGGAAGGAGGAGGTATTGGGCTGGTCATTTTCTGATGTTTCCCTGCGGAGCCCTAGAGGTTCTGTGGAGCCCCTCAGAACCTGCTTTGATGAGGGCAGAGGGTGGCCAAGTGGGCGGGACTGTCCCCTCCCCCAGAACTACTCCGTTTCTGGGATCTGAAACCAGACTGACTTAGGTGCCAGCACCTCCTAGACCTGGGACTTTGAGCAAGTTTTTAAAAACCTCTCTGTGCCCCAGTTCCCTCCCCCCCACCCCATAAAGGGATAATAATGTGTCTGCTTCATAGGGCTGGGCAAGGACTGAATGACAGATATCCCTAAGGCACTTAGCCCAGGGCCTGGCACTTGGTGATACCCAACAACCCTCACTGGTCTCTTTCCACTCTTACTATATTGGTTTCCATAGGACTTTGAAACCTGCTGTACCACCTCATCTTCAAATCCTCAAAATTTTTGTTTATTTAGAGCCCACCAAAAATGACCGTGAGGGACCTCAGTGAGACCAGTCCCTTGGCTCCACCTTCGTCTTGCAGAGCCAGCTGACTTCAGCTTACTGGAAAACTAGAGGCCACGGGCTCTCCGAGCCTCAGCCACTCGGGAGGCGGAGATGGATGGCCAGCTTGAGCCCTGGCCCCAACCTGAACTGTTGAGAGACTGGGGAGGCTCCATCCGGAAGGCGTCCGTCTGGGCCTTTCCTTTGGCGTGACTGGGAAGAACTCACTACTCTGCCACTGGGTGGAGAGAGGTGTCATCCGGCCTTGACCTACCATCCTCTGCAGAAACTGCTGGCAGATGTTAATCTCAAGTGGGGTGCAGTCAAGGCCCCTTCCTTTCACAACTTCCCCAGAAGTGGTTCAGCAGCCCCTCTGGGGACCACATTCAGTTCATGTGTGTGTTTAGTTTTTGCTTCAAGCTCTGCGGTAGCAGGACCTGCCCCATGCACATCCCCTCCCGCTCTGAGGAGCTGCGGGAAGAACGGGTTTGCCTCTGGGAGCAGAAGAGACGGGATGCTCTACTCCTGGGCCCTCCACTTCCGCCCATGGCAGCCTTGCCAGCACCACTGCAGCCTGGGATGAAGCCCATGCCGGCCACATCGGCTGAGGGGCCCCAGCCTGAAGCTGCCAGGCCCTCAGCTGGAGGCCTGTGGTGATGGAGGCCCGGTTTGGGGTGGCTGTTGATCCCCGGGCAGCTGTTTGCACGAATCTTGGACATAAATCCAAGTTGAAGATTAACATTTTGTGACTGGTATTCTTTTATGCCCTGATTAATGTTCCCCTCCTAGTCAACCAGCATGCTGCTTTCCTGGCCCCCTCCCTCCGTACCCCATTCCTCCCAGACACCCCCAGAAGCATCACCGTTACTCTTGGCAGATATCCCCTGGGGCCCTGCTCAGAGCCTCCGTGAGGGTCATCCAGGGGCTGAGGGTCAAACAACCTGGGTTTACATTCTAGTCCTGCCCCTCACTTGTCAGGAGACATTGGGCAAGGCCTGGACCTCCTGCGAGCCTGTTTCTTCACCTGTCAAATGAACACCTCACCCGAGCCCTAGCTGCCGTGGAGAACTGTGGGATGAGAGTAGATGTGAGCTGGTTTTATAAACTCCAAATGCCGAGTGAGGAAGCAGAGTGGGCCTAGGTGGAAACCAAAAGGCAAGGGCCCAAAGGTCTCCCTTCATTCCTTTTCTCTTCCCCTTCCTCTTCTCCCTTCCCGCCGGTGAGGGTGGCCCCATTGAGGAAGCATCACAGTAGGCTCAGCTGCTGCAGAAAGGCCTTTACTAGGCAGACAGGGGTGAGTCTAATGCCAGTGGGTCGGGGTGTAGGCAGACGGGGGAGTCTAATGCCAGTGGGTCGGGGTGAGAGGAGAGGGCACATCCCTCAAAGGAGCGGGGGTGGCATCCCTGCCTGGGGGTCTCAGCCTGAATGCACTAAGGGCTGGCCCTTCAGACAGGCTCAAGGGAGGTCCGCCCACAAGGGCTTTGGGCCCCTCCTTCATGGAGATGCCACCCCTGACACGGGGAACGTGGCCCTTGCTCTCACATCTGCCTTGGCTACTCTCGGAACACTGCGGGGCGGGGTAGGGGGCTTGGCAGGGCCCTCAGGAAGGAGGGAGGCTGTGTGATGGAGAGGACGGAGGTCGGGCAGTGTGACAGCCCCAGAAGCTTCTGGGCACTTCAGGGGTGATGTTTGGAGGCAGTGGGAGGTACCAGCTCCAAGGGTTGAGGTCCAGGTTAGAGCAGAACGGTTGAATCTAGAGCTGGTTTTTTTCTTTGGGCTCAGAAGGAAGTGAATTGTCATTGGAACAGAGAACTGGAAAGAGGGGAGTTACTCTCTGGCACTCTCCACGGCACACAGCTGTCGCCACACACATGGTACCCGTTCCTGGGTATTCATGCAGGTCAGCCCACGTGGCCGTACACTTAAGTGTGTGCACATGCCTGGTCACACACAGCTGTAGGACTGCATGCAGACACCCATGTGCACAGCAGTACAGACACAATTGTATGCACACGTTCGTGTCAAGCCGAGGCCTTGCGTAATCATAAGGGGTCTAGCGTGGGAGTATGGTGTGGGTGGAGAAATGGATTCCTTCCTGAACAGAGTCCTCCCCAGCCCCTGCGTGGTGGACGTGGGGTGGGGTGGGCCTCAGTTACTTCCCCCTGGCCTCCAGGGTGGCCCGGCGCCGCATGTAGGTCAGGATGTCCATCTTGACAGTGTTGACCGTGGTGCGGTGGTGCCAGCGCATGATGGGAACACCGTCTGGCCCCACCAGGAACTTCTCAAAGTTCCAGCGGATGTCATGGACCTTCATGGGGTCCCAGAAGAGGCGGTCCGGGGAGCCCAGCAGCTCCGAGGTAGGAGGACAGGAGTTCTGGAGCAGAGATGAGAATAGAGTCAACCCTGCTTGGGACCCCTCCCACCCTCTTATCCCGCCTCCTTCCCAGGGCTTCTTGGAGGAAGGAGAATAGCCTGGCACTGAGAAAAGAGCACCAGTTTGGGAGTTAGAAAACTGAATCCCAGAACCAGTTTTGGCTCTAGCAGATTGTGAGACCCTAATCTTGTCCCTTCTGGGGCCCATCTGTAAAATGGGCTGATGAGACCCTAGGGTTTGCAAAGCCCTCTAGTTGGAATAATAACCAGATGCCAAGAAATTCCTCAAGAGCGCAGGAGCAGAGGAGGGTTGCACAGGCCTTGTCTTTATGTGGGCTGGAGACAGGAGCGGCTGCAGCCTGGTCCAGAGCCAGCATCAGCTGGGCAGAGAGGCTCTGATAGAGGTGGCTGTGTACTCACCTTCAGGAATGTGTAGAACTTCTGTTCTTTCTCCCCGTTCACATCCCCTTTCTCAAAGAGCTGGAAATTGGGGACGAAGCCCCCACCTGGTCGGACATACCTAAGAGCAATGTTTTTATGTAGGTCCCAGGGAAATGGGCACAGGGCTCAGAAATGAGAGGAAGGGACAGAACAGGGGAGGGGGTGTTGGGAGTCTGGATGTTATTCTACGGTGGGCAGTGGGAGCCAGTGAATATTGAATGGGCACAGGCATAATGTGGGTCTACAGTCTTTTTCCAGTTCGGTACCTTCTCAATAACCCCTGCCCTCCACCTGTACTCCCCTTCCCCCTCCCCGGTCATGCGCTCACAACCATCGTCCTTGTCTCTGTCCCTCTCCTGGCCCCTCTTCCACTCGTTCCACTAAACAGGGTTCCTGGGAGGGGAGAGTAGTTCTTGGAGGCTGATAAATACCCATCATGAGCAGGGGCCGCTGCAAGAGATGCCCGGAGGCTAGGCTGGGGCGCTTTCTCAGGACACTGAGTGAGCACTCACTTGAGAGTGGGTAGGATCTCCGAGTTCATTCCTGGTTCCTGTTTTCCGAATTGGTTGCAGGGGAAGCCCAGAATGACCAGACCAAATGGTGCAAGTTCTTCCTGTAGTGCATTCAGTTCTGGGCCAGGGAGAGAGAGAGAGAAGAGACTGGGCTAGCCCGAGGAGAAGCCCTCCCGCCTGTGTACCACTCCACCCGCTCACCCACTGTACAGCTGAAATCACTGAGGCCTGACAGGGGAAGGGACTTGCCCAAGATCATCCGCTGAGTGCGGCAATGCTGGGATGCAAGTCCCATGCTATGGATTCCAATCTGGATAGGTTGGAGGTTTGGGGAAAAAGAGAGCAATATGGTTCATCCAATGAGTCATCAGTCACCCACTGCCCAGGTCCAATGATTCCCAGGCAGGACATTCTAGGTCAGGTTGCCCATGCCTCCTTCTCACACCCCACCCCAGCCCCCAAAGCATTTTCTTGTGGGTGCTGTCAGATGCCTTTCGCCTGCCTGTTCCTTCAGGCTCTTGACTCTGACCCAGCTAAGGAGAAAGAAGTGAGGATACAAGGGATCATGAAACCTGGGTGCAACACCTGGTTCTGTCACTAACACCCATACTCTGGGGACTCAGGCCAGTTGCCTGCTTTCCAGGGGCCGAGAGAAGCACTAAGGCAGATGGGGCTGAGGACAGGTGGGGAATTCTCAGCAAGACAAAGCTATTATTTCTTACTCCAATGAAAGGACACTCCAGGCACAAACCCAATCTCCTCCCTCCTCCTGCTTTCAGAGCAATTGAGGTGCCCAGGGATGAAGGATAACTGAGAATCTTCCAGAACACGTTTGAAGGTGATCAGACCTCAGGCTTATATAATCATTTTCAAAGAACCATGGAACACAGTAGGATTAAGATACGGAGTTTGGAATCTCATGATCACCGTCGCCCCTTCCCCCTTGCACGGGGAAGGCTCCTGTGATTGGAATGTGCCCAACTGGCAGAAACAGCCCCAAATAAAGCAGGGGAAGAGGGATGGGCTCTTACCAAGGTACTGGCTTGTCAGGCCTCAGTAGCTGGCCACGTTGACAAAGAGGAGGTATTTGCCAGCGTACTGCTTGAAGGGGATGTACTCCTGCCCGTCAATGGCGAGGGCTCCGTACTCATAGATGCTGCTGCCCACCCCAGCATGGCAGTCCATCTGGAAGAGAAGACCAGTGCCGGGGAGTGGTTAGAGCTGGAAGGGAACTTGGACTCCACCATCTGCAAGATAACAGGGAGGAGGTGGAACTGATCTGCCCAAGTGGTCTTGACTTGCCCAAGACCACTCCAAGAATTAGAACCAGACTAGAAGTGAGGTCTCCTAATTCCTTGTACAAGACAATAATTTTGAAAGTGCTTCATGAGCTGGTGGGTGCTGTGGAGACTTGGAGAAATACTTACTTTGGTCATTACTTCTGCATCACGTGTCAATTTATAAACAGTCACTGGGCAGGCTCTGAGGGAGACTCCCCCCAATGCTGGTGTTATGTTATTGGATGGGCTGGTGGAGACGGGGAGGCTATTGCAATAATGCAGGCAAGTGGTGATGAGAGCCTGAACTAGACCATCGTGAAGGACGAACTGAACAGAAATGAGGAGGCAGCAGTATGGACAGTGGTGATTCAGAGGTTCCCAATCTGGGGGACTGGAAAACTGAGGCTGTTAGAAAATAGGGAAGTAGGATAGTAGCCAGGAATGGGGCAAGGCCTGCCATGAGGATTAAATGGGATGGTCAGGGTAATGCCCCACTGCCTGGCATAGATTCAATGTTCCCTGGGGGCGAGCAGCTGTGACGATGACCATTATACCTTCCTCTGCCCAGGCTGTTCCACGGTCAGCCTCCAGAACTAGTAGAGAGAACATTAAATGAGCTGCAAGCTGGGGAGCCTGGATTCCATGACCAACTCCGCCACTAACTCCCCGTGTGGTCTTGGACTAGCCCTTGCTCTTCTGTGGGCCTCAGTTTCCTCATTTATAAAATGAGAACCTTGAACTTGATCAGCTGTTCTCCACCACCATGGCTTGAGAGCGTCACTCTCGGGAAGAGGAGGGAATGGATTACTGCCGGCAAGCGGGATGCTCCATTTACCCCACTCTGCCCCATCTCATCTCTGCCAATTTTTGGTACAGACTACAAAAATCTGGGTCTACTCTTGAAAGAGTGTCATGGCATCACTACCATAATTAGCAGCTGGGCAGGTAGTCCTGGCCTGGACATCTGAGAAGAGGTGAGAAGACAATAAACAAATCGAATGCAAACTAGCATTATAGACCAGAGAGACAGAGCCAGGTGGTTGGAGTTAGAGAAGCAAATTCACGCCCTCTCTTCCCACCAATCCTGGAAAACTTGCTGTTGCAGCCAGTTACACCTCTGCCCAACTGCGTGAAGAGAGCCATCTGGGCTGGCAGGGCGTGGCCCCAGCAGGGTGTAAAAAAGCAGGCTCTGTCTTGAAGACTCCGTAGCCTGCTGAACCAGGGGAGCCGGAACTCCCTTCACGCGGCCATTCCCTGACAGCTACAAGCTCTCTTCTTGGCTCCAGTACGAATTCCCTGCTACACGTGAGTCTAATATTCCATGCCCCGTGACTTCTAGTGGCTGCTGGAGGCCGGCCTGAGACCTAAGCTTGACGTTCCTTCAGCCCCTGGGCTTCGTGGGCCCCAGCTGGGGTCAGCTCCACCTCAAATACAAACAGCCAGGGCACAACAAACACGCCCTAGCTGGCCACAGAGGTCTAGCAGCCAGAAGGAAAGGCCTCCCGCCTGCCTCTCTACTCCACCCCGGTCTGAAAACAAACTGTGAAATGGGGAGAAAAACAGCCAAGAGGTTGTCTAAATAATGGAAGCTTGTAAACAGCGGGAGGATCAGCTTCTGAAACCAGTTTCAGGGTGGGAATCTCCTCTCATTAGATTTGAGTCTTTGCTGGCTGTGTGGCCCTGGGCAAGTCACATTCAGTCTGAGCCTGGGCAAGTCACATTCAGTCTGAGCCTCCGTCTGCTGACGGGAGGATACCACCTGCCTCCCAAAATGGCTGCGAGAATTTACTAGCAGGTCAAAACTGTCTTGCAAGCCTCTTAGAGAGAAATCTGTACCCGCCCCTGCCCCACCCACCCATCAAGGGATAGGGTAAAGGGTGCTGACGTTCCTACCTTATTGTGAAGAGGGCTTTGATGTTCCCCAGCCAGTGTGAAGAAGATGATGCACTGGGCAGGGTGTTTCCAGGAGAAGGGATGTGTGACAAAGCCTCCATCCTTTCTACTGGGCCAATGAAGCCAGTGCTGTGAGTTCCGACCGAGAGGGGTCAGAGAGCGCCTATGGTGGGGGAAGCCATGGCCTGCGTTCACCACTGAGCACACGTCCAGTCCTTACGGAAGCCCCCTCCCCTTTTCTGGGCCCATGGAGTCCCAGACCCCTGCACCTTAACCCGGATGTCAGAGGAGCTGTGGGTGGAGTGGGGGAGAGGGAGTGAGGGTGCCTCTATCCTCCCACAATTGCACAAGACAGGAGAGTTTCGATGGCTTGAGAGTTGGAGGGGGGACCCCGCCAGGACCCTAGCTGGCTTGGGTTGCTGGTCCTGTGTCTTTCTCCTCACCCATCTGCCCACTCCCATCAGTGTGAAAGTGTGAGAGGAGAGCTAGACTGGGGGCAGGAGACCTGAGTTCTGGGCCTGGCTGGGCCTCTGATTCTGTGTGAGGACTCCTGTCCCTTCTCTGGGGCTCTGGCTCCACAGCTGTGAGGTGGGGTCAGATTCAGTGCTGTCTTGAGGGCTCTTCAGCCCTGACTGTCAGCCGGTGGTTCCATGATTCCCTCTGCCTGGTTTAGTCACCTAGAAACCAGCGGTTACTAGGATCCCACGCACGTCAGCGGTTGTTATTCTCTCTAGTCTCTGCAAAGTCCTTTTGTAGAGGAAGGACAGGGAGGCTGGGCAGTCTTAAACCGGACTGGAGAGGGGACACGGCAAGGAAAGGAGGATTCCCTTTGTTACCCAGCCCCTCCCTTTGAATTGGGAGGAGGCAAACATCCCTTTGGGGCTCTCATCCTTTGCCCATCCCATTCTCCACCTGCCCCTTGCCCCATTGCTTGGCCCTGGAGTTGGGGTAGGATAAGTGGTTGAGTCCTAGAACCAAGGGCTATGACATTTCAGCTCTCTCAGGACCTGGAGGAGAAATAGGCATGCCCAGACTGTCATTAGCTAGCAAGTCCTAGCTGGTTGTATCTGATATGATCACACCTCACCCTAAGACTTTTCTAGACCATACCCATCCTGTTTTCTCTGAATCCATCTACTCCCCAGAGTTCTACAGAGAACACATGGCTATGATGAGTTATCCATGGGATCCATGTTCTTACCTCCAGCCTTCTTGAAGCAGGGCCCATCTTCCCTTCTCTGCTTCTCCCCACACTGAGGTTATAGGACTCCAAGATACTGCCCTACACATGGTTTACCCTCACTTCTACTCCACACCCCAATATTGAAATTCAGTACCATCCCTGCCCTGGAAAATACCTTCTGAGTTGGAGATTATGAACAGGACTGGATACAAAGCCAGAGGCTTAGAGGAAGTGGCCCCATAACCATCCAGTCTCAAGGCTGACTCCAAGCAGGACCAGACTGATTGGCATTTAGGCTGAGGACAGGACAGGGGATAGAAACAGACGGAAGAAACCTTGTGTTTGGAATGGGCTTCCTGAACAGTAGATACGATTTTGGAAACAGAATCATGGAGTCATAAGATCTTAGAATTAAGATCTGGAAGATTTGAGAAACACAGCAAGTGCAAAGCTTCTTCTTCAGCTTATACAAGTGGTGTGTGTGTGTGTGTGTGTGTGTGTGTGTGTGTGTGTGTGTGTGTGTTTGTGTGTGTGTGTGTACTGGGATGCTGAAGACATAAATCTCTCTCTTTGGGTCTATGCCTGGCTTCTGCCTCCCCACCCTGGGGAAGAGGAGAGATCTACAGCGCCCACTTTGGCATATACTGTCCGAAGAGATAAGCATGTGTGGTCACCCCTGCTCCCGGCCTCAGCATCTCCAGTCTAGCTAAGGGCCACACACTCTGCTGGGGATAGACTGAGGCTCAGGAGAATTCTGCCTCTCCTATCGAGCTGGCAGTCCCCAGCTTTCTCCAACTACTAGGTTTGCTCAGGCCAAGATGGGCAGTGGGTGGTGAGTAGTGAGGCTGCCCCCAAACAGGAGACACTTCAGAGAACAGCGTGTGGATTTTGCAGCTTCTCCAAGCATCCCCTCTGAAATCATCAGCCTCATTGTGCCCTGTCCTCCCACCTGCTACAGGTGGAGAAACTGAGGTCCACAAAGGAAAAGCGAATCTAGTCAGCATCCTGGGCATTCTGTGCTGCCAGCTCAGAGCTCCTTCTGTCACAGACCTCTGCGTCTTCTACCAGTATCCCAGAATTCTACCTGCGTTTATGCTTGGGCTAGACGGGGACCACACAGCCGCGTGTTCCTTCCCTTTCACCTTGCCAGCCATTCTCCCTGGGAACCTCTGCAGCCAACCCAGACCCTGAGTCTCCAGGCCATTTTCTGTGCCCCCCACCCCCTTCAGGCCCCACTGGAGGGGAACATCTCAGAAACAGACGGTGGCTTGGAGGTAGCAAGGCGACCCGCAGGTAGCCGTGGGTTTGAAAGTGTGGACCGGGAGAGAAGACCCTTCCTCCCTCATTCATTCTGCCCACCCGGGGCACCCAGGTCTCCAACAGATGGAACCGCGAAGAGTCTGACGACGGTCTGGGTATGCTGAAGAGGGAGGCAACGGGAGCTAGGGCGTCTCTCGCACCTAGGTGTCACCCTACTGGTGGGGAGCCCGGGAAGAAGGGTGCCTCACCACCGAGAGATGGACACCTGCGGACCACGTTCGATCCCCCGGCCACCCATCCCCGAGGCTCACTCACCATCGACTTCTCCTGTCCTCGGCTCGGCGGAACGAAGCCGGCCAGGAGCAGGGAGAGAAGGCAGGATGCCCGGAAGAGCCGGGCCATGGTGGGAGGGGGCCGCGTCTCGGACTCGCCGGAGACGCTGTCTGATCCCGGGCCACAGTCCGTCTGAGGTGTCGTCCGCTCTCATCCACCTTTCAAGCCCTCAGCGATGACCAATCCGCGGCCGGGCCGGAGTCCTTGTAGCCAATCGCAGGGCGTCTGGCATTTCAGGGGCGGACACAACTTACCCTCCGCTTCTCCCCTCCCCAGGCCCTGGGCGACAGTGACATAAGCAAGTCTGGACAGAGAGATGGGAGCCAGTTCCTTGTGAACCCGTGAGGCGGGACCCTCTTCTTCTTTAGACTCTAAAGTGCTGGAAGAGGCAGGCGCAGTGTCCTCAGCACAGCCGGGGAAAGGGCTTTGAAAAGCACCGAAGAGTTGATGACACCCGCAAGGTGTTCCCTGTTCCCTCCTGCCTCCATTCTGGTTGAAGGGATGGATATTAAGGACCTAAAATGTCAGCAAGATCTGAAGTGAGACTTCCAGGAACAATTTATTTACTCTATGTAGGTTTAGTGCTTAAAAAGCAAAGGGTGAATGCCCTAGGATTTTGAATGCAGCCCTCTCCTGGGAAGAACATTGGGATCCCTCAGCTGGTTTGAGAGCAGAAAATACATTTGCTCCCTGTGTAGCCTTGAACATGTTGCTTTCCCTCTCTGGGCCTCAGTTTCCCCAACTGTGTAATGATGGGATTGGCCGATGCTCTCTAAGTCCCTTCTGGTTCTGGCTAGATGACTTGTTTCTAAAAATAAGTGACAGACCTAGACCAGGAGTCGCTTGAGAGTAGGGACCATAATCACCCTGGCACAGGGCCTAGAACACAACACGTGCTTAATATTTGCAGCATTAATCAATCCATGACTTCGTTTCTCTGCTTCGAGATGCTGATGATCAGTTCAGGGAGCTCTAGGTCTGTGCTGTCTAGGTATGATTCTCTCCACCGATAGGGGACTGCGTTGGGATCAGTGCTTCCCAAATCAGACTACCAGCCACCTGAGAAGATTTTCATACAGATTCCCAGGTCCCTCTTCAGAATCAGTGCATTAGAATCTCTAGCGGCAGAGGCTGAGGCTCCACCTTCAGACGTGTTCCAAAGGTGATTCTGAGGCAGATGATTCTCTGTCTTCTGATGGAGAAGTGCCTTGAGATACCATGCCTCTACGATGATTTAAGATAGTATTGTCCCCGTGGGAATTTGGAAGGTCTGTCTCAATCCCACATTCTCTGGGAAGCCTTCCTTACCTCAAACCACAGCCTGTTGAAGTGAAGGGAGTGTTGAAGGCCAGGAATTCTTTAAATGAGTTAAAGCACAGAAGCATTTGAACAGGGGCTGACACAGAGTATGTAGTCAATAAATGCTATTTATTCAACCACCTCATTTTGCTGAAGCCTAGAGACGGGGAACAATTTACCCAAGTTCCCAAAGCAAACTGATGGCAGAGAGGGGACCAGAATCCAGGTCTAGACTCCATTCTCAGGCCCTCTTTACTTTGTTCTGGTGTCTCCTGAAGGTCATATTTAACCAAAGATACAAACATCTGTATACATATCAGTTTGTCAGAAATCCACTGTTCATTAGCATCAGCAGGCATCTAGGATCCCTCAAAATATGTGCCTAGGAGCTTCTCTGGTGGCGCAGTGGTTGAGAGTCCGCCTGCCGATGCAGGGGACACGGGTTCGTGCCCCAGTCCGGGAAGATCCCACATGCCGCGGAGCGGCTGGGCCCGTGAGCCATGGTTGCTGAGCCTGCGCGTCCGGAGCCTGTGCCCCACAACGGGAGAGGCCACAACAGTGAGAGGCCTGCGTACCGCAAAAAAAAATGTGCCTAGCATCATGTCAACTCGATGAAAGATGTCAAAAAGGTTTCTGAAAGTTACAGTCCCTGCCTTCAAAGTGTGTCCAACAGAGCCAGGACAAGGGTAAGGCAAGTGCAGAGCTGGCACCCGCGAGCGAGTGCCTCTTTAAATGGTGCACCCTGAGTGCCTGACTTGCCTCACCCTAGTCCTAGACCTGCTGTTTGGTTTCCCCGGGGGAGACAAGAAGGAGTCAGAGCCTGAGGCTTGCAGTGGGGCCACAGACAAGTTACCTTCTTTCTCTGGGCCTCAGTTGGTCAATCTGTTAGATAAGAGTCTTCGACAATCTCTCCGTGGTGGTCTCTGTGGCTCTACAGTTCCAAGGGTCTAAGGAAGACCTGTGCTGCCCCAGACTCGGGAGTACTGATCGCATGGACAGTGGGCTGGGAGTTTGAGGGAGCATGACCTGCCGTTGGGTTGGGCCTTCATGCTGCAGACTACTTTCAAAGGAGGTCTGAGCCTCAGTACAAAGACCATGAAGACAAGGTTGAAAACAACACTTGCCAGTCTTTTCACCATAAGCCTTTCTAGCACATTTGGTTGATTTGTTCCCAGGAACCCTATGTTTTGAAAGATGTTATTCTCCGCCAGGATGTTTCCCCTTGCCCTCAGGTTAAAGTCCAAATTCCTTAGCGCTTCAGACAGTATCGTCCAAATCCAGCCACTTCCTCATCTTTTGCCACACTCCTCTTATTCTCTCTACCCAGCTGTACTGGACTGTTCTCCAGTTCTTCCACCATGCCGTTCTCTCTCACCTCCAGGTCTTGTCTATGTTGTTGAGTTCTGTCTGGAACTCTCCATGTTCTCTCTCTTTTACTGCTTCTCTCCCACCATTTTCAGGTTTCAGCATCCTGTCAACACCGTGGAAAGAGTTTTATTCAGGTCCCCTTGCTTTATTCTATTATAGTTCCTAGAGTATTTGACATTTTCTACATCAAGCCTTTGTTGTACTTTACCATCATTTCTTCTTTTTCTGTTTTCTACAACAAATCATAAGGTCCACAAAGGCTTCATTCTCACCACTTTGCAGAGGGCTTAATACACAGTAGATGCTCAGTAACTATCTATTAAATAAACAAATGCCAAATAAAACACTGTTTGGCAAATGGAATAAACAGATCTTGAGGTCAGCATGTGCTATCAAGTTTGAGCCCACGAAACTGGTCTGATTACAGCTGCTAGTAAGATTTGAGATGTGTGAGTTTGTCAGAGGAGAGCAGATGATTTCATCTGGGTCTCAGGAAAGGAAGGGTGGAGACAGATACTCTAGAGGAATCATAAGCCAGTTTTGTTCCCAGCCTGAGAACATGCCCTACTGCATCCCAGATAAGTGGGCACCCAGTACCCCTTCACTCTCTCTTTTTTAGACGTATTTGGGGAGCTCCCTATCTACCTGCTTGGTGGGTGGATGGGGACTGTAGATGATTAAAAGGCTTTTTAAAAAGTGCTGATGCTCTGCGTCTTTGAGGCAGATAGAGCATGAGTTAATAAATAAGAAGGGCGTAAAAAGTGAAAACAATGGAAGCCAGCCCTATGGGTGCTGAGTAAGCACTGGACTCAGTGACGGAGTCAGCCAGCCCAACTGATGGGTCCAGATGGCAGTGGCAGAAGGGAGGCCCAGCCCCACCACTTCAGTGCCAACTCAAATGGTGGCACTGTTTTGCAATCAAGACAGGATTGCAGAACCTAGGTGGGGCCCTGAAGCTGCTGGTTTCCTAAATAATTGGCAGGTGCTGTCTTAGAGCTAGCCAGGGGACAGGAAGAGAGGTGGCTAGAGCCTTTGCTTTTCAGACCAATGCCTTCCAAACTCTGGGCCTCAGTTTCCTCATCTATGGAATAAAGAGTTGGACAAGTTGACCTCAAAGGCCAACCTTTTGGATAATAAGAGGAGCAGCCAGCATTCACCCAACATCCTGTATGTACCAGGTACTGCCTTAGATTTATTGACTTTTGGAAAAATCCCTGTAACTTCATGAGGTAGCTAACATTATTATCCCCATTTTAGAGATGAAGAAACTAACACATAGGTTAAATCACTTCGCTTAAGGTCATGCGGCTGGTAGGTGGCACAACCAAGATTCTGACCCAGATGTCCTGTTTCCAGAGTCCTTGTCATTATCTGTAAGCCTGTGCTGTTCAACATGGCAGCCAATAGCTGGATGTGGCATGTGAGCACTTGGAATGTGGCTAGTCCAAACTGAGATGTGCTGTGAATGTAAAATACACACTGGTTTGTGAAGACTTAGTAAGAAAAAAAGAATGTAAAAACATCTCGATAAATTTTTATATCATTACGTGTTGAAACGTTAATATTTTTATATATTGGATTAAAGAAACTATATTCTTGAAGTTAATTCCACCTCTCTCTTTTTACTTTGCAAAATGTGACCAATAGAAAAATTTAAATTACATACACAACTGACATTATGTTTCTATTGGATCGTGCTGGGTTTGAGCTGTATATTCATACAACATTGCTATAGGATTATAGTTGTCTCTGTGAAATCTAGGCTTATCCCCTGTCTGAGGTCCCCAAGACCACCTCCCGGTTCAATGATTTGCCATCAGCACTCACAGAACTCAACATATAATCATGCTCACACTATGACTTAGTACAGTAATAGGTTACAGAACAAATCAACCAAGGGAAAAGGTACACGAGACAAAGACTGGGTGAAATCAGGCACAAGCTTCTAAGAGGCCTCTCCCAGCTGAGTCACACAGGCTGTACTGAATTCCTCTAGCAACAAAGTGTGACAACACATGTAAAGCGTCCACCAGGGAGGCCCCTTAGACTCAGTGCTCAGTTTTTATTGGGGGCTGGCCATGTAGGCATCCTCTGCCTAGCACGTACCAAGATGCCAGACTCCCAGAAGGAGAGCAGGAATTCAGCACAAGCCGCATTGTTTGTCCAAATAGTTTAGGCCTAGTGAGCCACGCTTATCAGTTCTGGGAATGGTGGAAATCCTCCTGAAATCAAAGTCGCTGAACATCAACCCAGGGCCAGTTGTGCAAGCAGATCTTTCTAAGCATAGCAATTTCAGGCTTGCATGTTAACTCTTTTCCTCAGATCTTGCAATTAAACTTCAGCAGGACCTGGCCTGGCAAATACTAGGTTTATTGGATTTACCTGAAATGGAGTTAATGACTCTCATTTCCTCTAATGCCCACTTCATTGGAGGGAGGATTATAAAAAACGGGAAGAGTCCCTAGAAACGATCTCATTCAACCCTCTGATTTGAGAGGCTGAGGTTCCAAGAGGCTGAGTGATTTGTCCAGGGACCCACAGCAAAGACAGGCATCTGCAAGTGTCACACCTATGCTGGATACCATTCCAAGCTTTCAGACAAAATGTCCCTTCCCTTCTCTTGGAACCTAAAATGTGTACCCTTTTCCCCATTTCTTAGTAGTAGGGAGCCCTACCTATGTCTCTGCTGGCCTCATTTTTCCTGCCCTCCATCCTCTCTATGTTGTTGTTTGGCTGGGAGACTACTGTGCTGGAGTAGCAATAATGACCTTCATAAACAGTCACTAAACAGTGGACAACCCGTATTCTACTTCCTCTGGTTAACTGACAATGCACAAAACCAATGAGGACTAGTGGGAACTAATAAACTCTAGAGTAGGACAAGCAGATGGAGTGGGTAGCCCATCACCCCTCCTCCCTCACTTCTCCCAACATGACCGCAGATAACAAATGGCCAGGTCTGGTCCACATCATCGTCACCCCTTCCCCAACTCAGAGGTTCATGTCAGGGGTGTACTTGAGAAAGTTTTGGACTGAGAGTCTGGAGTCCTGATCCTATCTCCGTAGGTGCCATAGGCTAGTCCCATCTCTCTGAGCCCTGACGTCCCCAACTCTGAAACAAGTTAGAATTCTAAGGTTTTGTCCATCCTAGTCAGTCTCTCACTGCGCAGTGTCTCATGAACTGACCCCAGGAAGGAGTCCCTGAGGACAAATGGAGTGGTGGCCTGGAGAATCTGCCTGGTCGGGTTGGGTTACAGGGTGAGGGTGGACTGTGGGTAAATCATGTTGTCTCCTCCTTTGTGGCTACCATCACTGTCACCCTCAAGCAGTCATTTTGAGCTTTAGATGAGCCAGGACACTTAGTTCAGAGTCTGCCTGTTACCACCCCCATCCATGTTCCCTGTATGATGAAGAGGTTGGGCCTGATGTCTCTGGGGCCCTAAACTTGTTCAGATGCACTCTACTGCCACCTGGCTGGGTGACTTCTGCTAAAGTAGATTCACCTTTCTGGGGCTTCACCTTCCCCAGCTGTTAAGTGGGGTCAATAATTTCTGCCCTGACTGCTCTTAAGCCTTTTAGGAGGCTCTGGTGGAGTATTAGAGCTGCAAGATGCTAGAATATGAGCTCCATAAAGGACTGAGAAATTATAATTTTTTTCTTCCAATTAATTCTTTGTCTCCAAAGCCATGTCTTGTCCATGTCTTTTCCTCATATTGACGAGCTCTTAAAACTTACTAAACTGAGTGTTAATTAATTCAACAAGTGTTTCTTCCTTTTTTTTTTTTTTTTTTTTTTTTTTGCGGTACGCGGGCCTCTCGCTGTTGTGGCCTCTCCCGTTGCGGAGCACAGGCTCCGGACGCGCAGGCTCAGCGGCCATGGCTCACGGGCCCAGCCGCTCCGCGGCATGTGGGATCCTCCCGGACTGGGGCATGATACCGCATCCCCTGCATCGGCAGGTGGACTCTCAACCACTGTGCCACCAGGGAAGCCCAACAGGTGTTTCTTAAGCATCTACTACGTACTATGCACTGTGCCAACTGTTGAGGATTCTATGATTCAGGGAGAACAGGATGTGATTCCTGCCCTCCAGGAGCTCACGGTCTGGCGCAGGGACAACAGCAAACTGGCTACACAGGGTGACAGATGCTCTTGAAGGAGAAAGTGCAGCACAAAGAGAGGCACCTCACCTGGATTCGTGGGAGCAGGGCTGGCTTCCAGGTGGAAGTAACTAGTGACTGAGAAGGAGCAAGAGTTAGCTGGGTGAGAGACATGAAAGAAGTAGCAAAAAAGAGATCGTGTTTGGGGCTAAAAGAACCAATAGATCAAGGGTCAAGTGGGCCCCTTCCAACTTTGACACGCAGGTTTTTCATGGCTGAAGCAGAGAGTTCAAGGTGAAAAGTGACAAGAGGTAAGGCTGGAGAGGTAAATAAGGGCAGATGGAGATGGGCTTTCGCAGCCTTGGACTTTATTTTGAGGACAATAGATAGAAGAAAACTCCCCGCTCCATCATTTTGTTTTGCTATTCTTTTATTACTTTCCACAATTTTAAGTGCTCTCATTCATTTATTTATCTACCTACTCATGGTCTGTCCCATTCTCCTTCCACCTAGAATGTAAACAGCATGATGTCAGAGACTATGTCTTATTCTCTGCTGTAACTTCAGCCCTAGAAAAGAACCAAGCACACATAGAGCATATTTAATTAATAGTTGTTTAAGAGTGAATGAATGAATGAATGAATGAAAAAAAAGAAAGAGGAGACATAGGTTTGGGGGTGTTCCTTGTACTTTGCCTTTATTTAGGGAGAAGCCTCCCCCTCCCCACCCTCCATAGGGGAGGGTTGCAGCTCAGAAAGTTTTGTCTCTTCAGGAAGTGAAGTGCAGGTGAGGGTGAGAAATGGGCTAGGGAGAAGGATGATGCCTGACCCTGGAGTTGAAAGCCTAACTGAGGTCTGGACATCAAATTCCTTTTCCTTAAGGCTCTGTGGTCCATGGGAAATAACCTGGCCCTCACACTGAACTCCAAAACATTTTAGGGCATCTGGGTCAGAATCCGGCCTTCTCCTACTTCTCAGGCTTTGATCTCTCAACCTCATTAGATTATCAGCCCAGAAGGGTCCTTGGAGATGATCTAGTTCCTTTGACTCCAAGTGTATGGTCCTTAGACTCCACTGACAGACATTCCCACTGCTGCCTACCCTGCTCCTGGTGCCTCTTATACAACGTTAAGTTGACGAATTCATATCAGCTTTAGACTTTATGTTTTTGAGAGGTCGAAGTTCTTTCTCAGGTTACCCCTTGCCTTGCTTCTCCTCTCACTTTCCATCTATTCATGGTCCTCCCAAGTCAAGGCTCTGGATGAAGTCTGGGCAAGTCAGGTCCTGAAGGTTCACCCCAGGCTCTAAGCCTTACTTCTCTGCCTCTTCCAAAACCAGCTACTGGCTTCTCCCCCAACTCTAGACAGCAGGACCATACCTGTCGTGTTCAAAGATGTCAAGCCTAGCATGCAGCAAAAAGTTCCTGGAGAAGGGCTCTTCCTCTCCCAAATGCCCAAGAAATGTGGGAACCTCGTGACTGAGTTTGAAGTGATCTTCCCCTCAAAATTGCCCAGGCATCAAGAACCATGCTTGAGCAGGGTCTTCCTCTGTAGCCACCCGTGTTCCCTAAGGACTGACCAGGGAACTTTCCAGAACACAAGGATCTCTGGAACCATCCACGAGTTTTGGACCTGTGAGAGAGTAGGAGAGCCCAGGGAGGGCTTTCCTGCTGCTGAATGTTTTCCAGAGAATATATTATAATCTTTCAAAGTTGAAAAAACAATTAGTGGGGACAGATGGCATTAAGGCGGGACCTCCAAAAGAAAGGACATATCTCTCCCACACAGGGTCTGGTCTCTCTCTGTGGCTTGTGGGTCAGGGTGGACAGGGTTGGAAAGATGACTGGGAGTCCAGGCTCATTGGTGTTATCTGCTTGGCCAGCTCAGTCAGACAAATGAAAGGTTCTTGTGTTTTGGGCTGTGGGTTTAAGCCCCAGGCACTGGGAAGCATAAAAGAGTCTTGCTGACTTTGGCATCAGAGAAACCTGTGTGCAAGCCCCAGATCTGCCCCTTTCTAGTTATTTCACCTTGGGTAAGGCATCTTTCCTCATTTGTAAAATGGAGATTTTATGTGGACTGAGAGAATGCCTGTGAACACATTTGGTGCAGGGTGTGCAATATGTCCCCCTGGTTATTATTATTAAAGATGCCAGTGGTGACCCCACGTATCCTAGCCATGCAGGGGATGCCTGAAACAAGCCTCCTCGAGGGCATGGAGGCTGGGGCTCTGACCCTCAGTCTCTGACCATCCCATTGTCCCCTCCAATCTCCATCTGCAATTCTACAACTCAGCACTGCTCTGTGATCTCAGACCAGTCCTTAGAGTGTCTCTGGTCGTCTCTGCCCTTTCTGCCCCGTGAGAAGTTGGACCAGATGACCTCTAAGGGCTCTATCTGGTTTTGAAAGTCTTTGACTAGTTTCCTAGGGTCTCTCTGGGACAGTCAAGTACTTTGTGTACCTAGAATGTAAGCAGCACGATGTCAGAGACTATGTCTTATTCTCTGCTGCAACTCCAGCCCTAGAAAAGTACCAGGCACACACAGAGGGTTTTTAATTAACAATTATTTAAGAATGAATGAGTGGGGGCTTCCCTGGTGGCACAGTGGTTGAGAGTCCGCCTGCCGAGGCAGGGGACGCGGGTTCGTGCCCCAGTCCGGGAAGATCCCACATGCCGCGGAGCGGCTGGGCCCATGAGCCATGGCCGCTGGGCCTGCGCGTCCGGAGCCTGTGCTCCGCAGCGGGAGAGGCCACAACAGTGAGAGGCCCGTGTACCGGAAAAAAAAAAAAGAAAGAAAGAAAGAAAAAGAATGAATGAGTGAATGAATGAATGAGAAATAGAAAGGGGAGACATAGATTTGGGAGTGTCCCTTAATCCTTGTACTTTGCCTTTATTTAAGCAGAATCTTGTGTACAAGAGTCTGATCTGTTCTCATCCAGAGGTCAACAAAGGGGAGGAGTGTGAGGTTTCAGGACTTTGTAACACTCTGAGAGGATGTCCTGCTCTTCCCACGTGCACACCACCCGTTCTTTGCTTTTTTTTTTTTTTTACATACTAAAGCTTTTTTTTTTAATAATTGAAATATGTTTGACATAATGTTGTACCCACCCTGTTCTACCTCCCCATTTACGCAGAATAGCTAAGATTAACTGCGTGCCTTCTATGGGCTAGGCTCTGTTCTAAGTGATCTAAACAGACTAATTTATTTAATCCTCATAACAACCCTATAAAATACACATAAATTCCATTTTAAAATTGAGGAAACTGGGGCATGGAGAGGTTAGTAACCCAAGCTAGTAAGTGGTGGAGACAAGGTTCCAGCTCAGATAATCTGGCTCCAGGGCCTGATACTCTCCACTTTTATTGCACGCTGTGCTGAGTCCAGAGAGTGAAGGGGACTTGCCCAGAGTCCCCTTCGGTAACGCCCAAAAGTTACCCCACGGTAACTTACGCAATGATCTCTGACCATTAAGCCACTGGAATAGTCATATTGACGGCAACAACAAGCCAAAGAGTAAAGCATCTTCGACGCTCCCTTTCCACATCCTCCCTCCACCCCCAAATCCTGTGGGCTATTTACTAAAAGCAGAGAGGCTAGGGTGTGGCCTTGTGGTAAGTGCCAAGGCTGGCTGGCTGGCCCTACAGTGGGCCGCCCTCCTCAGGGCAAGCCTGACTGCCTCTCCCATCCGCCCAGGCAGCAGAAGCACAGTCAGAGGGGCTGAAAGTGCCCCGGGGCGGGGTGGGGGGGTAGGGGGGGGTAGTTGGGGCAGGACTGGGGCAGGAAATTAGAAAGTAAAAAGGGCAGGGACCAGAGTTAGGGAGAAGGGATGGGGTGGAGAGGGAAAAAGGGAAAGACAAATGTGTGCTGTTTTTTTTTTAACATCTTTATTGGAGTATAATTGCTTTACAGTGGTGTGTTAGTTTCTGCTGTATAACAAAGTGAATCAGCTATACTATACATATGTTCCCATATCCCCTCCCTCTTGCGTCTCCCTCCCACCCTCCCTATCCCACCCCTCCAGGCGGTCACAAAGCACCGAGCTGATCTCCCTGTGCTATGCGGCTGCTTCCCACTAGCTGTCTATTTTACATTTGGTAGTGTATATATGTCCATGCCTCTCTCTCACTTCATCCCAGCTTACCCTTCCCCCTCCCCGTGTCCTCAAGTCCAGACAAATGTGTTTTAAATACTCACTGTGTGTGCCAAACACAGTGCTAGAGACCTTCCCATACCTCCTGCAGGGAGGGCCCTGTCATTACCCCCATGTTGTAAGGGAGGAAACTGGGACTCAGAGGGATGGTTTACCTGCCCAAAGTTATGGGGTGTGTCTATTGTGAAAATGTATCTTCTTTTCATTATAGAAGATAGGAAAGGAATGACAGGAGAAAGGAAAGAGGAGGGGAATGGGGAGAAAGGAGGAGGCAGTGAGGTGTGGGTGTCTTGGCACTCTGCCCCCTGCAAGGACAACGGGCCCAGAGTTGTCCTTGCGTCCCAGAAGGCTCACTGGGAGAATGTTTATGAGAAACCTCAACATTGAGAAGGAGCGTGACCTCCCAGCCTGTCTGTCCCTGCCCCGTGACCGTTTCTGGCTATAAACAGCCTGTTTATTAACCCCAGGAAACTGGCTCCTCCGCCACTTAGCTTTATCTCCTGGAATGGGCAGGCTTGGAGAGCAGGGGCTGCCTGGCCAAGAGTTTCCAGACGGGGAGGAGCAGCTGCTAGGAACTTGATGATCCTTAAAGAACTGCGCCAAAAGCAGCCACAGACAGTCCCCACTGTGTCTGCACTCCACCCCCTTGCAGACTTGCTCAAGTCAGCACGGTGGGTTAATAGGCCGGAAAAGCCCTTGACCCAATGGTTGCCACTTTAAGGGAATTAAAGTTTGATTCACTCATTATCTTCCCTAATGATCCCCATCATTAGATCAATGTGGTGACACCAAATGAAATCATGGCTCTAAAGGCACTTGGCAAAATGAACCCCCCCGACCCCCAGTCCAGCACCTGAGAAGTTGTTCCCTCACCCAGTCCCTTATACCTCCCCCATCTCTCTGAGCCCCATTCAATCGCTTATGGATTTTGTCCTAACACTCACCCACTACATGCTTACCACTACACACCAAGTCTCGGCTGTGAAATGAGGGTTATAATTGTATTGACCTACGAGGTTGCTGGAGGAATCAAATGAGATACTTTCTATAAAGTTTAGTACCACGCCTGGCACCTCTCTGTACTCAATCAGTGTTAGCAACATCTATTGCCAGGTGTCTGTTGAAAAATTCCATAAAAGGCCTCCCACAATGTTCTTGTAAGTAACCTGGAGTGGGAATATTTTTGAATGGGGGACAAGAGATGAGGCAGGAACTGGCTGGGATTGGAACAGGAGGAAGTGGACTTCACCAGTAGCTTGAAGGACTGGAATGAGAACACCAAGAATGCTGGAATTTCTGGGAAAGGGAGGGCGTGTGCAAACACAAGAATTGGATGAAAGGTCATAGGACATTTACAACTCAGGAGAGAACAACAAACACCGGCTCATTCCAAGGCTAGTGGTGGGACGCGGTGACCTTTCCAGGACACAGGAGCTTGTGGCTATAATTGAAAGGTGTTGAAAACTAGCTGAGCTCACAGCGCTCATCCTGCTGGTTGCCTCTGCAGAGTCGGTGCGTGTTGTGGTTCCCCCCTCCACTTTGCACTTCCAGAAACTTCTCCCAGTGTTCCCAATACTATTTCCCTACCCCCCATAGCCTTGGAATATGTCCCCAGCTCTTCCATTCTCTCTTATTCCCATTGAATCTATATATTTTTTAGTACTTTTATTCACATAAGTCATTATGATTGCATTCTTCTTATAAAATTAAAACTAAGGCTAAAATCCCATTTCACCCCTCTTGCTCTTCATTTTTTAAAATTAATGTTTATTGGAGTATAGTTGCTTTACAATGTTGTGTTAGTTTCTGCTGTACAGCACAGTGAATCAGCTATACGTATACATATACCCCCTCTTTTTTGGATTTCCTTCCCATTTAGGTCACCTCTTGCTCTTCATTTTTCTCACAACTCTTTTCCTCCAGCATAATTAACAGTATGTTTATCCTTCCAGAATTTTCTCTGTGTGCACACACACCCGCACACAATATTTAAAATATATGTGACAACATTTTTTGTTTAGCTTCTTTTCTTCTTTTTTAGTAAGTAGCACTACACGTTATTATTATTGTGCTATAACTTGCTTTTCTCTCCCACTCTATGTTTTGGAAATCTGTCCATGTTAGCATTTTTTTATCTACTTAATTTTTAACCACTGCACAATGTGGCTGTTTCATGGTTTATTTATTCACTCCTCCCCTCACCCCACCTTTCACTGCTACAAACAATGCTGCTGTGAACATCCTTCATACACTTTCTTGTGCACTTGGGATTTTTTTTCTCTACAACAGAAATCTGACAGTGGAATTACAGGTTATCAGGGTACAAACATCCCCTGCTGAATCCTAAGTATAGATTCTCCCTGGCCTGCTCCCAGTCATTTCCACTGATTCTCAGGTACCACATCTAAATCACCAGCTTCCTGCTCCTAACTCCCCACTGAACATCTCTACCCAGAAGTCCCTCAGGTTCCTCAATCTTATATAGGAAAAGACACCTTCTCTCCCCATGGCCCCCTCCTGGTGTACACGCTTACATTCTCCCAGTTGCCCCAACATGTAAACCGTAATGATGGTCCTCTCCTCTCTCCCCATTGTCTAATGAGATGTCATATCTTGTGGATTTTATCTCAGTAATGTCTTTCAGTTCTCATTTCTTCTCTGGTTACCTTTGGCCAGGATATTATTTTAACAATCCCCTAATAGTCTCCTTGTTCCCTTATGCAACGCATCAAATTTATCTTCACAAAGCACAGGTGATGTCATTCTCTTTGGTTGGTTCCCCCCGCTATGAAACACAGTAGGATCTCCTTGGCTTGCTCTTCACAGGTTTCTCCAATCTGGCTCAGTTTTCTCCCTCTAGTTTTTATCTCTTCAGATTCCTCCTCTTTCACCTGGAGTAACCTGAAGTGGGAATATCCAGGCACACCGATCCCCTTGCATTCCCAAATGTGCCCGTATTTCTTGCCTCCAAGACTTTGTTTCTCTGTTTCCTCTCCTAGAAGTCTCTCTCCTAGCTCTGCCTATTGAAGGTCTACCATTCCTTCTAGGACCTGCCAAATACACATTAAGGATGTGGGTTCCAGGGTTCTGACACAAGTAGCCAGTTTCTTAACCTCTCTAATCATCCATTTTCTTCCCTATAAAAAGGTCATTAACACCTTCCAGATCTGTGGGGAACTTTTAGTTAGATTATGCATATAAAGGATTTAGCAGAGTGCCTCCTAGAGTAAATGCTAAATAAATCTTAACTCTTATTGGCGTCATGCTTCTTTTATAAAGCTGTGCTTGGTCTCACCATCAAAGGGACTTTCTTGACTTCCAGCGCTCTCTTTATTCTAGTGGGCATCTAGTCATTCAGTTTCTTATGTCTAAGTCTGTCCTCACACCTGATAATGACCCCCTGAGGATCAGGGATCCTCTAATTCTTTTTTTTTAAAAATAAATTTATTTTTGGCCGCATTCGTTGATGCACGCGGGCTTTTCTCTAGTTGCTGCGAGTCGGGGCTACTCTTCATTGTGGTGCGTGGGCTTCTCATTGCGGTGGCTTCGCTTGTTGTGGAGCACAGGCTCTAGGCATGTGGGCTTCAGTAATTGTGGCACGTGGGCTCAGTAGTTGTGGCACACGGGCTGAGTTGCTCTGCGGCATGTGGGATCTTCCTGGACCAGGGCTCAAAACTGTGTCCCCTGCAATGGCAGGCAGATTCTTAACCACTGCGCCAACAGGGAAGTCCCTCATTTTTAAAAAATAAATTTATTTATTTTTGGCTGCGTTGGGTCTTCGTTGCTGTGCACGAGCTTTCTCTAGTTGTGGCGAGCGGGGGCTACTCTTCGTTGCGGTGCGCGGGCTTCTCATTGTGGTGGCTTCTCTTTGTTGCGGAGCACAGGCTCTGGGCGCGCAGGCTTCAGTAGCTGTGGCACATGGACTCAGTAGTTGTGGTGCACAGGCTTAGTTGCTCCATGGCATGTGGGAATCTTCCTAGACCAGGGCTCGAACCCATGTCCTCTGCATTGGCAGGCAAATTCTTAACCACTGCACCACCAGGGAAGTCCCTTTGATTCATTTCTGCATGCCTCAGAGTGTCCCCAGCACAGTGCCTAGACCTGAACTGAATGTAAGGAGAATGCCACTGTCAATTTGGAAGTGCTGTGAAGGAAAGAGAGCCAGCTATATGGAACCAGAAGACAGCTTTGAATCCCACCTTGGCACTCACTGGTTGGTAAGAATCCATACACACCACCCAGTTTCCGTATCCATAAAATGAGGAAAATACTACCACCAGCCTCACAAGGTTGGGGTGAGCTTCTGTGTGCCAAAGAACTTTCTTTCTTCCTTTTTTTTTTTTCTTTCCTGAAAGCAAAAGAGTAAGAACTTTTTAGTTGTTTTTGTTTTTTGAATCTTAGTTTGTCTTCTCACAGTAGCCTGCTTCCCCCTTGTGGAAAAAATTCAAATTACATGTTAAAATCAGTCAATATAAATAATCTGGGAGCCAGAGGATGATCTCAGCATTGTTTATATCACTGAAAAACTGAAAACAAACCAGGCCTTCAAACAGGAGTTTGGCTACGTATACATGCACACGGGGGAAATTATCGAGCCATTTGAGTATAAGGAAATAGATGTGTAGGGTGTCCTTCTAAGTAAAACCCTAATTATAAACACACAAACTTTGCACAGTTTTGTAAGTGTCTACACACATGTGAAAGGATAGTACATTAAATGTTAATAGTGCTTGGGCTTCCCTGGTGGCGCAGTGGTTAAGAATCTGCCTGCCAGTGCAGGGGACACGGGTTCAAGCCCTGGTCCGGGAAGATCCCACATGCCGCGGAGCAACTAAGCCCGTGCGCCACAACTACCGAGCCTGCGCTCTAGAGCCCGTACTCCGCAACGAGAGAAGCCATCGCAATGAGAAGCCTGTGCACCGCAATGAAGAGTGGTCCCCGCTCGCCGCAACTAGAGAAAGCCCGCGCGCAGCAACGGAGACACAAAGCAGCCAAAAATAAATAAATAAAATAAATTAAAAAAAAAAATGTTAATAGTGCTTATGTTGGGTAGTGAAATTCAGTTGCTTTTCACCTTCTCTACTGTTGTATGTCTGAGTTGTTAACAATGACCTTATTGCTATTAGAAAATTTTAATTGTGGGGGAAACTATCTGTAAAACAAGAAACCCCTTAGTTACCTGTTGTGACAGGCCAGTCTGAATCAGGGAGTAGTCTGAGTCATGGATTCTAAAAATATTTCATGCTCCAATGCAGTGCATGCTCATACACAGCAAACTAGTGCTGAAGTCAACCCCAGATATGCGGATCCCATTGAGAGGCAGCATCAACCGTCAAATGATAACAGATAAATATCTGCTCCTTGGGCCTGCTGCATGCAGAGAGCCCGGGCAGGAGAGGGTGGGAACAGCAAGCCAAGGGGAATAAAGGATCTTGGGCTGGAGTTCTGGGAGCCTCTCATAAGTGGGCCGATGGGAGCTGTGCATCCACGGTTCTTGGCCAGGCTGATCTGAAGTCCTGAATCTGACCCTCTGTTCCCAGCCCCAGTCAGACATGCAGCCTAGACAAAATCCCAGAACCGTCCAGGCCTTGCTGGAGACACTGACCAGTGAGCAAGTGTGTCCTCTAGGGCTCTAGTCTAGAGTGGGGGAACACTGGAGCATGAAGAGGACAAATGTGGTAAGTGTTGGAGACCAGGAGGACCTCTGGAGCTCAGGGAACAGAAAGAACCTCCTGGGAGTCAGGCGGCTGAGGAAGTTCCTGGAGGAGGTTGCAAATAAGTTGAATACACATTTGTTCAGCATTTTACCCAGGGTTTTTCAAAGATTCAGCACCCAAGGGCCACCTAATGGATAGCCAGAGCATATGAAGATTATACATTTTACGTTTTTTGTTAGTCACTATTTAAAACAAAATTTAAATTATATAAAAGTAATACTCTCCTACCAGTGAGAGGGATGATACTACTTTTAGTCTTTAACTGAAGTGTGTATATCTGGCTCCACGAGGGAAGGTCAGTTTTACTTCTGGTTGTTTTCTTTTTCTTTCTGCTATATTAGAAAAATCTGAACTTAAACCTGTGGGTCATCAGTCACTGTGGAAGACAGTATGGTGGTTCCTCAAAAAATTAAACACAGAATTACCATATGATCCAGCAATTCCACTTTTAGGTATATACCTAAAAGAATTGGATGCAGGGACTCAGACTTGTGCTCTTAACCAGTGAGCAATACTACCTTCCCAGCTGTCCAGAGAGCTTTTAAAACTTGAATGACAAAAGCTGATTCCAGTAGTACCAGAGGGCCAGTGAATGTCATAACTGACAGTTACATTCAGTGGCTTCAAGGAGAACAGCCATTTATAGAGCCATGAATATATGAGGCAAGCTTAAGTGTAGGTGCTTGGTGTCTTCACTGCAAACAGAACCTCATTCTCCATTAAACAGGAAGTGTGATCTCAGAGTTCCAAGTCACAGACTTGTACAAGCAGCAGAGTTAGCCTACTCTCCAGAGCTTATGACATAGTGTCCTCCTGCCCTTTGCTTCTGTCCAGAACACTGAGAAATCAAGATAATATCTGCAAGCCAGGGAAATCTTTTTTTTTTTTGTGGTACACGGGCCTCTCACTGCCGTGGCCTCTCCCGTTGCGGAGCACAGGCTCCGGACGCGCAGGCCCAGCGGCCATGGCTCACGGGCCCAGCCGCTCCGTGGCACGTGGGATCCTCCCAGACCGGGGCACGAACCCGCGTCCCCTGCATCGGCAGGCGGACCCTCAACCATTGCACCACCAGAGAAGCCCCAGGGAAATCTTATAGAGTTCATTCCCGAATGCAAGCCTGGTCCAACATTCATAAATCAATGTAATTCATCCTATTAACAGACGAAATCAGAAAAACCATGAGATCATATCTATAGAGGCAGAAAATGTATTCAACAAAATTCAATACCTATATATGATTTAAAAAAAAAGGAACTGAAGAGAAATGGCACATCCAGACAATGGAATATTATGCAGCACTAAAAAGAAATGACCTATCAAGTCATGAAAAGACATGGAGGGAACTTAAGTGTATATTACTAAGTGAAGGAAGCCAATCTGAAAAGGCTATATACTGTGTGATTCCAACTATATGACATTCTGGAAAAGGTAAAACTATGGAGACATTTAAAAAAGATCAGTGGTTGCCAGGGGTTAGGGGGAGGGAGGGATGTATTGGCAGAGTACTGAGGATTTTTTAGGGCAGTGAAACTATTCTATATGATACCATAATGGTGGATACATGTCATTATACATTTGTAAAAACCCACAGAATATATAGCATCAGGAGTAAACCATAATAGAAACTATGGACTTTGAGTGATTATGATATGTTCGTGTAGGTTCATCAATTATAACAAATGTACCACTCTGGTAGGATATTAATAGTGGTGGAGGCTGTGCCTGTGTAGCGGAACTGTACTTTCTTCTCAATTTTGCTGTGAACCTGAAATTACTCAAAAGAATCAAGTCTATTAAAAATAACTGGGGGACTTCCCTGGTGGCGCAGTGGTTGAGAATCCGCCTGCCAATGCAGGGGACATAGGTTCGATCCCTGGTCCGGGAAGATCCCACATGCCAAGGAGCAACTAAGCCCGTGTGCCACAACTACTGAGCCTGTGCTCTAGAGCCTGTGAGCCACAACTACTGAAGCACCATGCACCTAGAGCCCGTGCTCCGCAACAAGAGAATCCACCGCAATGAGAAGCCCACACACGGCAACAAAGAGTAGCACACCCCTGCAACTAGAGAAAGCCCGCGCGCAGCAAGGAAGACCCAACACACCCAAAAATAAGCAAAAAACAAACAAACAAAAAACACCTGGGGATTTCCTTGGTGGTCAAGCAGTTAAGACTTCGCGCTCCCAATGAAGGGGGCCTGGGTTCCATCCCTGGTCAGGGAACTAGATCCTGCATGCTGCAACTAAGGGCTCGCATACTGCAACTAAAGATCCCACATGTTGCAACTAAAGATCCCACACATGGCAATGAAGATCCCGTGTGCCACAACTAAGACCCGGCACAGAAAAATAAATTTTTTTTTAAAGTTAAAAAAAAATAACTGGCACATCCATATAATGGAGTATTATCCAGCGACAAAAAGAAATGAGCTATCAAGCCACACAAAAACATGGATGACTCTTAAATGTATATTGCTAGATGAAAGAAGCCAATCTGAAAAGGCAATATGCTATATGATCCCATTTATATGACATAATGGAAAAGGAAAAACTATATGGACAGTAAAAACATCAGTGGTTTTCAGGGATGTTGAAAGAGGAGGAGAGAGTTGAATAGGTGACGTACAGATGATTTTTAGGGTGTGAAACTATTCTGTATGATACTATAATAATGGATGTACATGACACTATGAAATTGCCAAACCCATAGAACTTAGCAGCATAAGAATTGAAACTTATGTAATCAATTTTTAAAAATAATTTAGGCAGGGACTTCCCTGGTGGCACAGTGGTTAAGAATCCACCTGCCAAGGAAGGGGACACGGGTTCGAGCCCCGGTCTGGGAAGATCCCACATGCCGCGGAGCAACGAAGCCCGTGCGCCACAACTACTGAAGGCCGTGCACCTAGAGCCCATGCTCTGCGACAAGAGAAGCCACAGCAAGGAGAAGCCCGCGCACTGCAACGAAGACTAGACCCCGCTCACCGCAACTAGAGAAAGCCTGCGTGCGGCAATGAAGACCCAACACAGCCATGAATGAATGAATGAATAAATAAATAAATAATTAAAAAAAAATTTAGGCAGTAGGGGGATCTCATGATGGAATTTAAACTTTGATAAAAGAATCTCTGTATGAAATAACTTCACCGTAGGGGGTGATGGGAAAATAATAAACTCGGGATATGAGTGGAGAAGTAAGACCAAAGGCAAGTAAACTACACATAAGTACTGTACTCTGGTTGCTAAAGTTGTTTTCCACAGGGGTTCAGGTTAATAATCCTGGAACTACTACACATGCATACTGGAGCTGAACAATTAAATAAATGGATGGCAGATGGTGCGACCCAGGAGTGAGAGGTTACAGTTAAGCTAGTGGGGAAGGCTAGAAAGATCTACGTGATATTGGATTAGAGTTGGAGACATCAGTATGAAATCATGTTTAGCTTAATGAAGGTAGAGATGGGTACATATACAGATATTTACATAAATACAGATATTTATGTGTATATCCATGGGTTAGTATAAACACGTATGTATCTTGCTCTCTCAGCTGGGAGGGCCTAGAAGCTGTGACACTACAATACCAACAAGCACACCCAGCACTCAGATCTTGGTTTCCTTTTTATATAACAGCTTTATTGAGATTTAATTCACATACATAAAATTCACCTATTTAAAGTGTACATTTCAATGGTTTTAGTATGCATATTTAGTATATTTTAGTGTATTGTGGTGTGACCATCACCATGATCAATTTTAGAATATTTTCATCACCCCCAAAAGAAACTCTGGATCCATTATCAGTCACTCTCCATACCTCCCCAGCCCCCCCAGCCCTAGGCAACCACCAATATACTTGGACTCTCGATTTGCCTAATTTAGACATTTCACGTAAGTGGAATATTGCAACAGGCGGTCCTTGTGACTCGTTTGTTTCACTTAGCATAATTTTTCAAGGTTCATCCATAGTGTGGTATGCATTAGTGCTTTACTTCTTTTCATAGCCAAATAATATTCCATTGGAGGGATATGCCATATTTTATTTATCTATTCATAAGTTTATGGACAGTTAAGTTCTTTCACTTCTTGGGTATTATGAATAATGCTGCTATAAATATTTTGTGTACAAGTTTTTGTGTGGATATATGTTTCCATTTTTCTTGGATATATATCTAGAAGTGAATTAATCTTTTGAGGAACTTTCAGACTTTTCCAAAGCAGCTGCACTATTTTACCTTTTTATCAGCAATGTAGTGTATGAGGGTTCTAATATCTATACATCCTTTCCAACAGTTACTGTTGTCCATCTTTCCAACTATAGCCATCTTCGTGGATATGAGATTGTACCTCACTGTGGTTTTGATTTGCATTTCCCCCCGATGGCTAGTGATGTTCAGCATCTTTTCATGTGCTTATTGGTCATTTGTATATCTTCTTTGGAAAAATGTCTATTCAGATTCTATATCTGTTTTTAAATTGGGTTATTTTTCTTTTCAGTGGGAGTTCTTTATATACTCTAGATACAAGTTCCTTATCATATATATAATTTGCAAAATTTTTTCTCCCATTCTTTTCTTCCGTATCTATTCACTTACATGATGGTATCCTTTGAAGCACAAAATTTTAAAATTTTGATAATATCCGATTTATTTACTTTTTCACTTTGTTGCTTGTGCTTTTGGTGTCATATTTAAGTATCCATTGTCTACGGAAGGTCATGAGACACACCAGGCAAGCTGCCACTAGACAGGGATTATAACTTGATTTCAGAAGTAGCGGTATTCACACCTCCATGTTAAAATAAAGTTCATACCTTATATGTTAAATCCAAAGGTAGATGAATGAAAGTCTTAATTATGAAGAAATTTCAAGGGAAGAGATGAAGGAAGTAGCTGTCTTGATCTCCTCACCCCACCTCATTCACCTTCAATTTTCCACTTTCAGCACCTTCAAACCCTGATAGAGTAAATGCTTTTGACTCTTATGATCAAATAATTTTCCTTTTCCCGCATAGCTTCTGTTTGTCAGGGTTTCAAGATTATTTTATTTTTTTCATCAAGCAACCAAAAAGATATTTCTGTTCCTGTCCTGTGTATTCAAGTTCAGACAAACAGACAATTTCCACGGGCAAAAACTTCTTCCAATCAGTAAATAAGGATTTTTCATTGTTGTTAAGGTGTTGGATTATGTGAGATTTTTGTCAACCAGATCCAAAATTCTGTGATTCTGTTTCCACGGTGCTGTGATTTAAAAAATTCTAATCCATCGGTGGTTTAGTTGTCAAGGCAGTTATAGGCAGCCTCACCCAGTTCTCTGGGCTCTCTTGTACCTGGAATTTCAGACATGGTTGGTTGGTATTCCCAAGCCAAGTGACATCTTCTTAGAGAAAGTGAATACAGCCCACCTGTAGGTCTATGTGACCTACTTTATAAGGAGAAGACCACAAAAACCATCTTTGTGTTCCATAAGGCAGGCAAATTCCAGTGAGAAGAAAGGACATGAATAAAGTACCCTGGGTAAGTTTTTTTTTTAGAAAGAGAAATAGTCTATTAGCCACTAGAGTCAGATGCCTTTGTGGGGAGAGATGCAAGTATGAATGGAGTGGTCAATATGGCCTTATCCATATTAGAATATATGGGACACATAGTAGAATACAAGATGGTGACTCTTTCCAAGAGCCAAGGCTGCATGATGGTATAACTCCCTGGGAGGGGAGAAGACTCAGCAGATTTCTGCCCTGCAGCAGACCGGGGCCAGAAGGAAAACTGGTCACTCGGGGGAGAAAGAGATGGAGGTCTGGGTTTTTCATCAAGGTTTGTCCTACCCCAAGGGATTTTTCTGTTCTATCAGGTGAACAGAGGGTAAGACCCAGGCTTCAAATTATTTCTAAAATCACTCTAATCCCAGACTCATGCACTCCCGCCCCCACATGCTTCCCCTGCCTCCCCCTTCACATGTGCATTCCATCTTCTAACCTAACAGAAATATATCACAAAAAACCTTTCCTGCTCATGTGTTCACCTAGACACATCGACCCCCCAATGACTTCATGCCGTTCTTCATACCATCTTCTACAGGTGTATCATGCTTTAATCTTCATACACTTAGGTCTCCCCAATCCTGCCAACTCTCTTTTTCCATCATGTCCTGTGTATGGGGAGGTGTCAGGATGCTTCTCAAGTAATTTCTGTTAAAGGAAAAAGGAAGGGGCCCAGCACCCTCCTACCCTGCCTCTTTTGTTCCACTCTACAAGGCTGTCTTTGCAACTTCTAGAGAGTGATTCCATTTGTGGATTCTCTAGCATGTAGATCTAAAGTCAAGACTTTATATACCATTGATCCCATTATTTTAAGTAGTTTCTCTACTATTAACATATTACATTACTAGGGTATATTTGTTACAATAAGTGAACCAATGGTGATACATCATTATTAACTAAAGTCCACACTTTATTCAGATTTCTTTAGTTTTTATCTGATGTCCTTTTTCTGTTCCAGGATTCCACCTAGGATACTACATTATATTTAGCCATCATGTCTCCTTAGGCTCCTCTTGGCTGAAGCAGTTTCTCTGACTTTCCTTGTTTTCATAACCTCAACAGTTTTGTTTTTTTTTTTGCGGTATGTGGGCCTCTCACTGTCGTGGCCTCTCCCGTTGCAGAGCACAGGCTCCAGACGCGCAGGCTCAGCGGCCATGGCTCACGGGCCCAGCCGCTCCTCGGCATGTGGGATCTTCCCGGACCGGGGCACGAACCCGTGTCCCCTGCATCGGCAGGCGGACTCTCAACCACTGCGCCACCAGGGAAGCCCCACCTCAACAGTTTTGAGAAGTACTGGTCAGGGATTTTGTGGAATGTCCCCCTGTTGAGATTTTCTTGATGTTTTTCTCATGCTTGGACTGCAAAGGGAGGAAGACCACAGAGGTAAAGTGCCATTTCATCATATTATATCAAGGGTTCATGCTATCAACATGACTTATCAGTGTTGATATTGACATTGGTCATCTGTCTAAGGTAGTGTTGGTCCATGTTTCTCCACTGTAAAGTTACTATTTCAGCATTTCTTTCTATACTATTCACTTTGGAAATCGCTAGGCATAGCATACACGTAAGGACTGAGAAGTTAGGCTCTCTATTTTTGAGGGCTGAGTATCTATTGATTTTTAAACTATTTGTTATTTGTTGCTCTAGGATTTAGACAATCTCTCTCTATCATAATTTCCTTCAGATTAATACTAACTTAATTCCAGTCATATATAGAAAATGTGCTCCACTCTGCCCACTTTTGTGCTACTATTTAATATATATTTTGTCTATGTATGTTAAAACCCAACAGTACAGTGTTATAATTGTTGCTTTATATAATTTTATGTCCTTTTGGCTGCACCACGGGGCACGTGGGATCTTAGTTCTCCGACCAGGAATCGACCCATGCCCCCGGCATAGTGGAAGTGCCGAGTCTTAACCACTGGACCACCAGGGAAGTCCCTAATTTTATGTTTTTTGAAGAAACCAAGAGAAGAAAGGATGCACACAAATAAACTTAAAAAAAACCCCAAACATTTATCATTTCTGGTACACTTCAGTTCTTCCTGTGGTTTCAAGTTACCACCTGTTGTCACATCCTTACTCCCCTAGAACTTCTTTCTTTCTCCCTTCCTTTGCACTGTAAAATATATTATACCTCTATATGTTATAGGCCCAACACTTCAATCTTTAAAAACAGATTTATGGAGATATAGTTCACACACCACACAATTCACCCATTTAGAGTATAAAATTCAATGGTTTCGGTATATTTACAGACATGTGCAGCAATCTCCACAGTCAACATCAGAACATTTTCATCACCTCAGAAAGACATTTGATATCCTTTAGCCATAATCCCCTCATCTCCTCATCTCCTCCTCCAACCCTAAGCAACCACTAGTCTACTCTTTGTCTCTGCAGAATTGTCTATACTGGACAGTTCATATAAATTGAATCATGTGATACATAGTCTTTTGTGACTGGCTTCATTTACTTAGCATGTTTTCAAGCTTCATCTATGTTGTGTTGTGTATTTCATTCTGTTTTATGGCCGAATAATATTCCATTACATAGATATACCACATTTTGCTATTCATTCATCAGCTGGTGGACATTTAGGTGGTTTATACCTTTTAGTTATTGTGAAGAGTAGTGCTTTGAGCATTTGTATACAAGGTTTTACAGGAACATATGTTTTCTTTCCTCTTGGGTATATACATAGGAGTGGAGTTGTTGGGTGCTATGGTGACTCTATGTTTGGTCATTTGAGGAACTTGCAGAGTGTTTTCCAAAGTGGCTGCATCATTTTACATTCCCACCAGCAAGCAATGCATGTTGCCCACAAGAAACTCACTTAAATATAAAGACACAGATTAAAAGATAATTCCTCCCTCCCATCCCTATGACATTGCTGTTATTCCTTTCACTTACCCATAGGCTGTAATCAACCAATATACTGCCATTATTTTGAACAAACTTATTATTTAGATCAATTAAGACTAAGGAAAATAAAAAATTGTATTTTGCCTTAATTTATTCCTTCTCCAACACTCTTCCTTCCCTTATGGAGAGCTTGAGTTTCTTTTCTTTTCTTTTATATATTTATTTTTGGCTGCGTTGGGTCATCATTGCTGCGCGCCGGCTTTCTCTAGTTGTGGGGAGCTGGGGCTACTCTTTGTTGCGGTGCCCGTGTTTCTCATTGCCGTGGCTTCTCTTGTTGCAGAGCAAGGGCTCTAGGCACGCGGGCTTCAGAAGTTGTGGCTCATGGGCTCTAGAGTGCAGGCTCAGTAGTTGTGGCGCACGGAATTAGTTGCTCTGCGGCATGTGGGATCTTCCCGGACCAGGGATCAGACCCGTGTCCCTTGCATTGGCAGGTGGATTCTTAACCACTGTGCTAACAGGGAAGTCCCGAGATCTTGAGTTTCTGACCTATATCATTTTCCTTCTTTCTGGGAAGATATTTTAACCTTTCTTGCAAGACAGGTCTACTGGCACCTCAAATTTTATTTGAGAGAGCATTTCTCCTTAAACTTTTGAAGGGTCTGGTATCTTTTTTCTGACACGACTCCTGACGCCAAATGTGCAGGTTTTTTCTACACTAATTCTCCAACACCAATTTTATGTTTACCTGGCTAGCAGTTTGGCCGAGTTTTTTGTTTGCTGTAGCTGTAGATGTGAGAGGTAAAATTTCCTCCAGTGTCCTTATTTTTGTCTCCTGTGTTATCTTTAGTTTTCTCTAAACACTTCTGCTCAAATAGCATCTGAGCTTTGCAGTTATTTTAGCTGCAACCCACTGTTATTATACAGGTTGACTGATGTTATGGTAAGATGTGGAGGGAGGAGAGCATTCTATAATCCTATGATTAGGCGCCAGTCTTTTAGTGAGGCTGTGACTTTTACAAGTGTTCTTAGCTTCTCCTGCCCCCCAGGTGAGACATGAAGGTTAAAGGGGGCCCGTGTTGGATATTTCTTTTCCTCCATGTCAAAGACTAGAGAGGGGCGTAGTGGAATATTTTCCTTCCCTCAAGTTAAAATAGTTTGTTTTGATGCAATCCCCTTCTTAAAAATAGTTCTTCCCTTAGGCTCTAGTGAAAACAGTTTCTTTGGATGCAAGTCCTATCTTAAAAAGAACAGAATCCTCTGGGTTTATTTCAAAATGGTTACATTTTTGCTCCCTCTGTCAGAGGCAGGAAGGAACTTTTTTCTGATTGTTACCTGAAGAACTTGGGGGGGGGGTTACTGGAGATGACTCATGAAAGTGTGGAGGTCCCCCTAAGACTGAACCCTCAGAGTTTTTAACTCTCAGTCTACTTCACGCTGAGTCTCCAGCCATCCATCAATTACAATCTAAGTGTTCCTACCTATACTGGCTCCTCTGGTGAGCTTGTTCCTAGTAACCTCTCAGTATCTTCCATTTTCTCTAGTTTTCAGGGAAGGAGTTTGTCCTGTAACCTAAATTCTCTACAGGAAGTGAGAAGAATTGTTGATTTCCAACTTTATCAGATTTTTTTTTTTCTGGTTGTGAAGATGATAGTGACAAATTCTAAGATTTTTCTGTCAGATAAGAAACCAGAAGTCTGCTCAGTTCATTTTACTTCATTCTTTTTTTCTCTCTGTTCTCAGATCGTATCATCTCTAATGATCTATTTTCAAATTCACTCATTCTTCTGCCAACTTAAATCTACTGTTGATCCCCTACAGTGAATCTTTATTTCAGGTATTGTACTTCTCAACTCCAGAATTCGTTTGGTTCTTTCAAATAATTTTATCTATTAACATTCTCTATTCATGAGCTACTTTCATGAACATAGTTTCCTTTAGCTTTTGAACATATTTATAATAGCTTTTTTGGGAGTTTTGCCTTAAAAGTTTAACATTTGGGCCTCCTCAAAGGTAGTTTCTATTGCCACTGTTTTTCCTGTACAAGGGATATACTATTCTGTTTCTTTGCATCTCTCATAGTTTTTGAGATACTATATTGTAGGAACTTTGGGTTCTGACACATCCCCTTCAGGGCTTGTGAATTTGCTCTGTTTTATTTTGTTAGTTTTTTAAAGTACCTTGCCTGAACTAATCTTGTGACGTCTATTTTCCTCCACTGTGTATAATCTCTGATGTTACTGCTCAGTTCCCCCATCTCCCACCCCAAGCCTGGCTTTCAAGAAGTCACCCCTGGGCCCAAATTATTGTAATGTTCAGCCAGTGATTGGTCAGAGGTGTCCCTAAGTTCCTTGAGCCAGTAAAGCTTCCACTCTCTGCTAATGGATCTGTGTGTGACTTAGAGAATTCTTTCAAGTCTGGCCTATGTTCTGTTAGTGACTATACCTTTCAAGTGCCTGCTCCGGTTGGTTCTGAGTGTGAAACCTAGATGTGTGCTCAGCCTTCCAGACAGGGATAACTGTGATCTTCCAGGGCACTTTTTAAGCTATTTCTCTGGTTCCCTCTGTTAAACTTTCGGGTGGCCTGCTATTTCATTTGTTGCTACTTATTTTATGGAATAGAATTCTAATTGCTTGCCACTAAGATCTCTGTTTTCAACAATATCTGGAGTCAAGCATTCCTTCACACTGTGTACTAAATAAAGTCAGGTCCCTCTGTGGAGCTCTGGAGCTTCCAGTCCTTCCTCTTGCCTCTCTCCCTGGACAGATGTCTACACTATTGCATTGGAGCTGAGGAAGCTTCTCGGTTTCTCCTCTTGGCATGGAAACTCCTCCCTGCAAGTGGGATTTGGGAGGAGAAATGGAAGCCTGAGGTCTTTTTGATTTACTCCTCCCCCTATGGAACCTCTGCTCTGTAAATGGGAGTTTGGAAAATAGCCTGCTGTCCTTTCAGCTTTCGGTCCCCCATCACCCCCTGGCGTGGAACATTTGCCCTACAAACATAAAGCCTGGAGGGGGGTGGGTCAGGTCCCCAGTATTCTTGGCCTACCTTGTCTTGGGTAGAGCTACTGTATAAGAAACCGCTAGGCTGGGAACGGGAGCCCAAGTCTTCTCAGTTGGAGCTGACTAAAATTGAGCTCCTGTAACATGGAGCTGGGGTGGGCAGATCCCACATGCCGCGGAGCAGTTGGGCCTGCATGTCCAGAGCCTGTGCTCCGCAACGGGAGAGGCCACAACAGTGAGAGGCCTGCATACTGCAAAAAAAAAAAAAAAAGGGGGGGGGTAATTTAGTCACCAAAAACAACTATTTAAATTGTAGTGAGTGTTGTAAGAGGCCATGGCTACTTTCTTTTGCTCACTCTCATATGATATCTATGTCATATATACTTTATGTAAATAACAATACATTTACATACTCTTATCACTGATCAAGAGGTAGCAGGAGTCTTATATATGCCAACAAACAACAGGAAAAAAGTTTATTTTATACTTTAGAATTCTTATTTAGGATGCCCTATGTTTTGTTACAATTCATACTTTGTTAAAAGAAGAAAAAATAGGGAATTCCCTGGTGGTCCAGTGGTTAGGACTCTGCACTTTCACTGCCATGGCCTGGGTTCAATCTCTGGTTGGGGAATGAAGATCCTGCAAGCTGTGCAGCACAGCCAAAAAATTTAAAAAATTTAAAAATTAAAAAAAAGAAAAAATAGTATTATTTAATGTGGAAAATAATTGGTAATGGCATTCTACATATATAATGCGTATTTTATATTCGTAATTGTTAGCTTCACGTAAGCAATTCCAATACCTATATGATTTACGTTATGTGGTGCATAAGGTAATGTAGAACAGTTTGGAATATAATGCTTTCATATTTTGCAGACTGTCCATATATGATTTTCTAATTTTGTTTTGACTAGCCAACTTATTAATATTTCAAAAGTCTTTGTAGTCCACAGTAAGCATGTATCCTTTAACAAGGAGGTGTACTTTCTGTAATATCTTCTAGAAATACTTTGGCATCACATCTGAAATATGATTTCTACAGAAACATAGCTACATACTTTTCTAAATTTGTTGAATTAATAGGCTTCTTCTTAAGACTTCTTGATACATAATAAGGTTTGATTTCTAATGAAGGCTTTCTGTCACTGTAATTTTTAGTTGAAGATATTCCCACATTAGTTTCTCTTTTAAGAAACTTTTTCTTTATGAGTCCTCTTATGGCGACAGAGGGCTGAGCTATGTCTGAAGGCTTTCCCACATTGATTGCATTCATAGGGTTTTTCTTCTGTGTGAGTTCTGTGGTGTATAATGAGGTCAGACTTCTCAGAAAAGGCTTTTTTACACACATTACATTCATAAGGTTTCTCCCCAGTATGGATTTTCTTATGTCTAATAAGGCAGGACACTTCACTGAAAGCTCTCTCACACCTGGTACACACATAAGGTTTCTCTCCTGTGTGTATTCTCCGATGTACAAAGAGGTGTGACTTCATGCTGAAGGCTCTCCCACATTCATCACACACATAGGGTTTCTCTCCAGTATGAGTCCTCTGGTGAATACTGAGGTGTGATTTTTGGAAAAAGGCTTTCCCACACTCATTACATTCATAGGGTTTCTCCCCAGTGTGAATTCTCTAATGTTCAATGAGGTGTGATTTATGGGAGAAAGCTTTTCTACATTCAGTACACTCATAAGGTTTCTCTAGAGTATGGATTCTCAGATGTATAACGAGATTTGATTTCTTGCTGAAGCCTTTACCACACTCAGTACATACAAAGGGCTTTTCTCCTGTATGAGTTCTCTTATGTATAATGAGGTCTGACTTCTGGAAGAAGGCTTTCCCACATTCACTGCATTCATTTTTTCTTGCATATCTTCTGTTACCACTAAATAAGTCTAAATAGTTAAAACTTCTACCATACGGGTCATGTCTTTGGAGTCTTTGTTTTGAAGAAACAAAGGCTGTGCTAAGATGACATCTATTTTCAAGTGCATTACAATTGTTACGCTTTTCCTCCGTCACAGTTTTCTGGTCAATGAATGCAACATGCCTGAAAAGTGTTCCTTGGTTCTCTCGGTGCCTCTCCATGTGGTCATCAACTTGCCAGACTTTTTCTAGAAGGAAGCATAATAAACTATATGTTGGTGAATATTTCTGCTAATGTATTATGACTCATAGCTTTTTGCCCTATTGTGAGATTGAATCTTTACTTGCAGACCCAGTATCCATATCTAAAAGAAATACCAAGGCTAAATGGAATCTATACCCCTGAGCTTAGCAGGAAAGCCACAACTTTTAAAAAGCCTGTAGTAGTAGTAAAAGAACTAGATAATATGACAATGAACATAAATATATTTGACTATATGCAAACAAGACTTTGTAAACTGGGGAGAAAAATGGAAATAATGCCAAGAAGTAGTAAAAAGGAACGAAGAAGAACAGCTGCTACAGGGTCAATGGGAAGAGCCCATCTAGGAGAAATAAACGTGACTAGGGTAAAATGGTGATTAGAGGAAATAAAGGAAGGACTGGATGAGGAACAGAGAGATTTGAGCTAGTGTCTCATCAACTCATTGTTGGATTGCTGTAGTTTAATCTCCACTTGTCTCTTTGCTTCCAGTGTCTTTGAGCTCTTGTCTATTCATCCAGCAGCATGAAACTGATTTTATAAAACCATCAATTCTACTTGTAAACAGGAACACTTTTGTAGCCAGTATAATGGTAATTCATTCTTGTATAGGTGTGAGGGCGCAGGAATTCCTATGTCCAGTAAGAGGAAAATATGCCATAGGATAAGCCAAGCTTGCTTCAGGATTAGAGTCACTGCTAAATTCTGATTACTGAGTGTATCATATTATTCTATAATAGTTCATAGATACTGAATCAATCCTGACTTTTAAATGTTCTCCCTAACTTGCTTTCTACGTACCACAGATGGAAAATGAATTGTCATTAAGCACGTGGGCTCTGAATCCAGATTACAATCTTAGTTTCATCACTAATTAGATGTGTGGCACAAGTCAAGTTAATCTCTTTGGGCCTCAATTTCCCCTTCTATAAAAAAGGATAATAATAGCACCTATCTTACAGGGTTTTGTGAGGATTAAACAAGTCAATCGCTTTAAGTACTCAGAATACTGCCTAGCATGTAATGTTTCACTAGTTAGATATTATTATATTTATTATTACTGATCCTCAGACAACTATGTTCTTGCTACTTTCTGCTTTATATCATGTTTTCCAAGCATCTGGATTCTATTAATGTAATCTTAAGCAGTAGATTTCTCACCCTGTGTCTAAATTCCTATCAATCTTCATTTTCATCTATTGATATTTTATAAACTTCTGACAGTACCTGACTACTGTTACACTTATGCTACCTATATCCAGAGCAATAAAGGCACCCCTTGGCTCAGAATTTGACAATCCTACCGAGCTTCCTGGCCCAGTTCCCAATATGTAAGTCATCACTCTTTAAAGAAAGTGAGTAAATTTCTATTCTATATCTACCACTGGAACCCCAGAGGCTTCAACACATATCTTTTATCCCAGTGATACTGTGATTTATAATAAGAAATATATATTTCATCTTTGTCCCTGTTTCTGGCACAGAGCTCCAAAAACCCTTGTAATTTCCTAAGTGATGAGAGTCATAAAGGTGTCTTTTGTTATGTTAATAAGTGACTTATGGGAAGCATCTTAGGATCGGGGCTGGTTGCCAGTGGAGCCAACAATGTGATTAGAGGACTGGAACTTTCAGTTCCATGCCTCAACTTCCAGAGAGGGGAGAAGGGCTGGAGGCTGAAGTACTCACCAGTGGCCAATGATTTAATCAATCGTGCCTATGTAATGGAGCCTCCATAAAAACCCTAAAGGAGGGGGTTCAGAAAGTTCACAGGTTGGGGAACCAGAGTGCTTTCATGTACCACCATGTTGGGCCCCAAACTCCATGAGGCCAGAAGTTCCTTGAGTTTGAACTTCTGACCTCCATACCTGTAAGACAATTAATTTCTGTTGTTTTAAGCCTAGTTTGTGGTAATTTTCTTTTTTCTTTTTTTTTTTTTTTTTTGCTGTACGTGGGCCTCTCACTGTTGTGGCCTCTCCCGTTGCAGAGCACAGGCTCCGGATGCACAGGCTCAGCGGCCATGGCTCATGAGCCCAGCCACTCTGCGGCATGTGGGATCTTCCCAGACCGAGGCATGAACCCGCGTCCCCTGCATTGGCAGGCGGACTCTCAACCACTGCGCCACCAGGGAAGCCCTGTGGTAATTTTTAAATTGCAGCCCTGGGAAATTAATATAATGTTAAAAAAAAAAAGACACTATGACAATGCAAGGGTGATGGTGGGTAGGCTAGAATGCTAGAGAAATGAAGATCAAAAACTCTAGGTCCAACTCCAGTGACTTTTTAGCAGAGATAGAAAAATCCATCTTAAAATTCACATGGAATCTCAAGGGACTCTGAGTAGTGAAACACTCCAAAAAAAGAACAAAGTTGGATAACTAACACTTCCTGATTTTAAAACATACTACAAAGCCACAGTGATCAAGACAGTGTTGTCATGACATAAAGACAGATAGACAGACCAAAGGAATAGAATAGAGAGCCCAGAAATAAACCCTCATGTATATGGTTAAATGATTTTCTACAAGAGTAGCAAGATCATTCAATGGGGAAAGGACAGTCTTTTCAATAAATGGTGCTAGGAAAACTGGATACCTACATGCAAAAGAATGAAGTTGTATCCTTATCTTATGTCATATACAAAAATTAACTGAAAATGGAGCAAAGACTTAAAGAGCTAAAATGATAAAACACTTATTTGGGACTTCCCTGGTGGTCCAGTAGTTAAGACTCCGTACTTCCACTGCAGGGGGTGCAGGTTCGATCCCTGATTGGGGAACTAATTTCCCACTTGACCACAGAGTGGCCAAAAAAAAAAAAAAAAAAAAAGATAAAACACTTAGATAAAAATACAGAAAAAAGCCTCATGGAGTTGGATTTGGCAATGATTTCTTGGATATAACACCAAAAGCATAGGCAACAAAAGAAAAAATAGGTAAACTGGCAGGCAGACTCTCAACCACTGCGCCACCAGGGAAGCCCCTGGATTTCATCAAAATTAAAACCTTTTGTGTGTCAAAGGACACTATTAAGGGAAATTGCTGGATCATGTGGTAATTCTCTATTCTCTATTTACATTTTTAAGGAATTCCCATGATATTTTCCACAGCTACTGCACAATTTTACATTCCCACAGAATGTGAGAAAATACTTGCAAATCATATATTTTGTAAAGGATTAATATCCAGAATATATAAAGAAACAACCCAGTTATAAATAGGCAAAGAGGGGGGCTTCCCTGGTGGCACAGTGGTTAAGAATCCACCTGCCAGTGCCAGGGACATGGGTTCGAGCCCTGGTCCGGGAAGATCCCACATGCCACGGAGCAACTAAGCCCGTGTACCACAACTACTGAGCCTGCGCTCTAGAGCCCACAAGCCATGACTACTAAAGCCCATGCGCCTAGAGCCTGTGCTCCGCAACAAGAGAAGCCACCACAATGAGAAGCCCATGCACCACAAGGAAGAGTAGCCCCTGCTCACCACAACTAAAGAAAACTTGCGTAGCAACAAAGACCCAGTGCAGCCAAAAATAAAATAAAATAAATACATTAAAATAAAATAAAATAGGCAAAGAACTTGAATAGACACTTCTTCAAAGAAGATATACAAATGGCCAATAAGCACATGAAAAGATGCTCAACATCACTAATCACTAGGGAAATGCAAATCAAAACCATAATGAGATACACTTCATACCAATTAGAATGACTATTTATTTAAAAAAACTAGAAAATAACAAGTGTTGGTGAGGATGTGGAGAAATTGGAACACTTGTGCATTGTGGTGGTAATGTAAAATTGTGCAGTAGCTGTGGAAAATATCATGGGAATTCCTTAAAAATGTAAATAGAGAATTACCACATGATCCAGCAATTTCCCTTCTGAGTATGTACCTGAAAGAATTGAAAGCAGAGACTCAAACAGATATCTGTACACCAATGTTCATAGAAGGAATATTCACAACAACTAAAATGTAACAACTCAAATGTTCACTGGTAGATGAATGGATAAATAAAATGTGGTATATACAACAATGGAATATTATTCAGCCATAAAAAGGAATGACACTCTGACACATGCTACAATATAGATGAACTTTGAGATATTATGCTAAGTGAAATAAATCAGACACAAGAGGACAAATATTCTAAGATTCCACTTGTATGAGGTATCTAGAATAGTCAAATTCGTAGCTATAGAAAGTAGAATAGTGGGTACCAGTGGCTAGGGGAAGGTGGAACAGAGTTATTGTTTAATGGTTTCAGTTTGTGATGATGAAAGAGTTCTAGAGATGGATGGTGGTAATGGTCTCACAACAATGTGAATATACTTAATACCACTAAACTCTACACTTTAAAATGGTTAAAATGGTAAATTTTATGTTGTCTATATTTTGTCACAATTTTAAAAAAATATCTTCTCAAGGTCCTAAATGAAGTTGATAGGGATCACAGGCAGAATACACCTGAAGGAGAAACTGTAACTCTCTAACAGCCATGCAAAAAAACCCACATTAATATGTGAAGGTGGTACACAGAAATGGTGTTCAGGTAGATATGAAACTTATGTTAACTGTCCCAAGTTATTTCCAAAGGTCCGAGGCCTTTAAGAAGAGAATCTGAAGCATATTTCTCAAAGATGCCAGCCCTCATTAACCAACTGTGAACTTCATTTCATTCACTTCCATCCACACAACTCTTCACCTGACTCACCTGGGTATCTCCAACTTGAGATTTCTCTCTCCACCATCCATGGTTCTTCTCCTTGTTCCAATTTGTAGATCAGAGCAGGCTTGGTGGTTTTATATCCTGTCAATGAGAAATGATAAGGGATTTGGACCTAGCTACTTGGGCTTCAGGTCCTTAGAACTCTCAGCTTCATCAGGGACTGCCTGATAAAGGTGCTCACTTGTACCTTAAAAAGAGGTTTTCTAAACAAACGTGTAGCCGTATCTCCCCAAAGATTGTCAGTTGTCATCAACTGAGACTCAGAGCCACACTAGTAAAAGTATTTCAGAGGGCTGGCAATTTGGAGCAACTGAGAAGGGAAAAGCAGTCAACCAGGTGCATACCAATCAACACTGGGAAATGGTCCTCATCCACTGAGATGAGGTTGATATAGTTCTCCAGCATCACATCCCGGTACAGATCCCTCTGGGGAGGGTCCAGATACTGCCACTCCTCCTGGGTGAAATCCACAGCCACGTCCTTGAATGTTACTGGTCTCTGTAACAACACATTTCTATTCCAACTAAAATGATCTATGATGCATAAAATGAAAAAAATGCATGGCAACTTGTTTCTAACCATGTTCATTAGTTGACAATGGTTCCCAAAATTTAGTCCCACTTCGTTTTTGGGGATATTACACTAAACTGGTCTCATTCTGTTTCCCCAGCACTGTGCTTTGATGCCTGTTTGTCTAGATTTATGTTCTATTTTGTGCACGACACAAAACTCATATTTGAAATACTTCATACTTGTGAAATAATTACCCATTAGGCCATTCATGTAATAATAAGTCATTAAACAAATATTTACCGAGTACCCACTACATGTCCAGAACTGACTGTCCTAAATGCAAAGGATCAAATATTGGAAGCTGATCCAATTTGCCAATATGTCAAGCCATAGAAAAAATGCTTACTCAGTGTCAAAAGTTATACAATGAGAAGGCACTGTTCAAACCGCTCTTGATAAGCTTTTTAACGAAGAATAAAACACTTTCTCAATGTTTCAAATTACAATGCACTAAATATTTGTTTTTATTATTTTTCATTTCCCTATACTTGTATAACCAAGAGAGGATTCAATGTTCTGACAAAAAAGTTTAAGGTCACAGAATAATTATAACCAATGGGGAAAATCTCATTGATTATTAAGATTGCTTTGAACTATTTCAGCTCATGTGGTCATTTTTACAATCCTGTACTACTGGTCCTGTATAGCAAAACAAACTAACTCACCTGGGACTTGGTCATTTTCTGTAACCCTTGGGTGAAGGCAGAGATCTATGAAGACAGAGATAGGTTTAAGAGAATGAGCCATGTAAGACCAGGTATGACTTGAAGATTCCAGAATCACTGGTGTAATAAACCCTGACACAGGTGACCATAACAACCCATACACAGCTGCCTCAACAGTTGGGTTGAAGAAGACACTGTGGGAGAATTTCCCCCGGGGTCCTCCAGAATTCATTGAGAGAAAACCACAGATTTGCACTAAGATTTAGCTACAAGGATATCTGTTGTAGCACTTTTTAACAAACTTAAATTTGGAGCAAATTAAAGAACTGGTTAGTCAAATAGATATATACCCCCCAAGTAAATTTGTAATCATCAAAAATGATGTTGTCAGAAATTTATCAAAATTTAAGTGGTAGTTGATGTACACCCTTCTCTGACCCTCTAGTCATGCGTTCTGTGGACTCCAACCAGGGCTGTAGGACTACAGATAGGCTACAGTTTGAAAGTAGGATGCACCAGTATTGGGTTCTCAGTGGGACCAAGGATCTAGGCAAAGACATCTATAGACTTGGAAATATAGTGTCCACATGGTGAGATTCATTCAACAGTCTGTCTGGAATCTGCCCCAGGGGAACTGAGGTGCAGGTCCCTGTGGTTTAAGCTGAGGAGGAGCAGAGTTCAGTCAAATGCTGTGTTTTAGTCTGGGAGACATGTTGTAAAAAGTAGGAGAGTTGGAAACAAATATCTGGGCTTGAATTTACCTGCTGTCTATTTGACCTTGAGCAAGTCACTTCACCTTCCTGAGCCTCAGTAAAATTGGAAATAATACCTGTGTTGTACCAGTGACTTTACCCACCCACCCCTTTTTAAATTAAGCTAACAAATATATTTTACAAAACAACCTAATGTTAATGTAGGGGTGTGTGTGCGTGTTTGTGTGTGTGTGTGCGCACTCACGTCCATGCTAGCCGTTCCCTCTGGCCAGCACCCACTTCCACTATTTCATCAAGACTTTCGTCAGATACCAAGGAGGGCTCCCTGTCTACCTAATTTAAAATTAACCCTTCTCCCATTTCCCTTACCCTGATCTACTTTTTCTTTTTGTATAACACATCACCTTCTAGTATACTACATAATTTACTGATTTATTATGCTTATTGTTTATTGACTGTCTCTACTTAACTAAAACTAAAATTTCGTAAAGGCAGGGATTTTTGTCTGAATAGTCAATAGCCAGCACCAGAAAAGTGTTTGGCTCATAGATGCTCAAAAAAATAGTCATTGAAAAAAAATACATATGTAGCTATAGTAAGTTTCATAAAACAATGCTTATTACATGGGATACATATGTGATATTTTACAGTATTTTATTTTTTTAAATGTTCACATACAAGAGTACATACTATAGAATTCCATTTATATGATGTTCTATAAAGGCAAAATTAACCTGTAGAAAGTGGAAAACTGGTTGTTTCTCAGCATACGGGGGGAATGATTGACTGGGAAGGTTCAGAACTTTCTGGGGGATTAAAATGTTTTGTATTTTGATGGTGTGGTGGTTAAATGGGTGTATACAACAATTTTTACATTTTTATTCTCTGTAAGTTACGTGCAAATTATTCTACGTAAATTATAACCCAACTTTTAAAAAGCACTGGCAAATAAAAATACTAGTCTTTACTAACTGAACAGATTTCATCACCCATACTCACGACCGTACTGGGTTTCAACCCATAGTTTGAAAAACTGACTTACAGGGTTGCTGTGGGGTTAAAGCTAGACACCTTTGGAAAAGCAGGCAGCATTCCACCGGCAACAATTCAGACCTTCAGTAAAGCCTGGTTCTCTTTCCACACCCCAGAGGGCATTAAACACTTGTGCGCTCCGGCCACTGGTGGATGCGCTCCGGGTCGCCACACCTGCAGAGCCCCTGCATCGCCCGATCCCCGACCCGCAAGAACGCAGTCCCGGGAGCCCGCCCACCCGGGGCTCACGGACTCGGGCTGGGAAGGGTCACTGTAGCTTTTGACACACGCCGGTCCACGCCTCTACCCCGAAGTCCGGCTGAGCTCTATTACTCCCCACCCGCCTCATACCCGCGCCATCTTCCTCTGCACGGCGCAACTCCAGCCCCGACCGAGGCCAGCCAGGTGAAGGGCTTAACCTCTCGGGCCTCACCCCCGCGCGGGGTCACCACCGTGAGGACTTGGAGCGCACACATGCGCAGAAGAAGCCGCCTCGCGCGGGGCTCGCTGGAGCGTGTTCCCTCCGACTGCAAACTACATCTCCCAGAACGCCCGCCCTGAGGTGCCGCACACGCGCAGCGAGAGGCCAGGCGCGCGTGAGGTGTGGCCCCGGCGCGTTCCACCTGATTCCAGCACTGCGTTTCCCGCCCCGGTCCCCAACCCCCTTCCCGGCGAAAGGTCCACTGGGGGATGACGCACAGGCGCAGTGTGCCAGGAGGCGTCCGTACCTACCCCGTTTCAAGAACTCTCCCGGCAGGATCGGCTTTCACTAGAAGTTTGAGGGCTTAACTCTGGAATTTGAGTTTGAACCCAAGGCTTTTCTTTGTGGGCCTGTGAGTATGAAGTTACGACAAAATGGGAAATATATCTTACAGATTTTATTAAAATGCCTGCAAATTGAAGCTAACAATGGTTGAAGTTAGTACTGAGTGGGATAATTCCGAAGAACACAAACAAATTTATATTGATTACACAAATATGATGACCAATAGCTAACTCGTCTGGGTGATATTTAAAGAGAAAAATTTGAAAAAGCTTGGAGACAGATTTACTTCTCAGGGGAGTTCAATATTAAGAAGGTGTGTTCCCGACCCTTTGGAGTCGGGCCCCAAGAAGGGTCTACTTCAGAAGCAAAAGAAAGCTTTATTCTGTGGTCAAAGAATGGAGAGGTGCAAACTGGCGCTCTAGAGCACATGTTCTCCTGGAAGGACCATTAGCGGGGCTACTTTATAGGGTTCTTGTCAGTGGCGGGCGGGGTGGAGAGCTCCTGGGTGAGGGTTAGGCGTGTTGCTCACGCACCTCAGACTGAAGTGCCGGGTACAGCGTCTGCACACGACCTGCTGCTGCCACCGCCATCTTGAATTGAATGTCCTGCGCAGGCTTCCGCTCACTTCAAGCCAAGATGGGGTGTCTAGCACAGCGTACGGCGCTTCTGCTCTGGGAGCTCTGTGGCAAATCCCCCCTCTTTCTTTTGACCTGCCCCTCATTCTTGACGGGTGCTGAGGGGCGAGGGTCTGTCTTCTGCAACTGCTTCCTGCCGAGTTTGGGTGTTGTCATAACCCCAGGTGGAGGAGCACAACTTCTCCCCTGCCGCCTTGAGATATGTTTGATTGTTGACTGGCCTCAGCCCTGACTTCGTATCCCTGAGCGACCACCATTTGAAGTTTTATAGATTCTAATCTTTTGGAGACAAAGGACGCCAGACAATTTAAACTACATGGCCCAAATATGTATCAGCAAGAGGACAATGGTTCTTAAGGGGCCCAGGAAACGTAGAAACCAAGGATGCTGGGGAGGGCTTGTTTTACCCTGTTCCAAAATTTGTTTGGCCAGATTAGGCTGGCTGGCTTCTGTTAACCAAGTTGGTTTTTCTAGTAGCCTGTCTACACTTTCTTTAATCAGGCCACTTACACTGATGTAAAAGCAACATGTTGTATTGACTTGCACAGACCCCCTCCCTCGTCAGCCAACAGATAATCTAGGGCAATCCAGTTATCCTAAAATTCCTATTACTTGGCATATACAATTACTTATCTTTTGCCTTTTTTTGAAAAAGGAGTTTTAGGTTGGAGAGAGGTTCACAAGAGTAGTGTGGAGCGGGGGTGGGGTGGGGGTGGGGGATGGTGTCTGTTGTCTTGGGTTATTTCTCCAGAGGTTGGGGCTCAGGAGCCCTCTTCATTGGAGTGTGATGTACCCACGGAGTGATCCCCTGCAACTTCAGGGCAGAATGGGTGGTTAGCATCACTAAGTGCGGTCCGTTCCACTTAGGAGTGAGTTGATGTCTTGGGCTGCCTGTTTTCCATGTTTTTAGGTACACCCACTCTCCTGGCTGGAAGGGATATAGGACCAGGTCAGTGTGTGCAGGCCGCTCATGGTTACCATATTCTGTGAGAGCTTTCATGGTTTTTCCTACGTGGAGAGCTTGAGTTGTTTCATTCCAAGGGGGTTAGGGTGTCCCTTCTTGGGCTTGGGGAATGGATCTACCATTCATGAGTTCAGGTGCATTTAAGTTTAACTTATCCCCACCGGGGACTAACCACACGTAGAGCAGAGCAGTCAGAAGAATCTTCATCCAGTTTTCTTGACAGGCTGAGTGTAACGTCCATTTTATGCCCAGGGCACTCACTATCCCCTTCGTCACTTGAGACACAAACGCTGGATCATTATCATTTTGTAGGGATCCTGGGAGCCCAAACCTGGGGATTATTTCTTTTAGTAATGCCTTAGTCACTTCAGCTGCCCTTTCAGTTCTAGTGGGGAATGCTTATATCTGAAATTGTCCGATATTCTCAGTGTGACAGTGAAATCTATCTGCCAGTGTTCTCCAGGGTCTGTCCCTCTGGTTTGAATGGGTCTTATCTGGGGGCCTCTGGGGGCTCTGGTGTTGGGGTTATTTATTGTACCATTGGGGCAGGTCTCAACTACCCAACGTTTACGTTTTTCGTGCTTGGGGTCACCATGATCTCAACCAGCTAATTATCTAGGACTTCCCTCCCATAGTGGAATCCTTAATGGTCCTCCCTGATGGCTTGGCAATCTACAGTTTGGGGCATTAACTAGCCACCCATGACTCCCCAAATCCCTATTGAAGCCCCGTTTTGGGGTTTTGTCTAATATTTCTTTTGTGTAGATTGGGGAATAATTGGATGGATCTGACCTTCAAAGTACGAAGGGTAGTTGCCAAGTTACTGGTTCTAGGGCCACCTTTCTGGCAGTTGCATCCACCGTGTCGTTTCCCATTATCCTCTGCATCCTCCTTTTGGTGACCCCAGCAATGAATCATTGCCACCTTTTTTGGAATCTGTACTGCTTCTGAGAGTTTCAGTATGCTTAAGCCATGTACCACCTGTTTATTCTCTGCAGTAAGCATAGCTCTTTCCCTTCAAATAGCCCTGTGTCTGTGTAGGGTGGCATATGCATACCAGGAATCTGTGTAAATATTTAAGGCCTTCCCTGTCCTGAGCTCTAAGGCTTGGGTGAGGGCCATCAGTTTCACCTTTGGGGCTGAAGTCCCTGGGGGTAGGCCTCTTCATTCTATGACTTGGGTCTGGGAGGTTATTGCATATCCCACCAGGCTTTTTCCCTCCCTCATAAAACTACTCTTCAGCGTTTGGGAGACGCTTGATTCCTAGGTCGGTGTGACTGGGATAGACTGTGTCTATTGTTTCTATACACTCATGTTCTAAGGGCCCTGTTTCTGTAGGTAGTAAGATGGCAGGATTTAATGTACGACAGGTTTGACAGGTTTTTTGTTTTGTCTTGTTTCTAGGCTGCGCTGTGCCCCAGTGAAAGTGCTGACTCCTAACCACTGGACCACCAGGGAACTCCCAGTGTATGACAGGTTTTCATAGTAACCACTAAGGTATCCAAAAGTGTAACCTGGACTTGAATTGACCTGTTCCCTTAGAGCTTACTAAATGCTTGAAACTGGTGTGGAGTTCATAGGGTGATTTGCTGTCTGAACATTAACTTCTCAACCTCCTTTAGCGGGGTTGCAGTAGCTACTACTGCCCGTAGGCAAGGAGACCATCCTTTAGCTGTTTGATCTAATTGTTCAGATCTGTCCAGGGAAGTTTGTCCTCAGCCATTAACATTACCATCTTGTGCCCCCCGTCTAGGGGAATGCCAATCTCCAGTTTGTCTCCCATTAGGTGGATAGTAACTCCTAATTTATGTAAGATATCCCTTCCTATCAGGGATATAGGACATTTGGGAATGTGTAGGAAGGAATGGGTGATGTGTTTGTCCAATTTGCATTTTAATGGCTCTATGAATGCCCGTTCTTGGGCCTTCTCTGATACTCCCATAATTTTACAACTCTTATGACTGAGTGCCTGATCTGGTGTTCAGAAGTGAGAAAGTGGCACCAGTGTTGACTAAGAATTCAACAGACTTTTCCCCAGTGTCCAGTCTCAGGTGGGGCTTCTCGGGGGTCAATTGGAGTGCTGGCTTAGGAGCCCCTGGCCCCATTATTCTTCATCTATCTGGACCATCTGCCTTCGAGGGTTGTGGCCGGGTTCTGCCATTTCCATCCACCTTGGGGGGCGCTGAGGGCATTGTGTCTTCTAGTGTCCCTCTTGTTTACATATGGCGCACTGATTGGGTACTAGTTTTCTTGACTTGCTATAACTTGGTGGAGGCTGGGGATCACTCACCAGGTCGAGAATCTCCGTGGGTAGTTAGTTCAAATTCCCATGCCGTCTGGTTGACACTGAAGGGCAACAACCAGTAGGTGGGCTTGCCTCCAGGCCTTTTTATCCTCTATATTTTGGTTTTTAAACACCCAGTAGGCAACCTCAACCAGGTGAGAAGTACACCTAGTGTCGGGGGCACTTTGGGCCAGTTGACAGGTTTCTTTTCTGCTGCCTAGATTCCCTTTAGGAGTGATCTGTCCAGTCGAATTCAACGGCCACTATTTTCAACTCAGCATTGGTGTCTTTTCGAGGGACCAAAAACAAACAAAAAAACCCTTTTATTTACTTAGAAGTATTTGTCTGTCTCATCCTTGACTTTTAAATTTAATTCTCCATATGTGCTTTTATTCCCCTCCTCCACCATGCCCAATCCCAAATTCCTTTTTTCATCTTTTGCAGTTTGCACTGTTTTAGTTATTTACTTCCCTAATCTAGATGTGGATATGTCTTTACATCTGTTATTAAAATAAGAGTCTTTGTTGGTGATGTCTGGGTCATGCTGTCATTGGTATTAAAAATGTTCTTGTTTTCATTATCTGAACTCTTAGAAAACATGGTCATATAGTCACACTGTTAGAAATTAAACTAGTACTATATCAGTACAAAGCACAACAGTTAATCCACAGACAAGGCCACAGACTAATTATTAAAGCTTATGATTGCAGTGCACTTAAATTGTACACTTAAAATTGTATCACTCCAGAGTGATGCAACAGTGGATAAACCATTTTTGTAAACTGCAAATCATGACTGCCAGCATCAACAGCCAAGGGAAAAAAAAAGCAATAGTAAAGACCAGGAAAGGCATAAAATCTTTGCCTTATCCACTTGAGAGGATAACAGTGTTGCTTACACCTTTACTTTTGGGACCACCTTATGGGTTTTGTACTTATTCTCCAACTTTCCCCAGCCATCCTCCCAAAGCAGGACTTTTGAAGTCCCTGGGAGGGATTTCCTGGGGCAGTTCCAGACAAAACTTTATGGTGGGTCATTCCACCTCAGTCTTCTTTCATTTCTCCTTTTTTCTATCTGTCAATCCCCCCTTCTCCTTCATTCTCCTTTGCCTCTGTCCTCAGTCTCTCACTCTCAGTCTCTCATTCTCCCCCCTTTTGTCCTCTAGTCTCCACTCTCTGTTCTTATGCCTTAGGTCTTTTTGTCCCTTAGGCTTCCTTTCTCTTTTCCTCAGTTTCTCCTTTATTTTGTGTTTCAGTCTCCTCTTCCCTGTCTCAATTTTCTTTTTTTAAAAAAATAATTTTATTGAAGTAATATTGTGTTAGTTTGTACCTTACAGGAAAGCAGCAAAGTGATTCAGTTATGCATATATATATATATACACACATACTCTTTTTCCTATTCTTTTCCATTATGGTTTATTAAAGGATATTGACTATAGTTCCCCGTGCTATACAGTAGGACCTTGTTGTTTATCCATCAGTTTTCCTTTTTTTCGTCAATCGTCCCCTGCGATTTATTACCATAATTGTAATTTCCCCTAGGAGGATTTCCTATAATAATTAGCATAAGTAACTGTTCATGCCCCTCTCTGCTGCCCAAGTTTTCCATCACTTTTGCCCCTCTCCCACACTGGAATCTCCTGGACCATTTAGCAGACCTTTTCAGTAGACTCTCCTACGAAAGGATTGCACCATTCCAAATTCCTCTTACACCAGTTACAGTCTTCCAGTAAAGTACTGCCCTACTGCAGTTCTTCCCCAATCCTGTAAAGTCTGAAATAGCTTCTACCTTACGCATTTGTATAATTCTCCTTTTTGTCATCTTTTCCCCCTCCCCTCGCTGCCGCGGTGGTACAGCCCAGCCTCAGGTTCCGAATAAACTGAATTCCTCTGCTTGTACGGAACTGGCCGGCCTTTCAAGATGGCGGCTCCCACTGAGACACAGCGCTTGGGGGCGGCCATATTGCCTCCTGAACAAAGCCACTCAGGGTGTGGAGCGGCCAAAATGCCCGGTACGGAACAGCGAAGGCCCGGGAGCCTCGTGCTTTGCTCACCCAGACAGGAAGCGGGAGAGTTCGCCGCTATGAATGTGACATCCGTACTGGGATAAGCTGAGGCAGGCGTTTTGGGACCTGATAATCGAGCTGGGGGTCAGAAGGGGGATTTATGGGTTGAGACCTGAGGAAGACTGAAATTGTTATTGGGACGGCGGTCCATGAGGGTCAGTAATTGAAGGTCTATGGGGTCAGTGGTGGGGAGTCTCTAGTATGAGTGTTGGGTATGTATGTGGATCAGTCATAGGGAGAGCTGTGTTATTTGTGGGTCAGGGACGGCGGACCTGTGCGCTGATGGGGTATCCGTGTGGCCCGTGATTTGTGGACTTATATGGCCAGTGCTGTGATGGGAGTGGGGGTGGAGGTGCTCTTTGAGATTTCTGATTTCTGCACCTGGTGATTCAGTGATTTTTAGAGGTTATTAATGGGGCCCAGAGCTGATACAGGTTAGTCCCAGTTTACTGGGAAATGCCTCACTTTACAGTCTGTGTAGGTCAGAGGCTACTCTCAAGGTGAAGCCCCTCCTCAGATGTTTTTTTCAAGCCATCATCTCTTTCCATCATTCATATCATCACAGAAGAAAACATCCTTTGAATGTAAGACCAAACAAATCTAAAGGGACAGGATTATTACTGTCAATTCCGTCGAGCCAAAAACTACCAGGAACACCCTGTAGTTGAATAAGTTGGGTTTATTGCTCTTGCATCTAGTTAGGAACACGTACACAGTGGGGAGCGTTAAGGGTGTCTCGATAAGAGGGTGTTAGAAAACACTTGTTATAGGATTTGGCCTTGTGTTAGGTGATTTTGAGGAGGGTGTAGGGAACGGGCCTAGCTCTGAATTGGATGTTGTCAGGAAGTGGGGTAATTCAGTGAGTGGAAATTTTAATCTTATCTAGAGAGAAGAATGACTAGGTTGAAGCTAAAGGTGTGATAGGTAAAAAAGTAGCAATCCTTCATGTTAGTTGGGAGAGGGGGATGTTTGGTATTTTGTGAATTGGAGAATGTTGATGTTTTGTCTGTGTTCAGGTATGATTTAAGAGAGGTGTTGTTTTTGTCTAGATCTGTCCTGGTCAGGGAGTGGCCTGTCTGATGTAAGTGTTTCTTGTAATTGTTCGTGTTAAATAGGAGAGTTATGAGTGCCAGGCCAGTTCTCAGATAGGAAGGGCTGCTTTTTCTCTTTCTCATGTAAGATTTGATTTCAGCCCTGCCTCTTCCTCAGTTTATTGCAGTCCTTCTACATTCTGTTCAACAAACATTTATTAAATGCCTGCTGTTTACTTGTTGCAGAGCTGGGCGTTCAGAGATGAGCATGACTGTTTGATTGTTTTCTTCCAGATTTATTTTGACAAAGCCTGGGATACCCTATATGAAACAGTCTTCCTATCATGAGAGGACTCACTTCCTCTAAATGAGTTCAGCCCATGTCTGCATGACCCATCCTGGGACTGAGAAGATTACCAGGTAACTATCTTGCTGCACTGTGGTATGTTCATGTTTAACAGTAGTTCCAACCTATAAGTATATATTTTTTAATATAAAAACTGCACTATTAAAAATTAGCAATAAAAATTTAAACAGAAAACATCTTAAAATTAACAAAATCGACAATTTTAATCCATGAATACTGACTTGGCAAGAGAATTTGCCAAGTTAGGGGAAAACATGAAAGAGCTCTTAGGATTTTACTGGCTGCTTCTGTTTAGGGAATATGGGAATGCATATTCCCTAAACAGAAGCAGTTTTCTACTTCGTCATTCCCATTCTTATTGCTAGGGATCTGCTCCATCTTCAGTTAAATCTTTACATATATATCCATGATTATTGTCTTATGGTAGTTCTGCATATAGAATAACAAATATAATTGTTGGTCCAAAGGGGAACAATAAGGTGTTAGTAAGTCAACAGAAAACATATCAGCATTCATCCAATTAAAAATACACCTTGTCCAAGTTCTATGTGATCATATTATAATCACAAGAGGGCTTCCTTCACATGGTGGTTCGGTAAGGACTCTTCCGTAGGACCAAATGACCTTCTTCTACAGGGTGGCCTGTTATCCACGTGACTTTTGGTGGTAGTGTTTCTAGACTGGTGAATGTCAGTTCTGGCTCCAGGAGGCTCCATTCTATCTCCTAGTCCTGATTCCTCAGACCTTTTCCCTTTTGGAAGAGAAGCAGAAGATGACCAAGTCTCAGGTGAGTTGCTTGCTTACTTTGTACTTGATTTCCATACAATGAAATAGAAAAGAGTGGAGAGTCAAAAATTAGGATTCGGGAAAATGTAGAGGGAACGAAAGATAAAGACTTGAAAAGAGTTACTATGTAATATGCAGATTATATATTTTGAAACCACTATTAAACTATAGTTCATATATATATATTTGTTATATATAAATTTCGAGAAGACACAGTGGAAAGTTAGAGAATATCATATGCATGATTTGCATTTTCATGTACCATTTGTTGAATAATCCACTTACTTGAAGTGGATGCTGCCTTGATTAAATTTCCATTTGTGATTAGGTCTCTTTTACTTTCCTGTTCTCTTGCTGTGTTTGACTCTTTTTGCTGAAGATAGATCTTTACATCATTTTTCTCAATAGGCATAATGTAGAACTGGGAATGTAGTTTTGTATGCTATGGTAAAAATGATGAGAATGATCAATTCAGATTGAACAGGAGCATGCTATTACAGGGTCCAGTGTCATTCGAGGATGTGGCTATAGATTTCACCCAGGAGGAGTGGCAGCAACTGGACCCTGCTCAGAGGACCCTGTACAGGGATGTAATGCTGGAGAACTACAGCCACCTGGTCTCAGTGGGTAAGGATGGCTTCCCAACATAACTCAGAGTTAGCCAATCCAGTGCCTCTCACTGGAATTTGATTGCGTTGGGTGGGTTCTTGACCTACTTGTGACTTTTTGCTCTCTTTCTTCTCTCCAGTGGAAGGTCATTACTGTTCTGAGGGCCAGCTGGACAACTTCATTGTAGGGCTCCTAAAACTGTATCTTTTCTTCTTTCTTCAGTGTAGTCAACTCAATTCCTCAATTTTTTTTTATCATAGGGTATCCAGTTTCCAAACCAGGTGTCATATCTAAGTTGGAACAAGGAGAAGAGCCATGGATTATGAAGAGAGACATATCAAATTGGATCTATCCAGGTGAAAATCTGGCAGATGGAAGACAAAGGAAGTGAAATATCAGTTTGTTTTTGTTTTTAATTGGTTGGCAACTAAGACTTACATTTCCACCCAGATTGATAACTCCTATTCCTTCTTGCTCCTGTGCTGTGCGTGTAGTAGGTATTCGACAACTAGTTAATTCAGTAGTAGTGAGCCATGTACAGAAGAGAAATTTCTTATTGATCCACTCAACAATCATATCTTTAGTACCTTTCTAAAAGAGTCAAAGACAATAGAAGGCAAATGCTTTTCAGGAACATAGGTTATACATAGAAAGACAAGACATCAAGATTTACAGCTATATAAAATTGCATGTCCAATATAGTTACTGCTCCAGGGGTTCAGTGAAAATTATAGTCTAAAGAGATGTGGCATAATTTAAGAAGGCATTTTTCAAAGCATGAACCAGCTACTTTGAAGCATATCTGAAGTGTGGCTTAGGCAGAAGGAGGAAGGTGAGGGCAAGCTCTAGGAAAGGACATGTACAAATCCTTGGAGTTAGAAATCAACATGGCTTATCTGATAGAAATTTTCTAGGCTTACTTGACTTTAAATAAAAGATATTTATTGGGGAATAGTGGAATATAAAGTTGGTTACATATTGTGACTACAGCTATGTTTCACTAGCTGTACCCTGAAATTTTCTGTTATTATTTTTTTTAAGCAGCTTTGAGATATAATTCATATGCCATACAGTTCACCCATTTAAAGTCAGCAGTGGTTTTTAGGATATGTGCAACTGTCACCACAGTCTATTTTAAGACAGTTTTATCACCTCCAAAAGAAACCCTATACCCTTTAGCTATCACACCCCTTCTTCCCATCTCCCCAGCCCTAAGCAATCACTAATCTGCTTTCTGTCTGTATTGATTTGCCTCATTCTTGATATTTCATATAAATGTATTCATATAATATGTGGTCCTTTGTGACTGACTTCTTTCATAATGTTTTCAAGGTTCATCCACATTTTAGCATGTATCAGTACTTCATTCCTTTTTTGGCTGAATAATATTACATTGTATTGATATACTACATTTTGTTAATCCATTCATCAGTTGTTGGATATTTGGCTTGTTTCCACCTTTTAGCTACATGAATAATGCTACTATTAAAATTCATGTACAAGTTTTTGTATAGACATATCTTTTTTTTTCCTTTGGTGTGTACCTAGGAGTAGAATTGCTGGGTAATATAGCAACTGTATGTTGAACCAAAACGGTCCCTGAAGACTAATTAGGTTGAGCATTTTTTCATGTGCTTATTGGCCATTTATTTATGTTCTTTGGAGAAATGTCTATTCAGATCACTTGTCCTTTTTTTTTGAAGTATAGTTAACTTACAATATTATCTTAGTTTCAAGTGTACAACATAGTGATTCAACATTTTAATAGATTATAGTCCATTTAAAGTTATTACAAAATAATGGCTATATTTTCCTGTGCTGTACAATATATCCTTGTTTATTTATTTTATACATAGTAGTTTGTATCTCTTAATCCCCTATCCCTATCTTGCCCCCCATCCATTTTTGAATTGAGTTATTTGTCTTTTATTATTGAATTATAAGAGCTCTTTATATAAAGTTCCTATATAGAACTTCCATGTAAAGTTTGTTATATAGATATAATTCTTTGTATAGAATTCTTATTTGATATAAATCTCTTATCAGATAAATGATTTGCACATACTTCCTCCCATGTTTTCTTTTTACTTTCTTGATTGTGTCATTGAAGCACACATTGAAGAGTTTTTAACTCTTTTTTTAAAATTTTTAAAAATTTTTGGCTGCATTGGGTCTTCATTGCTGAGCACGGGCTTTCTGTAGTTGTGGCGAGCGGGGGCTACTCTTGGTTGTGATGCGCAGGCTTCTCATTGTGGTGGCTTCTCTCCTTGCGGAGCACAGGCTCTAGGTGCCCAGGCTTCAGTAGTTGCAGCATGTGGGCTCAGTAGTTGTGGTGCATGGGCTTAGTTTCCCTGCGGCATGTGAGATCTTCCTGGACCAGAGATCGAACCCATGTCCCCTGCACTGGCAGGCAGATTCTTAACCACTGTGCAACCACGGAAGTCCCAAGAGTTTTTAATTTTGATGAAGTATAGTTTATCTATTTTTTTTTGTCGTTTGTGCTTTGGTGTCATATCCAAGAATCCATTACCAAATCCAGTGTCATGAAGATTTACCCCTATGTTTTTTTCCTGAGAGTTTTGTACTTTTAGCTCTCACATTTAGGTCTTTGATCTGATATTTTGAGTTAATTTTTGCATATGGTGTGGGGTAAGGGTCCAACTTCATTCTTTTGCCTGTGGTAATCCAGTTGTCCCAGCACCATTTATTGAAAAGACTCTCCTTTTCCCATTGAATGGTCTTGGTACCCTTGCCAAAAATCAGTTGGCCATAAATGAAAGGGTTTATTTCTGGACTGTCTATACTATTCTGTTGATCTATATATCTGTTCTAAAGCCAATATCACACTCTCTTGATTACTGTTGTTTGTGGTAAGTTTTGAAATTGGGAAGTATTCTTCCAACATTGTTTTTCTTTTTCAGCATTGTTTTGGCTCTTCTCGGTCCATATGAATTTTAGAATCAGAGTATCAGTTTCCACAAATAAACGTCTTCAGATTCTGAAAGGGATTGGTTGGATTTGTAGATCGATTTGAGGAGTATTGCCATGTTAACAGTATTAAGTCTTCTGATTCCTGGAACATGAAATGTTTTTCCATCTATTTAGATCCTCTTTAACTTCTTTCAGCAATGTTTTATAGTTTTCAGAGTATAAGTTGTGTACATCTTTGTTAAACATACTTCTTAGTATTTTATTCTATTTGATACTATTGTAAATGAAATTGTTTCATTAACTTTATTTTTGGATTGTCCATTGCAAGTGCATAGAAATGCAATTGATTTTTGAATATTGGTCTGGGATCCTGCAAACTCACAAAGTTTACTGGTTCTAATAGTTTTTAGCTAATTCTTTAGGATTTTCCATATAAATGAATTTGTCATCTGTAAATAGAGATCGTTTTAAATATCCCTTTACACATTGGATACTTTTTATTTCTTTTCTTGGTTAACTACCCTGGCTAGAACCTCTAGTACAATGTTGAATAGAATGGAGAGTGGACATCCTTGTCTTGTTCCTGATCTTATGGGAAAAATCCAGTCTTTTACCGTTAAGTTATGTTAGCTGTAGGTTGTCATGCCCTTTGCAGGTTGTGGAAGTTCCTTTCTATTCCTAGTTTGGTGAGTGTTTTTATCATGAAAATGTGTTGCATTTTGACAAATGTTCTTTCTGCATCTGTTGAAATGATCTATTTATGTGATGTGTTAATGAATTTTAATTAATAGATTTTTGGACAACAAACCAACCTTATATTTCTGGATAAGTTCCACTTGGTGATAGTGTATAATTCTTTTTATATGCTGCTGGATTTGGCTTAGTAGTTGTATTGGGGGTCTGCAAGACCACCTTCAGTTCTGCTGATTTGCTAGAAGGACTCACAGACTGAGAAAAACTGATACATTCATGGTTATGGTATATTACAGTGATAGAATTTACCAGTCTAGATATGGACATTTCTTTGTGGGAAGATTTTTATTTATTAAGTTTCTTTCCTTGATGTGGATCTATGTAGATTATTTACTTTTTCTTGAGTCAGTTTTGGTAGGTTGTTTTTTTTCCCAAGGAATTTTTCCAGTTCATCTAAATTGTCATATTTATTGGTATAAATGTTTTTCATAATATTCCCTTTTTGTTCTTTTATGTCTATAGGATCTCTAGAGATGTTCTGTCTTTCATTCCTGACACTGATACTTTGTTTTCTTCTTTCCTCATCACTAGCTAAAACATAACAATTTCATTAATTTTTTTTCAAATAATCAGGTTTTGATTTCATTTATTTTTCTTGTTTGTCTATCTTCTATTGATTTCCACTCTGCTCTTTATTGTTTCCTGTCTTCTATTTATTTTAGGTTTAATTTGCTCTTTTTCTAGCTTCTTAAGGTAGAAGCTTAGATCATTAATTTGAAACCTTTATTGTTTTCTAGTATGAACATTTAAATATAGATAGTCCTTACTTTGTATGGTAGTGAGGGGCCATAAAAATTACCATGGAAGCCAGAACTTTGCCAAGTAATTTTTATAATCGACGGGAAAAATTGTAATTGATTTTGACCTTTAAACATTTTTCGTCAAAACATTAAAAGTTATCTTGGGGACTTCCCTGGTGGTCTAGTGGTTAAGACTTTGCCTTCCAATGCAGGGGGTACAGGTTCGATCCCTGGTTGGGGAGCTAAGATCCCACATGCCTTGTGGCCAAAAAACCAAAACATAAAACAGAAGCAGTATTATAACAAATTCAGTAAAGACTTAAAAAAAAAATGGTCCACATCAAAAAAAAAAAAAAAATTGAAAAAAAATGCTATCTTGCTGTTGGTTATAACTGTTTATAGAGATGAAAATGTAGTAAAACTAATACTTATTTACTACCCTGCAATTTAAAACATTGGAAGCATTGAAAATGTCTTGTATTTCTTTTAAAAAACTCTATGTAGAGTGGTTTGAACAGTGCTTGCCTTCTTATAATTGTATAACTTATGATAAGGAGTTAACATGTTCTCTGTGCCTTAGTGAATTGTCATATTACTTTCTAAGGTTGGGTCAGCTTCCAACATTTTCTCCTTTGTGCTTTCAGTGGTGTGAAATATGTCAAAGGTAATGTGAAAATTTAGGCATCACTTTCTTTGAAATATTTTTATCCTTTCCATCACAACCCAGAAATTTATGTTGATAAGTTTGCCTTCACTAAGTTCCTCTGGCTGCATATCTAAAGTCTCATAAATAGTGGCAATGCCAACATGGTCAGCTATTTTCTAATCACATCCAGTGTTGTTATGTGTTGTTTCTTTGCTGCATTTACATCTTTGTTGGTCAGTTCCCTCTTTCAGTTACGCATTTTTGGATGATTAGGGTAATTTGGATAATGTCACGTGGGTTTATCAATGGGATACAAGGAAGAAACAAACTACACACTTTGCTGTCTGTATATATATTGGACAACAGATGTGAAGTTAATAGTCACCAACAGACTTTGAAAGAAGTGAAATGATTGGGTGCTGATCATGATGTGTATCTGTTATTTATTTAGTGATTTATGGACTGAAGAGCTAGCAGTGAAGTTTGTACTTTATGCTGTTAGACATACTGTGGTCATTAAAGTGTGAACTATGTTGTTGGCAGACTGGTGTTATTTAACTAAACTGTGGTAACTAAATTTCATGCTTGTTGAAATCTTGCAAAATGAGGATTACCTGCATATAATTTGTCCTCTAAGCATGAAGCTGTGTCCCACAATTTTTGATATTTTGTGTTTTCATCTTCATTCAATTCAAGTTATTGTCTAATTTCTCTTTGGACTTTTTGACACATAGTTTATTTACAGATATGTTATTTAATTCCCAAATATTTGGGGAGATTTCTGATATTTCTTTTTGTTATTTATTTCTAATTTAGTTCCATTATGGTTGGAAAATATACTCTGTATGATTTCCATCCTTATAAAATTATTGCAGCTTGTTTTGAAGCCCAGTATATAGTCTATTCTGATGTTTGATTAATGTGTTCTTGAAATGAATGTGTGTTCTGTTGTTGGATGGGGTATCTGTAGATGTCAGTTAAGTAAAGTTCATTGATATTTACTGATTTTCTTTGCTTGTTTTTTTTTAAAATATATTTTTAAAATATGACTTGAATTTTATTTATTTGTTAATTATTATTTTTTAAAATTTATTTTTGGCTGCGCTGGGTCTTTGTTGCTCCGCACAGGCTTTCTCTAGTTGTGGCGAGTGAGGGCTACTCTTTGTTGCGGTGGGTGGATTTCTCACTGTGGTGGCTTCTCTTGTCGAGGAGCATGGGCTCTAGGCGCACGGGCTTCAGTAGTTGCAGCACGTAGGCTCAGTACTTGTGGCTCGCGGGCTCTAGAGCACAGGCTCAGTAGTTGTGGTGCATGGACTTAGTCGCTCCGCGGCATGTGGGATCTTCCCAGACCAGGGCTCAAACCCGTGTCCCCTCCATTGGCAGGTGGATTCTTAACCACTGTGCCACCAGGGAAGTCCTTAATAGACCATTTTCATTCCCCTGTTTATTTTTTAGTTGGTAGTTGTGTGTGTGTGTGTGTGTGTGTGTGTGTGTGTGTGATGTTGCTATAGGGATTACAATATATTTATTTTCTTATAACCCACCTTATGTTGATACTGCTTTTTTTTCTCTCACAAATTATAGAAACTTGCACTAGCATAGCTCCATTTTCTGCCCTCCTGAACCACCTTGTGCTGTTTTGTTCTTTTAGTCATGTATGTTACGTTTGTGTTTGTCGTAACTTTGACAGTATAGTGTTACTGTTTTTGCTTTAAAAAGTCTTTTGAAGAAATTAGAAGGAAATATTTTTAAAATTATACATATTTAAATCCTTTATATTTACCCAAATAGTTTAAAATTTTTCTGTTGTCTTGTAGATTTGAGTTATCATCTGGTATTATTTGTTCAGCAGGAAAAACTTTCTTTAGTATTTCTTATAGATCAGTTCTGTTGGTAACTTTTTTTGTTTATCTGGAAATGTTTTCATTTTCCCATTATTAAAGTTTCACTGAATGTAGAATTCTTGGTTGACAGGTTGCTTTCTTTTAGTATTTTGACTGTGTGTCATTCCAGTATTTCCTGACCTCAGTTTTTGTGTGTGTGTGTGTGTGTGTGTGTGTGTTGAAAATTCAGCCAACAGTACTGTTATTCTTTGATACATGATGTGTCATTTTTTTCCTGCTGCTTTGAACATTTTTCTTTTTGCCTTTATTTTTCAGCAGTTTAATTCTGATTTGGCTGGTTGTATTGATATCCTTCCTGTGGTCTGTTGAGCTTCTTCTATGTGCAAACTAATGTTTTCCACCGAATTTGGTAATTTTAAAGACATTTCTCCAGATTTCTTTTGGCTCTCCCCCCCACCCCTTTCTAAACTCCAATTACACGTATACTGGAATGTCTAACTGCTCCACAGATCTTGAGATTCTATTTTTTAAATAATTTTTCTTTTTGTTCTTTGGGCTGAATAATTTCTAGTGATATTTCTTCAAGTTTACTGATTCTGATTTTGCCTTCTGCTATCTCAAATCCACTAATGAGCCCATCTGGTGAAACCTTCATTTCAACTTTAGAATTTTCATTTGGTTCTTTTATTTTTTAATTTACATAAAATAAATGTTACTCTTTCTTTACATTTTGAAAAAGGCATAGAGTAAGTTAATTGCCACCACAATCATGATACAGAAAAGTTCCATTACTCTCAAAAATTCTTCTTCCTGCCTCTTATAGTCAAACTGGTTCTTTTATATTCTTCTTTCCTCTTTTGAAATTGTCAGTTTATTCACTTGTTCCTTAGAATATTTTCCCTTAGTTTTTTGAATATGTTTATAATAGCTTCTTTAAAGTCTTTGCTAAATTCAACATTTGCACCCATTTGGAGTCAGTTTCTATTGACTGATTTTGTTCCTTAGTGTAGGTCACATTTTTTTCCTTATATGTGTAGTAATTTTTGGTTGAAAACTCTACATTGTAGACAGTACGTTATAGCGTCTTTGGATCCTTTTGTTCCTTCTGAGAGTTTTTGTTTTAGAGGCACTTGCTTGGGCTTAAACTGTGACATCTTTCTGTCCTGTGGAGTGTCATCACTAATATCTCTGCTTAGTTTTGTTTGTTTGATTAAGCCTGGCTATAGATGTGAACTAATGATTTGGACAGGTTTATTAGACACCTAAAGCCAGTATGACTTTTACTCTTTGCCACCTGGATTGTGCATGTCTCAGAACACTTTAAAAGCATAGGAAATCTGCAAGTTTCCCCAGCCTTTCAATCACTGCTGGGCTCACTAGGGTCTCTTTTCACAAATATTTTAGCAGTCAGGTAGGAATGTATGGCAAGTTCATTATCTCAACCTTTCTATGATTCTTTTACGTACAAATTCTCCTTGTTAAATTCCTAGCTGCTCTACTATCAGCATAAAACTGTATCCTGTGGATTTGTGTTATCTCTCAATGCCCCATAAACTAGGGGTGCAAGACAGGAAAACCTTAGGAAAGAATGCCACAAACTCCCCATTCTTATCTTACCTAATGAAGTAGAAGTTTTTGACAAGTAAACACTTTTCACCTTGTGGCCTGCGTTTGGTAGTTTTCCAGTGCCCTGAATTGATTGTTTTTAAAATTATTTTATTCAGTTTTATACTTGTTTTCTGAGGAGGGGAAGTCCATGACCACCTCATGCCACCATTATCAGAAGTATTATCTTTAGTTACTCACCCAATAAATTTACATGTTTTGTTGTGTTTTAAATGGGCTGTTGCCCGCCCAGTTCTCTGTCTTCATGGACCATCCTGGATCATCCATTTGTTTCACCTCTTCTGTCCTCTACTCAATCTTTGTATCTGTTTGATTTTATCTCTACAATTTTATTCTTTCAGACAGGGAGACTAGACTTGACACACATCAATTGGATACACTTGGAGATGTTTACTTTCATAAGGACATACTGGAAAGTGTCACAAGGGATCATTCATTGTACTCCATTTTAAAGGTCTGGCAAGGCGACCAGCTGGAGAGAGATCAGGAAAATCAAGACAGACTTCTCAGGCAAGTCACAATCATCAACAACAAAACAGTTATTGAAGAGTCAAACTATACATATAATGCATTTGGAAAAATATTTCATAACTGCACAGACCTAGATACTTCAAGACAAAGACTGTATAAGTGTGATTCATTTGAAAAGAGCTTGGAACCTACTGTAAACCTATTCAGTTGTAATAGGGGTTATGCAAGAAAAAACACAGATGAGAATTTTGGATGTGGGAGAACACCTAGTTCTTCCTATTCTAAGCATGAAAAAATTCATAATAGAGTGAAACACTGTGCAGGTAGTCAGTATGGAAAAATCATTAGCGATAAACAATCTCTTATTCAATATGTGAATGTTGAAACTGGGGAGAAGATCTGTGTATGTATTGAATGTGGAAAATCTTTTCTCAAGAAGTCACAGCTCATTATACATCAAAGAATTCATACTGGAGAGAAACCTTATGGTTGTAGTGCTTGTGGGAAAGCCTTCAGTGAGAAATCACATCTCATCGTACATCAGAGGACACATACCGGGGAGAAACCTTACGAATGTTCTGAATGTGGAAAAGCCTTCTCTCAAAAATCATCCCTCATTATCCATCAGAGAGTTCATTCTGGTGAAAAACCATATGAATGTAGTGACTGTGGGAAAGCCTTCTCCCAGAAATCACCCCTCATTATACATCAGAGAATACATACTGGTGAAAAGCCATATAAATGTAATCAGTGTAGGAAGGCCTTCTCCCAGAAGTCACAACTGATTATACATCATAGAGCTCATACTGGAGAGAAGCCCTATGAGTGTACTGAATGTGGAAAAGCCTTCTGTGAGAAGTCCCACCTCATCATACATAAAAGGATTCACACAGGGGAGAAACCCTACAAATGTGCTCAGTGTGAGGAAGCCTTCAGCAGAAAGTCAGAACTCATTATACATCAGATAATTCATACCGGGGAGAAACCTTATGAATGTACTGCATGTGGGAAGACCTTCTCCCGGAAGTCACAGCTCATTATACATCAGAGAACGCATACTGGAGAAAAGCCCTATAAATGCAGTGAATGTGGAAAAGCCTTCTGTCAGCAGTCACATCTCATTGGACATCAGAGGATTCACACAGGAGAAAAACCTTATGTTTGTACTGAATGTGGGAAAGCTTTCTCCCAAAAGTCTCACCTCCCAGGACATCAGCGGATTCATACAGGAGAGAAACCTTTTATATGTGTTGAATGTGGAAAAGCCTTTTCCCAGAAGTCAGACCTTGTTGTACATCAGAGAATTCATACTGGGGAGAAACCTTATCAATGTGCTGTATGTGGAAAAGCCTTCATCCAGAAATCACAACTCACTGTACATCAGAGAATTCATATAGTGGTGAAATCATAAGAATGGACTAAGCATAGAAAAGCCTTCAGTATCTGTTCAAGCCTTAATAAGTACAACAAAACTCACAGATTTAATGTGTTCCTAGGCATCTTTGTTGGTACTATTTTACAAATGGAATCCTATTTCTAATGTAATTAATTTTTTTATCAAAGATAATACAAGAGAAAAAAGTTTTGTTTATATAAATTTTCACTTTGGCATGTTAAACTTTTAAGATTTGGAACTGAATGATTAGCATAACAGAACAAATTACATATAGTCTATTTTGAAGTTACATGTTCCTGATTATACTACATAATAAGTTAGGCATGTGGTAATATTGTTAATGTTAGCCTCTCGTAATTGCGGCCATGCAGTAATTCCCCAAAGAGGACATGAAGAAAGCATGAGTCAAAAAGTGCCAAGACCTAGAAACTGCACTAAGGGGAGGGGACTTGACCATCAGACCCTAAAAGTATATGTAAAATTCTTCTTATACAATGATGGAAAGATGGGTTGAAAAGGTTCAATAAATGTGGTCTTTTTGTGTTTTTTAATTTTGATAATATAAGTTGATTTGTGTCTGTGGATGGACCCAGGACCTTGGAATTGACACTGCTTGCTCATTTCTCCCTTTTACCCCACCCTTCTAGGAGCTTGGTGTGGTGGAAAGACATTGGTTCTAAAGTCAGATGGCCATGAGTTTTAACCCTTGTTCCCTTATTAATAGATTGTGTGACATCTATGAAGACCTTTTTAACCCTCAGTGTCTGTTTGCTCATCTGTATGTGAAATCCTGGCAGACAGCACATGGTTTTTTTTTTAGTTACTTCTGATATACATTTTAAAGTAATAACTAGAATTATGACTTATAACATTATACCAGAACATGTAAGATTTTTAGAAATTTCATGTAATGTCTGAAACATTTATATTAACATATTTACATACAAATAACCCAAAGAAAGTTTAATATTAGTTGTTTTTTTTGTTTTTTTATACTGCAGTTTCTTATTAGACATCAATTTTATACACATCAGTGTATACATGTCAATCCCAATCGCCCAATGCAGCACACCACCATCCCCACCCCACCACGGTTTTCCGCCCTTGGTTTCCATACATTTGTTCTCTAAATCTGCAGACAGCACATTCTTAGCTAATATTTGTCCTGTTTATCCCTCTCTCTTCTCTTGAAATAGGCTACTAATTCCAGTGTGCACACATTTAAATTTGATTTGCATTTAAGACACACTGCTTCTGATCTCAGATTTCCTGTCCTCTCCTTTGTCCATTTCACTGCCTTTGTGTCTGGTGATATAACTCATGCTATGTTAAAGAGACCTCAATTACTTTTCATTTATTTTATTTTGCAAACACATACAAATTGTGATATATCTATATCTGTATCTAGTTCATTCTAATATATATATGGAAATACTAAGGGACAAGAATAGGCAAGTCACTCATTAAGAACAAATGTTAGAGAATTGATCAGACTAAGGTTTCCCACAAAGCTGTAGTAATGTAGGCAATACAGTATTGACACAAGAGTGACAAAAATAGATGAATGAAATGAGAGCCTGAAAATGAAAAAATTATATATGAGTAACTTTATGACAAAAGTGTTATTGTAATCAGAAGGGGAAAAATTATCTTTTTAATAAATTGTTCTGGGTCAATTAATCTAAATATAAATAGGAAATGCAAAATGACAAAGTTTCCAGGTAGTTATATAGGAGACTTTTCATAGCCTTAGGATAGGGAAAAATGTTTAACACTGTGCATGAAGAAAAGATTGATAAAATGGCTTATATTAATATTAAAATTTCTTCTGTGTTAAAAGAAGTGATTAGTTTGGAATAAACTTGGATGTATCTAGCAAAATTACATATGCAATTTCTAAACATTTTTAGGAATCTTCTAAAGATATGTTGGAGAAATATTAAGAGATGCATGCTTGGGATTTCCTTGGCAGCCCAGTGGTTAAGACTTCGCCTTCCAATGCAGGGGTGCAGCTTCGATCCTTGGTTGGGGAGCTAAGATCTCACATGTCTCAGGGCCAAAAAACCCAAAACATAAAACAGAAGCAATATTGTAACAAATTCAATAAAGACTTTAAAAATAGTCCACATCAAAAAAAATCTTAAAAAAAAAGAGGTGCATACTTATGTTTATTCATCATAGTACTATTCACAGCAGAAAAAAGATGGTAAACAGCCTGAATGATTATTGATAGAAAATGTTTAAATATAGTGTATCTGCACACTGGGGACTGTGCAACTCTAAAAAGGAATGAGATATGTCTTTTTATACTCTCCATTCATGTTCTTAAATAAAACAAGGCACAGAGAATTACAGTACACTGTCTTCTAAGAAAGACAGGTAGTGGTGGGAACAAGTGGACATATTTTCTTATATATAAGTACAGATGCTGAAAGGAAAGACCCAAATATTAATTAAAATGTTTTGTTCTAAGGTGACTGAACATGGTGGAAAGGATAGTGATATCCCTTAGACCTCTCATGAATGTAACTTGGTTTTGTATAATTGACTTTGAAACCATGTAAATAGTATAAATAGTAACAAAACAAAGTCAAAATGAAGTGACACCTAAAAATTTAGCAAAATGAAACTAAACATGTATAGCATTGGTGGTTAACCATACCGAGAACTAATTTCAAGTAACTTTAAACTGTTTGTCTGTTTTTCCTGGTGGGATATATCATAAGGATAAAGGAATGGCAAAGAAGGTTTTTTTCAGTAAGTGTTCTGTTACTCATAATACTGGTATTGATAATAATATTGGATACATATACAGAGAGAAGAAAAAAAATGAAGGAATGGATCAAATAAATACAGTAGTCCTCCCTTATCTATCTGCGGTTTCGCTTTCTGTGTTTTCAGTTACCTGTTGTCAACCTCCATCTAAAAATATTAAATGGAAAATTCTGTAAATACTTCGTAAATTGCACATCATACTGAGTAGTGTGAAGAAGTCTTTTACTGTCCCACTCCCTGGGACATAAATCATCCCTTTGTCCAGTGTATCCTGTCTGTGAAGTCACTTAGTAGTAATTTCGTTTATCAGATCAACTGTCATGGTATCACAGTGCTTGTGTTCAAGTAACGCTTATTTTACTTAGTAATGGCCATGAAGCACAATAGTAGTGATGCTGGCAATTAAGATATGCCAAAGAGAGGCTGTGAAATGTTTTCTTAAAGTGAAAAGGTAAAAGTTTTTGACTTAGTAAGGAAAGAAAAAAATTGTATGCTGAGATTGCTAAGACCTATGGTAAGAACAAATCTGTGAAATTATGAAGATGGAAAAATAATTCATGCTGGTTTTGCTGTCACACCTCAGACTTCAAAAGTTATGGCCACAGTGCATGATAAGTGCTTAAGTTAAGATGGAAAAGGCATTAAATTTGTACAAGAAGATATTTTGAGAGAGAGGCCACATTCAGATAACTTTTATTACAGTATATTGTTATAATTGTTTAATTTTTATTTATTGTCTCTTATTGTGCCTAATTTGTAAATTAAACTTTATCATAGGATGTATGTATAGGAAAAAACATAGCTCAATTTCAGGCATCCACTGCAGGTCTTGAAACATCCCCTGTGGTCAAGGGAGAACTACTGTAGTTATGAATGTCTTTAGGAACCAAAGATTTCAGGTGTATGATAAAAAATTACATACCAAAGATGTTAAGTAAAAACCTTATAATCCTAAATTTGTTTTTCTCCCTAGAGTTATTGAGATATAGTTGACATAGCATTATGTAAGTTTAAGGTGTACAAAGTGATAATTTGATACATGCAATATATATTTATAATGTGACATTTACCACAATATGGTTAGTCAACACCTTCATCACCTCACATAGTTATCATTTTATTTTTGTGGTGAGATCATTTAAGATTTACCCTCAGCAACTTTCAAGTATATGATACAGTATTGTTAGCTGTAGTCACCATACTATACATTATATCCCCAGAATTTATTTATTATATAACTGGAAGTGTGTACCATTTGACCAGCATCTCATCTTCCCTGGCCCTCAGCCCCTGGCAGCCACCAAACTACTCTCAATTTCTATGAGTTTAGCATTTCCATATTTTATATATGTGGGGTCATTGAGTATTTATATTTCTCTATCTGACTTTACTTACCATAATGCCCTCAGGGTCCATCCATGTTGTCACAAACGGCAGGATTTCCTTTTTTTCCCCAGTTTAGTTGAGATATAACTGACATATAACAAACATTGTATAAGTTTAAGGTATACAGCATAATGATATGCATATATTGTGAAATGATTGCCACTGTAAATTTAGCTAACATCCATCACTTCATATAGCTACAGGTTTTTTTCCTGTGCTAAGAACTTTCAAGATCTACTCTGTTAGCAACTTGCAAACATATGATGCAGTATTGTTAACTATAGCCACCGTGCTGTACAGGAATTCCTTCATTTTTTATAGCTGAATTTTATATATGACTATATATATATATATATATATATATATAGTCATATGTAGTTTTTAAAAATAAATTTATTTATTTATTTATTTTTGGCTGCATTGGGTCTTGGTGGCTGTGCACGGGCTTTCTCTAGTTGCGGTGAGCAGGGGCTACTCTTCGTTGTGGTGCAGGGGCTTCCTTGTTGCAGTGGCTTTTCTTGTTGCGGTGGCTTCTCTTGTGTAGCACAGGCTCTAGGCACACGGGCTCAGTACTCGTGGCTTGTGGGCTCTAGAGCGCAGGCTCAATAGTTGTGGCGCATGGGCTTAGTTGCTCCGCGGCATGTGGGATCTTCCTGGACCAGGGCTTGAACCCGTGTCCCCTGCATTGGCAGGCAGATTCACCACTGTGCCACCAGGGAAGTCCTGTCATGTAGTTATAAAAATGACTATTGTGATTAATGCTGCAGTGAACATGGGGGTGTAGGTATCTCTTCAAGTAGTGATTTCACTTCCTTTTGATATATATGCCCACAAGCAGGACTTTTTTAGAAACCTCCATATGTTTTCCATAATAGCTGTGCTGATTTACATTCATACCAGTAGTGTATAGGGTTCCCCTTTCTCTGCATCGTTGCCAACATGTTATCTGTCTTTTTGATAATAGCCATTCTAACAGGTATGAGGTTAGAATGGTTTTGATTTGCTCTTTTCTGATGATTAGTGATGTTGAGCACCTTTTCATATACCTGTTGACCATTTGGATGTCTTCTTTGGAAAAATGCCTATTCAATTTCTCTGCCCATTTTATAATCAGATTGTTTCTTTGCTATTGAGTTGTATGAGTTCCTTATATATTTTGGATATTAACTTCTTACCAGATCAATGATTTGCAAGTATTTTCCCCCCTTCCATAGGTTGTCTTTTCATTTTGTTGATTATTTCCTTTTCAGAAGCCTTTTAATTAATTAATTTAGATTTATAATTATTTTTAAAATTTTTTATACATCTTTATTGGAGTATAACTGCTTCACAATGCTGTGTTAGTTTCTGTTGTACAACAAAGTGAATCAACCACATGCATACATATATGCCCATATACCCTCCCTCTTGAGCCTCCCTCCCACCCTCCCTATCCTACCCCTCTAGGTCATCACAGAGCACCGAACTGATCCCTGTGCTATGCTGTTGCTTCCCACTAGCTATCTATTTTACATTTGGTAGTGTATATATGTCAGTGCTACTCTCACTTAACGCCAGCTTCCCCTCCCCTGCCACCCATGTCCTCAAGTCCATTCTCTATGTCTGCGTCTTTATTCCTGCCCTGCCATTAGGTTCATTAGTACCATTTTTATTTTAGGTTCCATATATATGCATTAGCATACGGTATTAGTTTTTCTGTTTCTGACTTACTTCACTCTGTATGACATATACAATGGAATATTACTCAGCCATAAAAAGAAACGAAATTGAGTTACTTGTAGTCAGAAGCTTTTTAGTTTGATGTAGTTCCACTTGTTTATTTTGTTTTTATTTCCTCTGCTCTCGGTGTCATATCCAAAAAAAATCATTGCCAAGACCAATGTCAAGGAGCTTTTCCCCTGTTTTCTTCTAGGAGTTATATGGTTTCAGGTAAATTTAGTCTTTAATCCATTTTGAGATAACTTTTGTGAGTAGTGTAAGGTAGGGGTCCAGTTTCATTCTTCTGAATGTGGATACCCAGTTTTCCCAGCACCATTTAATGAAGAGATTATCCCTTCTCCATTGTGTGTTCTTGATGAAGATTAGCTGACTGTATGTGTATGGGTTTATGTCTGTGCTTTCTATTCTGTTCTGCTAGTTTATGTGTCTTTTTATGGCAGTACCATTCTGTTGATTACTATAGATTTGTAATATAATTTGACATCAGGAAATGTGTTGCCTCCAGCTTTGTTCTTCTTTTTCAGTATTGCTTTGGCTATTCAGTGTCTTTGTGGTTCCTGATGAATTCTAGGATTGTTTTTTCTATGTCTGTGAAAAATGCCAATGGAATTTTAATAGTGGGTGCATTGAAACTACAGATTGTTTTGCTACTATAGACATTTTAACAATATTAAATCTTCCAAGCTATGAACACAGATTATCTTTTCATTTATTTGTGTGGTCTTCAGTTTTTTAAATTGGTATCGTAGAGTTTTCAGTTTACAGTTTGAGTTTATAGCTAAGTATTTTATTGTTTTTGATGCTGTTGTAAATGGGATTTCTTTTTTTGGCCATGCTGTGTGGTTTGCAGGATCTTAGTTCCCTGACCAGGGATCGAACCCAGGCCCTCAGCAGTGAAAGCACTAAGTTCTAACCACTGGACTGCCAGGGAATTCCCTGGGATTGTTTTCTTACTTTCTCTTTCCAATAGTTCATTGTTTGTATATAGATGAATAACTGATTTTTGCATATTGATTTTGTATCCTTCAGCTTTTCTGAATTTGTTTATTATTTTAACAAGTTTTTTGGTAAAGTCTCTAGTTTTCTGTACAAGCATACTTTGCTTTATCATGCTTCACTTTATTATGTTTTGCAGATGTGTTTTTTACAGGCCAAAGGTTTGTGGCAAGCCTGTGTTGAGCAAATCTATTGGTGCCATTTTTTCAACAGTATTTGCTCACTTTTTGTCTCTGTGTCACATTTTGGTAATTCTTGCAGAATTAGAAGTGGAGCCTGAAGATGTGACTGAGGTGCTACAATCTCATGATAAAACTGTAACGGATGAGGAGTTGCTTCTTATGAATGAGCAAAAAAAATGGTTTCTTGAGATGGAATCTACTTCTGGTGAAGATGTTGTGAAGATTGTTGAAATGACAACAAAGGATTTAGAGTATTACTTAAACTTAGTTGATAAAGCAGCGGCAGGGTTTGAGAGGATTAACTGCAACTTTGAAAGAAGTTCTGTGGGTAAAATGCTATCAAACATTGCATGCTACAGAGAAATCATACGTGAAGGAAGAGTCAATTAATGTGGCAAACTTCACTGTTGTCTTATTTTAAGAAATTGCCACAGTCACCCCGACCTCCAGCAGCCGCCACTGATCAGTCAGCAGCCATCAACATTGAGGCAAGACTCTCCATCAACAAAAAGTAAGACTCGCTGAAAGCTCAGATGGTGGTTAGCATTATTTAGCAATAAGTTATTTATAAATTAAAGTATTACATGCTTTTAGATATAATGCTATTACATACTTAATAGACTACAGTATATATATATTTTTTACATCTTTATTGGAGTATAATTGCTTTACAATGGTGTGCTAGTTTCTGCTTTATAATAAAGTGAATCAGTTATACATATACATATGTTCCCATATCTCTTCCCTCTTGTGTCTCGCTCCCTCCCGCCCTCCCTATTCCACCCCTCTAGGTGGTCACAAAGCACCAAGCTGATCTCCCTGTGCTATGCGGCTGCTTCCCACTAGCTATCTATTTTACGTTTGGTGGTGTATATATGTCCATGCCACTCTCTCGCTTTGTCACAGCTTACCCTTCCCCCTCCCCATATCCTCAAGTCCATTCTCTAGTAGGTCTGAGTCTTTATTCCTGTCTTACCCCTAGGTTCTTCATGACATTTTATTTCCTTAAATTCCATATATATGTGTTAGCATACGGTATTTGTCTTTCTTTTTCTGACTTATTTCACTCTGTATGACAGACTCTCGGTCCATCCACCTCATTACAAATAGCTCAATTTCGTTTCTTTTTATGGCTGAGTAATATTCCATTGTATATATGTGCCACATCTTCTTTATCCATTCATCCGATGATGGGCACTTAGGTTGTTTCCATCTCCGGGCTATTGTAAATAGAGCTGCAATTAACATTTTGGTACATGACTATTTTGAGCATAGCTTTTATATGTACTAGGAAACCAAAACATTTGTGTGACTCACTTTATTGCGCTCTTCACTTTATTGCAGTGGCCTGGAACTTTACCCTCAATATGTCTGAGGTATGCCTGTATATAAGGTCATGTCATCTGCGAACAGAGACACTTTTTACTTTTCAATTTGGATGGCTGTTTTCTTTTTTTTTTGACTAATTGCTCTGGCTAGTACTTCTAGTACTATGTTCAGTAGAAGTGTCAAGAGTGGGCACATATTTGTGAGCTTTTCAGTTTTGCTTCTGTTATTGATTTCTTGTTTCATACCACTGTGGTCAGAAAAGACACTTGATATGGTTTCACTCTTCATAAATATGCTATGACTTGTTTTGTGATCTATCTTATGATTTATCCTGGAGGATGTCCTGTGTGCCATTGGGAAGAATGTGTATTCCTTTGCTGTTGAATGAAATGTTGTGTATGTGTCCATTTGATTTAAAATGTAGTTCAAGTTCCTTTGTTGATTTTCTGCCTGGATGATCTATCCATTGTTGAAAGTGGGGTATTGAAGTCCTCTACTATTACTGTAGTTTTATTTCTCTCTTCAGACCTGTTAGTATTTGCCTAATATTTAGGTAGTCCGATGTTGGGTGTATATATATTTATAATATTGTATTATCTTGATTAATTGACCCTTTTATCATTATATAATGAACTTTTTTGTCTCTGTTTCAGTTTTTAACTTATAGTATATTTTGTCTAATATAAGTATAGCTATGCTTGATCTCTTTTGGTTTCCATTTGCTTGGAATATCTTTTCCCATTCTGTAACTTTGAACCTATACATGTTGCTAAAGCTGAAGTGAGCCTCTTGTAGGCAGCATATTATTGGGTCTTGTTTTGTTGTTTTTTTAATCTATTCAGCCACTGTATGCCTTTTGACTGGATAATTTAATCAATTTAAAGTAATTGTTGATCAGCAAAGATTTATTGATGCCATCTTATTGTTTCCTGACTGTCTTGTATTTCTATTTTTCTTTTTTTCCTCTCTTGCTGTCTTCCTTTGTTAATTGATGATTTTCCTTAGAGGTGTTCTTTGATTCCCCTCTCTTTATCTTTTGTGTATCTACAATAGGTTTTTGCTGTGATTATCATGAGGCTCACATAAAATATCTTATTCTATTGTAAGCTGATGATAACCTGGTTGCATACAAAACTACCCTTTACTCCCCCTCATTTTATGTTTTTAATGTAACAGTTTATGTCTTTTTATTTGTATATCCATTAACAAATTATTTTGGCTACAGTTATTTTTAATACTTTTATCTTTTTTAACCTTTCTACTGGAGTTAAGTGGTTAATACACCATTGTATGATAGTATTAGAATATTCCGAATTTGACTATGTACTTACCTTTACAATTGTGTTTTATATTTTCATGTTACTAGCTAGTATTTCAGCTTAAAGAATTCCTTTTGGCATTTCTTGTAAAGCTGGTATAGTGGTGATGAACCTCCTCAGTTTTTGCTGTCTGGGAAAGTATCTCTCCTTCATTTCTGAAAGGCAGCTTTGACAGGTGGCTCTTGTTTAGGACCTTGATCCAGTTTGAGGTAATTTTATATATGGTGTTAGATAAGGTACAAATTCATCCTTTTGCATGAGGCTATCCAGTTTTCCCAATGCTATTTATTGAAAAAGACTGTTCTTTCCCCTTTTAATGGTCTTGGCATCTTTGTTGAGATCATTTGACCATATATGCAAGGGTTTATTTCTGTCCTCTCTGTTCTATTACGTTGGTTTATATGTCTTTTCTTATGCCAATACCACACTCTTTTGATTACAGTAGCTTTGTAATAAGTTTTGAAATCAGGATGTGTTAGACTTACAACATTGTTTTTCCTTTGAAGATTGTTTTGGTTATACAGTGTTTCCTGAGGTTACATATAAATTTTAGGATGGATTTTTCTATTTTGGCAAAAAGCATTATTGGAGTTTTGATGGAAATTACATTGAATCTGTAGACCACTTTGGATATTTACATCTTAACAGTATTAAATCTTCCAGTCCATGAATATGAGATTTCTTTCCGTTTGTGTGTTTCTCTAATTTCTTTCAGCAGTGTTTTGTAGTTTTCCATGTACAAGTCTTTTGTCTCCTTGATTAACTTTAGTCCCGTGTATTTTATTCTTTTTCTTGCTACTATAAATGAAATTGTTTTCTTAATTTTATTCCTGTTTTCATACGTAAATGTTGTGCAGTCCCTCAAACTGTTCAATTATCTGTGTATTTTATGCCCTCATAAGATCATGGAAATTCTCTATATTCAGATGTTCTATTCATACAATTCAAATCAAAATAAAATTCCCGTAACTATCCTTGTACCTTTAAATATCTAGAATCCTGAGCTTGGTGGTAAGAACATAACCTCACGTCTTCATAAAACCCATCGAGAGAGAAGACTTACAATCCTTCTGGGAAAACACTCTTTCCCAACCCCAAAATAATCTCAGATAGGCAGTAGAACACAGTGAACTTCTAAAATGAGGGGGGACAAATTCACATTTTGTGTAATATACACTACAATCAGTAATACAATTAGTGACCATAAGCTTTCCAATGTACAATTTATTCAAAAGTCTGAAATGTTCAGTGGATAAGGAGACAGTTACATGCTAGAAAGATGTAATAGTTTTTGCATGGTTTAATTAAAATATAAAGCTATTTGTCCAAATAAAAGCCATATTCATTATGTACTTGGTTTTTTTTTTTTAAAGGTCACTGGTACATGTATAGTCTTGATATGCTGGTAGTATCAAAGTCAGTGCCTCTTCCCATGGCAATAACAATGCATTTAACATTAACTCATGGGTTAAATCTGGAAATGACTTCATAGCATTACTTTGGCTAGCACAACAATTTTAGACAACACTCAGATAAATATAGGTATTTGAAATGTGAAGCATTTATCTATGCAACTTAAATTGTGGTTGAAAACTATCAAATGAAAACTGAAAATAAAAGCACTTTACAGTAGAAAAGTTTTATAAAGATAGGGTACTTTTTAAAGTCTTTATATCACATTGTTAGCAAATTTTGCTTTTAACACTATTATGGAATAGCCTACTTGTGTTAACAGATTTTTGAAATAAGAAAATAGTCAAGGGTGCCACGGGGTTTTCTAAATATCAAGCAACACACACTTATATATACAGTATCACTCAGTACCTGCAAAATGAATGTGAAGATTACAGGGTCTAATCTCTTATTCTACAATAATAAACAACAGAAACAACATCCTACCAGTGAAGGCAGAAAGTAGGACTTAGAAAAATCTAATCTCAATGGACTTTAAAGCATTCATATAAGAAATAAATGCATATTGCACAAACAATGAGAAAAAAATGTTCCTCCAAGCAACTCAGTTCCAGCTGGGGGACAACACAGCATTAGCCTGCACCTAACAACAATCTCAGAAGAGCACATGTTCTTTTCTGTAAATGATAAAGGTATGAAAACATAGAAATGTCTGCCACATGAAGAGTTATAAAGAAAAAATACAAACCCAAACTTAGATGTAAAGCAAAAAAAACTAAAATATTGAAAAACTGAAAACTGGCAGATCAAAAAATGCTGAATAACTGTCTTCTGTGAGAGCTGAAAGTTTTTGTTGACACAAAAGTATTTACGTACAACTAAGGCTTGCTGGTTAAATATCTGAGGCATATCTGGCCTTGAACACTTTCTTTATATGCTGGAGTTGTATACAAGTTTTCTCAGTTATTTAAAATAACTAAATGAAAAACCCCACTTCTCAGCAGCTGCATTAACATGAAACAATGACCTCGATACAAGGGAAAAAAAAGAAAAACAAAATGAAACAGAAATCCTAGATAAGTAGGCAATTGGCAGCATATCCAAAAATGATAGCCTCCAAGGATCCTTCCCAGTTTCCAGTGACTTTCAGTTATGGTCCATGGGATTGCAAATATGTACAATTCCATTACTTGCTGCTTTTTATTTAATTTGGAAAGTTTGCTTATGACTCTGCTCAAGTCCCCATTTTCATCCTTTAGCCTCTGGTTGTCTGCTTTTAGATCTGTTAACATTTTGAGCTCTTCTTTCACTTGAGATATTCTTTTTAGAGCTCTCTGTCCCCTTTTTTCCCAACTTCCAATAGTGACCTATCTGCAAATCTTTCTTGTCTCTGGTGGCCTTTTCTAATTGCAGTTTAAGATCTGTCAGTTTCATATATGTATCATGTAGCTAGGCTTTCAGCTTTTCATTTTCAGTTCGAATTTGTTCATAAAGCTTTTTAAAGTCAGGTAAGTTATCCTTTTCTAGCCTGCTACTGTAAGTCTTTCTTTTTTTAAAGTAACTGTATGATCCAGAGCAACCCAGCAAGGAATTAATACCAATCACTAGATGACATAGAACTTGTTTCACATCTAGAAATGGAATCCACCTAAGTTTCTTTCTTATTGGATCTCCCATCTGTATCTGATTGTTGTTCTTTTTCATTTTCGTCTCTATCTTGTGTCCAAAATGAAACTCCTGTAGATCTTCTTTTCTCTCTTGGTCACTGTTGCTCTCTGATTGATTTAGGGTGTGCTTGTTTTCTCTTTTTTCTTCTCTCTTTTCTCCCTCTTTTTCATTTTCTAATCTTCTGGAATACGCAGAAGTTATACCTACAAGATTGTTTGGCCTGTTTAGATGACTTGAATCGTAGAGTGAACTGTTCATGGTAGAAAGTGAACAGGATGCCCTCACCCCCCACCCCGAGGTCCGTGGCGCAGGGTGACTCTGGTCGCTGGGCCTGCTTGCTCTGCAGGCCACGTGCTGTGCTTCCACCTCCCGCTCCTTCGCAGCTGCCCCAGCTCAGGACCAGGGCCACATGGTGAGTGAGGCGGGGTCTGGGGAAGGCAGCGCTGCCCAGGGACCCTGGGTCATCCTAGTTGTGGGAGGGGGTGCTCAGGAAGCAGGGGCCTGCGGGTCCCCAGGTGCGGTGGGGGAGGTGGGTACAGCACGGACACTAGCTGGTGGGTCAGGCAAGGAGGCCACCATCTTCAGGGTGGAGGTCGTGCAGCAAGGTGTGGCCCTGGAGGAGGGAGAGGTGGCGGGGATCCGGGAAGAGTTAGGGCTGCTGGTGGAGGACATCTTGCAAGTGGTGGAGGTGGTGGTGGAGGAGGAGCAAGAGGAGATGCAGGCGGAGGAGCGGGAGGAGAAGCCCCAGGAGCAGGGGCAGGAAGAGCCAGAACTGGGACCCACGACTGCCCGGCCCCTGCTGGAGGCACTGGGGGCCCTGCAGTTAGAGCTGAGCACTCTGAATGCCCAAGCCAGCAGAGCAAGTGCAAGATCAGTCAGAGCCGGAATCCTCAGTTGGATCGCAGAAGGGCCATCATCCAGGGCATTCCTGGCTTATGGGCCAGAGCCATTATGAACCACTCCCAGATATCGGCCATGATCAGTGACCAAGATGAAGACACGCTCAGCTGCATGATCAATTTGGAGGTGCAGGAACTGGGCCATCCCAGGCACCACTGCAGGTTGATGTTTTTCTTTTGGAACAACACCTGCTGCTGGAATGACATGATCATTAAGGAGTATCACCTTAGCATTGCTGGATATAGGGCATATCGTTCCACTCCCGTCCAGTGGTTCTGGGATTATGAATGAGGAGCCCCCAACTGCAGGCAGGACACCACCAGCCTTAACTTCCCCAACTGGTTGTCTGACCACAACTGCCCAGGGTCTAACAGGATTGCTGAGATCATCGGCGAGGAACTGTGGCCCAATCCCCTGCACTACTACCCTAGGGAGGAAGGCCCCACCAGGACAGACCCGGAGATGAAGGTGCCGGGGGAGCCTCAGAGTTTGGCCAAATAGCACAAGAGGCAGGAGGCGTCTACAGATGCGGGAGACGCATGGATGTATCTACCTATGCGGTTCTGGTGCCCAGGGGAGAAACGAGGAAAAGATGGCCAGTGAAGGTTCCAGAGAGCTGGGCCCCACATGTGGGGAATGATGCCCAGAGAGACATAAACAAGCTAACAAGTTACAAGAAAGAAAGTGAACAGGATGGAGTGGTTGAACTTGAAGTGAGTTCTTGTCTGTAAGGCTGATAATTTTTTTTTCTTTTCCATTATGTTTTATTACAGGATATTGAATATAGTTCCCTGTGCAATACAGTAGAACCTTGTTGTTTATCCATTCTATATATAGTAGTTTGCATCTGCTAATCCCAAACTCTCACCCCATCCCTCCCCACCCCTTCACCTCCGCTTGGCAACCACAAGTCTGTGTTCTATGTCTGTAAGTCTGTTTCTGTTTCATAGATAATTTCATTTGTGTCATATTTTAGATTCCACATATAAGTGATGTCATATGGTATCTGCCTTTCTCTTTCTGACTTACTTTACATAGTATGATAATCTCTAGTTGCATCCATGTTGCTGCAAATGGCATTATTTCGTTCTTTTTTATGGCTGAGTAGTATTCCATTGTGTGTGTGTGTGTGTGTGTGTGTGTGTGTGTGTGTGTGTATATATATGTATATATATACACCACATCTTCTTTATCCATTCATCTGTCAGTGGACATTTAGGTTGCCTGTCTTGGCTATTGTAAATAATGCTGCCATGAACATAGGGGTGCATGTATCTTTTCGAATTATAGTTTTGTCTAGGTATATGCCCAGGAATGGGATTGTTGGATCATATGACAACTCTATTTTTAGTTTTTTGAGGAACCTCCATGCTGTTTTCCATAGTGGCTGCACCAATTTACATCAGCAATGGTGTAAGAGGGTTCCCTTTTCTCCACATCCTCTCCAGCATTTATTACTTGTAGACTTTTTAATCACGGCCATTCTGATTGGTGTGAGGTGGTACCTCATTGTAATTTTGATTTGCATTTCTCTAATAATTAGAATGTTGAGCATCCTTTCATGTGTCTGTTGGCCATCTGTATGTCTTCTTTGGAGAAACATCTATTTAGCTCTTCTGCCCATTTTTTGACTGGGTTGGTTTTTTGTTATTGAGTTGTATGAGCTGTTTATATATTTTGGAATTAAGTCCTTGTCAGTCACATCATTTGCAAGTATTTTCTCCCCATCTGTAGGTTGTCTCTTTCCATTTTGTTTATGGTTTCCTTTGCTGTGCAAAAGCTTATAAGTTTGATTAGGTTGCATTTGTTTATTCTTTTATTTCTATTGCCTTGGGAGACAAGGCTGATAAATCTTATCATATGTTCTGAAGTACTTTTGTTCATATTTATCTTCTCTAGATGTTTCTGCTTCTTTCCTTCTTCCTTCTCTTTATCCTGCTTTCCTTTTCCCCCTTTTTCTTTTCCTTTTTCTCTGATTTGGGTACAATGACTTCTTCATATTGTTTTTTCAGCTTCCTAAAGATCAGTCTATGCTGTGTTGATCTTCTAGACTGTCTTGCTTGTCTAGATCTTGCTTTTCTTTGTGTTTCAGACTCTTCATCTTTAATGGGGTGAAATATGACCTTCTTGTCTCCTTGACCTCTACTGTGGAGGAAAGTGCCCCCAACAGTTGTAGTCAGGGTTATGTATTGCGAGGTTTTTGATTACTTATGCAATCTCCTTACTGGTTTTAAATCTATTGATTTTCTATTTCTTCATGATTTAGTACTGGTAAGTTTTGAGTTTCTAGGAATTTGTTTCATCTAGATTATTCAATTTGTTGGTGTACAGTTGTTCATGGTACTCTCTTACAATCTTTTTTAGCTCTGTAAAATCAGTTGTAATGTCCCCTCTTTCATTTCTGATTTTAGTTATTTGAATTTCTTCTCTTTTTTCTTAGTAAGTCTAGTTAAAGGTTTGCCAATTTTGTTGATCTTTTTGAAGAACAAACTCTTGGTTTCATTAATTTTCTCTGTTGGTTTTTATTGTCTATTTTGTTTATCTCTGCTCTAATCTTTATTATTCTTTCTCTTCTGGTAGAGCTAGGGAGCGTACACTCTTAATTATCATTATACAGTGTTCTATCACTGTAGAATTACACTGTATTATGAGTGTGAGTTCTTAGATGACTGGTTAGATCAGAATTCTCTAAGAGTAGCAGACTCCATGTGTGATACAACAACACTCCCCTAAGCATTCCTAATTTTCCTTGTTTTAGTTCACTTTTTAAATGGTAACTTTTGTCATATTGTAATTTATCTTGTTTATTGTTTATTGTCTATCCATTTTGGTAGCATTTAAGTATGAATGGAACAGGAATATTTAGCTGTATTAAAATGATATAGCTGAAGCTATAAAAGAGTGCGTGACACATAGTAGATGTTCACTGAATATTTGCTGAACAACTAAATGATAGAGTGAATGAACAGTTTTACTCATTTAATAACCTGAGTGGAATTACCCAAATTTTTTTTTTTTTTTTGCGGTACATGGGCCTCTCACTGTTGTGGCCTCTCCCGTTGTGGAGCACAGGCTCCGGACACGCAGGCTCAGCGGCCATGGCTCACGGGCCCAGCCGCTCCGCGGCATGTGGGATCTTCCCAGACCGGGGCACGAACCTGTGTCCCCTGCATTGGCAGTCGGACTCTCAACCACTGTGCCACCAGGGAAGCCCTACCCAAAATTTTATACATCAGAAAGCTTTTAAGGTGTGGGTAAGTTGGGAGTAAGAAAGATGAGAAGAGAAGGGAAGACCAGAAGAAAAAGGTATTTTCATTTTGGGGAGATAATCTAAATATTTCTTATTTGCTATGGTAATTGGTGAGAGTAGTGATAAATCTGTATACTAGTAAGAGGAGCATTCTCAAAAGCCCTAAAGTGAAAGTGAGTTGAAGAAGAACAAGAATGTCTGAAGTGGAATGAATGAGAGGAAGTGGTTTATAATGATGTCAAAAAAATTGAGGAAGATAATGTAGGGCATTTTAAGGCATGCTGTAGGGTTTTTTAAAAGCAGGTTTATTGAGGTTTAATAGACAAAAAATCGCACATATTTGATAACATTGGTTTATGTATACACCAGTGAAACTGTCACCACAGTCAAGAGAATGAAAATGTCCATCATCCCCCTAAGTTTTTTCTTATCGCTTGGAAATTAATTCCTCTTCCCCAACTGGCTCTCTGCCTCATCCCCAGGCAACGACTGACCTGTTTTCTGCCACTATATATCCATTTTCATTTTCTAGAATTTGATATAAGAAGAATCATAATGTATGCACTCTTGTTTTTACTGATTTCTTTCACTCAGCATACTTATTTTGAATTTAATCCGATTTTCTATGTGTACCAAGAGTTCATTCCTTTCTGTCGCTGATTAGTATTCTATCGTATGGATGCCTATGATGGACATTTGAGTTAATTTTAGTTTTTGGCTTTTACAAATAAAGCTGCTATGAACATTCCTGTACAAATGTTTGCATGCACATGTATTGGATGTTGTATGTTGTATTGTGCACATGCCTAATACTTAATTCTCTTGGATAAACATTAGGAGTGGCATGGCTGGATCATATAGTCAGTGAATACTTAACCTGAGGAATTGCCTGTTTTCCAAAGGGATTGCACCATTTTACATTCCCACTAGCTGTGTGTAAAAGTTCATTTCTCTACATCCTTGCCAGTATTTGGTAATATTAGTTTTTAAAATTATAGTCATTTTAGTAAGTGATTAATGGCATCTCATTATGATACCATAGTATTTCCCTGATGACTAATGATGTTGGGCATCTTTTCCTATTCTTATTTGCCATCAGTATATCTTTAGTGAAGTGTCTGTTTAAATCTTTTGGTCAGTTTTAAATAATTTCGTTGTTAGAGGTCTTCATATATTCTGGCTGATGGTTCCTTATTAGATATATGACTTGGAAACAATTTCTCCTAGTCTGTGGCTTCTCTTTTTATTCTCTTAAATTGTGTCTTTTGAATACCAGAGGTCCAATTTATCATTTATTATTTTATGATTCGTGCTTTTGGTATCAACTAAGAAATCTTTGCCTCATCCTAGGTCACAAAGGATTTCTCCTGCATTTTATTCTAAGAGTTTTAGATTTTATATTTAGGGCTATGAGCCATTTTGAGTTAATTTTTTTGTATGTAGTATGAAGAATGGATTAAGGTTTCAATTTAAATTATGGATATCCAATTATTCCAGCACTATTTGTTGAAAAGGTGATTCTTTCCCCCACAGAATTGCCTTTGTTATTGTATCACTTGGATCTATTTCTGAACTATCTATTCTGTTTCATTTATACATTTTTCTATCTTTACACAAATACCACACTCTTGATTATTGCAGTGTGTGTATAATAAGCCTTGAGATCAGGTAGTGTTAAGCCTCAAAGTTAATTTTTTTTTTTTTTGCTAAATTGTTTTGGTGATTCTTGGTCCTTTTCCTTTCCGTGTGAATATAAAACTGTCCTTCTCATACAGTGACAGTTTTCTTTCTTTCCTTGTCAGTTTCTCCTCTAAAGCTTGCTGCTGTTTTGAATAGATTGCACTGAACTTATAAGTCAATTTGCAGAATTAGACATTATAAAAATAATGAGCTGACACATGAATGTGATGTAGCTCCTTTAAGTCTTTCATTTCTGTTAGCATTGTTTTATAGTTTTCAGTGTACAGGTGTTTCACATCTTTTGTCAGATTTGCCCCCAAACCTTTCATACTTAAAAATTCTACTGTAGATGTTTTAAATTTTAATTTCTGGTTATTTATTGATTGTATATGGAAGTACAACTAATTATTGTATATTGATCTGGTATACTTCAACCTTCCTGAGCTTACTAATTAGTTCTAGTACCATTTTTTGGTGGAATACATTGGGTTTTCTGCATAGAAGATCATGTTATCTACAAGTGAATGTGGTTTTACCCTTTCCTTTCCCAACCAGACGGTTTTAATTTCTTTTTTGCCTTATTGCACTGACTAGAAACTCCAGTACAATGTTTAATAGAAGTTGTGGGAGTAATTCCTTCCACTTGTTTCTTCATTGTCAAGATTGTTTTAGCTATTCTAGGGCCTGTTTCTTTCCATGTAAGTTTTTTTTCAAAACAAGCAACTTTTTTTTTTTTTATGCGGTATGCGGGCCTCTCACTCTTGTGGCCTCTCCCGTTGCGGAGCACAGGCTCCAGATGCGCAGGCTCAGCGGCCATGGCTCACGGGCCTAGCCGCTCTGCGACATGGGGGATCCTCCCGGACCGGGGCATGAACCCGTGTCCCCTGCATCGACAGGCGGACTCTCAACCACTGCGCCACCAGGGAAGCCCAACAAGCAACTTTTTATTGAAGTATAGTTGATATACAGTGTTGTGTTGGTTTCAGTTGTATAGCAAGATGATTCGTATATATATATATATATATATATATATATATATATATATATATGTATTCTTTTTCAGATTCTTTTCCATTATAGGGTATTACAAGATATTGAATCTAGTTCCCTGTGCCATACAATACGTCTTTGTTGTTTATCTGTTTTATATATAGTAGTGTCTATCTGTTAATCCTAAACTCCTAATATATTCCTCCCTACCTTTCCCCTTGATGACCGTAAGTTTGTCTTCTATGTCTGTGAGTCTATTTCTGTTTTGTAAATAAGTTCATTTGTATCTTTTTTTAGATTCCACATATAAGTCATATCTTATGATATTTGTGTTTCTCTTTCTGACTTACTTCACTTAGTATGATAATCTCTAGATCCATCCTTGTTGCTGCAAATGGCATTATTTCATTCTTTTTTATGGCTGAGTAATATTCCATTTTATATATGTGCCACATCTTCTTTATCCATTCATCTGTTGATGGACAGTTAGGTTGTTTCCATGTGTTGGCTACTGTAAATAGTGCTGCTATGAACATTGGGGTGCATGTATCTTTTCAAATTAGAGTTTTCATCTTTTCTGGATATATGCCCAGGAATGGGATTGCTGGATCATATGGGAACTCTATTTTTAGTTTTTTTAAGGAACACCATATAAATTTTAAAATAATTTTATCTAAGTCTACAAAAATCAAAACAAAACTTGCTATCATTTTTAAGAGAAATTGCTTTAAGCCTATAGATCAATTTGGGCATCATTAACATCTTTATTGTTTATAGTCTTCATATCAGGGACCATGGTATATCTCTATTTGATTTCTTTTAATGACATTTTGTGATTTTCTTCCTAAAATCCTACATGTTTTGATAAGTGTAAGCCTAAGTGTTTCAATTTCTTTGGAGTGATTAAAAATGGTACTGTTTTTATTTGTGTTTGCATGTTTTTATTAGTATAGAGAAATGTGATTGATTTTTGTGTTGATCTTGTATTCTCTTACTTTGCTGAACTCACTTAGTTTTAGGCACAATATTGGTAAATTCCTTTGGATTTCCTACATAGACAATCATTCATGTCATTTGCATATAGGGACAGTTTTATTTCTTTCCTTTCTGATCTGTATGCTTCTAATTTTTCTTTCTTGTGTTATTTTGGTGGGTAGAATTTCCAGTATTATGTTGAAGGAGAATGGTGAGAGCAAACATCATTGTCTTGTTCCTGATCTAAGAGGGGAATCATTCAATCTTTCATCATTAAGTATTATATTTTCTGTGGGTTGTATTTTTTTGATTTTTGTTTGTTTGGTATATGCTCTTCATTAAGTTAGGGAAATTCCTCTCCGTTACTATTTTGCTGAGAATTTTTTTTTATCATTCATGAGTATTGGATTTTTGTCAAATGCCTGTTCTGTGTCAATTGGTATAATCATTTACTTTTTCTTTGTATCTTGTTGGTTAATTTTCTATTTTGAGCCAGCTTTGAATACTTGGAATACATTTCACTTAGTCATAGTGTATAATTTTTTTTATAGATTGTTGAATTTTGTTTGTTAATATTTTTTGAGGATTTTTATGTCTACGTTCATGGGAGATATTGATCTGTAGTTTTCTTTCACTGTACAGTCTTGGTATGGTTTTGGTAATAATTTCCTGATAAAATGATTTGGGGAGTATTCCCTCCTCTTCTATTTTCTGGAAGAGATTGTGTAAAATCAGTGTTAATTCTTTAAATTTTGGTAGAATTCTCCAGTGAAACCATTTTTCCTTTTTTGTGAGGTCTTTAAAAATCAACTTTTTACATAGTTATAGGACCATGCAGATGATCTATTTCATCTTAGTTGAGTTTTGGTGTTTGAAGAAATGGTCCATTTCTTCTACCTTGCCAAATTTATGAGGCTGAAGTTGTTCATAATATTCTCACATTATCCTTTTAATGACTGCAAGATCTATAGTGACTTGTTAATATCTATTGCTACAATTTCCAACATCTTTTTCAATTCTGCTCTGTTTTTTCTTCTTTGACTGATTTTTCTCTTCATTATGAGTATCATTTTCCAGTTTCTATACATGCCTGATAATTCTTGATTTAGTGGTAGACATTGTGAATTTTACCTTGTTGGATGATAGATACTTCTGTGTTCCAATACATATTTTTGAAGCTTTTTTCTGTAGTTCAGTTAGGTTACTTGGAAACAATTGTTAGGTGGCACCAGAGCAAGATATAAATATAGAGCTAATAATTTCCCACTATTGAGGCAAGACCGTTCTGTGTATTCTTCCCAGGGAATTGTAAAGTTTTCCAGTCTGGCTGGTGGGGACAGGCATTAATCTTGACTTTTTGTGAGCTTCAGTTACTGTTTCCTCCTTCCTTTCTGGTGTCTCTTTTCCCAGACTCTGATTTTCCTTACATATATGCACTGACCAGTACTCTCCTAAATACTAGAAGTGGACCCTCTGCAAGTCTCTGGAGCTCTCTTTCTGTGCAGCTTTCTCCTCTTTGGCTTCTGCTCTGTGAATATAGCTGCCTTGGTCTTTCTGTACTATTAGTTCTTTCTCCTCCACTCTGGAAGTCTGTTGGCCCCTGCCTGGACTCTCTTGTCCTGTGTCATACCTAGAAGTGTTCTCAAGGCAGTAAACTGGGCAATCAGAGGGGTCAGCTCAATTTGTTTCCCATCTCTCAAGGGTCACTGTCCTTCACAGCCTGATGTCTAATACCTTTAAAGCCATTGCTTCATACACTTCTCTGGTTTTTCCATTGGTTCAGGTGAAAGTTCCCATCCGTTCCCTATTACTTCACTTTGATCAGAAACAGAAGTTTGGAATTGGTTTATAAAATTTAATTTTGTTTTATAATTATGTAAAATTTTTTGTGGTTACAAAGTCAAATCAACAGAACATGGTATATTCAAAGAAAATTAGGTATGATTTCTGTCCCTTCTATCTTATTTCCTTCCTCCCTGGGGTAGGAAGTGTCTAAGGTAGCCAGTTATTCCCACCTCCTGATATTCATGGCCTTTTGTAATACCCTCTGCATAAGTAAGCAGCTTCTAACCAATGGCATATGGCAACATAGAGGGGATGTCACTTATATATTGATAATAAGATTATAAAAGTTTGTGACTTCCATCTTGCTTACAGACTCTTCTCTTGACTCCATAGATAAGCAAGTTGTAAGTTGGATGGCAAAGTACTGTGGGTGGCTTCCTCTCAACAACCAGCAAAGACATGAATGCCCTTAGTCCAACAATCCTTGAGGCATTAAATTGTGCCAACAATCATGTAGTTGAGCTTGGAAATGAATCTCTCCCCATTTGAGTCTTCAGATGAAAGAGACCCCAGCCTGGGCCAATACCTTGATTATAGATTTGTAGAAGACCCCGAAGCAGAGGACTCAGATAATCCATGTCCAGATTCCTGGCCAACATAAACTGTGAAACAATAGATGTGTGTTGTTTTAAGCCACTAAGTTTTGGGGTAGGTTGCTACAATTCAATAGATAACTAATAATACCTTTTGTAGATTATATTTTATTTGATGGCTTATTCTTCCATCATTTGCTTTTTATTTTTAAGGTAAACATATACAGTTGATTTTCATTATTCACAGATTCTGTATCTGCAAATTCACCTACTTGCTAAAATGTATTTATAATCTCAAAATCGATACTCACAGTGTTTTTTCAGTCATTGGCAGACATGCACAGAGTAGCAAAAAATTTGAGTTACCACATGCACACATTCCCGGCTGAGTTTAAACAAGGGGATGCTCTGCCTTCCTGTTTCAGCTCTCATACAGAGATGAACAGATGACGGGGATGGTAGGGGCAATTCAGTGTAGTGCAAGAAACTCCAGCTCTGGAGTCAGTTGGATAGGGTTTGAATCTAACTCTGGCCTTTGTTACTGGACCTCAGGCAAATTACTTAACTGTTCTGAACCTTGGGTTTTTTTTTTTTTTTGGTAAAATAAAGAAAATAGAATCCACCAACATAAGTTGTTTTTAAGGTTATAATCTTAATTATACAAAGTTGTAATTTAAGATTATAATCTATTTTATGTTGATTTATTCCCCTTTGGAGAAATGGTTCAGTATTCACTAATTCTGTGTTTGCAGCAACTTAACTGAACATAGCTACCATGAATAAGTAGAATTAACTGTATACATATTCACATTTTTAGAAAATAAATGGTAATAACAAACTATTTTCATTTTTTTCTACTTTTTTTCCCCTCATATAACATTATATCCTGAAGTTACCTCCATATTAGTACATAGAGACACTTCTCTCTGTCTCTCTCTTACAGCTGAATAGTACTGTTTTGTGTGTATACTGTAATTTATACAGCTAGACCTGTTAGTAGATGTTCGGGTTGACTGATGTCTTTTGGTATTAAAAATAGTAGCGCAATGAGTAATTTTTTTTTTTTTTTTTTTGCCAATGTGTATTTGGGATATATTCCTGGAATGGAGTTTCTGAGTTAAAAGGCAAAAGCTTACATGTAGTGTTGTGGGTTTAGATGCTTTGATAATCCTCCCCTTAAGAGGTAGAGCTCAATTCCCATTCCTTTGATTGTGGGCACCCTTAGTGATTCACTTTCAGGAAATAGAATACAAAAGAAGTAATGAGATGTCATTTTTAATTTAGGTTATAAGAAGACTATGGCTTCTATCTTGTGTGTGCTCTCTATCTTTCCCTTGACTCACTGGTGTGGGTAGAAGCCCGCTTCCATACTAAGAGGGAGGCTTGAGAGGGAAGACCCCTACCATGTCATGAGGATAATAGAGTAGCCGAAGGAAATTCCCCCATGGTGAATAACTGAGCTTGGAAATTGAAATTCTGAGGCTTGTCATCAGCTACTTGATCGAGTTTAGAAGCATATCCTCCTCCAGTTCAGCCTTGAAATAATTGCAGCCCTGGCTGACAGCTTGACTGCAACCTCATGACAGACTAGACCTGAACCACCCAGCTAAGCTATTCCCACATTCTCCAATCACAGAAACTATGAAACAGTTAACTACAACAATGTATACAGTTTCAGACTGCTAAATTTCAGGTAATTCGTTACACAGCAATAGATAATGAATACATATAGTTTTGTTAACTATTGCTGAATCTTCTATATAGGGGCTATACCATTTTTCTGTCCCATGAGTAATATATGAGAATTCCAGGTTCCCATGACTCTACTAACACTGTGTATTTCCAAACTAAGAATACTTTTTTTTTAACAAGGTAATAGATGAGAAATAGTAAATTACTGTGGCTTTAATTTTTATTTCTTTTATTATAGGAGAGGACTCCTCTCTACCTTCTTTTTAAATTAAATATTAAAATAAGGACAGCTTCCCATCATGCTTAGGATAAAGAGCTAACATTTTCACAATTTCTACATGGCTCTGCACAATCTGATCCCTTCCCATATCAACTTCCACTGGTATCACTGCTTTAGGATTCTGAATTAATCATTACTATACCCTTAGTGCATAACACAGTGAGTGACTACAGTGTCTTACGCACAAGACGTTCAATAAAGATTGATGTAACTGTGGAAGTTTAAATTGGAGTGCTGTTGGTTGCCCATTTCTTACCCTCTTCTTTGTCTTGACGAAATTTTAGGCCTTTTTCCTCCCCTCATACTCCTAAATTTGGCTTGCCCCCAAGTTTAAACATACATTAAAGGGTAAGGATATGCGCAACATCCTCCCTCAGCAGCTTACTCTCAGAATCCGAAGACCCTAGAAACATTTCCTGTTAAAGTACCCTGGTTTTGCCACTTGCACACCTCCATCTCTTAAAGTTCCTGCTAACCCTTCTTACACCTCCCTACTAAAGAAAAGCCTTTTTCTGTTTGATTTGTTTGATTCTGTTTGATTTCTGTGAGGTGTTGCAGCTTTCTGAGATTGGTGCATTCTCCCTATTGCAGTAATCTTTCTGAATAAAATGTCTTCATATCTAAATCCAGACATGTTTTTATTTGACATGGGAAACAAAACTGCTAATGTAAAATTGCTGCTCACTTAATTACACACAAGCCAGAAATCATGGCTGTTGTGAAATCTATGATGATTCAAAATTGTATCTATTTATGTACAGGAACCAGCACTTTGTTAGTATGCCTTTTTTTTAAGTAAAAAAGCTTGATGTAAGGTAAAAGTTATGATGTGTTTCGTTGGTTCTTTTTTTTTTAATCAAGTTATTTTTTTCCCTGAAGTCTAACCTCCTCACTCTCTTCCTCTCTTTTCTTTCCTTCTGTTGTTTTAGTCTCCTCCTTCTCGGTCTCAGTCTCCCGTGTTGTGTCCGGTTTCCCACTTCTGTTCCTGTGCTTCCATTTTTCACGCTTAAGTTTCCCATCTGTCTGTCTCCACAAGCTTCTCCTTCCCCCATTATTCTTGTTTTCTCCTAGTCTCTGATTCTCATCTCCTCTTCCCTCTCACTTTATTTTCTTCAGTCGGCCTCTGCAACTTGTTACTGCAGTTGTAGTAGTTTCCCCTAGAGAATTCCATACAGTCGTTTTTAGCGTAAAGTTCATTATTTCTGTGTGTCCTCTTTCTCTGCTCCTCAGTGAACTCTTCCATCATTCTGGCCCCTTTTTCCCACAGTGGAATCTCCATTCCACGTTTTCACCCCTCTCAGCAAGTAGAATCGCCCGGTAGAGGGCTGTGCCATTTACAAACACTTTTAGGTAAAGTCTCCAATGAGAATATTTTACTGTTCCAAATTCTTCCTCTTCCACCAAATGAAGCTTTCTAATAGAGGACATTCACTCAAACTGCTTACCCAGTCCTCCTATAAAATCTCTCTGCAAAATTTTGCATGTTACTGGTTTGTATAATTCTCCTTTATGTCATCTTTTCCCCCTACCCTCGCTGCCGCGATGGTACAGCCCAGCCTCCGAATAAACCGAATTCCTCTGCTTGTACGGAACCGGCCGGCCTCTCAAGATGGCGGCTCCCACTGAGACACAGCGCATGGGAGCGGCCATATTGCCTCCTGAACAAAGCCGCCCAGGGTGCGGAGTGGGCAAAGCTGCCCGGTACCGAACAGCGCAGGCCCGGGAGCCCAGTGCTTTGCTCACCCAGACAGGAAGCGGGAGAGTTCGCCGCTATGGATGTGACAGCTGTCCCGGGTTAAGCCGTGACGGGCGTTTCTAGATCTGATAACGGAACTGCAGGTCAGAAGGCGGACATGTGTGGTGAGGAGTGAGTCTTTTGGATTGGTAATGGCACGGGAGGGGTCCGTGAGTGTCAGTGATTGGAGACTGATGAAGTCACTGGTGGGGAAGGTATGTAGGATTAGGGTTGGGCTTATTTGGGAGTCAGGGATGGGGTGAGCTGTGAGGTTAGTAATTGGATAACGGTGTGTCAGTGACGGAGTTGTCTGTGGGATCAGAAATGGTGTGTAGGGGGACTGACTGGTGATGACTGGGTCAGGGATTTAGGGGACTCTGAGGAATCAGTGATTGGTGAGGGAGACTGTGGACTAAATGATGAGGGCATCCATGTGGCAGTCAGTGATGTGGTGGGCATGGGGCAGATCTGTGGGGTATGTGATTGCTAGGTCCGAGGATTCAGAGATTTGGAGGGAGCAGTAACGGGATCAGGGAATCTTGATGATCAGCCCTACTGTTTTTTACATACATTAAAATTTCCACAGGTCATACGCAACCTTAAAGGTCAAATGTCTTCTCAACCATTATGCCCTTAGTCTGGTGCCCCGCATAAAAATGATCATTTTGAAACAAGACCAAACAAATCAAAAAAGATAGGATTATTATGAAAAGTGTGATTTTCGTCCTACCTCTTTCTAAGTTTATTGAAATCATTTTATACTTTATTCAAGAAACATTTATTGAACACATGTTGGGTGCCCAGAGATAAGTATGACTATTTCTCATGGTTGTTTCCTTCCAGATCTATTTTGACAAAGCCTGGAATACCCCATATAAAGCAGTCTCTCTATCATGGGAGCACCCACTTCCTCTGAACCAGTTAAGTCTTACCTACCTGACTCCTGGGACTGAGAAGGATTTCCCAGGTATGTACCTTCTTACGTTAGGGTATATTCCGTTGTATCAGTGGTTCCAACATACCACCATTTTTATATGCAGACAACCATACTGTTGAAAGCAGCAATAAAAATTTAAACGGAAAACATCTTAAAATTAACATTTTGGTCCATGAATATTGATTGGCAGGAAAGTCTGCTGAGTTGAAGAAAAATATGAGAGCTCTTGGGAGATTATTAGAATTCAGCTGCTGATTCCTTTCTGGGGAATAAGGGAATACATTCCTCAGTTTTTCATTTGCTCATTACCCATTCTTATTGCCGGGGAGCTTCATCTTTGTGTGTGTGTGTGTGTGTGTGTGTGTGTGTGTGTGTGTATTGCCTTATGAAAACATTAGAGTGGAATTGCTGGTTCATAGTGGAGAAAATAAATTGTTAATAAATCAACAGGAAACATATGTTCACATCTATACAATTAAATTAAAAAACCTTGTCCAAGTTCTGTATGATCATAGTATGTAGTCACAAGAGGACTTCCTTCACATGATACGTGCTGATCTTTGTATAAAGACCGAACAGTCTTCTCCCACAGGTTGGCCTAACATCTACCTGACTTCTGTGGTAGTTGCTTCTAGACTGGTGAATGTGGAACCTGCAGTCTGCATCTGATCTGTAAAAACATCCTTCTGATCACCAATTTTGCCTTTTCACGCATCTACCTTTTTAGAAGAGAACAGAAAATGATGAAGTCCCAGGTGAGTTGCTTTAATTTTTAATTTCTTAAATTTCTTATTTTGGTTCTTCATACAATCAAATGGAAAAATGAAGATAGCTAAAATTAGGATCAGGGAAAGACAGCCAAAATAAAGATCCAGACCTAGAAAGAGTTTCTAGGTAATATGTAGACAGATACATTTCCCATGGGAAGAAATTATTTCTTGCCATATAAGACTAAGATTTCATTTTTGGGTCTTTCTCTAGGTGGTGGAGTGTGCAGTGTTCTCACCAACACTCCTGTGGTAAATGTAATTATAAATTTCTTGTAGCTGTATCACAGAATGATTTCTTTTAGAGGGAAGTTATCATAATGTCATAGCCAAACTCCTTAACTTTATCCTTTAGAGCTGGAGTCATCAAACTATTGCTTAAATTCAGTTCTGCAACTGTTTTTGTAAATAAAGTTTTATTGGCAACACAGCCATGCCATTTGTTTACATATTGTCTATGGCTTTTTTTGTAGTACAATGGCACCATATGGCCTGCAATGCTGAAAATATATACTTTACTGAAAAAGTTTGTTGATCTCTTCTTTAGAGGACCAGATTGATTATAGAGGCTTCCTATTAGCCAGCTTTCTCTATCGATAAAGTCTAGATAATATAGGATGGATACGTTTTGAATGGTCTTCCAAAATACATATTTCTTTCAAAAAGTAGTTCTTGAAATATAATTGTCTGGCAGAGCTTTGGAGAGCAAGGGTCACTGAACCCTTTACTATGGTTTCAGAGTTTGTAGGGTTACTGTCTAACTTGGGGCTAGTTCCTTCTCTGTGTTTCTGTTTTTAACAGTCTGTTATTTTTTCTCCCTGCCAATATTCACTATATATACGGTATAAAAATCTTTAACTATATAAAAACATAAAAATTTAAACACTGAGGGACCTTTTAACTTAAACTCCCCTCCTCCTGAGATTATCAGTATTAACCATTTGTTTCTAACCTTGTGATGGAGCGTACATGTGTAATAGTACCAGTGCCAGGGGTGTCTCTTACTTTCTTGTTCCTTTTTTGGGGAAAAATAATGTTATAGTAAACATTCTGTTTTGCAACTTGATTTTTAACTTTACTGTCCAGTATAAAAATTTTTGTATGCATTTTGAATATCTTCCTATGCTGGTATATAGAATTCTCCTTTATTATTTTAGCAGATCCATAATATACCCTGTGGACTGGAATTGTTTCTTCATCTGTAAAATGGAGATTGTAATCCTCATAGGGTTGTTGTGGAAATTGAGTAAAAACCACACTTAGAACAGTAACTGGGGATGGTTTGTTTTAAATTTAAGTATGAGCTATTATTATTATATCATCATTATTATTGTCAAATCTTGGAATCAGCTTTTGCATTAGGAGTTCTTATGTATATTTTACAGTGAAGCTTAACAAATGAGTTCTATTGTGAAAAGACAGGTTTTTTTTCCTTTTTGGGTCTCAGTAGCTTTGGAGCTGTGCTGTCCAATATAGAGCCATCAGCCTCATGTGGTTATTGAGCACTTGAAATTGGCTAGTCTGAATTGAAGTGTGCTTTGAGTGTAAAGTACATTGTGGGTTTTGAAGATATAATTGCAGAAATTCATTAATAACTTTTAAAGATTGATTACATGTTGAAATGATATTTTGAATATACTGGGATAAATATATATTATTGAAAATAATTTTTTGAATGTTGCTACTAGAAAATTTAAAATTACTTACCTGGTTGGCTTTATATTTCTGTTAGAGCTGCTTTAAAGATGAAAATGGATTTTTTATTGGCCCAATAAATCCAACTATCATGGCTAATTAACTTGCTTATTAGCTCAGGAAGAAAGATTTATATTTTTTCCATACAGTCCAGAAGTGAAGTCATCATTTTCACACGTATCTATCTTTCTTTTCTCCCTCTTAACACCTACTCCGCTTCCATTTCCTCCATCTCTTCCATTCTTCCAGTCACTCAAGCAGTAAAAATTGCTTGTAGCTGATTGGAAAGTACAATTTTCCACTGATTATGCACTATTTTACTCAAAATTAACAAAATTTATACATATTTAGTATATTAAAGCATTCTAGTATCATTGATAAAGCAAAGTTAGAATGTCAGCATTACGTTTATTAATTTTCTTATCAGAATGGTTTCCCTCTACATTCTACATTTATCTTCCTCATGTTACTGTTCTTTAGATCACAAGAATATTATTGACAGTGCACAAAACTGTTCTTAACTAAGCATGAAATTTATTTTATTCTCTATAATTTTCATTCATTCCTTTTTAGCAAACATTTCTTGAGTAGTCAATATATGTCACAGGTGCTGGCTGGCTGTGAAATATCTCAAGAGTTACACATGGTTCTTTCTTGGGAAGAATGCAGAGAAAAATGGGGTGAACAGATGTGGAAACTAACATTAACACATAAAAGCTCTATAATAGACATGGGAGCAAGGGACTTTTATAGTTGATAAGGGGGAGCAGCCAGCTTTATAAATAAGTCAAGGATAAGAGTCTTAAAAGATTATTAAGTTCTGGATCATGAAGGAAGTAGGATGAGGATAGGAAACAGCATTTGAAAAAGTAGAAAAGGCTGAGAATTTGAAGAAAACTAAAGCGGAGGGTGTCTCATGGCAAGTTTGTCTGAAGGCGGCATTAAGGTAATAAAATATAAAAGGTCTTGTTTACAGTATCAAGGAAGGCATTGTGGAATAAGTACAGTGGTCAAGAACCCAGCTACTGAGTCAGGACACCCGCTTTTAAATCTGACAGTTAATCAGTCATATATTCAGTGTAACCTCTGGCAAGAAGTGACTTAACCAGTGTAATCCTCAATTCTCTCATATGTAAAGTGGGAAAACTAAAGGGGTTGTTATGGGAACAAACTGAATGCTTGGCAGCTTGATGGTGTGAATATGAGACTTGATGTGGGGTGAGAGAAACCTTAACATTGAGATGATTGAGGTGAGACTAATTATATATGCAAGGATGGACCCAAAGGAGTCTTTTAAGCAGGGGAATGTTGATATTTAATTTTTTTTTCATTCTGAAAGCAATATTTGATAATAATGGAATAATTAGGGCAAAACCCTCAAAAGTAGTTTAAAATAATAAAAATCACTCAGATTCCACTATTAGGTGACAACTATTATGAACATACATAATGGTGGCATAATTAAAATAGTTTACCCTCCAGAAACACCTCTGGCTCTGCAGTTACCCAAGTCCTTTATTTCAGTGTCATGTCAATAATTTGTTATAGTTTTCTCGTGAATGTTTCCTGCATATTTCTTAAGTGTGTTTTTCAATATTGCTGTTATAATTGATGTATTTCATTATATTCCTAGCTATTGCATATATATAGGAGAACTGTTAGATTTAGAAGAAGCTAAGATTTCTTTCCTATGAAATGAGGGGATTGGATTAGAATCTTCAAGAACTCTGACATTCTCTGATTCTCTAAATGCGGCTTTTCTCTTTTTTATGTGTTATACTTTAAAAATCCTTCTCTATAATTATTAATAAAGGGCTTCCCTCGTGGTGCAGTGGTTAAGAACATGCCTGCCAATGCAGGGGACATGGGTTCGAGCCCTGGTCCAAGAAGATCCCACATGCAGCGGAGCATCTAAGCCCGTGCGCCACAACTACTGAGCCTGCGCCCTAGAGCCTGCGAGCCACAACTGCTGAGCCCACATGCCACAACTGCTGAAGTCTGTGACCCCTAGAGTGCATGCTCCACAACAAGAGAAGCCACCGCGATGAGAAGCCTGTGCACCACGAGGAAGAATAGCCCCTGCTCCCAGTAACTAGAGAAAGCCTGCGTGCAGCAACAAAGACCCAATGCAGCCAAAAATAAATACATTAATTTAAAAAAATTATTAATAAAAATCTTCCCAGCCAGGTTTTGTTTTGTTGTTATATAATTTTGGGTATTTTTAGAGTTTAAATTTTTACTCCATCCAGAATATATATTTTTCTCTTTTCCAAGACATAAGATATCATTGTATTAGTTATAATTGATGTATTTTATTATGGCAGCTAGGGCTGCCCTAACAGAATACCACACACTGTGTGGGTTAAACAACAGAAATTTTTTGTGTCACAGTTCTGCAGACTAGAAGTCAGAACTTAAGGTATCAGCAAGACTGGTTCCTTCTGAGGGCTGTGAGAGAAGGATCTGTTCCAAGTCTCTCTCTTTGGCTTGTAGATAACTATCTTCTCCTCATGTCTCTTCATACTGTCTTCCCTCTGTGTGTGTGTCTCTCTCTGTTCAGATTTCTTCTTTTGATGTGGACCTCAGTCATATTGGGTTAGGGTCCACCCTAATAACCTCATATAACTAATTACATCTGCAGTAACCCTATTTCCAAATAAGGTCACATTCTGAGGTACTAGGGGTTAGGACTTCAACTTATGAATTTTCAGGGTATACAATTCATCCTTTAACATATGGCTTCAACATTATTCTTTTCCTGTTAACTGTCCAGTTGTTTCAGTACTATTCATTGAATAATACATCTTCCTCTCAGCTGTGTGTTTTTTTTTATATTAAACTCATATCTTTATGTAATGCTATTTCTTTTCTAATTTATTAGTGCACAGAGATACATTTTCATAGTTATATTCAGTGTGTACATATTAACTTATGCTGTTTTTCTTCATTTATTCTTTCATGTAAGTATTTCCACATGTTGAAAGAGCTGTATATTATTCCATCAAATTTAAGTAATTGTTTCTTTATTATTACATACTTGAATTGTTTTCCAAAATTCCTCTCAGCTGCTTTAATGCTGCCCTTAAATTACCATTTGTATTAGGTAGGCATTTTATGATTTACCTTTTCTGTTTTCCTGTACTGTCTGGGTCTTCTTGCCAAAGGCAGGATTTTACATTGGTTCTCCCAAATACTCTGATACAAAACTAGATGTAGGTATAGTTTTGCATACTATATTAGAGATGATAAGAATGATCACTTTAGATTAACAGGAATATACTGTTACAGGGGTTAGTATCATTCAAGGATGTGGCTGTGGATTTCACCCAGGAGGAGTGGCAGCAGCTGGACCCTGCTCAGAAGACCCTGTACAGGGATGTGATGCTGGAGAACTACAGCCACCTGGTCTCAATGGGTAAGGATGACTTCCCTGTATAACTCAGACTTGTCCAATCAAGTGCCTTTCCTTATCAGTCTCTGCGGTTAGGTGGTTCCTGACATATATAATGACTTTTATGATCTTCGTACCTTCCCCAATGGAGGTAATTACTTTGCTGAGGGCCAAATGTACTACTTCATTGTAGACCTCCTTAAACTGCACCTTCTCTTTTGCCTTCTGTGCAGTCTATCCCATTTCCTCTGATTTCCATTTAATAGGGCATCCAGTTTCCAAACCAGATGTCATCTCCAAGTTGGAACAAGGAGAAGATCCATGGATCATAAAGAGAGCCATACCAAATTGGATCTATCCATATGAAGATCAGGCAGATGGGCGACAAGGGAAGTGAAATATCAGGTTTTTTTTTAATTGATTGATGCCTGAGGCTTATGTTTCTCTCCTTAGTGAATTCTCTTATTCTTTGTTCCTATGCTGAGAATTTAGTAGGCATTCAACAAATAATTAATCAGTTAAATAACTGTGAACCTTTATAGGGGATAGCTATTTCTTATTGATTGTATGTGTATATATTATGTATTAAATATATATTTGTTTAATATATTTAATATATATTTAATGCATTTTATGAAAAGGCTTAATAGGCAATAGAAGGCAAATTCCTTCTAAGAACACAGGTTGCATTACAGAATTAAATGTCAAATACTGCTACTGTTTTTAAAAGTTCAGAGAAAATTAGAGTCTAAAGAAACGAAACAGAATTTGTAAAAGCATTTTTCAGAGCATGCAGCTGTAGCTGCTTTGAAAGATATATTGAGTATTGATGATGCTGAGAGAGGAAGGTGAAGACAAACTGTTGATGGGGGGTGGGCATGAAGAGTATATGAACAAAACCTTGAAGTTAGGGAAATATGGCTTTTCTGGGAGAACTTTGCTAGTTTTATTTGATAATGTAGAGAAAGAATTTATGGGGAACTGTGGAATTCAAGCTTGGATTCTTGGTGTGAATCTGATACTGAATCCACAGCAGGATTTTGGGTTTTTCTATTGTTTGTATTAGTCGTTATTTAAGAAAGTAGACTGAGGAGAGTTAAAGTATTTTGAATACAGAAGAGACCTTGTTTCTTTGGCTAGTGGTGGCAGGATAATACTAGTCAAGTATATATAGCAAATTATAAAATAAACGCATTTGAAAGGTGAAAAGCATTTCCCTTCAGAAAGCAGGAGAAATGGGAAGACTCTAGAAGAGTAATCCAAGATTAGAGTGATAATAACTCAGATAGTTTCCTATCTCCTTTAGGTATAGTTTTTCCATAAATATTTCGCTTTAACATCCTTGTCTAACCATTTCCCTCATCATACTATTTGCTGTCTGTCTTATGAAATGGCCTGTCTCATCCCTGTTTTGAGTTCATCACCTTCATTGGATCAGTCATTTTTTATACTCCTCTGCATTCTATTAATTATTCTTTATGACTGTTTTATTTTATCTTTCTTTCCTTTAGACAGGAAAAGTAACCTTGACAACACCCAATCATGTATTTTGGGGTCTGTTTCCTTCCATAATAAGATACTGAAAGGAGTCACAAAGGATGGTTCATTTTACTCCATGTTAAAAGTCTGTCAAGGTGATGGCCACCTACAGAGATGTCAGAAAAACAGACTTTTCAGGCAAGTAACAGTCATCAACAACAAAACAATGACTGTGGAGTCAGACCACAAATATAATGCATTGGGCAAAATATTTCAAGAATGCATAGGGTCAGATACTTCAAGACAAAGACCTCATAACTGTGATACATTTAAAAATGACTTGAAATCTAGTATTGACCTACCTAGTTGTAATAAGAGCAATTCAGGAAAAAACCCTGATGAGAGTTTTGCATGTGGAAAATCATCCATCCATGGTGTGTCCAATCCTGATCCTGAGAAAATTCACAATCGAGTAATTCCCTGTGATGATAATGAGTGTGGAAACATTTTCAGCAAGAAACAATCCCTTATTCAGTATCAGAATGTTGAAACTAAGGAGAAAACCTGTGTATGTATTACATGTGGAAAAGCCTTTGCTAAGAAGTCACAGCTCATTGTACATCAACGAATTCATACTGGGAAGAAACCATACAATTGTGGTGCATGTGGGAAAGCTTTCAGTGAGAAGTTTCACCTTATTGTACATCAAAGAATTCATACTGGGGAGAAACCTTATGAATGTTCTGAATGTGGAAAAGCCTTTTCTCAAAAATCATCCCTCATTATCCATCAAAGAGTTCATACTGGGGAAAAACCATATGAATGTAGTGACTGTGGAAAAGCCTTCTCCCAGAAATCACCCCTCATTATACATCAGAGAATTCACACTGGAGAAAAACCTTATGAATGTAGAGAGTGTGGTAAGGCCTTCTCCCAGAAGTCACAGCTGATTATACATCATAGAGCTCATACTGGAGAGAAGCCCTATGAGTGTACTGAATGTGGAAAAGCCTTCTGTGAGAAGTCCCACCTCATCATACATAAAAGGATTCACACTGGAGAGAAACCCTACAAATGTGCTCAATGTGAGGAAGCCTTCAGCAGGAAGACAGAACTCATTACACACCAGTTAATTCATACTGGGGAGAAACCTTACGAATGTACTGCATGTGGGAAGACCTTCTCCCGGAAGTCACAGCTCATTATACATCAGAGAACGCATACTGGAGAAAAGCCCTATAAATGCAGTGAATGTGGAAAAGCCTTCTGTCAGAAATCACATCTCATTGGACATCAGAGGATTCACACAGGAGAAAAACCTTACGTTTGTACTGAATGTGGAAAAGCCTTCTCTCAAAAGTCTCACCTCCCAGGGCATCAGCGGATTCATACAGGAGAGAAACCTTATATATGTGCTGAATGTGGAAAGGCATTTTCTCAGAAATCAGACCTTGTTTTACATCAGAGAATTCATACAGGGGAAAGACCTTATCAGTGTGCTGTATGTGGGAAAGCCTTCATCCAGAAATCACAACTCACTGTACATCAGAGAATTCACAGCAGTGGTAAAATCATAATAAACTAAAAACACAGACAAGCTTTCAGTATTAGCTCAAGCCTTAATAAACAACAGAAACGTGATTAATTTGATAAATTTGTGGACAACATCTTTATAGAGAAAATTTTACAAGAGAATTCATGTCTGTAGTGTGGTGATACCTAACTCAGCAAAGATGTTGGGAAATAATTACATAAATGAAGGACATTTCACCATGGCATGTAAAGCTTTTAAAGTCATGAACTGAATGGTCAGTAGAACAAATTATGTATATAGAATATTGTCAAATTACATATTCCTTATTATACCATAACAATAAACACATTGTGAAATTGCTAATATTAGCTTGCCATTATTTTGGCCATGTACAGTAATTCCCTATAAAGGACATGAAGAAAACTTGAGTTAAAAAAATCAATTCCTAGAAACTGTATTAATAAGGAGGGGCTTGGGAGTTCCTTGGTGGAGGACTTGGTGCTTTCACTGCTGTGGCCCAGGTTCAATCCCTGGTCAGGGAACTAAGATCCTGCAAGCTGTGCAGAGCAGTCAAAAAAAAAAAAAAAAGGGTGGGGGGTTGCTTAACATGATCCCTAAATATACATGTAAAATTCTTATACAAAGATGGAAAGATAGGTTGATCAGATTCAGTAAAGGTGATAATTGTACATTTTCCCATCTCAAGCATATAAGTTGATCTGTATCTCTGGAAGGACCCTGGACCTTGAAATTGATGCTTCTTGACCAAATCTCCTCCTTACTCTCTCTTACTGGGAATTTGGTATAGTGGAAAGACTTTGGTACTGAACCAGATGGTTTGGGTTTTAATCCTGGCTCAACTACTCAAAAGATTGTGTGACTTCAGGCAAGCCTACTTTACCCATCTGAATATTTTTTCTTATTGGTAAATAAATGTACAGTGTAGAGCACACTTTCAGTTAATGTTAGTTCTTTTCATCTTTCTATTGTCCTATAACAGGATGCTAAGAGTAATATGATACATCTGAACTTGCTTTGCAGTCCGGATACTCTGCTTATGTACCCCATTCCTATGACTGATTGATTTAACTGTCTTTGACCATGGTAGTCTTGATTCCTGGTATGTTAAAGTGAGATTTTATTATACTTTTATTATTTTTTACATACATTTATATAAGCCATTGTGTTTGCACATAAAGACCCTGTCTAATGTCACTTTAGTTCCTTTATGACCCCTGTCCTGCAGCTGCAACTGTTCTCCCCGGAACTGAGGACACCTAACAAAGGAAAACTCTTGGGGTAAGAATTCATGCCTGCCATAGATTTGAGAACTTAATACCTCTAAAATTTCCTGTGGTCCCACATATTCCTGCATGAGCGACTTAAAATGAGGACCCTGCTGGAGCTGCTCTGCAGGAGAGCATACCTGGCAAGGATGAGGGTGTCTATATGGTAAAACATGGTTTGCCCATGTTCACATTGTTCTTCCCTTAGCTCCTACTTGATTCCTTCACATTTCATGCCCACCTTATCCCCTTCCTGCATGGCTGAACTATCTATTATGAAACTGGGTGAGAATCTCTGCAGGGGAGAGGGCATACCTGATGGAGAGGGATGTGGGAACCTGTGTGGGCAAATTTCTGGTCTCATTATTAACACTGAGTTGATAGCACTGTCATCAGATATAACTGGCCATTCAGATCTGGGATAGAAGGCCTAAGAGTACACCTCATGGGTTGAGCTACTCTGAGGGTTCCTCATAGAAGATGTCCTAACTGGCTCTTATGGAGACATGAGAAGGACAAGGGATCATATTGGGAATATAGAGAAATTTAGTGAAGAGGGGGTTTTATATAGTGACAGGTATGGACCTTATATAGGTTTAACAAAGATTCACAGTTCCCACCTCATAGACTTCCCATTTGATCCTTCCACTGTTACAGCTCCTATGCAGCCTCATTGATCTGATAATGGGTTTCTATAAAAATCTCATTTCAGATTTAGCACCTCCTGGTTTAACATTTCACCAGCTTTTTTTTTTTTTCCAGCTTTTTACTAGAGGAGCTAGCCAGTGCAATGAGGCAAGAAAAAGAAGCAGTAGGCATATTCAGATTCTAAAGATACTTAAAAGTTATTGAAAAGATTTGAATACAACTAAATTAAAAAGAAAAAAGCCAATTCTACAATATCTATTCCAGAAAAGAGAAGAGGAAGGATCCCTGACATATTTTATGAGTCTATCATTATCCTGATGCTAAAGCCAGACAGACATTACAAGAAAAAAAAAATTAGTGACCAGTATTTCTCCTGAACATAGCCACAACCATCCTTAACAGACTATTTGCAAATCAAGTCTAGAAATATTTTGAAAAAAAAAAGTACATCATGGCTAAATAGAGTTTAATTCAAGAATGCAAGTTTGGTCCAATGTACAAAAAAATTTTGGTATAATTCAACATACCAATAGCCTAAAAAGAATAACTATATGGTCATTTCTATAGATGGGGGAAAATTATTTGACAAAAATTCCACATCAATTTAGAATAAAAACTCAGCAACTAGGAATAAAGGGCAGCTTCCTCAAATTGTTGAAGGACATCTATAGAACTTCTAAAGTTAGCATATTTGATGGTGAAAGACTAAATGTGTGCCCCAAGATTGGGAAATGTTAAAGATGTCTGTTCTGCTCTTCCTAGTGAATATTGTACTGGTGATCTTAGCCAGTGCAGTAGGGAAAACAAAATAAGGTGGGGGGTGGAGTGGAGTGGGGGGGTGGTGGAGCATACAGTCAGGAAAGGAAAATAAAATTGTCTTTATTTGCAGATAACATGGTCTTCTACACAGAAGATTTCAAAGACTACAAAAAAATCTACTAGACCTGATAAATGGGTTTCACAAAATATCTAAAAAAGTGAGGAGATATACTGTATTTACAGATAGAAAGATTCAATATTGACTGTTAAGAGATCAGTTTTCCTCAAATTGATCTATATATTTATTGCAATCACCCACAAAAAACTCAGCAGACATTTGTGTAGAATTCGACAATCTGATTCAAAAATGTACATGGAAATGCAAAAGACCTAGAATAAACAAGACATCTTTGGAAAGAAAGAAGAAGACCCATATTACCTGATTTCAAGGCTTATTATAAAGCTAGAGTAATCAAGTATATAGTATTGGCATAAGAATAGACAGGTCAATGAAACAATATAGAAGTCAAACCACACATATGAATAACAGACTTTTAGCAAAGTTGTCAAGGTAACTTAATGGACAGAAGGTAGTCTTCAACAAACAATGCTGGAACATTTGGAAATCCATATGCGAAAACAAAGCAATACAAAAAACTCTTGATTCCTAGCTCATACTCATACTATATCTAAAAATCAACATGAAAAAGGTCATGCGCATAAATGTAAATGTGAAAACTATAAAGTTCTAGAAGAAAACAAAGTAATTGTGACTTTCATTATGCGAAGATTTTTCAAAGACAAAAACCCCACAAAACATGACATTAAAAGCTGATAGAGTTCATTATAATAACATCTATTCTTCTAAATACAGTGTTAAGAAAATGCCTAGTTATACTACCCCAGTCATTAAGTTTAGACCACCTTCAGTGGACTTGGAAAGGGATCAGAACATACTGTTTTAAATTGTGAGTCTGTACTGTTCCATTCATACTTTTCATAAAATCCTTAATATTTTACTAGTATTTCATCTTACACTGAAAATAATGTTCCCCAACCACGTTAGCAGAATTACTAAATTATTTTGCTTATAGTATGCTTAAACAAACTTCAAATTTTCAACACTAATATTACTAAAACAGTAAAAACAATAGATGAACAAAGTCTGTTCTTATGTTATTCCTTAGCTTTAATATTTTTCCATTTCAATGGCTATAAAAATTCAACCAAATTAAAAATAGTTACATTAGTAAGCTAAAAATGCCAACAGGATAAGTATTCAAGGAGATATAGTCGGAAGATCTGTGAAAGCTCAACTTCCCCTTCTTTTATATATATATATATATATATATATTTATTTATTTATTTATTTATTGGAGTATAATTGCTTTACAGTGTTGTGTTAGTTTCTGCTGTACAACAAAGTGGATCAGTTATATGTATACATATATCCCTATATCCCCTCCCTCTTGTGCTTCCCTCCCACGCTCCCTATCCCACCCCTCTAGGTTGTCACAAAGCAACAAGTTGATCTCCCTGTACTATGCAACAGCTTCCCACTAGTCATCCATTTTACATTTGGTAGTGTATATATGTCAATGCTACTCTCTCGCTTCGTCCCAGCTTGCCCTTCCTCCCCTGTGTCCTCAAGTCCATTCTCTACGTCTGCATCTTTATTCCTGCCCTGCCACTAGGTTCATCGGTACCAGTTTTGTTTTGTTTTTCTTGATTCCATATGTGTGTGTTAGCATATGGTATTTGTTTTTCTCTTTCTGACTTACTTTACTCTGTATGACAGACTCTAGGTCCATCCACCTCATTACAAGTAACTCAGTTTCTTTCCGTTTTATGGCTGAGTAATATTCCATTGTGTATATGTATCACATCTTCTTCCTCCATTCATTTGTTGATGTACATTTAGGTTGCTTCCATGTCCTGGCTATTGTAAATAGTGCTGCAGTGAACATTGTGGTACATGTCTCTTTTTGAATTATGGTTTTCTCTGGGTATATGCCCAGTAGTGGGATCATATGGTAGTTCCATTTTTAGTTTTTTAAGGAACCTCCATACTGTTTTCCATAGTGGCTGTATCAATTTACATTCCCACCAACAGTGCAGGAGGGTTCCCTTGTCTCCACACCCTCTCCAACATTTATTGTTTCTAGATTTCTTGATGATGGCCATTCTGACCAGTGTGAGGTGATACCTCATTATGGTTTTGATGTTCATTTCTCTAATGATTAGTGATGTTGAGCATCTTTTCATGTGTTTGTTGGTAATCTGTATATCTACTTTGGAGAAGTGTCTATTTAGGTCTTCCACCCATTTTTGGATTGGGTTGTTTGTTTTTTTGATACTGAGCTGCATGACCTGCTTGTATATTTTGGAGATTAATCCTTTGTCAGTTGCTTCATTTGCAAATATTTTCTCCCATTCTGAGGGTTGTCTTTTTGTCTTGTTTATGGTATCCTTTGCTGTGCAAAAGCTTAAGATCCCACATGCCTCATGGCCAAAAAACCAAAAAACATAAAACAGAAGCAATATTGTAACGAATTCAATAAAAGACTTTAAAATTGGCCATTAAAAAAAACTTAAAAAAAAATGATCAACGTGAGAAAATATGTCAAGAGTTCATCTGCAAATGTGACTTAGAAAGAGAATTTTGTGGGTAGAAAAAAGAGGATGTTAAGGATTCTACATTTTAATGGCTTGTGCTCTAACTGGACTACAGAGGTTTTGATACATTTCTGCGATAGAGAAATACTGTATTTCTGACTTGGTGAGGAGACTGAAAATTTACAAAATTCTCTAGGAAATCATTGTTACTGTCCAGGAGCTAGTTTTGCAAATCTGGAGCTGTGGGGGATCTCAGGTAATCCTTGAGATGGTTTTCTGGGGTCATTTCCAGTCTCCTAATGGACTGCACTTCTTTCTCACCACGAGGAGCTTCATCATCTTGTTGGTAATAGGCAGCACATCCATCATGGCCTATCTCTTTACCAATGCATGCTATTGTCATCACACCCTCCTCTCAGAATCTTTTCACCAGACCGAATAAGAGAGCATCTTTATAGAAAGGCTGATATCAACATTTTAAAACCAGAAAGCTGCTTTGAAAGTCAGCACACACTTTCCATGGTCAAAAGAAAACAAACAAAAATTGTCTTTAATTCCTTTCCTTTATACCTAAAAGAAAATCAAGATACCAAAAATAAAGCAAAACAGAAACAAAGAGTAACTTAGTTTCCATTCATCAGAAATCATAATTCAAACCCAACTATTCTGATGCCAGAATCTACGCTCTTGACCACTGTGTTATGCTGCCCCTCTTGCCTCACTCTCCATTGTAGACTGTGTTTTGAACTAGTTCATGATTTGTGATGCCTGCGCAAAGGTGCTCCTTCTGTTTATTTATTTATTTATTTTTAAGTGGTTCTTGTTTACGTGTGTAATCTTTTTTTTTGCAATAAACCATACTCACTTCTTATTAAAATTCTTTAAAGGATTTAGAATCTCTGGTTTTGAAAACTTCTACAGCATTGCAAAGCAAATCTCCACAAACTTAGATACAGGAATTAAGATTGTTAGTCAACAAAAAACATTATTCTCACATGAAGCTTCGGATAACTAGCCATTAACAAGGCAGACAATTTTAAAATCATTTTTCCCTTGTAACTGAATATTTTATAATATATAAACAAATGTTTGAATTGTATATAAATCTTGAAGCCATTTTTTGTTTTTTTATATGACCTCTGCAAGTTACAGGAAATGTTTGAGAAAACAATAAAATGCCATTGTGTATATTTACATTGAAAATTAAATTCAGACTTACATGATGTGTATAAAAAGTTAAATCTTTTCTAAAAAATTGTTCTATAAGAATCATCAGCTCTAGATGATTTATTCCAATGTTGTCAGTCCATAAAATACTATTAATAGCTCCAGTAACAGTTGCATCAACAGAAAAATTCTTCTTAAAATGCTCCTTCTATTTAGCCAAGATTTATTATTAAAAAAAAAACTCCTTTAAAAATCACTATTTTAATTGATTTAAAGATTTAATCTTAATTCTTAAGTTTTGGTGTTCAGAGCGGACCTCTCCTAGGTCCTGGAAATGAGATAGCTTGTTGATAAACATGGAAATCAAGTAGGATTTTTAAAAGAGCTCAGAGAATTGGTATCTGAAGAACATTGGGGAAGCCATTGATACTACACATTCAGTGAACTCCCTAAGCTCTGGCCCTCTAAGATTGAAGCATCTAGAAATATAGTCCCTTAGGAGGTGTGTACTGATTGATGATACTCTCTCTTTGTTGCAGGTGGTACCAACAGACACTGGCTCCAGATTTTGTTGAGATGATCAAGAGGAAATCTAATCTAATGCCTCATATTGCTTTGGGATTCCTTATCTAAGGAGATCCTTGGAGAGCTTCCAGGTGTAGCTGTCTGAAGAGTGTCACATCATCCACAATTATACCTGCCAGAGGTAGGTCAAGCCAATCTTTGGAGGAGCCACGTGGTCATATAATGGCAAAACATGACCATGAACATATTGTAAGGCTCTTATACTATATATGAAGTTGTATATTACTTGTAGGTAGATTGGGGTAAGCTAAAAGTATATAGTACAAATGCTAAATAAACCACTAAAACAACAACACAGTTATAGCTAATAATCCAAAACAGGTTAAAAAGGAATCAAAACAAACATTCAGTTGATCCAACAGAAGGCAGAAAAAAGAAAAAGAACAGATAGGACAAATAGAAAATAAAATGGAGATGATAGACTTAATCTAACAATGTAAATTATCACATTACATATAAGTCCAAACACACCAATTAAAGGAAGAGGTTGTCGTATTGGCTAAAACAGCACAGCCCAACTATGTACTGCCTACAAGAAGCATGCTTTAAATATAAAGACACAAATAGGCTATTTTTTTCCTGTACAAATGTTTGTTTTAAAATTTTTATTTTATATTGGACTATAGTTGATTTACAATGTTGTGTTAATTTCAGGTGTACAGCAAAGTGATTCTTTTATACATATACATCTATCTATCCTTTTTCAAATTCTTTTCCCCTTTAGGTTATTACAGAATATTGAGCAGAGTTCCCTGTGCTATACAGTAGGTTCTTGTTGGTTATCTATTGTAAATATAGTTGTGTATATATGTTAATCCCAAACTCCCAATTTATTCCTCCCCACCATCTCTCACCTTTGGTAACCATAGGTTTCTTTTCTAAGCCTGTGAGTTTCTTTTTGTTTTGTAAATAAGTTCATTTGTATCTTTTTTTATATTCCACATATAAGTGATATCATATGTTATTTGCCTTTCTCTGTCTGACATACTTCACCTAGTATGATAATCTCCAGGTCCATCCATGTTGCTGAAAATGGCATTATTTCATTCTTTTTAATGACTGAGTAATATTCCATTGTATATATGTACCACATCTTCTTTATCCATTCATCTATCGATGGACATTAGGTTACTTCCATGTCTTGGCAATTGTAAACAGTGCTGCAATGAACATTGGGGTGCATGTATCCTTTTGAACCATGGTTTTCTCCGGATATATGCCCAGGAGTGGGATTGCTGGATCATATGGTAGCTCTATTTTTAGTTATTTAAGGAAGCTCCATACTGTTCTCCAGAGTGACTGTATCAATTTGCATTCCCACCAACAGTGCAAGAGGGTTCCCTTTTCTCCACACCTTCTCCAGCATTTATTATTTGTAGACTTTTTGATGATGGCCATTCTGAACGGTGTGAGGTGATATCTCATTGTAGTTTTGATTTGCATTTCTCTAATAATTAGCAACATTGAGCATTGTTTCATGTGCTTCATGGCCATCTGTATTTCTTCTTTGGAGAAATGTGTATTTAGGTCTTCTGCCCATTTTTTGATTGGGTTGTTTGTTTTTTTTGATATTGAGCCGAATGAGCACTTTGTAAATTTTGGAGATTAATCCCTTGTTGGTCCCATCATTTGCAAGTATTTTCTCCCATTATGTGGGTTGTCTCTTTGTTTTGTTTATGGTTTCCTTTGCTGTCCAAAAGCTTTTGAGTTTAATTAGGTCCCATTTGTTTATTCTTGTTTTTATTCCAATTACTCTAGGAGATGGATTGAAAAAGATACTCCTCTGATTTATGTCAGAGAGTGTTCTGCCTATGTTTTCCTCTAAGAGTTTTATAGTATCCCGTCTTAAATTTAGGTCTTTAATCCATTTTGAGTCCATTTCTGTGTACAGTGTTAGAGAATGTTCTAATTTCATTCTTTTACAAGTAGCTGTCCAGTTTTCCCAGCACCATTTATTGAAGAGACTGTCATTTCTCCATTGTCTATTCTGCCTCCTTTGTCGTAGATTAATTGGCAGTAAGTGCGTGGGCTTATTTTGGGGGTTTCTATCCTGTTCCATTGGTCTATATTTCTATTTTTGTGCCAGTACCATACTATTTTAATAACTATAGCTTTGTAGTAGAGTCTGAAGTCAGGGAGCCTGATTCCTCCAGCTCCATTTTTCTTTCTCAAGATTGCTTTGGCTATTTGGGGTCTTTTGTGTCTCCATACAAATCAAAAATTTTTTTGTTCTACTGTGAAAAATGCCATTGGTAATTTGATAGGGATTGCATTGAATCTGTAGACTGCTTTGGGTAGTATAGTCATTTTAACAATATTGATTCTTCCAATTCAAGAACATGGTATATCCTTCCATCTGTTTGTGTCATCTTCAATTTATTTCATCAGTGTCTTATAGTTTTTGGAGTACAGGTCTTCTGCCTCCTTTGGTATGTCTTTTATCCCTAGGTATTTTCTGCGCTGGGTCTGCATTGCTGCAGTTGGGCTTTCTCTAGTTGCAGGGAGCAGGGGCTACTCTTCGTTGCGGTGTGGGGGGCTTCTCATTGTGGTGGCTTCTTTTGTTGTGGAGTGCGGGCTTCAGTAGTTGTGACACGTGGGCTCAGTAGCTGTGGCTTGTGGACTCTAGAGCGCAGGCTCAGTAGTTGTGGCGCACAGGCTTAGTTGCTCCGCAGCATGTGGGATCTTCCTGGACCAGGGCTCAAACCTGTGTCCCCTGCATTGGCAGGTGGATTCTTAACCACTGCGCCACCACGGAACCCACTGTTACCTTTTTGTTTCACTATTTTGAAGTGGGCATTATGCACAACTATTACCAGTCTTATTTATGTGCCTATTGATGTGGCAATACATAGTCTTTGTGCGTGCTGCTAGACACTACTTTTCCAAGTGAAACTCTGTTGTGTAATTTTTACATTTATAATTTTAATGTGATGATCACATTAAGGATTATATTAAGATGTAAATTTAGAACCTAATAAAATGAAGCATTTAGAAATTTGATGTTCTACACTTAACCTAGAGAGAGAAAAATGCTTATTTCCTTGTGAAAAATCTAAATTCCATCCTAACCTTCTGTGGTACATTAACTCCATGCTCTGAGGCACACTCTGTGGTGTCTAAGACACTCATAAACAGGTCAGGGTGTGTGTGTGTGTGTCTGTGTGTCTGTGTGTGTCTGTGTGCACACACATGTGTTGTTTGGTGGGGTAGGGTGTCATGATTAGTGATGATGAAAACGTTCCAATTCTTTCCCACTAGCTGGGTTATTTTTCCTCCCTTCCCACTCATTCCCCAGCCTTTCCCCACTCCTGTCCTTATTCTTCTGTAGATGCTGTATGACTGCCCCATGAATCTTCCCATCACTAAAGGCTGTATGATCCCTTTGCCCTGCAATGACATCATCAAGTCAAGCATTGTAGAATGGGGCTTCCTTCTATAAGATATCTACTCAGCAGGGAGAATTCATAGAGTTTAAAGGTTTTTTTGAGACCAATGAATCCCATAGACTCAGGCAATCCTTAATTTGTTCCTTGGTCTTGCCATACCTGTCTGATGATCCATCTTAGCATAACTCTCAAACAACTGACACCTTCAAGCTCATCCAGTTCTGTGTACACTAGATGGGCCTAGTTTCTCTAGCATTCAAAAAACACTGTTTTCTGGAAAACGGTCTCATTTCCAAACACTTTCAGAGTGGGGCTATCTTCTGCAGGATGGGTGATCGTGATTCAGGACATGCATCAATTTTTGTGTCTCTCAGTTTGAATTCAGCTCACTTCCACTGGCTGGAGAGTGAGCTGAGTGCTACCTGGAGATGTGAGGAGATTTCTTTCCCAAGCCTGATAAAACTATGTTCTCCTTCAATCATCAGGTTTGCTAAGACCTTAACCCTCCTCTACTTTCCTCCTGTCTCCCACTTACTATAAAACAGCCAGGCATTCTGTGTTTCCTGCTGCTCCAGAGCCTTTTGCATGGAGAGAGGAAAGGAGAGTTAGTGGTCCATTGTACATTTTAAGGAAGATATGAGAAGTGGAGAGCAATTCTTATTCTCCCAGCCTACATCAGGAATGTAAGGGGGTCTGGAGGGCAGGTGGAAGCTATTCTACACCAAAATATTCGGGGTCACGGAGAATTCTTCCTTACCTTTCTAAACTTAGGACTCTCAAACTCCAGTTCCATTTTGGGAACATGAGAAGTTTGTTGCTTACTATTCCTGGAGGTTCAGTGGAAAATTCTGGCTCTTTGATGCCTGTGTAACCCCAACCATTCCAACCATGGCAGTATACAGTTCAAAATAATGATGGAACAGGGGAAGGGCTAAGTCCAGCTCCTGGGCATGGTATTTATGGGTTTTATCCTTTTTCAAAGCTTCTGAATATATTTTTTTGGTTTTATAAGGGCGTATTATAATAAGTATTAAGCAGGATATCTTCAGAGAGATAAATGGAGCAACTTGAGATGGCAGTAGGTGCCATGCCACCATCACTGGCCCTTCCTAACCCTCATCAGCTTTAAGAAGTCAAAGCCAGCTCTCAATAAGAGATAAAACTGGCCTCTTTTTTTCTCCAAGCTCTAGATCTTCGTATACTCTAAACTTCTCACAAGTGCAGCAGAGACAAAGAACATTATTCTCCTTTTAGAAGAAACAAATATATTTGAGATCATGAGAAACTGAGCACATCCTCTTCAGTAATGAGAAAGCCAGTTAATTTTCTCTAATTGTATGGAAACATTTGAGAGAAGTTTTGCTGGCAACAGGGAGGGAATAGCGGAGGAGTTTATGATTGACCAGAAGAAACACCCACCCCCAGAGACAGATCCTGGGGCAGGTATGAGGATGGTCTGTTAGACCTGGCATCCTTGGTCCAGGCTCCCTGATCAGCTTCAAACACAGTAGCTCATTCTGGAAGCTCACAATTTTCATGAGTTTTATTATTCTGACTGTGACCTCCCTATTGTTTAGAGCATTTAGCAACTTAAGAGTCTACTTGTAGGTATCAAGTGTTCCTCAGCCCTTTCATTTCCACAGGGATGTAGGGATCTTTGTAATCACAGGAAAATATATCTTTGAACTCAGCCTGGGCCTTGAGTTCCTCAGGCAGACTTCCTTTCCTTGATTCTGTACATAATCCCATTTTTTCTTTAGGATCTAGCCAGTGACTGACTTGTTCTTCTGAGTTTCAATATCCCCTTTGCCCATAGAGGCAGTTCTGACTTCTAGTGGATCTGAGCTCTGCACAGAAGTTGACAGTGTCTTGGTTTTGTGCCATGAATCTATGTTCTATCCAGTGGATGAAACCACTGGAGCACATACTTATTCCTGTTTTCCAAGTACTGTTTGGTGGACCCTATGATAGGTCGTAGGATGATTTGTTCCCAGGAGTCTCTGCAATTGGCTGTCCTGAGCAGACTCTCCTCCTTGGGGTCTCCAGTCTGCATTCCCTTTTTGCTCTTCTCCAGCTAAGGGTTTCCTAGGATACTTAGGACCTTTTCTCTATTAAGTTGGTGATAGATTCTTGTCCTGTTTGCTCCCCTCCCCAGCCTGAGCCTATGAGCAAAATTTTAGGGGGATGACCTCGTGGCCATCTGGCCCTCTTCACCCAAGTAAGCATGCAGAAAACTGATTTTTTCTTCTCCTTGATCTGCTTGAATGTTTCCTCCAAGGGACTTTGCAGCTTCAGCTATTTAGTCAGCCTTTTAAATATAGATGACTGAAGAGGGAAAGGTATCTTCAGAAGTGTGGGGTCAGGTAAGGAGGTACAGAGGCAAAGGGGGCCTAGTTGTGAAATAGGGTCCAGGATCTGAGTGTTCTCTAGGGGTACAAAGGAAAAGGGAAGAGATGGTGTGAAAGAAAGTCCATGGATATTTTTGCATTCAGCGTTTAATGGAGCTCTGATGGAAGTAGGCCACCCAGTGTTGATGGTGAAAACAAGGAAACTGAGAAGGTGGTTCAGTCCAGTGGGAAGTTGGAGGCCAGAGTGTGTGACGACTTAGTGAATCCCAAAGGTGGTAGAGTCAAAACAACATTTCCCCCAGCTTCTCCCATAACAGAATATTTGCTTCTGTGGTTGCTCTGTTACACTCCTCAGAGCAGGATCTTGCTCTGACTGCTCTAGAAAGCCACATCAAAAGAGAGCTTGAGCAGGCACCTGTAAGAGACCAGAGGTAAAAATAGCATCCAGGAGCAGAATGGGGACAAGCTGGCCTAGCAGGCCTGGCAAAGGTCACGTGTCACCACATTCCTGTTCTCTCATTCCTGTATCACTTAACCCAAGGCTTCCTTTCACTTTCCATTCTCTATGTGTCCCCTTTTTGTGCCATCCCCAGACTGCTCTGGGGTCCTGGAATTCCAAGAAGCAAGCCGGGAAGAGGGATTTGTGGAAAAATAAGAGATTAATTATTTCCAAAGAGAAAACTGGTGCCTTTAAGGGAAGCTCTCAAGTTAGAAAAATAGCCTATTGGTTGAAAGAAGGAGCAAGGGATCTTATAGGAGGCTTTGTAGAATGTTCATCTGAGAAAAGACTATTTCAAAATTTACCCTAAGAGCCCCAGGAATTAAGACTTAAGGTCAAAAGGTCAGTGAGAAAATCATAAGGCTGATATAGGTCCAATGCTGTCATTTACAAAGTGCTTCCATGCACATTGTTCCCAACTGATTATCACAACATTGCTGTGCTCTTGGCAAGCCAGATGCTCTCTCGAAGGATGAGTCTGAATATTAGGGAAGATAACAACTTGTACAAAGTCAGGCCCCAAAATGTTGCCTCCAAAACAACCTATATTGCTTCTACTATCTCACATCACCACCCTACCCCATGGACATGACCCACTGCCCAGCTCCACCAGTTTAAATTCTTGTGGAGGAGAGAGAAGGGATTAGAAGTGTCCCCAATTCTGATTTACTTCCAATGAGCTCTCCTCAGAGGGCTATGTTTTTTGAGGATTGGCTTTAGGAAGTGACATCCCAACAGTTGTGGACCTGAGACCATTTGCTCCACAATGAAAGGAGCAAAAAGAGTATCAATGGGAGAGGCCTGGGTTGAACAGCAAAACCTTAGCTCTTAAAGTTCCCACTTTCTCTTCCTGCCACTGAGTTGATGCTGAAAGATAAGACAAGAAAAAAAATGAGAAGTGGGACTCATTTCTTATACTCCTTATTCTAAGCAAGCAGCAGACATTCATTAATGAGTAAAGTGACATTCTATATTGATAAAGTTGAGTCCTGTATTGTTTCCATGTTATTTATTTGTAAAGTAGATATGTTTTCTACTGATTCTCCTTTGTCAAAGAAGAATGACAAAGAATTCTTTGAGAAGAATCTTTCTCAAAGAATGGACTTACTGCCTTTGGTCCTCAATTGGTATTTCAGATAGTAGTCCTCTACTGTAAAGGGGCACAGAAACTCACATTTTCTGGAACATGTTTGCTCCATTCTATAGGATTCTGCTCCATGAATAGAATCTGTATCAGAGGCTCAACATTGCTGTCTGGGTCAGCCCAACCACAAGAGAGAGGCTTGGCCAGGTAACACTATAATGGGAAAGCAGCTGCTGAACAAGCATTGAAGGCCTCTTCTCTTCAGGTGCCCTGAACTCTCTTTATGATCCAATCCCTGACCCATGAATCACAGTGTTTGGATTTTAACCTGGAACTCTTTACCACATCTAGGTAGATGGTCTGTGAACTTTGGATAGAAACCCTAGTCTCCACTATACCCCTTGTCCACCCAACCAGTTTTCCTAGTCAAATGATGTGCTAATCTCTCCTGAGAATTCCCATTCCTGTTATCTCTCCATTCCAATAATTGATTTAGAATAGTGGGAATAGGAAAAGGAAAAATAAGAGTCAAGTTAGTCTCTTTTGTGGGCTGAGCCTAGAGTTCCCTTACCTGATTAATGTCTCTGCTTTTATTCAAACATTGGTAATTATGCACACCACTGGGTGCAGTAACAAGACAAAAAGGTGACCCCAACTTTGTACAAAAGTAAAAGATGGAACCAAGGTCCCAAGACTCACTAAAATGCAGAAACAACCAGCCAAAGTTCTCCATCATCTAAAATGCACTACCACCTCAGGAAGCTGAGCACAGAGACTACCCGCTCCAGTCTGGAGTTCCAGGCCTGCATCACAGAGCTATGGAACAGTCACAAAGGGTTCTGGAATGTGGGGGAGGGGAAAATGAGGAAGATGAACCCAATCCCCATCCCCTACTATCTAACCTAGCAGATCCCATCATGGCCCCTATATCTCTCCTGGTTTTTCCATTTTCTACCAACAACTTTTCAAACTATTTTATATATATGTGAACTGATTACTTTTTCTAGGCACACTTTTATGCCTTTCATGTGTATTTACTCATTTAATCCTCATTATAATCCTATTGTTTAAATACTATTACTGTCCCCATGTTAACTATAAGGAAACTAGGGAACATAGAATTTATGTTATTTGCTAAGGTTACACTGATAGCAAATAGCAGAGCCAGCATCCAAGCTGGGAACTCCAGCTCCAGTCACATTCTTTACCACAAAACTGTGTTGTGTAAAATATCATGGCAGTCTGGATCAACAGTCCAAATCAATGCAGTCAGACTTACCTCCATTTAGCACTTTGCACAGGATTTCAAACATACTCTTAATTGATATCCTTTCACCTGTGGCTCAGAACACTGTTCGAAGGCGTGAGACTCTGAGAGGAGGGACTTGCCTAGGGTCACAAATGTTAAGGAGCAGAGACAGATTTGAGCCCATGGCAGATTAGGGTACATTATTTTCTTCTGCATTTCTCAGAAGACAGGAGGAAACTGAGGCCAGGAGAGGTTAAATGAGTAACACTGTCCTGTCTCCAGCTGGTCCAGCTTGGCACTCTATATGTGATTGTTGCTAAACTTGTATAAAGTCCTAGTTAGTCCTTGTCTCTGTATTGAACATTTAGGTGAAACTTGACTCTTCAGACTCCTTGGGGGAGTCTGGGTTCTTGACGGCACTCATGCAGGTGATAGGAGATTTTCTTACAGTCCAGGCAGATGCTATAGGAAGATAAGAGAATTAGGGAGATGAATGAGGCAGAGGGTGAGCAGGACAGAGGCTCTCTGTGAATTAGGGGATCTGGTAGGAGTGACTAGTGGACACGTTACCTGTCCTTGCAGCTCACAGTAACTTTTGGGGAAGAGTGAACAGCATCCACTTAGTGCTATAGGCTTAAGAGTTTCCATCAGCACAGCTGGGTTCAAATCCTAGCTCTGGAAGTCACTGAATGTGCGCCCTGAATAGATCATTCCATCTCTCAGGGTCCTGCTTTCTTTGTTTGTAAAATAGTGTTGATAGTATGACTGCTCACCAAAATGACAGTTTCATTAAGTAAGGTCGTCTATTATTTACCTTATAGGTGGCATAAAAGTTGCCATCAATACATTTTATTTCTCTTCCCTACATCCTGTCTTTGTTGAACTCTTCCCTTGATACTGATCTAAGGTAAGTATCAGTGAGATATTACTTCTTTGCAAAAGAGAAATGAAATGAAAAATAGTGTTTTTTTTCCTAAGACCACTTCATGACTGAAAAAAAGCTGTGCATATGTAATACATACAACTGGATGAGTTTGGAGATAACAGTGATGCTTTCTTTGAATGTCTTCTTAGTGTTGGGTGGTTTTATTAATCTTGCATGACTGGCAACAAGGCCTAACTTAGATATATTCAACAGAGAGAAAAGAACATTGGATATACAGGCAGAATGACTGTGAAAGAGAATAAAGATGTATTATGTACTGATGAGCAAGGATAAGAATGACAGGAAATTCATCAGTGGAAGTAATGCAAGTCAGAAGACAGTGGAGTAACTTCTTTACAGTACTGAAAGAAAAGAAAAAAGAATAACTGTCCATCTAGAATTCTTGGTGCATCAGAAATACATTTTAAAAACAAAGGTGAAATTAAGATGTCTTCAGACCTACAAAAGCTGAAAGAAAATTTATCACCAACAGACATGCACTACAAGAGAGCTTAAAGAAAACCCTGCAGTTGCAAGGAAAATAGAGGAGATGCAATCTGGATCTATAGGAGAAAAAAAAGCATATAGATAAATACAAGACTTTTCCCCTTTATTTAAAAATCTCTTCAGAAGATAATTGACCTTTTAAGGCAAAAATAATAACAATGTAGTGAGGGTTTTCTAGCATATGTGTAAGTAATATGTATAACTTAATGTTTCTGCATAAGAGTGATACAAAGGCAAGGAGAAGATAAACGGAAGTATATTCTTGTGTGCTTCGTAAACTGTACCTAAAGTGGTACAATAGTTCCTGAATATAGTTTAAAATAAGTTAAAGATGTATGCTATAAATGTCTGCTTAAGAATACAAGAGCAAAACAGAATCATAAAAGAAATGCTTGATTATTCCAAAAAAGACTGAATAAGAGAAAAAAAATAAATTGACCAAAAAGAATGAATAGTAAGTTGATAGATTTAAACACAAACATATCATTAATAGTATTAAATATAAATGATCCAAATGACCCAATTAAAAGCCAGAGATTTTCAAATTGGATAAAAAAACAATGCCCAACTATATGTTGTCTATAAGAAATTCATAAAGACCAGATTGATTAAAAATAACAGAATGAAAAAATATACCATGTGAACACTAATCCAAAGAAGGAGTAACTATAGCAGGCAAATCAGATTTCAGAGCATGGAATATAACCAAGGATAAAAAGGGTCATTTCATAATGATAATGGGGCCAATTTATTAAGGAAATGAAATAATACTAAATTTTTATGTACCAAATAACAGAGCTTCCAAATGCATGATGGAAAACTGATAGACCTGCAAGGAGAAATAGACAAATCCACAATTAAAAATATCTTAATAGCAATCTCTCAGTAATTGGTAGAACACGTAAAAAGAAGTTCTTTGAGAATATTGTAGAACTAAAAACACTCAGCTATTTTGACCTAGTTGACAGTAATAGGACACTTCAGCAAACATTTCTCTTACGTGTACAAAGACAAATCACATTGTAAGCCATAACATTGAGAGACATAACCTTAGTTTATACTCTGATTAGCATGAACCTACTGAAAAAAATCAAGAGGCAAAGGAAGAAATCTAAATAGGTACTAAAATGATTATATTAAGTAATGATTGTTAACTTTCTGGATAGTGGTATTGTGGTTGAATTTTTAAAAACCCCTCTATATTTTTTAGAGATATATAGTGAAATATTTATGGTTGGAAAGGTACTGTATCTTCATTTGCTAGTATTTTGCCCTGACAAGAACCATAACTATAGGGTTGAATAGAAGTGGTGAGAGCAGACATCCATATCTTGTTCCAGATCTTAGGGGAAAAACTTTCATTCTTTCACCATTAAGTATTGTGCTTGCTGTCGCATTTTCCTAGATGACCTTTAGCAGGTTGAGGAAGATCTCTTCTATTTCTAGTGTGTTGAGCATTTTTATCATGAAAAGGAGATGAATTTTTAAAATGCTTTTTCTACATCAATTGATATGATCATTTGATTCTTATCATTTATTCTATAAATATCATGTATTACATTGATTTTCATATGTTGAGATAACCTTGCATTCCTGGGTTAAATCCCACTTGATCATAGTGTGTAAACCTATTTTATATGTTGCAGGATTCAGTGTGTTACTATTTTCTTGAGGTTTTTGCAATATTCATAAGAGATATTGATATATTTCCTTTCATTGTGGTGTCTTTATCTGGTTTTGGTATCAGGGTACTACTGGCCTTATAATTACAGTGGATTAGGAAATGTTCCCTCCTATTTTACTTTTAGAAGAATTTGAGAAGGATTGGTGTTCATGCTTTCAACATTTGGTAGAATTCACCAGTGAAGCATCTGGGCCTAGACTATTCTATGTGGATTTTTAAAAATTAGTAATTCAATCTTTTACTTGTTATAATTCTATTCAAATTTTCTATTTATTCTTCAGTCAGTTTCAATAGTTTGAGTGTTTCTGAGAATTTTTTCTGTTTCATCTAGGTTATCTAATTTGTTGGCATAGGTTATTCATAGTATTCTCTTAAAGCCATGTTTATTTCTGTTCAGTCAGTGGTAATAGTCCCACCTTCATTCCTAATTTTAGTAATTTGAGTCCTTTTTTTAATCAGCCTAATTAAAAGTTTCTCAGTTTTATTGATCTTTTTAAGAATGAACTTTTGGTTTCATTGACTTTGTTTAATGTTTTTCTGTTCTCTATTTCTTCTGTAATCTTTATTATATCCTATGATTTTCTTGTTTTACATTTAATCTGTTCTTTTTCCTCTGCTTTTTAAGGGAGAAGGTTACATTATTGATTTAACATCTATCTTTTTAAAAATAATAAAAAAATTTTTTTATACAGCAGGTTCTTATTAGTCACCTATTTCATACCCATCAGTGTACACGTCAATCCTAATCTCCCAATTCATCACACCACCACCACCACCCCCCGCCGCTTTCCCCCCTTGGTGTCCATATGTTTGTTCTCTACTTCTTTATCTCAGTTTCTGGCCTGCAAACCAGTTCATCTATACCATTTTTCTAGGTTCCACATATATGCGTTAGTATACGATATTTGTTTTTCTCTCTCTTTTTTTTTTTTTTTTTTTGCCGTACGCGGGCCTCTCACTGTTGTGGCCTCTCCCATTGTGGAGCACAAGCTCCGGACATGCAAGCTCAGTGGCCATGGCTCCTGAGCCTAGCCACTCCACAGCATGTGGGATCTTCCCGGACCGGGGAACGAACCCGTGTCCCCTACATCGGCAGGCAGACTCTCAACCACTGTGCCACCAGGGAAGCCCTCTTTTTTTTTTTTTAACATCTTTATTGGAGTATAATTGCTTTACAATGGTGTGTTAGTTTCTGCTTTATAACAAAGTTAATCAGTTATACATATGTCCCCATATCTCTTCCCTCTTTTGTGTCCCTCCCTCCCAGCCTCCCTATCCCACCCCTCTAGGTGGTCACAAAGCACCAAGCTGATCTCTCTGTGCTATGCGGCTGCTTCCCACTAACTTTCTATGTTACCTTTGGTAGTGTATATATGTCCATGCCACTCTCTCACTTTGTCACAGCTTACCCTTCCCCCTCCCCATATCCTCAAGTCCATTCTCTAGTAGGTCTATGTCTTTATTCCCGTCTTGCCCTTAGGTTCTTCATGACCTTTTTTTTTTTTCTTTTTTCTTAGATTCCATATATATGTGTTAGCATACGGTATTTGTTTTTCTCTTTCTGACTTACTTCACTCTGTATGACAGACTCTAGGTCCATCCACCTCACTACAAATAACTCAATTTCGTTTCTCTTTATGGCTGAGTATTATTCCATTGTATATATGTGCCACATCTTCTTTATCCATTCATCTGTTGATGGACACTTAGGTTGCTTCCATGTCCTGGCTATTGTAAATAGAACTACAATGAACATTTTGGTACATGACTCTTTTTGAATTATGGTTTTCTCAGGGTATATGCCCAGTAGTGGGATTGCTGCATCGTATGGTAGTTCTACTTTTAGTCTTTTAAGGAACCTCCATACTGTTCTCCATAGTGGCTGTATCAATTTACATTCCTGCTTGTAAATTTTGGAGATTAATCCTTTGTCAGTTGCTTCATTTGCAAATATTTTCTCCCATTCTGAGGGTTGTCTTTTGGTCTTGTTTATGGTTTCTTTTGCTCTGCAAAAGCTTTTAAGTTTCATTAGGTCCCATTTGTTTATTTTTGTTTTTATTTCCATTTCTCTAGGAGGTGGGTCAAAAAGGATCTTGCTGTGATTTATGTCCTATAGTGTTCTGCCCATGTTTTCCTCTAAGAGTTTGATAGTGTCTGCCCTTACATTTAGGTCTTTAATCCATTTTGAGTTTATTTTTGTGTATGATGTTAGGAAGTGTTCTAATTTCATTCTTTTATATGTAGCTGTCCAGTTTTCACAACACCACTTATTGAAGAGGCTGTCTTTTCTCCACTGTATATTCTTGCCTCCTTTATCAAAGATAAGTTGACCATATGTGCGTGGGTTTATCTCTGGGCTTTCTATCCTGTTCCATTGATCTATATTTCTGTTTTTGTGCCAGTACCATACTGTCTTGATTACTGTAGCTTTGTAGTATAGTCTGAAGTCAGGAAGCCTGATTCCTCCAGCTCCGTTTTCCATTCTCAAGATTGCTTTGGCTATTCGGGGTCTTTTGTGTTTCCATACAAATTGTGAAATTTTTTGTTCTAGTTCTGTGAAAAATGCCAGTGATAGTTTGATAGGGATTGCATTAAATCTGTAGATTGCTTTGGGTAGTAGAGTCATTTTCACAATGTTGATTCTTCCAATCCAAGAACGTGGTATGTCTCTCCATCTATTTGTGTCATCTTTAATTTCTTTCATCAGTGTCTTATAATTTTCTGCATACAGGTCTTTTGTCACCTTAGGTAGGTTTATTCCTAGATATTTTATTCTCTTTGTTGCAATGGTAAATGGGAGTGTTTTCTTAACTTCACTTTCAGATTTTTCATCATTAGTGTATAGGAATGCCAGAGATTTCTGTGCATTAATTTTGTATCCTACTACTTTACCAAATTCATTGATTAGCTCTAGTAGTTTTCTGGTAGCATCTTTAGGATTCTCTATGTATAGTATCATGTCATCTGCAAACAGTGACAGCTTTACTTCTTCTTTTCCAATTTGGATTCCTTTTATTTCTTTTTCTTCTCTGATTGCTGTGGCTAAAACTTCCAAAACTATGTTGAATAATAGTGGTGAGAGTGGGCAACCTTGTCTTGTTCCTGATCTTAGTGGAAATGGTTTCAGTTTTTCACCATTGAGGATGATGTTGGCTGTGGGTTTGTCATATATGGCCTTTATTATGTTGAGGAAACTTCCCTCTTTGCCTACTTTCTGCAGGGTTTTTATCATATATGGGTGTTGAATTTTGTCAAAAGCTCTCTCTGCATCGATTGAGATGATCATATGGTTTTTCTCCTTCAGTTTGTTAATATGGTGTATCACATTGATTGACTTGCATATATGAAGAATCCTTGGATTCCTGGGATAAACCTCACTTGATCATGGTGTATGATCCTTTTAATATGCTGTTGGATTCTGTTTGCTAGTATTTTGTTGAGGATTTTTGCATCTATGTTCATCAGTGATATTGGCCTCTAGTTTTCTTTCTTTGTGACATCTTTGTCTGGTTTTGGTATCAGGGTGATGGTGGCCTCGTAGAATGAGTTTGGGCGTGTTCCTCCCTCTGCTATATTTTGGAAGAGTTTGAGAAGGTTAGATGTTAGCTCTTCTCTAAATTTTTGATAGAATTCACCTGTGAAGCCATGTGGTCCTGGGCTTTTGTTTGTTGGAAGATATTTAATCACAGTTTCAATTTCAGTGCTTGTGATTGGTCTGTTCATATTCTCTATTTCTTCCTGGTTCAGTCTTGGCACGTTGTGCATTTCTATCAATTTGTCCATTTCTTCAGATTGTCCATTTTATTGGCATAGAGTTGCTTGTAGTAGTTTCTTAGGATACTTTGTATTTCTGTGGTGTCTGTTGTAACTTCTCCTTTTTCATTTCAAATTTTATTGATTTGAGTCCTCTCCCTCTTTTTCTTGATGAGTCTGGCTAAGGGTTTATCAATTTTGTTTATCTTCTCAAAGAACCAGCTTTTAGTTTTATTGACCTTTGCTATTGTTTTCTTTGGTTCTATTTCATTATTTCTGCTCTGGTCTTTATGATATTGTTCCTTCTGCTAACTTTGGGTTTTGTTTGTTCTTCTTTCTCTAGTTCATTTAGGTGTAAGGTTGAGATTTTTCTTGTTTCTTGAGGTAGGCTTATATAGCTATAAACTTTCCTCTTAGAACTGCTTTTACTGCATCCCATAGATTTTGGATCTCGTGTGTTCATTGTCATTTGTCTCTAGGATTTTTTGATTTCCTCTTTGATTATTTCCGTGATCTCTTGGTTATTTAGTAACATATTGTTTAGCCTCCATGTATTTGTGTTTTTTATGTTTTTTTCCCTGTAATTCATTTCTAATCTCATAGTGTTGTGGTCAGAAGAGATGCTTGATATGATTTCAATTTTCTTAAATTTACTGAGACTTGATTTGTGACCCAAGATGTGATCTGTCCTGGAGAATGTTCCATGCACACTTGAGAAGAAAGTGTAATCTGCTGGTTTTGAATGGAATGTCATATAAATATCAATTAAATCTATCTGGTCTATGTGTCATTTAAAGCTTCTGTTTCCTTATTTATTTTCATTTTGGATGATCTGTCCGTTGGTGTAAGTGAGGTGTTAAAGTCCCCCACTATTATTGTGTTACTGTCGATTTCCTCTTTTATAGCTGTTAGCAGTTGCCTTATGTATTGTGGTGCTCTTATGTTGGGTGCATATATATTTATAATTGTTATATCTTCTTCTTGGATTGATCCCTTGATCATTATGTAGTGTCCTTCCTTGTCTCTTGTAGCATTCTTTATTTTAAAGTCTATTTTATCTGATATGAGTATTGCTACGCCAGCTTCCTTTTGTTTTCCATTTGCATGGAATATCTTTTTCCATCCCCTCACTTTCAGTCTGTATGTGTCCCTAGGTCTGAAGTGGGTCTCTTTAGATGACATATATATGGGTCTTATTTTTGTATCCATTCAGCAAGTCTGCATCTTTTGGTTGGAGCATTTAATCCATTCATGTTTAAGGTAATTATCGTTATGTATGTTCCTATGACCATTTTCTAATTGTTTTGGGTTTGTTTTTGTAGGTCCTTTTCTTCTCTTGTGTTTCCCACTTAGAGAAGTTCCTTTAGCCTTTGTTGTAGAGCTGGTTTGGTAGTGCTGAATTCTCTTAGCTTTTGCTTGTCTGTAAAGCTTTTGATTTCTCCATCGAATCTGAATGAGATCCTTGCTGGGTAGAGTAATCTTGGTTGTAGTTTCTTCCCTGTCATCACTTTAAGTATATCATGCCACTCCCTTCTGGCTTGTACAGTTTCTGCTGAGAAATCAGCTGTTAACCTTATGGGAGTTCCCTTGTATGTTATTTGTCATTTTTCCCTTGCTGCTTTCAATAATTTTTCTTTGTCTTTAATTTTTGCCAATGTTCTTATTATGTGTCTCGGCGTGTTTCTCCTTGGGTTTATCCTGTATGGAACTCTCTGCACTTTGTGGACTTGGGTGGCTATTTCATTTCCCATGTTAGGGAAGTTTTTGACTATAATCTCTTCAAATATTTTCTCAGGTCCTTTCTCTCTCTCTTCTCCTTCTGGGACCCCTGTAATGTGAATGTTGTTGCATTTAATGTTGTCCCAGAGGTCTCTTAGGCTGTCTTCATTTGTTTTCATTCTTTTTTCTTTATTCTGTTCCACAGCAGTGAATTCCACCCTTCTGTCTTCCTGGTCACTTATGTGTTCTGCCTCAGTTATTCTGCTATTGATTCCTTCTAGTGCAGTTTTCATTTCAATTATTGTATTGTTCATCTCTGTTTGTTTGTTCTTTAATTCTTCTCGGTCTTTGTTAAACTTTTCTTGCATCTTCTCGATCTTTGCCTCCATTCTGTTTCCAAGGTCCTGGATCATCTTCACTGTCATTATTCTGAATTCTTTTTCTGGAAGGTTGCCTATCACCACTTCATTTAGTTGTTTTTCTGGGGTTTTATCTTGTTCCTTCATCTGATACATAGCCCTCTGCCTTTTCTTCTTGTCTGTCTTTCTGTGAATGTGGTTTTTGTTCCACAGGCTGCAGGATTGTAGTTCTTCTTGCTTCTGCTTTCTGCCTTCTGAGAAGTGGTGCTTTGTTCTTCTCATACCAGGAGGCACGTGATGTTGATTTGTCCCATTATTGTTGATGTAAACTTTTAATCACTTGGTTAAGATGGTGTCTTCCAGATTTGTCCACTGCTGGTCTTGGGGTGTGTCCTGCAGAGGCAGAGGATGGCTGTTGCTCTCTCTCTGGGGTCCTAAAAGCTGGTGGCAGAAATATCAGAGAGTGTTCATCTACTTGAACTCTTGCTGGAGGCAGACATCTTGCTTGGGTCATTAGCCTATCTTTGTCTTTATGTAGGTTTTTATAGCTATAAATTTCCATCTAAGTACTGCTTTACCTGAACTCAAGTTTTGCTGTATTGTGCTTTTGATTTCATTCGTCTAAAATTTGTTCAGAAAGTCAACATCACTAATCACGAGGGAAATGCAAATCAAAACCACAATGAGATATCACCTCATACCTGTCAGAATGGCTGTAATGAAAAAGTCTACAAATAACTAACGTTGGAGAGGATGTAGAGAAAAGGGAGCCCTTGTACACTGTTGGTGGGAATGTAAATCGGTGCAGCCACTATGGAAAACAGAATGGAGATTCCTCAAAAAACTAAAATTAGAACTACCAAATGATCCAGCAATTCTATTCCTGGGCATATATCTGGAAAAAACAAAATACTAATTTGAAGATGCATGCACTCCAGTATTGTCTTTTCATTTTGTTGATAGTTTCCCTTCGCTGTGCAAAGGCTTTTAAGTTTAATTAGGTCCCATTTGTTTATTTTTACTTTTGTTTTCCTTGCCTGAGGAGATAAATCCAAACGAATATTGCTAAGACTTATGTCAACACGTGTACTGCACCCTCAGTATTCATAGCAGCACTATTTACAACAGCCAAGACATGGAAGCAACCTAAGTATTCATCAACAGATGAATGGATAAATAAGATGTGGTGCACGTGTGCAAATGTGCACACACACACACACACAAAGACACACACACACACACACACACACAATGGAATATTATTCACCCGTAAAAGGAACAAAATTATGCCATTTGCAGCAATGTGGATGGACCTAGAGAATATTGTGCTTAGTGAAATAAGTCAGAGAAAGACTTATTGTTCACTTATTATGTGGAATCTAAAAATTATACAAATGAATGTATATGCAAACAGAAATAGACTTGCAGATAAGGGAAACAAACTTGTGGTTACAAAAGGGGAGAGGGAATAGGGGAAGGACAAATTAGGGGTTTGGGATTAATAGATACAAACTACTATGTGTAAAATAGATAAGCAACAAGGATATATTCCATAGCAAAGGGAGTTACAGCCATTATTTTGTAATAACTTATGATGGAGTACAATCTGTGAAAATAATGAATCACTATGCTGTACACTCAAAAATAATATAATATTGTAAATCAAGTATACTTCAATTTTTTAAGTCAGTATACTAACAACAACAACAACAATGGCAGCAGCAACAACAACAAACCCTGGGAAGAGGGTGGAATCTGATTTCCAGAATTGCCACATAATATTATATTTTAAATATAAATTTTCTACAAAATTTTGAGAATTCCTTTGGAATGTGGCACTGGTAATTTTATTTTTAAAAGGTGATTATTAAGTGAGGCCAGTGTTAAGGACCATTGTACTATACCATATTGTCTCAAAGGCCCTATCATTCCTTTGTTTTAATTTTTAGATTCCACATATATGTGAAAACATACAATATTTGTCTTTCTCTGACTTATTTTACTAAGCATAATACCCTCCACATCCATCCATGTTGTTGGAAATGGCATAATTTCATTCTTTTTTATGGCTGAGTAATATTCCATTTTATTATATATACCACATCTTCTTTAACCATTCATCTTTTGATGGACAGCTAGGTTGCTTCCATATCTTGGCTACTGTAAATAATGATACTAGGAACATTGGACTGCAGTACCCTCTTTGACATAAGTCTTAGCAATATTTTTTTTGGATTTATCTCCTCAGGCAAGGAAAACAAAAGTAAAAATAAACAAATGAGACCTAATTAAACTTAAACGCCTTTGCAGAGGTAAGGAAACCATCAACATAGCAAAAATACAACCTACTGAATGGGAGAAGATATCTGCAAATGATATGTCTGGTAAGGGGTTAACATACAAAATAATTCAGATCATCTCATCCATATGTAATGATATTCTTCATTAATGACATCCTCATTCAAGATAAAGTCACTGCAGTGGTGGTACAGAAGTCAAGCAGGAAGTGAACCTCCGAATCTTCTCCAAAAACTTCCCAAGGGCTGTTTTCATTCAGTTTTAAATTAGAGTATGGCAGTGTCCACATTAATCAATCTGGTGGTTTAATGTGTTGGTTCTTCTTTCTGTTATTCCTAAATTTGGTTACTTCCACACCTTTTAGGTGTACTTTTTGCTACTTTTAAGTCACCTTCTTTGCTTTCCCATGTCCCACACCAGTGTAACCAAGATACCTGCCTCAGGAATTCTCAGTAAGAATAGTGAAAATAGCCCTATTTTCTCCAAATGAACTGCTTTGGATTGGAATCAGAGGTTCACAAAACCATGGAAACTCAGAATTACAGAACCATGGAATTTTGGAACTGAAGGCACAAGGGAGCTCAAGACAGTATAATTTCTTATCTTGAAGTTAAAAGGACTTTTTTTTTTGTCTGATGATAGAGAATATTTTACCTTATATATACCCTTATTTTAGAAATGTGTACATTTCACATAACAATAAACATGCCTATATTTCTTCATTGCTTATATTTACTGAATGTTATATTGTAGTGAGTTTTCCCTTTTTATTGCCTGGTGATCTCTCTCCCTTTTAATGAACTCTATTTTGTCCAGTGTAAGAAGAGCTATATAACAGCTTTCTTTTGATTAGTATATGAATGATATATATTTTTTCTTTCCATTACTTTCAGTATTTCTGTATCTTCTATTTAAAATGTATATCTTTGAAGCAGACCCCTTAACTTAGCCCCTCAGGGTGTGCCCTGTTGAAGGAAGAGAGGAACTTCAGGTGAGGAGACTAAAGTGGGAAAAGATTTGAAAGTGTTGACTAGCAATGGGGAAGAGATACAGAAGTTAGGATGAGTCTGTATTTGTGAAAGAGACGAGAAATAAGAAATACAGCACTTCGGAAAGAAGTGGTACAAGAGCTGCAGAGAAGGAAATCCACATGAAAGGGAATCTTGGGAAGCAAATGGTTCTCTTTTTTACAACAGGAGAAATTAACATTAATGGGGCAGGTGAATAGAGGGAAATACAATAACTAAGTGAATAATGAAAGATATATCAACAAAAGTAAAAAATGGCAAGATAAGGTTTTGGAGGAAGGTGAAGTATCTGGCTGGCCAGAGCAGAAGATGGATGGTTGGCAGGGCTAGAGTGATCTAAGTCTAAATCCCCCAGTGAAAGAATTTGTACTGTAGCTCTGTGTGTTTCCTTAGGACCCCAGACAGATTCCCAATCCTGTGCCCAAGATCTACGGCTGGAAGAGAAATGTACAGTAGCATTTATGTAGGAGGTGGATCCAAAGGCTAAGAAAAACTAGGTCCTGGCTGTTACATGTGGGCTCAAGATGAAGGTGAAGAGGCAGCCAGAGTGAGCTGTGCAACCTGAGCACCACAAGGCCTGTCATAGGCTGCTTGGTACTAACACCTCCAAATCTGTCCCTTAAATCATATTTCTCCAAAAATGAAGAAACTTTCAAAACTAGCCTTCTCAAAGCAGTGCTTCGTTATCCTTTCCTTGTCAAGAATGTTTAGAAAATGTTAGACGATTAGACTAAGAGGGAATAGCATTTGCACTTGGGAACAGAAAACATGGGTTCGTGGTAGCCTCTGCAGTTATGAGCCTTCTGGATCTTATTTCTTGCACTATACAATGGGGACCATAATGCCAACTCCATACCCTGTTGTAAATATCAAATAAGAAAATGAATATAAATGTCCAAAGTGGCACATTTATATACTATGAGCAGTTATAATTGTTCATTTAAAATTCTGGATAATACAGATTTTTAAAAATTTATAACCCTGTATATTCAACCTCTCAGGAGCCTCAGAATTGGGATATACTATCCCTTGAATGAGAAATATTCTTGTTTGTCCTCTTTCACTAACTAACTATTAGGCCCAACGTTGGAACTTCTAGAAAGGCATTGCTGAAGAGCCTTCAGCCTTCTCTTTATTCTGGATTATTCTGGTTTCCCTTTCTCAACCTAATATCCACTCTTTTTACAGAAGATCCTGTTATTCAAATATTTTTTGGACTAGGACAAGCAATTGAGGTTTTCTGACAAGGTGATGTTCTTCTCCTACAAATACTTTTGCCCAAACCCGTATTCTGAGAAGGTACAATGAGATGATACTTCTAAAAACATACCTTTTCACACACTCTTTTTACCTCCCCTTGGTGCCTTACTGCATGTCTCTTGAAGGCCCAGTTGGTTTGCTCCTGTGATATGGGCTGAATTGTGTTGAATCCTTCAACAGCTCTGTAACTCTCTCCTCCATGTAAACTTACAAGTAGGAGGATAGCCAAAGAAGGTCTCATGTGAGAATATTTTTACCAGAATTTTTACATTGCTTATTGTAAACAAATCTGGAATTTATTGATTATGGAGCACCTCTTAGAGAACAGAAATTAGTCTTGTAGATCCCCTCTCTGCATGACTGTTGGAATATAAAAACTAAGAAGCTCTAAACTTAAATAGCTCCCTAGAGCTGACTTTTACAGCACATGTCCAACACACACAGTGAACACTCATCTCTAGCTCTGAAGCCAGAATACGTCCCAGTACAAAAATCTATTTTTTGGAGGTGTATATGATAGTTTGGACCCTTCCAGAGATAGATGTTATACTTGCTTTTTTGCTTGTATCCTTAATTCATCATTAGTAAAATTTGCTGTTAAGTAAGGTGCCTAATTTCTCTGAATCTGCTTTGACAATTTGACTTCTGTTGTGGTATAATAACTTTTGATTAGAACTGTGCCATTCAACCAGCTTTTAGGGTGCTTCTGAAATTACTATAAATTGTTAGACTCAGCTTCTCATTATTATCTTCTTTTCTTCCATATGTTCAATTATCTCAGTTCTTAAAAATTACTTGTTCTTGCCTTTTTCTGCTATATATGATTCCTTAGGATAATTATGTATTTTGATGGAAATTTTTCATTGTTTTTACCTAAGTTATACAGGAGATGGACCATCCTTTGATTTGGTCCATCATATTCAAAATACTGAAACTAGAATCAAACCACTTTTTGATTTCTTAATTGAGCTTCTTGTTCCCTTCTCATATCACAAGAATAGGAAGTTCCTCACATGTTCTCATCAAGAACAGTGATGCCAGAGTTGTCCGTATGGTATGTAAAGATGCAGGATGGTACCCAGAACCTGAAGCAAGCTGGATAGATCTCCAGAGACATAGTTTAAAACCACACTCTGAAAATAACAGAGCAAATGGAAAAGGCCTGTTCTCCATTGAGTCTTCAGTTCTGGTAACTGAACTCAAAAAGATTGTGCCCTGTTCCAACCTCAACTCCAGGCTCAACCAGAAAAAGGAAACAAATATTTCTGATTCAGGTTAGTTTGTCTATAATTATATCTCATTGCCTGGAGAAGTGTTTTAAGACTGAGTGCATACTGTTGAGTTCCTAATTGAAAGGGAAATGATACTGAGTTCCTGTACTGTACTTTTTAGGCAGCTTTACCCAATCTATATTACTTCCTTCTTTCTGCTAGCTTTGGGTTTAGGTTGTTCTTCTTTTTCTAGTTCTTTAAGAGAAAAAGTTAGGTTGTTGAATTAAAATCTTTCTTCTTGTTAAATGTAAGTATTTACAGATATAAATTGTCCTTTTAGCAATGCTTTTACTGTTTCTCATAAGTTTCAGTGCATTGTGTTTTGTTTTCATCTGTCTCAATATATTTCCTAATTTCCCTTGCAATTTCTTCTTTGACCCATTGGTTGTTTAAAAGTATGTTGTTTAGGGCTTCCCTGGTGGCGCAGTGGTTGAGAGTCCGCCTGCTGATGCAGGGGACACGGGTTCGTGCCCCGGTCCGGGAAGATCCCACATGCTGCGAAGCGGCTAGGACCGTGAGCCATGGCCACTGAGCCTGCGCGTCCGGAGCCTGTGTTCCACAACGGGAGAGGCCACAACAGTGAGAGGCCTGCGTACCGCAAAACAAACAAACAAACAAACAAAAGTATGTTGTTTAGTTTCTACATATTTGTGAATTTTTCAGTTTTTCTTCTGATATTAATGTTTAGTTTCATTCCATTGTGATTTGAAGGATACATTGCATAATTCCAATCTTTTAAAACTTATTAACAATTGCTTTGTATTCTAACATATGGGGTCTATCCTGAAGAATGTTCCATGTGCACTTGAAAAAAAATTTACATTCTGTTGTTGAGAGGAGTATAGGTGTCTGTTGTGTCCATTTGTCTATAGTATTGTTCAAGTATTCTGCTTCCATACTGATGTTCTGTCTGCTTGTCTTATACATTATTGAAAGTGGATTATTGAAGTCTACTATTATTGTAGATCTGCCTACTTCTCTCTCTAATTCTAATAATATTTGCTACATACAGTTTGGAGGTATGTGATTTGGTGCATATATGTTTATAGTTGTTATATCTTCTTGGTGAATTGATCCTTTTATCAATATGTAGTGTCCTTTTTTGTCTCTTGTAACAGTTTTTTTTGGCTGCGCCACACAGCTTACAGGATCTTAGTTCCCCAACCAAGGATTGAACCCGTGGCCTCAGCAGGGAGCACGGAGTCCTAACCACTGGACTGCCAGGGAATTCCCTCATGTAACAGTTTTTGACTTAAAAGTCTATTTTGTCTAATATTAGTATAGCCAACCCTACTCTCCTTTAGTTACTGTTTACATGAAATACCTTTTCCCATAGGTATTTGTGTTTTTTCTTACCCCTGTGAAAAATGATAACAGACAATAGATTTTTATGATAAAATATACCATACTTGCAAAACTGTATATACAATGTACAGTTAATATGGTTAAAAATTTAGTATCCCTCTGAATATAAGATGTCATCAAGTATAATACATATTGTATTTTATGTACCACTAAAAAAGAAAAAATTATACCAATTAAACTGACACAATGATTTTTTTGTCATTTTGAATTTTTTATACGTATTAAATTTTTTTTCAGACTTTGGTTTTAACATTTATCACCCTTGTGAATACATACAAAGTAAAATGTATTAAAAAACTGACTCAGGTGTATTCATGATAATGACAGCTATATCTTAAGACCATCCAGATTTCAGAAATGTGAAAATATTAGAAAATAAATACCTGTGTACCCACCACCTTGTTTATGAAATAGAACAGTCGCCAACACTATTGAAGCTGTTGTGTATACTTCCCTAATAACATCTCCCTCCTTTATACCCTATAGATACTACCTTTTTTCTAATTTTGCCAAATATATACTCTAAATAATTTATTGCTAGGTATTATTATTAACTGTTTTATACATTGAACTAAAGCACATGTGTTCTGTGACTTACTGTTTTTACCCTACCATAGGTGAGATTCATTCATGCCTGTGTGTCTGCCACTGTTGTATAGTATCCAACAGTATATGTAGTCCATAATTTATCAGTTCCCCAGTTGATGGACATTTGGGGCTCTTTCCAATGTTTTGCCCTTATATTTTGTTGCATTTTACAGTTGTCTCCTGGTACACATGTGTTAGAGTTTCTCATATACCCAGAAGTGGAATTGCGAAGTCAAGTCAAGATGGTAGCCTGACAAATACTGCTGTTCCCCTCCTCCCTCCCATGAGTATACTGAGGAAACATGAGTCTTGTTCTTGCTTGATCTACAGGCCAGACATAGTATCTATGTTCAGGGACCTTCAAAGGGAAGACAAGCAAGAGAAGGAGGTGGTGGTGCTTTCCAGCCCACAGAAGGTGACTTTCAGCCATAACCTTGAGGAACCAAAGATAGACAGGGGTTAATGTGAGGTAGAGTGTTTCTATCAGCTCCATGGAGCATGGGTATGAGGTGAGGCTCCATTTGACTGGAGACTAGGGTCGTCTCAGGCTGAAGCTTGGTTGATGTCACAGAATCCACTGTGAGGTCACTTCTATGCTGTGGAATACATAAGTTCAAAAAGAAGATAATAATTCATTCTAAAAATGAATTTAAAACAAAGGGATGCTAAACTGAAAACAGCTTGGTTTCATGTTCTGGCTCTTCTTCTGATGGGCTTAACAGGTTACTGTCTCCTTGTCTTAGATATGATGGCACCAGTGACCTCCAGCCCTTCCCCATGCTCTTCTGTCTGTGTGATGGATTACGTGGTGCTCTCCTCCACAGCTTGCAACCCGATGGTGTCCACCTCTGTATTATGCACAGTACAGTAGGCACTGAGGTTCTTGCAGAACCCCAGACCACTGTCTGTGCAATAAGGTAGACTTTGAGCTTTGTCAGCAATGAGCCAGTCCTTCTGGGTCTCTTATTTTCAGAACCTGGGGCCACTATGGAGTAGTGTGGGATTTGAGGTTCTTTAACAATGAGCCAAAACTGCTGTATCTTCTTACTCAGAACATGGGACTACTGTTTGTGTAATGGGGTAGGCTTTGAAATTTATTTTTTTAAAAAGCCAATTGTACTGGGGCTCTTACTTGAAGCCCTAGATAGAAGAGCCAGAGCCATAAGCAACAAAGGACCTACAGGGACAACGAGGGAAGGAAGGGATTCTTACTTTGATCCTCAACTAATTCACTGATGGATTCTGATTCAAAAGCCATTAATAATGTCTATATTAATTATCTGCTTAAAAAAAAAAAGCCACAGTGGCTCTCCATTGCCCAATGAATCAAGTGCAAACTCTTAACATAGTATTTGAGATCTTTGGCAATCTGGATACAAGCAAATTCCAGAGTCTTATACATGAGTCCATACTGATATAAATAATTGAATAAATAAATGAGGGAGAAGAGATAGCTCTTCCTTGCTGTAGAATTCCAACTAATGAGTGTGAAAAGAATGAGGAAAACAGAAAATCACCATTAGGTCAATACCACAGGAATAACTGCAGATAAAATCCACTGATGGATGCTAAAATTAGGAGGTGAAAATTTGGGAAGAAATATACTTGTAGAGCTTCATACCATCTCTTCCAAAATATTTATTAACTGCAAAGGAAAATATATTACCTTGAGAGTGGAGAGACCTAATGGAAACCCTCTTAACCAAGTGATCAAAGTCAAAGTCACCAGTAGTAAGATATATCAACAACCTAAATCCTGTGATGGGATGCCCTCAGGAGGAGACAAAATCACTTCTGCAGTGTTCTTGTCTAAAATGCATAACCTCAGACTAATCATGAAGAAATATCAGACAAACCCAAATTGAGGAACATTAAAATAGGAGATCAATACCCTTAGAACGTGTCAAGGTCATGAAAGACAAGGAAAGACTGAGGAACTGCTGCAGATTGGAGGAGACTAAGGAGAAATAACTAGTGCAGTGTGAGATCCTGGATTGGACCTTTTCAAAAATAGTTTCAGTGGAAAAACTTATGAAATTCAAATACAGTTTTTACAGTAGTCAATAACATTGTACTAATGTTAATTTCCTGATTCTCATGCTTGTACTGTGGTTATGTAAGATGTTAACATGAGGGGAAGCTGGTTGAAAGATATCAGGACACTGTTATATTTGCAACTTTTGTTTTTTAATATTTATTTATTTATTTATTATTTTTTTGGCTGCATTGGGTCTTAGTTGTGGCACACTGGATCTTTCATTGTGGCGCACAGGTGCTTCATTGTGGTGCATGGGCTTCTCCCTAGTTGTGGCGTGTGGGCTTCTCTCTAGTTGTGGTGCACGGGCTCCAGAGCACCAGGGCTCTGTAGTTGTGGCATGCAAGCTCTCTAGTTGTGGTGCGTGGGCTCAGTAGTTGCGGTGTGCGGGCTTAGTTGCCACAAGGCATGTGGGATCTTAGTTCCCTGACCGAGGATCGAACTGGCATCCCCCTGCGTTGCAAGATGGATTCTTAACCACTGGACCACCAGGGAAGTCCTGCAACTTTTACATAACTTTTATATGCTTGCTCTTTAAAAAGAATACCCATTTTCACTTATTACATTAGTAATTAAAAGAAATAATTCCCAGTATATGGCAAAGAGCACAGGTTATATAGTCAGAAAGACACAGCTTGATATTCTAGCTCTACTACATATTAGCTTGTGTGACTTATGCAGGTCACTTCAGTCCTCTGAGCCTCCATTTTCTTCATATGACTTTCTTCAAACTGAGATGACAATGCCTTAAGCATAAAATTGTTACAAGCATGAGTTATGCTTGTAAAGCACCAGGTGTAGCACCTGGCACAGAACAGGTAGCAGCAAGTCTAAGTTTTTCTTCCCATAAGAGACAGTCAATTCACTACACAATTGAATTGACCCAGTGCCCTATAGGAGATCATGGTCCAGAGATCATGTGCTATGGAGATCATAGTCCAGAGAGGGATGCAGTCAGATCACTTCAATTTCACTCAATTTCTTTCTTGTGCTTATCAATATATACCCTGCATGACCCATGATTTGGTATTTGTGATCCTCATGAGCAGCTGAAGAAAAAAAAAAAAGAAAGTTTGCAATCCACTCTACTACACTGCAAGCTCCTTGAGAAGAGGGTTACTGTTTCACTTATTCTTCACAGAGGCCTTAGTATAGGCCCTTTCACAGAAGGAAGGGCTTTCTGGCCACCCACTTAGACTCCTATGTGGTAGGTTGAGTCCAGTATTTATGATGGGGGAGAAGCTGCATCCTCTCTTCCCTGGGATGCTCTGGCCTTTCCCTCCCTTTTTTCTTTTTAACTCTTAGTGGTTCCCTGGCAGGCTAACCAGCATATGGATAATATGAGGGTTTTTCTGTACTGCCCCACCTTATGGTGTTGGAATGGCTTTAATTGGAACTTATCCTTTCCCTTTCTTTCCATTTGGGTTTCATTCTTGGGTTGGGAAACTCTCTGGCTTCTGTTCCGTTCACTTGTGTTGCCTTAACCCTGCAAGTTTGGGATGAGGTGTCCCACTACTGAATCTTAAGCTGTTTCTGCAACAGGCTTCTGTAATCACCACACTCATGCTGCCCTCTGGGGAGAGATCAGCAGTTTCTACTGACATACTAGAAGGCCAGGCTTGTGGCCCTTGCTGCAGGCATTTTAAACATTCTCGAGTATATTTCACAGTGCCTGCCGTGGACATGCTGGCTCCACTTCCTCCTGGGCCTATGAAGGCTGCTCTGGCCAGGGCTGAGATTAACTGTCCTGAGTCTGCAGACTCAGTTGCTCTCATGTCTCTAGCACCTGTAGTGGTGCATGGTGCCTGTTGTCATTGCTACTGCCACTCCTGTTGTTGTCAGGCACCAAAAGTCTCTGGATTTCAAGAAAGAGTGTGCTTCTCTGCAGTAAAAGATAAACTCAGTAGGCCTGGGTTGTCTAAAACCTGCACATTTCAAAGAAAGGTTTGACCACTTGCCAGGCTCCCAGGAGGTAACCTCTAAGTTTTTGGAATATCCTGCCTGATAAAAGCATCTTTTTTACATGGGGCTTTGGGACACTTAGTATCAGTTTGGCCTCTGAGAGGCTAGAGACTAAGTAACGAAGGTCAGCCATGTATGCACACCTTGTCTACATGACTGACCCTGAATAAAAACTCTGGACACCAAGGCTCAAGTGAACTTCATGGGTTGGCAGTACTTTGTGCATGTTGTCTCTCATTGTTGATAGAAGACTTAAATGTTGTCTGTATCAATCCACTGGGAGAGGACAGATGGAAGCTCGCATCTGATGGCTCTTCTAGACTCTTCCCTGTGTATCTTTTTCCTGGCTAATTTTAATCTGTATCTTTTTTCCTTTTTTTTAAACTGAGGTAGTATAGTTGATTTACAGTATTATATTAGTTTCAGGTGTACAACATAGTGATTCAAAGTTTTTATAGATTATATTTCATTTAAAGTTATTATAAAATATTGGATGTATTCCCTGTGCTGTACAATATATCCTTGTAGCTTATTTATTTTGTACACAGTTTGCACCTCTTAATCTCCTACCTCCCCACATTGGTAACTTTTATTTTTTTAAACAAAATTCACATTTTATTTAGGTTGAAGTAAACTATACAAAATTGATTTTCTTCACCAAAAATAACAGCAATATTTTCTGTATTATTCCTAGATAAACCACAAAACACTTATTTTTGTAGGTTTTCTAGGTTTTGCTTGTAAACCAAGGTGAGGCAGTAGATATAATCATGGAAAAAGACAGAAGAAAACAGAGAAATCAGTTGTCAGTATCCATGGCCTCTGATCCTGTCTTGACCATGAAACAGAAGTGTTCAACATATACCTGTCAAAAAGCTTATGAAGATGTAGGCTCAATAAAGGAATGTAAACAGCAACAATCAGATGTGGAACAACAAGGGAAGGCTCTTCCATTCAAACTTTAACTATAACTTGTTCCTTCAACTTCATTTGATAAAGACAAAATCTACACTGAAATCCTTGTTTGGCAAACTCACACGTTTCTCTTACGGTCTGATAATTTTCTTAACTGTCCCTTACAGATTTTTAACAGCATACTTAAAACTCCTACTATTCAAAGGTCAGTCATGAGCTTCCTTGTAATGTTTTGTAAAATGTATTCCTTCCTCCCATACCTCCTCAAAATTTATTTCTTCAAAGAACTGATAACTCAGTACCTGACAATTGGATCCGCAGTGACAAATGTTATATCTAAAATGACTTAACTAATACAATTTCAAAGTGCCATTAGCAGAGATCACACAGAGTGTAACATGGTACTTTCAATGCTATCTTCTGGAAGAACAGTTAGGTCTCCAAAGCATAGGACTTCAAACGGGCCATTTAAACAGGAAGATTATCAATGACTAATGTACTCAATGCGAGGCCTACAGGTCAAGATATTCAGTGATTAAGTGGCCTAGGTACACCTTACAACTTTTCTGAAAGGTATTTTCAAATTTCTTACAGATTTTTTCAAATATCAAATATAAGAGAAAGCCTATTTTAAAAGTCTCTTAGGTATTTTAAATGGTTTCTGAATTATCTGTAGGAAGCTCTGACTTAACTTGTATGGAGTTTGATATATGTATCCACCATTAAATCCAAATCGCATTTTATATCAAAATTTATGTTAAGCAAAGCCAAGTTACTTGACCTTTGGTCTGTCAAAGTGTTCCTCAGGTATGCTTTGAGACGCTTTCATCCATTTTCATAGCGTTCATTCTCAACCTTCATCACAGGAAGAATACATAGGACCTTCAGCAATGCATAAACATTAGGAAAAAACTTGATGTCTGGCAGATGAAGGGCTTTTATACCTGTTTGATATAAGAATCTTTCAAACAATAGTTAAAATTTAGGCACAGTTAGAAGTTAATTTACTCCAGTGGAAATTTGCTCAAATTTGTGTCTTATATATACTCACCTCTGTGACCACAGAATTCTAATTTGTCAATGTGTATAAACACAGGGTTTGGCAACATAATCAAAAATATCATATTTCTTACAATTTTCTCTCTTCCTCAAGGCCCTTATGTCTTGCAAACTTCTCTCCATACATTGGCTGGTTCTGATGGTGCTGACCACAGCACGAGGCCTCTGGGAGCTGAGGGAATTCCCCCGTTGTGCTGGGTTCTGGCTCGCCTGCATTCCTTGCCTTCCTCTGGTGCTGCCCTGGCTCAGGTAAGTGCAATATTGTGCAGTGTGGTCCTCTCCCACTGATGAATCATCAGTGTTCCTAACAAGCCTGGCAGGTGGCTTGTTGCTTCCTGTACTCAGACCCATCTACACAACTGAGGAAAACGGCTCAGGTTAAGTTCCAGGATCTAATGTCAATTAGAATTTAATTAATAATGAGTCAGTAAGGAAGATAGAGGTGAATACATCTAACATCCTAACCTCCACTGTCTTCTGCAGTGACTTTCATCCAATAATTTGTATTTGTATTATTATAGGAGAATTCATTCTTCTTTGAAAATTTTAAGACTTATGTAGAGTTCCCAATAATCCATGTGGCTATTTTTTCCTTGAATTTTATTTCTTTATTCTACATGGAATTATTTTACTTAGTACAAATACTTTTACTTCTAAATGTAAATATCTTCAGATTTTAGATCGCAAAAGTGAAATAGAACATTCTCTAGGATAGCTCACATACTAGGATACAAAACAAGCCTCAACAGATTTAGCTGTAAGAGTAAGAATTATTTCAAGCATCTTTTCTGACCACAATGGCATGAAACTAGAAATCAACCACAGGAGGAGAAACAAAGAAAAAGGCAATTACATGGAGACTAAGAAACATGCTACTAAAAAAACCAATGGGTTAATGATGAAATGAAAGAGGAAATAAAAAAACAAATACCTCGAGACAAACAACAATGAAAACAAAACACAACCATACAAAATCTATGCATGCAGCAAAAATAGTCCTAAGAGGGAAGTTTGTAGTGATACAGGTCTTCCTCAAAAAACAAAAATAATCCTAAATAGGGACTTCCCTGGGGCACAGTGATTAAGAATCTGCCTGCCAATGCAGGGGACACAGGTTCGATCCCTGGTCTGGGAAGATTCCACATGCCACGGAGCAACTAAGCCTGTGTGCCGCAACTACTGAGCCTGCATGCCACAACCACTGAAGCCCACATGTCTAGAGTCTGTGCTCTGCAACAAGAGAAGCCACTGCAATGAGAAACCAGAGCACCACAATGAAGAGTAGTCCCCACTCACCACAGCTAGAGAAAGCCCGTGCGCAACAATGAAGACTCAACATAGCCAAAAATAAATAAATAAATTTTTAAAAAAGCATTTTTACTTATTAAAAAAAGACATAAAAGAGGAGAAATAGCAACTGATACCGCAGAAATACAAAAAATCATAAGAAAATATTAAGAACAGTTATATGCCAAAATGGATGACCTAGAAGAAATGGACAAGTGTCTAGAAACATACAGCCTGCCAAAACTGAATCAAAAAGAAACAGATAATTTGAACCGACTGATTACTAGAAGTGAAATAGAATCTGTAATTTAAAAAACTCCCTGAAAAAAAAGTCCAGGATAGGATGACTTCACTGGGGAATTCTACCAAACACAGAAAGAATAACTTACACCGAAAAGACTCTTCCAAAAGACTGAAGAGGAGGGAACACTCCCAAAGTCATTCTATGAAGCCACCATCACCATGATACCAAAACCAGATAAAGACCCTACCAAAAAAGAAAATTACAGGCCAATAATCTTTGATAAATATAGGTGCAAAATTCCTCAACAAAATAATAGCAGACTGAATCCCACAACACATAAAAAGGATCATATATTGTGATCAAGTTGGATTCATCCCAGAGTCACAAGGATGGTTCAGCATATGCAAATCAATCAATGTGATACACCACATCAACAAAAGAAAAGACAAAAACCACATGATTATCTCAGTAGATGCAGAAAAATCATTTGATGAAATTCAGCATTCATTCATGATAAAAACACTTGCGAAAGTGGATATAGAGGGAACATATCTCAAAATAATAAAAACCATTTATGACCAAACCACAGCCAACATAACATTCAATGGTGAAAAGCTGAAAGCCTTCCTGCTAAAATCTGGAACAAGCCAAGGATGCCAACTCTCACCAATTCTATTCGACATAGTATTGGAAGTCCTAGTGACAGCAGTCAGACAAGAAAAATAAATAAAAGGTATCAAATGGGAAGGGAAGAGGTAAAATTATCATTATGTGCAAATGACAAGATACTCTATATAGAAAACCCTAAAGACTCCACACAAAAACGGTTAGAACTGATAAATGAATTCAGAAATGTAGCAGGATACAAGATTATTATACAGAAATCTTTTGGCATTTCTTTACACTAACAATGAAATATCAGAAAGAGAAAGTTAAAAACAATCCCATTTAAAACCACATCAAAAATATAAAATAAAATGCCTAGGAATAAACCTAACCAAGGACATTAAAGACTTATACACTGATAACTATAAAACATTGATAAAGGAAACTGAAGATGATTCAAGGAAACAGAAAGATATCCCATGCTCTTGGATTGGAAGAATTAATATTGTTAAAAGGGCCATACTACGGAAAGCAATCTACAAATTTAATGCAATCCCTATCAAATTACCCATGACATTTTCCACAGAACTAAAGCAAGTAATCCTAAAATTTATATGGAATCATAAAAGACCCAGAATTGCCAAAGCAATCCTGAAAATAAAACAAAAGAACAACAAAAATGAAAAAACAAGAACAAAATTGGAGGCATAAGCCTCCCAGACTTCAGACAATACTACAAAGCTACAGTAATCAAAACAGTATGATACTGGCACAGAAACATACACATAGATCAATGGAATAGAATAGAGAGCCTAGAAATAAATCCATACACCTACGGTCAATTAATCTTTGACAAAGGAGGCAAGAATTTACAAGTGGTGCTTGGAAAGCTGGACAGCTGCATGTAAATCAATGAAGTTAGAACACTGCTTCACACCATATACAAAAATATACTCAAAATGACTTAAAGACTTAAATGTAAGATGACTCCAGCCTCCTGATTGCAACAGTGCCCTAGGCCATAGGTAAGCGGGCAGCAGCAGCAGCAGCAGGACCTAGGACCCTATCCCTGCAGCTGCAGAGACACCCATGACTCTGACCCTACATTCCCTCACTTACAGTGGTGGCACCAGCAAACCGAACAACCCCAGAGGCACAATCAGTGATAAGGCTGGCATGGGGCGACACCTCTGTCTGAGACAGTGGAGGGTGAAAGTGCGGACTCCCAAATAGAATCAGAGGCAGCTCAGGTAAGAGAAACCAAAAAGGTGTGCTATAGCGCCACTTACTGGAAATGAAAAGAAAGGCCTCTAATTTCTAAACAACTGAATCATTAAAATCAAGTAGCAAGTTGGCTACTTCAGCGCACTGGCAGAGGAACAACTCATCAAGCAGTACAGTAACAACAGTAATAATAACACTATACCACAAAAAGGTAATGACACTTCTACAGAAACCAAACTTAAGGTCATGAAATATTATGATTGAACAGAGGATTCAAAATAGGTGTCATAAAGAAACTCAACAAGCTACAAGAAAACTCAGAAAGGCAGTTCAGTAAGCTCAGGAATAAAGTTAATGAGCATAAGAAATACTTTACCAAAGAGATTGAAATTCTAAAAAGAACCAAATAGAAATCCTGGAGCTGGAGAACTCAATAAATGAGACAAAGAGTGCATTAGAAAGCATTGGAAATAGAGCAGACCATATGGAAGAGAGAATTAGAGAGCTTGAAGATAGAAATATAGAAATGATATAAGTGGAAGAGAAAAGAGAATATTTTGTAAAGTGAGGAAAGTCTACAAGAGCTATCCACCTTTTTTAGGAATAGCAACGTTAGGGTAATAGATATCCCAGAAGGAAAAGAGAGGAGAAGGGAGCACAGAGTTTATTTAAAGAAATAATAGCTGAGGTGGCCAATATGGGGGAGTAGGAAGACCCTGAGCTCACCCCCTATGTGCATACCAAAATTACAACTACTTACAGAACAACTGTCGATGAAAATGACCTGAAGACTAGCAGAAAAGATTTTCTGCAGCTAAAGATATAAAGAAGGAATCACAGTGAAGTGATAGGTAGGAGGGGCAAAGATACGGTATAGTCGAAACCCACACTCCCAAGTTGGGGGACCCACAAACAGGGGGAGAATCACAATTGCTGAGGTTCTCCTCAAGGAGCAAAGGGTCTGAGCCCTACATCATGTTCCTTGGTCCAGGGGTCTTGCATGGGACGGAAGGCCCCCAGAATATCTGGCTTTGAAAACCAGTGGGGCTTGTGTATGGGAGAGCCAGAGGACTGTAGGAAACAGAGACTCCAATCTTATAGGGTTCACACAAAATCTTACATGCTCCAAGACTCAATGCAGGGGCAGTAATTTGAAAGGACCTTAGGTCAGACCCACTTGCTGATCTTGGAGTGCCTCCCAGAGAGGTAGGAGGCAACTGGAACTCCCTCTGGGGACATAGACACTGGTGGAGGGCATTTTGGGGAGCTCATTCTACCACTGGTGCTGGCAAGTGCCATTTTGGAGTCCTTCCTCTAGCCTGTTAGTGCCAGGGGCTTACCTGCCCACCAGCCTGTGGGCAGCAGTCCCGTGATCCCCCAACCGAGCAGTCAGCCATCCTGGGACCCAACCCCACCCACCAGAGTGCTGGCACCAGCCACAGTACTCCCTGGTCCACACAGCCAAACATGCCAGGACCCGGCCCCACTCACCAGTGGGTTGGCAGCCTCTGCATGAGGCAGGACCTGACAGCCAACCAGGCTCGGGGCCAGCCCCACTTACCTGCTTACCCATAGGAGTCCACCCCACCGCAACAGAAGGGCCCACACAGCCCACCTAGGGGGCACCCCTAGAGCATGTAGCTCTGGTAACTAGAGGGGAGTCTGCTGCTGGGCCCCATAGCAGTCTCTGACATAAGGCCACTTCTCCAAGTTTGGAAAATGTAACCATCCTACCTAATATGTAGAAATAAAAACAGCAAATTAGGCAAAATAAGGTGACAGAGAAATATGTTCCAAATGAAGGAACAAGATAAAAACCCAGAAGAGGAACTAAGTGAAGTGGAGGTACCCACTTTACCCAATAAAGAGTTTAAGGTAATCATAAAGATGTGTTCAGTAAACTCAGGAGAAGAGTGGTTAAACACTATGAGAAGTTTCACAAAGAGTTAGAAAATAAAAAGAGGAATCAAACAGAGCTGAAGAATACAATAACTGAAAAAATACACTAGAACAAATCAATGGTAGAATAGATGATACAGAGGAATGGATCAATGAACTGGAAGGCAGAGTAGTTTCCACCCAAGCTGAAGAGAAAAAAGAAAAAAGACTTTTAAAAAATTAGGATAGTTTAAGAAATCTCTGGGATAACCTCAAGTGTACTAACATTTGCATTATAGGGTCCCAAAAGGAGGAAAGAGAGAAAGGGTCAGAGAACTTATTTGAAGAGATAGATAATAGCTGAAAACTTCCCTAACCTGGAAAAGGAAACAGATGTCTAGGTCCAGAAAGCTCAGAGAGTCCCAAACAAGATGAACCCAAGAGATCCACACCAAGACACAATGTAATTTAAATAGTAAAAATTAAAAGATAAAGAAAGATAGGAGTTAAAAGCAGCAATAGAAAAGCAACTAGTATGTACCAGGGAACTCCCATAAGACCATCAGCTGACTTTTCAGCAGGAACTTTACAGGCCGGAAGGGAGTGGTATGATGTATTTAAAGTGATGAAAGTAAAAACCTGAAACCAAGAATCCTCTACCTGGCAAGACTTTCATTCAGATTTGAAGAGAGAGAGTTTTACAAACAAGCAAAAGCTAAAAGAGTTCAGCACCACTAAACCAGCTTTACAAGAAATGTTAAAGGGACTTCTCTAAGTGGAAAAGAAGAGACTACAACTAGAAGTATGAAAATTATGAAAGGAAAAATCTCATTGGCAAAGACAAACATACAGTAATGGTAGTAGATTAACCACTTATAAAGTTAGTAGGAAGGTTAAAAGACAAATGTAGCAAAATCATCTATATCCACACTAAGTAGTTAAAAGATAAAACAAAAAGATGTAAAATATGATGTCAAAAACATTAAATGTTTGGGTAAGGGAGTAAAAATACAAGGTTGTAAAAATGCACTTGAACTTAAGAGATCATCAACTTAAATGTATTTACATGTATATTTACAGTTATGTTTATATATAAACCTTATGGTAATCATAAACTAAAAATCTGTAATAGATACACACACAAAAATGAGAAAGGAATCCAAATATAATGATAAAGATAGTCATCAAGTCACAAGGGAAGAGAGCAAAAGAAGAAAGGAACAAAAAAGAACTACAAAAACAACCCCAAAACAACAAAATGGCAATACGTACATATCTATCAATAATCACTTTAAATGTAAATGGTCTAAATGCTCCACTCAAAAGACAGGGTGACTGATTGGATAGAAAACAAAACCCATATATATGCTGCCTACAAGAAACTCACTTTAGATCTAAAGATACACACAGAGTAAAAGTGAGAGAATGGAAAACGGTATTCCATGCAAATGGAAATGAAAACTGGGGTAGCAATACTTATATCAGACAAAATAGACTTTAAAACAAAGATGGTGGGACTTCCCTCGTGGTGCAGTGGTTAAGAATCTGCCTGCCAATGCAGGGAACACGGGTTTGATCCCTGGTCTGGGAAGATCTCACATGCCATGGAGCAACTAAGCCCGTGCACCACAACTACTGAGCCTGTGCTCTAGAGCCTGTGTGCCACAACTACTGAAGCCCACACACTCTAGGGCCCACGTGCCGCAACTACTGAGCCCGCATTCTGCAGCTACCGAAGCCTGCCTGCCTAGAGGAAATAAAAAAATACCTGGAGACAAAAGAAAATGGAAAGACAGTGGTCCAAAAACTGTGGATATAGCAAAAGCAGCTCTAAATTTATAGTGATTCAAGCCTACTTCAGAAAACAAGAAAAATCTCAAATAGAAAACTTAACCTTGCTACTAAAGTAACTATAAAAAGAAGAACAAAAAAAACCCAAAGTTAGTAGAAGGAAAGAAATCTTAAAGATCAGAGCACAAATAAATGAAGTGGAGTCTAAAAAAAAAAAAAATAGAAAAGATCAATAAAATTAGAGATCACTGTTTGAAAAGATAAACAAAATTCATGAACCTTTAGCCAGATGCATTAAGAAAAAAATAGAGAGGGCCCAAACAAATAAAATCTGAAATAAAAATGAGAAGTTACAACCAACACCACAGAAATACAAAGGATCATAAGAGATCACTGTAACCAATTGCATGCCAATAAAATGGACACCTAGAAGAAATGGATAGAAATGTACTATCTCCTAAGACTGAATCAGGAAGAAACAGAAAATATGAACAGCCTGATTGCCAGTAATGAAATTGAATCAGTAATGAAAAAAATTCCCAACAAAAGTCCAGGACAAGACGGCTTCACAGGTGAATTCTACCAAACATTTAAAGAAGAGTGAATATCTATCCTTCTCAAACTATTCCAAAAATCTGAAGAGAAAGGAATGCTTTTCAAACTCATTTTATGAGACCAACATCACTCTGATACCAAAAGCAGACAAAGACACTGCAAAAAAAGAAAATTACAGGCTACTGTTTCTGATGAACATAGATGCAAAAATTCTCAACAAAATATTAACAAACTGAATCCAACAATGCATTAAAAGGATCGTATACCATGATTAGATGGGATTTATCCCAGGGATGCAGTGATGATTCACTATACACAAATCAACCAATGTGATACACCAAATTAAAGAATAAAAATCATACGATCATCTCAATAGATGCAGAAAAACTTCTGACAACATTCAAATCCACTTACAATAAAAACTCTCCAGAAATTGGGTATAGAGGGAACACACCTCAGCATAATAAAGGCCATATATTATAAGCACACAGCTAACATTATATTCAGTGGTAAAAAGCTGAAAGCATTTCCTCTAAGATCAGGAGCAAGACAAGGATGCCTGCTCTCCCCACTTTTATTCAACATAGTATCGGAAGTCCTAGACATAACATTCAGCCAAGAAAAAGAAATAAAAGGAATCCAAACTGGAAAGAAAAAAGTAAAACTGTCACTGTTTGCAGATGACGTGATAGCATATACATACATAAAAATTTCTAAAGAAGCCACCAAAAAACTTAGAACTACTAAATGAATTCGTTAAAGTTGTAGGTTACAAAACTGGTATACAGCCACCTGTTGCGTTTCTTTCTTTCTTTTTTTTCTGTTGCATTTCTTTACACTAACAACAAACCATCACAAAGAGAAATTAAGAAAATAATACCATTTAGAATAGCATCAAAAATTATAAAATACCTAGGAATAAATCTAACAAAGGAGGCAAAAGATGTGTACACTGAAAACTATGACATTGTTGAAATAAATTGAAGAAGACGCAAATAAATAGATATTCTGTGCTAACGGATTAGAAGAATTGACACTTTTAAAATGTCCATATTACCTAAAGCAATCTACAGATTCAATACAACCCATTTCAAAATCCCAAGGACCTTTTTTCACAGAAATAGAACAAAAAATTCTAAAATATATAGAGAGCTGCAAAGGACTCCAAATAGCCAGAGCAATCCTGAGAAAGAAAAAGCTGGAGATAGCACACTCTGATTTCAAACTGTATTACAAAGCTATAGTAATCAAAACATATGGTATTGGCAGAAAACCGGATACATAGATCAGTAGAACAGAGTTGAGGACCCATAAATAAACCCATGTACATATGGACGATTACTTTATGACAAAGGAGCAAAGAACATACAATGGAGATAGGATAGTCTCTTCAATTAATAGTGTTGGGAAAACTAGACAGCCACATGAAAGAGAATGAAATTAGGCCACTATCTCACAGCATACAAAAAAATCAACTCAAAATGGATTAAAGACTTAGAGGTAAGACCTGAAACCATAAAACTCCTAGAAGAAAACATAGGCAGTATGCCCTTTGACATTGCTCTTAGCAGCATCTTTCTAAATATGTTTTCTCAGGCAGGGGAAACAAAAGCAAAAATAAACAAGTGAGAACACATCAATCTAACAAAGGAAACCATCAACAAAACAAAATGACAGCCTTTCAAATGGGAGAAGATATTTGCAAATCATACACATCCAGTAAGAGGTTAATATCCAAAATATATAAAGAAGTCTTAAAACTCAACAAAAAATTCCATTCTCTATATCTGCGTCTTTATTCCTGTCCTGCCCCTAGGTTCTTCAGAACCTTTTTTTTTTTTTAGATTCCGTATATATGTGTTAGCATACGGTATTTGTTTTTCTCTTTCTGACTTACTTCACTCTATATGACACAGGGAGGGGGAAGGGTAAGCTGGGACGAAGTGAGAAAGAGTGTCATGGACATATATACACTACCAAATGTAAAATAGATAGCTAGTGGGAAGCAGCCACATAGCACAGGGAGATCAGCTCAGTGCTCTGTGACCACCTAGAGGGTTGGGATAGGGAGGGTGGGAGGGAGATGCAAGAAGGAAGGGATATGGAGATATATGTACATGTATAGCTGATTCACTTTGTTATACAGCAGAAATTAACACACCATTGTAAAGCAGTTATATTCCAATAAAGTTATATTCCAATATATATTCCAATAAATAAATTGTGACCACCTAGAGGGTTGGGATAGGGAGGGTGGGAGGGAGATGCAAGAAGGAAGGGATATGGAGATATATGTATATGTATAGCTGATTCACTTTGTTATACAGCAGAAACTAACACACCATTGTAAAGCAGTTATATTCCAATAAAAAAATTAAAAAACAACCCTATTAAAAAATGGGCAGAAGAGCTGAAGAGACATTTTTCCAAAGACATACATATGGCCAACAAGCACATGAAAAGATGTTTAACATCACTAGTTATTAGAGAAATACAAATCGAACCACAATGAGATATCACCTCAAGCCTGTAATAATGGCTGTTATCAAAAAGGCAAGAAATAATAAGTGTTGGTGAGGATGTGGAGACAAGGGCACCCTCTTATACTGTTGCTTGGAATATAAACTGGTGCAGCCACTGTGGAAAACAGTGTGGAGATTCCACAAAAAATTAAGAATAGAATTACCATATGATCTGGCTATCCTACTTCTGGGTATTTATACAAAGAATATGAAAGCACTAATTTGAAAAGATATATGCACCCGTTTGTTCATTGCAGCATTATTTACAATAGCTAAGATATGGAAACAACCTAAGTGCCCATCAACAGATGAATGGATAAAGATGTGGTATATATATATACAATGTAATACTACTCAGCTATAAAAAAAAAAAAGAAAATCTTGTCATTTGCAACAGCATGGATAGACCTTGAGGGTATTATGCTAAGTGAAATAAGTCAGACGGAGAAAGACAGATACCATGATTTCACTCATATTGAAGTATAAAAAATGAACAATAAAATAAAATAATAAAATAAAATAAATGAACAAACCAAACCAAACAAAAACAAACATATAGATACAGAGAATGGAGAAGGGGCTGGGGGGAGGGCAAGAGGGCTAAGTGGGTAAAGGGGATCAACTATATGCTGATGGATGAAAACTACATTTTTGGTGGTGAGCATGCTGTGGTGTACACAGAAGTAGAAATATGATGTTGTGCACATGAAACTTATATAATGTTATGTCACTATTACCTCAATAAAAAATTATTAAAATATTCTCTCTCTTGTGTACGTGTGCACGTGTGTGTGTATGTTTACATGTGTGGCATGTTGAACTCACCAAAGTATTCAAGAAAGAATCTGCATTTAATTGCTGTTTAGGAAATGAATTATTAAGGATAGGCTAGGATTTGGGAAAGCAAAAATTAGAAGACAATTCAAGGAGGAGCAAAGATGTCATTGTGAGATGGTATGTACTGAGTGGAACTTATGAAAGGCTGGAATGGTCTTGGAAAGAAGATGGAGATTTGGAGTTTATCATGAAAGCAATGTCAAGCCATTGAAAGTTTTCGAGCTAGGAGGTAACAGTTAATATTAGTTTGTGTCACAATTTCTAAGGTTTTACTGTGGAAGTTTGTAGTTAGATTTAATCCAAGGAATTCATATGTGGGAAAAAAAGGTGAAAGGATGGACTGAGAGATTTTCGTCTTGCCTTGCTTCGTTTTCTGCATATGTTGTCCACTTTGAAAACATAAAAAAGTATTATTTCTCTAATGTTTCTCCACAGGTTTTACTAGGGTACCCAAGAGGAATTCACATGCCAGGATCCTTTTTAAAGCTATCATTCCTGAGTTACTGTCTTTTACCTCTAAAGACATTCACTTGCCCATCCCATGTGGTCATTTTGGGAAATTGCCCCAGTTTATAGTTTTGAGCAAAGCTTATTAATTGGAGAGTTATTTGAGACATCTCCTTACTGGTGCTTCTGAATTTTTATGTAGCTCCCAGCAGCAATTACCTCATGGAAAAGTATTTGTTAACTTTCTCAATTAAGAATGTGCTGTCCATTGCACCCTCACTCCTATTTACCACCTTTGATTAAACCTCCTCCCACAAACAATATATTTGTTAATGCCCAGGCATTGGGATTGTGTTTAGAAGCAGTAACTAATTCATTATATTCAAACTTGGCAACTCTGTGGCAGAATTCACTCACTGCCTCCCCCACTACAGATAGGGTTTTATGTAAATATTTATATAAGAGTTTTGTATTTATTCATTTAGACCTTTTCAAAACCTTATTAGCTAATTTTGTCTAGGGTATTAAAGGAAAATCATTGAGAATAATTTTATTTGGATTTCCTATAATATCTATGTGTTCTGCTAACTTAACAGAAAAATGTCAGAAACTAATTGATGAGTTTTATCTACTTCTATTTTTATCAAATATGTGAGCTCAAATTATGACTCTCCTTAAAGAGATCGTTTTCCTGGGGATAAATTCAAAATGGAGAGTTGCTTAGCAGAGCTGTCTTTGTTCTTTACTGTGTTTCACAGGGACTAATAATGTAAAAGAGACAAGAGGTGACCAAGGTCAGGAATAGACATTAATATAAATTGAGTACTGACTGCTTGTCAGGCGCAGGCTCAGGCTCCTTCACAAAGTATATCTTAAAAATTTTCTTCAGAATTCAAACAACAATTTTAAGAATATTATCTCTAAAATATTCTGTAATATTAGATATATTAATATATATGATAATGTGTAGTATATATTTATATTATACATCTTATATTAATATATTTTGTATTATATGATAGATAATTTTATAATGTTATACTATATTAATATTATAATAGACATTAGATTATCTAATATTACTCTTAAATATAATATTACTTTGATAAGTATTCACCTTCCTTCTTTAATGTGCAAACTATCCTCCCATTCTCCCTAAGGGAGGCAGCCAAAACGCCTATCATTTGGCTTAGTCTCAGAGTCAGAGTCTCATGATAGTTTATGTATAAGTTTCAGATGTGCCTCTCTTAATCCAGAGACTAAACTCACACACACCTATCCTTCAATGAAGGAAGAGGGACAGGATAACCACTGTGAACACTCCTGTTTGAAAATAGAAAGATTGGGAAGCTGTGGTAATCTCTACAGCAGTGAGCAGTAATGAATGACTCCTTCCAGTGGTCTCCTCGTTTGGTCTGCTCCTCTTGATCTGATCTGGCCCCGTGGCTTGCTTTAATAGAATAGAATGTGACACACGTGCTATTATGTTACCCCTGGCCTAAGACTTAAAAGGACGTGACTACTTCCAATTTTGTACTCTTAGGGTTCGGCCACCATAGAGGAAGTCTGATTATGCTGAGACTACCAGACTCTTAGGGAAGCCTAAGTGAGCCACTTGAAGATGTCACATGAAGGAGGATCAAAGTGCTTTGATTGACAGCCCCACATGAAATCCCAGCCTCCAGGCAGCACCATCTGCCACTGTCTCAGACATTACGAATCAGTTGCGCCTCCAGTGAGCCGTCTTGGACATTCCAGACCAGTTGAGCCTCCAGATGACTGCAGCCACAGCTCAACCCACGTAAGGAAGAACCCAGGTGAGCTCAGCAAATCCACAGACTCATGAGCCATGATGCTAGTTGTTGCTGATTGAAGCCACTAATTTGAGGGTGATTTGTTACATAGTAACAGATAATTGAAACACACAGAGATCACTGTTCAGAGCAATTCAGAACTTTCTCTTTGTAGATCCTGTGAAAGTTCCTTATCTGTGGGTGAGGATGTGTCTTGATTAAGCCTAATGTACCTTAATACAATCTCTGTGATAGCTTCAAGGGAGAAGACCTTTTCTGAATGATAAAGATCACAAGCTAAATACCTCTTCTCTGACAGGTATATCTTCTTAGAACACAGGACTCATTCTCATGCTAACTGTAGCATCTCTAACTGTAGCATCACATGGCTTAAAGAAAATCACCCTTAATAGACAACTAATGGAAACATACTGTATAGCACAGGGAACTCTACTTAACGCACTGTGGTGACCTAGATAGGAGGGAAATCCAAAAGGGAGGGGATATATGTATATGTGTGACTGATTCATTTTGCTGTGCAGTAGAAGCTAACACAACATTGTAAAGCAATTATACCCCAATAAAAATTAATTAATAAAAAAAAGAAAAGAAAAGAAAATCAGCCTTGCTTTAAAGCTTTACAACGAAAAATGACATCCTTTGGATAATATTGCTCTTACTTTCTGTAAGCTTATGTTATTACCTATCTGCATTCTTCTCCCTCTCCACATTAGAGATTGCTAGATCCTTTGTATAGCAGTCAGCAAACTGAATTTATAAGTCTGAGTGGAAAGCATGTTACTCCTTCCAACTCCTAGCCGATCTCTCCTGCTCTTTGTTACCCAGGTCTCAGAGCTCCTCCCACCTATGCCTTCTTGTGCTCATGCTGCCATGAGCATGGCACTGACTGGCCCAAGCTTCTCTTTGGCCCTCAGGATCCTGCATGGCTACTTCCACAGGGACACCCTCACCCAGATTATCTTCTCAGCTCTCAGGCAAGTCTTCACCTGCAGTTTCTTCTTTAGCCTTTAAGAAATGCATCATGCTGGATCACAGAAAGACTCTTGGGTCTTAGTTCAAGATCTCTGGGAAGCAGATTCAGGGATGAACATTTGAGTGCAGGAGTTTTATTAGGGAGGTAGTAGGGAAAGCTCAAGTTGAACTAAGAGGCAGTGTTGAGAGAGACTTTGATCCCACAAGGAGCTCTGGAGCTAGAATGGCCTTGCAAAGTGGTTTCAGATTCAAGCAAGTGACTGGGCCTTTGTATGAGCTGTATTCTCTCAGCTTTTGACTACCAGCGGGCAATTACATGTAAATTGCAATGAGATGTGTGTGGGAAATAGAGGATGAGTGGTCCTACTGTGTGCAGTATTATAAAGAGTAGCCAGAACACTAGCTAGGATCATTTTGTCACGAAATGTATGTTATAAATCTTCAGCTATTTAATGGTTTAAACATTTTCCCATTCGTCAATGAACGTTTTTGGCAACAATGAGCCAAAGAACCTGAAAAGCTTACATTTAATAAAATATTGTATAATTAAATTGTGTTCCTTTTAAAGAGAATTGATGGTGTATGTGCTCCTTACAGGAAATGTTTTCCACCTGCCTTAAGAACAGTAGCAATATCACTGACCCCATGAAAATGAGAAGACACAAGTTAGCTGAAGAAGCATCAGCATGTTTTTAAAAAGTAAGTGTTCTAAGAAGACTCTAGCCAAAGATGATAAATTCACACATTAGGCAGCAGAAGGGGGTTTACATGTCACTTTGTGACACATGTCCTTTTATATAGTCTAGTCACTGTTCTTCTAAAATAGTTTGTCTCATTTTTTCCTCAAGTTTTCTTGAGCACCATTCTAGTGCTACTGTGTTGTTTCACTGGAAAAACTTTGCCAAGAGTTTGAATGAAGCCAGTGTCATTAGCTGTATCAACCAGAAAATTAGTTAATTCTAATAACAATTTGTTTCTTTTATTCGATTGACACAGTAAAAAGAATTATTTTGGAATTTCATTTTGTTGAGAAATGTTACATAATTGTAACATTTATGAGACAAGTTACATAATTGAAAGTATAAATTCAGCTCAAAACTTTAACATTGACTATAAAATTACAATTGACTCTTGAGCAATGCAGTATTTAGGGGCGCTGACCCCCCCTCACAGTGGAAAATCCATGTATAACTTTTGACTCCCCCAAAACTTAATTAGAAATAGTTTACTGTTATATGTATATCTACATATATTTTGTGCATTCATGACATACCTTTTTCTTATTTTTTTTCAATATTTCTAGGCTATGCAGTTCATCTGCAAGTTTTTACAAATTGTCACAAATCTCCAAAAATTTTTCCAATATTTTTATTGAACAAACATCGTTGTATAAGTGGACAAGCACAGTTCAAACCCATGTTGTTCAAGGGTCAACTGTATGCTTTATGATGGTGATATAAATTAAAATATTGGTGTCATAGTGAAAACTATATTCTTACTAAATTAAGCAACCCATGGAGAATATTTCAGTTGTAGTACATACAAAATTCATATTTTCATTCTAACAAGCTACAATATTCCACCAAAAAGGAGATTCAACAGTCAAAAAACCACTTTTTTTAATGTTTTTATATTCATAGAATTAGAGGAGTGAAAATGTTTGTGTGTACTGTAGCCAATGTTGAATATAAAAAAATAATTACTTCAGCATGGTCGTACACATTTTCAGTTGGATCCTAAAAATGTTTGAACTTGAAAGAACTAATTTGAAAGTGAATCTAAGTGTTTTGCAACATTTTTTGCTGGGTATAGAATTTTAGGTAGAAATTTTTCCATTTTAACCCTTTAAAACTGTCTCTCTATTGACCTTCATTGTTTGTGACCGTAAGTTTGCAGTGATTCTTATCTTACTTCTTCTCTATGTAATTTCTCTTTTTCCTTTGGATGCTTTAGAATTTCTTTTTATCTCTTGTATAGAATTTTATTATGGTTTTCAACTTGTTTTAAATATTTTCAACAATTATTTTTTCTTTTTTGTCCTCTCCTGAGACTCCAGTTACGTGTATGTTAGACTGCTTGATATATCCCACAGGTCCTGAGACTGATCATTCTGTAAATTTGTTTTAAAATCTTTTATTTTGCCAAATGTCTGTTATTACACCTACAATTTCCTGATTTTTTTCCTCCTTAGAGTTAGATCTGCTTTTAGTTCCATTCAGTGACATAATTTCCGATATTGTGATTTTCACTTCTAGAAGTTCCATTTCATTCTTCTTTATACTGTCCATTTATCTCATTATGTTTATTTTTTAAATGCTTGAACATATGTGTAAAGTCCTTTTCTACTCATTCCGTCATTGCTTTTTCTTCTTTGTTTGTCTCTCCTTGTTACCAGTCACATTTTCCTACTCCTTCCCATGTCTACTTAATTTAATTTGATGCTGGATGTATGATTTTTACATTATTGAGTGACAGGTTTTGTTTTATTCCTTTAAAGAGCTTTGGACTCAATTCAGTAAGAATGGCAGGGTATCTATTGATTCCCACTTTTTGTGCAGGTGCCTTGAAATCGCCAGGTATCAGTATAAGAAAATTGGCCCAATCTGTTCAGTAAGTCAGAAACAGAAGAAAGGGACTATGCTAGATTAAGAGTATGATTAAAGTATGATCCTGGAATAGGAAGGGACATAAGTGTAAAGACATTTCAAGATCACGAGAGAAATTTTTTAAATTACTGAAACACAGAGGCGATATTATCGACCAGGATACAATTTACAAAACAGCAGAGACACAATGTTCTCACTTTGGTTAAAAACCAACACTTACAGGTATACATACATGTGTAGAAGAAGATCCACCAAGACATATAATAAGGTGTCAACCTTTGTGGTGATCCCTGAGTGTAAGATTATGGTGTTTTCATTTGCATAAAAATAATGGATGGCGAGGAGATAGAAAGCTGGGGTGATTTTAGGGCTCAGCTTATGTTTCCCTTCCTCCAAGATCCCAGTCCTCTATTACCTGTTGTCCATTGTCTGAAAGCAGCTGTCTCATAAATTTTATTCAGTTTACTCATTTATGATGAGAGAACTTTCTGTGTAGCTGTTACCTTTTCATGGATGGAAGTAAAAGTACATTAAATGACCTTCCTTTTCAAAATGTGGTGACTTTGGATCCCTACTTTGTTATACTTAATTATAGGAAACTGGTTTTCTCCAGTTTCAAAAAGCATCATCCTTCAGAGAACAGGAAACACTTTGAAACTCTGATATGTACATTGGGTGAAGAGATGTTTACTGATGGTGGTCACTACTGGGAGGTGAGGGTCCCAAGAAAGTCTGTTGAATTTTTGTTTGGACTGAGGTCACTGGGAAGGAAGGGATGTAGATACTCAGTTGACCATGGTTTCCTATTCACTGAGCTTCAAGGACAATCCGTTTGAAGTTCTTTCTCAGCATTCCCTCCTTTCCTTCAGACAGTCCTATCACTATGGAGAGGATCTAGTCTATAATGTGACAGAGTGGACCCATATTTATAGTTTTAATTACACCTTCCTCCAATCTCTTATATTTCTCCCTTAAGATCCTAGACAATGGAATGGATCTTCTTTCACTGACCACCCTGCAACTGCAACTGATTTCAGCCTTGGACAACCAGAAAGTTACACTGATGTATATCATAACCCAGGCTAACTGGAGCTTCCTTGGCTGACTACGGGATCGTGCGGTCTCTTAGTGTTGCTTATAGTTTGATAAAAATTCACTCAAGCAAAACAAAACTGAATTTCCTACCATTCACACTGAGAGGGGAATGATAACAGTGCAAATTTTTCATAGTTATTTGAAAAGCCTGTGGTATTTGGTGTAGAAAAGATATTCAGAAAGTAAAATTGTGTTTTGGAACACTATATATAGACACAGATACAAATCCCTATTGTTGCTGGTAAGCCATATCTCACATAGTCATGACTTTAATCATCTATTTTGAAAATATTTAAAATAGTGTAAGTATGGATACCACCACAGCTTTATTAAAATCAGCATCCCTCTTCTGTTATTTGTATCACAAAACTTCTTGGAGACACCAATTTTTCAATGTTGAAACAATTATTTTCTCTTATCCATGCTGTCCTGCCATCTCCATCTCCCTATCTATCTCTCATTGTCTAACCCTCAGGCTGCCTGCATGGATCATTCCCAGCATGTCACACCCAGCAACAACTTTGCAGCTGCCTGGTGGTTCAGTTTGGCTCTGGGGGGGGGTCTTCCCAAGAGTATTCCCTTGTCTAGCTTTTGTTCTTTATCTTCTCAGAGAATCTGGTTGTGGGCAGGGGAGTTAGTACCAAATGAGCAATGTGTGTTTAGGTAGATAACCTCTATGAATAATTTGTAAAGTAGTTTGTAAATTAGGAAACTTTAATTTTGATTTCCAGTGGATGATGTTTCAAGCTACTAAAATGAAATCATTTCCTATAGAAATCCAAGTACTTTCTCCACTGAAGCACAGTCAATTATAAAACATTTTAATGAGGTTTCACTCTATAAGACAAAAATTTAGACCAGGTTCCAGCTAATGAAGTGTCTTGTCCTTTCATTACAAACTCTGTAAAGTATTATTATTACTTTATTACCTCACTTGCTTCAAAAAAAGGCACTATTTAAGCAATACTGAAACTTGAGGAAACAGGGAGGGACAGCTGCTCTTGGACACATTATTTTTTGTTTTCGTTTGTTTTTATAATTTCTCAATTCCTTACAGTCTACTTGTAATGGATTTTCTGTTACATTATTGCATTATTGCATTACTGACTTGGTGAATTAATTAGATAACCAAAGTGGAAATGTGAACATATGGTTTCATTAAACCTAAAAAATGAAGTCACTGACAAGTTTGTGCAAATAATTCTTCTTCAAAAATTATTTCCCTAAGGACTTCATGGTAAATTGAAAACTTTTGTTATTGACACTCAGTGCTCTCTGTGAACTGACACATCTAATTACCTTTGTGATGCAAGTGTCCTACAACACTCCCCAGTTGTTTTGTGCCCTGACCTCAAAACATCTACACGTATCCACTTCTGGGCATTTGCTTGTATCATATTCCTCTGGCTGCAATACTTCATCTCTCTCACTTTGTTTCTAAATTCCCTTTATTTATTATTTTGCTTTCTTTATTCTTGTTTTTATTTCCCTTTTTTCTACAATGAATGTTTATTATTTGTATTTAAATACATTTTTCACATTACATTTGAATCATTGGTTGGACCTCGATATCCATTTGAAGGCCTGATTTTAGTACTGGGTAGAAGGTGAAATGTTGGCTAAAATGTGCCTTTAGAGTGTGGAAAAGCATCTGATGGGCTGAGAGGAACCAAATTGTCCCTCTCCATATTGTTTACACTTACACCCTTTGCTGGTGTCTCTCAGCTTAGAGACAAAAAGCAAACAGCAACAGAGTTGCTCCATTCCATCTCCAAAACTCTGAACATTTTTGGAATATTATTTAAGCACTATTTATCTATATCCAAGAAAATCCAAGCTCAGCAGAAGAGAAAGATATTGAGTTTGTTCAACTTCTTTCTTCTATCTATGCAAAATAAGTGTCTACCATGTGTGTGTGTGTGTGTGTGTGTGTGTGTGTGTGTTAGATGGAAGTTCTACCACTTAGGATGAAAATGACACAATATTCTGAAGTGGCATCCAGGAGTAGGCAGGGTAAGTGAGTGATAGTGAATGACATGGTTGGCTCCACCCAACTCATGATGGAAGCCACATTGTCTCTACTCAATAACCCCAGAATCAGTTATTTTCATTTAATGGTGATGAAATATTAGAATTCTAGGTGCTTTTGTTTGTTGGTTTGGCTTGGTTGGTTAGTTTGGTTTGGTTGTTTTTCCTATACAAGTTATCGATTTAGTTAAATCTGTATGCTGAGAGCTAGGGTCAGAATTCTTGTTCTTCCACTCTTTGCCAAGAAGACACTAAGCAAATCTGTTAGCCTCCCTCTGTCTCAGTTTTGTCAACTGTAAATGAGGATGATGGTACTCACCTTTCTCATAGCATTAGCAGAAGAATCTGTAAAAGACAGAAAAAATGTCTGGCAAATAAAAGGGACTAAGATAAAAGTTTCAAACTGGCAGTATGTTCGCTATCCTGGGGCTACCACTGGGGGCGCACACCACAAATATAGGGATCTCTTGTTATCTGGACTTTCATTATAAAAATATTTGCTATAATGACTTTCAGATACTGAAGATTGTGAAGGAGTGAGCCCTGCATGGAGAAGAGTGGTACAGACAAAGGGAACTTAATTTTAAAAGTCTTTGAGTTGGCATCAAGTCTCAGTTTCGAAAGGGAAAATCTGTTATAGTGAGTCCACAGACTTCTAGTGAAAACACTTAAATTGTACAGGAGTCCAGGCAAGAGGACAGAGAGTGTGCTGGAGTCACACTTCAGCTGTACTTGAAGGAATAGTAACAGTGACTTGCATTATTTGAAGGGAAAGAAACAGGAATATAGCCATGATTAACCACATTTGCTCCCAGTGCTCCAGCCACACTGGCCTCCTTACTGTTCGTGGCAATGCACGCTCTGTCCCTAAGGCTTGGAACATGATTGCCACATAGTAGAGGTCTTAGTCCGTTTGGGCTGCTATAACAAAAATACCATAGACTGACTGACTTAAAAACAAATTTATCCTCACTGTTCTAGAGGTTGGGAAGTCCAGGATCAACACACTGGCAGATTCAATTTCTGGTGAGAGCCCTCTTCTCAAGAGTTTCACAGGTGGTGGTCTTCTCACTGTGTCCTCACAAGGCAGAAAAGGTGAAGGAGCTCTCTGGGGTATCTTTTATAAGGGCACTAATTCCATTCATGAGGACACCACCCTTATGACTAGTCACCTCCCAACAGGCCCACCTCTAAATACCATCATATTAGGGGCTAGTTTTCAATATAAGAATTTTGAGGGGACACAAACTTTAGTCTATAGCTGTGCATCCAATAAATAATAATTTGCCAAATAATTTGAATAAATAATGTCTCTTGCATCTGAGCATGAGAACATGGAGATTTTGGGAGCTGAGGCTCTTCAGGTTATTAAGTGTGATTTAACATATATTTTGTCAGAGCAGAGAACTTGACCTGGGATTCCATATAGCTAAGGAGGCAGCACTTGGGAGAAAGGGTGATCTGAGAGCTCAGAGACAGTGATCTAAGAGTCTGTGAGCATCTGTTGATATTGGGAGGACAGAGATGGATTCTATAATAAACCAGCAGCAACTGTGAGGGGACTGAATCACCCACTAATTATGGCAGGTTAATTCACCTGTATAATTACTTATTTATGTTCATGGTATCTGCCCTCTTTGTTGACTAGAAAGCTCCATGAATCAGACCTGCTATTGTTGGCCTGAGAGGGTGGCTCTTGAGACATTGATGCCCATACTGTCAAAGAGGGGATTATAAGAGAATTAGTTTGGCATCTGATTCAAATTGCAAAGTCTGTAGAGAAAGTCCAGATAAATCCTTAAGCTGCAAGTGTCTCCAGAGTAAGATAAGTTCTTTGGGATTCTGAAAGTAGAATTCCAGAATATGTGGGTTTTTCTTAAGCTAAGTATCATGACTCCATCAATAAAATATCTTATTCATAGATAAGAGCTAAATGAATCATAATACAGAGTAATTTCTGTTTTTAAATTATTGTCAAATTTTGATTATCATCTAGAAATATGGTTCTGAAACTTTAGTGTTTCTTGTAGTTATAACTAGGGTTCACTCCAGCCTGACTGAATGTTTGGAGTTATGTAGGTGTGGATTCAAAATCCACAAAGGTTTTCTAAGCTCTAGCTAATACAAAAGGAGCTTGAAAAATGGTTAACATGGGGCAGTTTTCTGGAAATAGCAAGTGATATCCTTGCCAATTATAATGAGTCCAAAAAGTTCTGAGAGTTCTGACTCCTCCTTTCTTTGGCTCAGTTAGGATTCACTTAGACAGTTTTTGTTTGTTTGTGTTTTTTTGCAAAGCTCCTTTTTCCCAGGGAAGTTCTCAGTGCTGGAGCCAACGAGCCAATCATTGCCCTGATGGGGCACAAGGCTGTGCTCCCCTGTCACCTCAGACCCTCCCCCCAAGTGGATGCCCAATACATGGAGTGAGTGGACTCAAGATCACCCCTTAGCTAAGACAGTTTTTTTAAATGTCTGATCATCAGGGAACACCATGGGGAGTGTTGCTCTGAGGCTGCAAGATACACCCTTCTGATGAAGAGCAGTACAGATGCAGCTTTGAGCATTTATCCTGTCACAGTAATGGTACTTTAAGTGTATGTGGCAGATGAGTCTCTGGGATAGGAGTCTGTGTGGCTGAGTTCTAGGATAAGACCTGTCATTTCTCACATGACCACTCTGCTCACATACAAGGAGAACTGGCAAGAGAAAATGGAATTCCACCTCCTCCTGGTGATTTTGTGCAGTATATCTCCATTCTATGCAATTTTCTTGTAGCACATCCCTCCTCCCCTTGAATCATGGTAAGAACCCCATAAACTCATTGTATGAGACCAGTGAAATGTTATATTCATCTCTCTGTCTCAAGTTTACTATTCTCAGATGTCTATAATTTAATCTCTCCACAAATATTTTCATAAATTCAGTATCAAATATTTATATCAAAGTGACTTACTGGTACATTTCTTAAATTTTATTAACTGACGATTGCAATCAATAAATGTTATCCCAACAACACTGCAGAAGGCCTGAGAGAATGTAGGAGGAAGTAACACATCATCTCTTTCCTGTCAGCACAGAGGATTTTAGTAGGGTTGAACAACTGGACACTGGCCTAAAATGTATAATTCCAGGGATGAAATCCTCTAAGATTATGTTATTTATCATTTCAAGGTGAGATTTTATACCTTACTGATGGAGCACAAATAAACTCACAGGAAGTCACCTCTGAGAAGATAATGTTCATTCCTTATTTTGTAACAAAGAATAAAAAAGAAATTGGGAAGAAGTTCATGCTCTACTATATTTTAGAAATACACTTTTATGCAAGTTACTTGACCTTTAACATTTTTCCATTATTTAAACAAATGTGAGAAAAATACAGCTGACCCTTGAATAACGTGAGGGTTGAGGCACCAACCCCTCACTCCCCAACACTGCCCTTGAAAATTGGGTACTGCTGTCTCTCAAAGGAATTGATAAATGACTCACCCAAGGGCAGAAAGCTGAACCAGTGTGAACAGAATCAGAACTCAAACCCTGGTTCTCTTGATTTCACATATTATGATCTCTAATCGAATATACTTTTCCCCACACTTAGTATGAAGATCTGTAAAATGAAAATACAAAAATCATTGGAAAAAATCTGCATGTAGGTGGACCCACAGAGTTCAAACCTGTGTTGTTCAAGGGTCAACTCTACTACCTACTTCATTGAGATATTATGTAATTTAAATAAGAATGCATGCAAAGAAATTAGTACATTTCATAGTACATAGTAAGTGCACAATAAATGCTGCTGCTGCTGATCTACCCTTGGTATATCAGCAGCAATCATCTTGACATTGACAATAAACAATGCCCTGAACCTCTAGTCCAAAAAATCATATCAAAGTCTAACAGCCGCCTCCAAATATTTCCATGTTTACAGTCTAAAGCTCAAATTTGCTACTAGCATCTGGATTCTAATAGTAGCTAAGTATAGTGGTCAATTTGTTTTCCCTCAGTTGCTTTTATTAGTTTCCAAAATATCACTCCAGACACAGAATACAGCATTGTTCCCTGATTTCGCCAAATATATCAACCATGAATGGTGCTTCTGTGTGTTGTGTGCTTTAAAAATTGTGTTGAGATCCAGAAATGTCTATTACCTTGTAGTCTCCCAAACCACTGGGCACTGTCTAGTGGGCAGCCCTACTACATTTCCAGGAGCATCCCAAGGACCAGTTTAGTGTCTCCAGTGTATTCATTCCTTTTTCACACTCTCTCCTGTTGCCTGTAGCCTTGCTTTTTTCTTAGTATTATATGTTTAGCATTATAGGCCTCAGTGTGAGTCAGAGATGGAGACCTGGAAGATGTATAAAAAGAAGTGCTAACTTGAATAATTCTGAGCCCAGGGGAAAGGTAAGAGAGTAGAGGGCCAGAGGCACTTTCATTGGAGCTCAAGGCCCATCTCATGGATGCTCAGAAATCTGTCAATGTCTTCCATCAGGAGTCCTGAGAGGGCCCAGGGTCCACAATGTACAATAGGGTGTCTAGGGAGTAGAGAATCGTCCTGACATATGCAGATTCAATCTCCTGCCACTCCCAGGACTGCAACTCATGCACATCCCCAAAAAGGAAGGCTACAGCATTGATTCACCCACTCATAACTGGGAAAGGAGGAGTTAACAGCCTCTCTGGATACTTGATCTTTCTACATTGCTTATTGTACATAAAACTGGAATTTATGGTTTATACGGCACAACTAGAGAGCGAAAGTCAGTCATGTAGGTTCCCTACCTGTGTGATTGATGGAATGTAAAAGCTAAGAATCTAAAGTGGCTTCCTCAGGCTCTAACTTTTAAATCACATGTGTTACACATATTGTTAGCACTCATCTCTTAATGTAAAACCAAAATACATCGCAGGGTGGAAAAATGACTTTTTTGAGAAGTACGTCAGATGGTTTTAGACCATTTCAGAGGTGGATGTCGCTGTCTCTGTTCTTGCTTTTTGTGTCTGTCACTAATCATAGTAAAGTTTGGTGCTAGGTACAGCATGTGATTGCTGTGAATCTGTTTTGACGGTTGAACATTTGTGGTAGTGTAATGACTTAATCAGAACTGTGTCCTTTAACAAGCCTCTGAGATTACCATAAATCCTAACACTCGACTTCTCATTATTACCTTCTTTTCTTGACTATTTGTTAATATCTCATTCCTTCAAGATTTCTTGTTCTTCCCTTTTTCTGCTACCTTTGATCTCGTAGGATAATCATTCATTCTGAGGAAATTGTTCACAGAATATTCTTACTACCTAAGTTACACAAGAGATGAGCAATCATTCTGTTTGGTTAAATGTACTAAAACCTAGGATCAAAACAATTTTTGGTTGTTGCTCTCTTAATTGAGCTCCTTGTCCCCTTCACAGTTCACAGGATTAGGAAGTTCCCCACACCCTCTCATCAAGAACAGTGATGCCAGAGTGGTCCATCTGGTGTGTCAGGCTGCAGGCTGGTACCCAGAGCCTGAGGCAAGCTGGGGAGATCCCTAAGGACAGAATTTAAAGCCGCACTCTGAAAACAACAGAGCAGGTGGAAACAGCCTGTTCTCCACTGAGTCTTCAGTCCTGGTAGCCATGAGCTCTTTGGTCCTCAACCCCAGGCTCAACGAGAAGAAGGAAATAACTATTT